>NC_053492.1:211094960-211759960 GCF_905171775.1 Rana temporaria
ACCGTCAAAAGAAATTCGGTCCCAGCCATCCACATGCCTAGCAGGTGATTGCTAGCTTGGCTAAATTGCTAGCACTCCAAGTGCTGCCTTTTCGGTTGGTAGACTCTGCCCCCTTTCGAGAATTTGTGGAATGTGCGGTACCTCAGTGGCAGGTTCCCAAATGCCATTTTTTTTCTCGGAAGGCTATTACGGCTCTCTACCGGCATGTGGAAGGCAATGTCCTGGCCTCGTTGGACAGGGTGGTCAGCGGTAAGGTGCATTTTACAGCTGATTCATGGTCCAGCAGGCATGGACAGGGACGTTATCTTTTTTCATGGTGCACTGGGTAACTCTGCTGGCAGCTGGGAAGGATGCAGGACAGGGTGTAGTATTGTTAGAGCTTGTTCCGCCACCACACCTCCAAAATGCTGATAGTGGTGATTCTGCCACACCTCTCTCCTCCACCCCCTCCTCTTCTTCCTCTATGGCCTCTTCCTGTGCAGATTTTTCCTCTGAACCAGCAGTGCTCTGTTGGTGTTCTAGGGGCTATGCAAGCACTAAGGTAAAAAGATGCCATTCAGTGCTTGAGTTGGTCTGCTTAGGGGACAGGAGCCACACTGGGGCAGAGATTCTGTCAGATCTGCTGGGGCAGGCTCAGAGGGGGTTGACGCCATGCCAGCTTCAGCCAGTTGCAGTTGCAGTTTGCAACAATGGCACCAACCTCCTCTCCACCCTCCGACAGGGACACTTGACCCACGTGCTTTGTTTGGCTCACGTCCTTAATTTGGTGGTGCAGCAGTTCTTGTGCAGGTACCCGGGCTTACAGGATCTCCTGAGGCAGGCCAGAAAAGTCTGTGGGCATTTCCGCCGGTCATATAATGCCAGTGCTTGGCTGGCTGACCTCCATAAGGAATGCAACCTGCCCAAGAACCGCCTCATCTGTGACATGCCCACCAGGTGGAATGCAATGTTGGCAATGCTGCAGTGGCTGCACATGCAGCAGAGGGCCTTCAATGAGTACCTGTATGAGTATGGCACCAGGACAGGGTCAGGGGAGCTTGGCTTTTTTTGCCACGCCAATGGCTCATGATTAAGGATGCATGCACTGTCTGGTCACCATTTTAGGAGGCCACAAGGATGGTGAGCAGTGACAGTGCATGCATCAGTGATACTGTCCCTCTTGTCTACCTGTTGGCGAACACGCTGTGTGGAAAATTGGACAGGGCACTTGACACAGAATAGAGGGAGGAAGAGAAGGACGTTCTTACCTCTCAAGGCCCAGTTTATCCAGACAGTATTCCTGCGGGCCTGCCGATCTCACAGGAAGAGGAGGAGGATGAGGATTGTGTCAGCATGGAGGTGAAGCCTAGCACTCAGCATCAGCAGCAGTCTTCAAGGTATCGTTTTCAGTCCTCGGAAACCCATGAACTTGTACGTGGCTGGGAGGAGGTGGCTGCGCATCATGTCGTCCTTAGTGACCAAGAGGACTCTGGACCGATTGCCTTAGCAAACCTACGCTGCATGGCCTCCCTGATCCTGCAATGCCTGCGAAAGGACACTCAGATTCGTGGTATCAAGGAGAGTGATCATTACTGGCTGGAAACCCTTCTTGATCCATGTTACAAGGGTAAGGTTGCGAAACTTATCCAGCCTTCACAGAGGGAGCAGAGGATGAAACATCTTCGGGAGGCCTTGCAGAAAGGTTTGTGCAATGCGTTTCCAGAGCCTGGGCGGTACAATTTCCTGGTACTCCTGAACAACATGTTGCTAAGGCTTCCGTCAGTCACAGAAAGAGCGGTTGAGAAGGTGGCCGTCTGTCCGATGCATTCAAACAATTTTTTAGTCTGCAGCCTCAAGGTCTGATTGGTTCCAGCAAGCATCGTCAGCGTCTGATTTACATGGTGCAGGAATACTTAGGGGCATGCAAGATCAGACTTGGAGACCTTTCCAACTGAAAATCCACTGGGTTACTGAGTCTTGAGGATGGATCACTGGCCAGAGCTTGCACAGTATGCGATTGAGCTACTGGCTGCCATTCAGTGCTGCTGGAGGCTTTGTAACTGATCACAGAGTGTGCCTGTCCATAGACTCGGTTGATCGGCTCACTTTCATAAAAATGAATCAGTCTTGGATCACCAGCTACCAAGCACCTGATAAGCACCAATAATTTTTTTTATGATTGTGAGATACCTTGAAGACTGCCTATGCTGATGCCGAGTAGGGATGAGCGTTGAGTTCGAGTCGAACTCATGTTCGACTCGAACATTGCCTGTTCGCCGAAAAACGAACAATTTGAGGTGTTTGCGGCAAATTCGAAAAGCCGCGGAACACCCTGTTAAAGTCTATGGGAAAAATCTAAAGTACTAATTTTAAAGGCTAATATACAAGTTATTGTCCTAAAAAGTGTTTGGGGACTTGGGTCCTGCCCCAGGGGACATGTATCAATGAAAAAAAAAGTTTTAAAAACAGACATTTTTTTCGGGAGCAGTGAATTTAATAATGCTTAGAGTGAAATAATAAAAGTGAAATATTCCTTTAAATTTCATACCATGGGGGGATGTAAAGTTAGCATGTGAAATAGCGCATGTTTCCAGTACTTAGAACTGTCCCTGCACAAAGTGTCATTTCTGAAAGAAAAAAAGTAATTTAAAACCGGATTTGCGGCTATAATGAATTGTCGGCTCCCAGGAATTCAGAGAGGATTCATAAAAAAAAGCGTGGGGGTCCCCCCAAATTCAATTACCAGGCCCTTCAGGTATGGTATGGATATTAAGGGGAACCCCGGCGTCAATTTAAAAAAAAAATGACGTGGGGTTCCCCCCAAATATCCATTCCAGACCCTTCAGGTCTGGTGTGGATTTTAAGGGGAACTTCACCCCATTTTTTTTTTTTTAAATGGCGTGGAGTTCCCCCAAAAATCCACACCAGACCCCTTATCCGAGCATGTTAACCTAGCCGGCCACAGAAAAGAGGGGGGGACAGAGTGCGACCCCCCCTCTCCTGAACCGTACCAGGCCACATGCCCTTAACATGGGGAGGATGTCCCCATGTTGATGGGGACAAGGGCCTCATCCCCACAAACCTTGCCCGGTGGTTGTGGGGGTCTGCGGGCAGGGGGCTTATCAGAATCTGGAAGACCCCTTTAACAAAGGGGACCCCCAGATCCTGCCCCCCCCCTATTTGAATTGGTAATGGGGTACATTGTACCCCTACCATTTTACGAAGGAAGTGTAAATAGTTGTAAAAAACACACAAACACTGTAGAAAAAAGTCCTTTATTAATAAAAAATAAAAAATAAATCCAGCGGTGGTAATCCACTCGGTCCCGGCTCCCTGCTCCAATGTTGTCTGTATCCAGCGACGAGTGATCTCCTCTCCTGTCCAGCGATGAGAAGATCTTCCGGGATCCAAAGCGCAGCATCGCCGGCCTCCTCTCTCCGCCGGACACAGCCTGGTGAATGACGCGGCTGAAGCTGTGACATTTATTTTATTGGTGAGATGGGGCCACCCGTCACGTGACCCCACCCCCTCTGACGCAAGGGGGAACCCAGGCTTCCCCAGTGACGTAGCAGAGGGTGCGTCATAGGGGGCGGGGTCACGTGACGGGTGGCCCCACCTCACCAACAAAATAAATGTCACGGCTTCAGCCGCGTCATTCGCCGGGATGTGTAATTTCAATTTTTGCAGCGGGCTTGTTCCTGTGCTCAACTAGAGTGTCTGTGAGGGGTTGCAGTGTTGTGGCACCAGTGCCTAAAGCCCAATTTTTCTGCCCCTGTTTAACAGGGGCGTGTAATTACAATTTTTGCTGTAATATTTTGCAGCACTGCTCATTCCTGCACTCAACTAGAGTATCTGTGAGGGGTTGCAGTGTTGTGGCACCAGCACCAGTGCCTAAAGCCCAATTGTTCTGCCCCTGTTTAACAGGGGCGTGTAATTACAATTTGTGCTGTAATATTTTGCAGCACTGCTCATTCCTGCACTCAACTAGAGTATCTGTGAGGGGTTGCAGTGTTGTGGCACCAGCACCAGTGCCTAAAGCCCAATTTTTCTGCCCCTGTTTAACAGGGGCGTGTAATTACAATTTCTTCTGATATATTTTACAGCAGGGCTCGTTCCTGTGCTCAACTAGAGCATCTGTGAGGGGTTGCAGTGTTGTGGCACCAGCATCAGTGCCTAAAGCCCAATTTTTCTGCCCCTGTTTAACAGGGGCATGAAATTACAATTTTTGCTGTAATATTTTGCAGCAGAGCTCATTCCTGCGCTCAACTAGAGTATCTGTGAGGGGTTGCAGTGTTGTGGCACCAGTGCCTAAGGCCCAATTTTTCTGCCCCTGTTTAACAGGGGCATGTAATTACAATTTTTGCTGAAATATTTTGCAGCAGGGTTTGTTCCTGCACTCAACTAGAGTATCTGTGAGGGGTTGCAGTGTTGTGGCACCAGTGCCTAAGGTCCAATTGTTCTGCCCCTGTTTAACAGGGGCGTGTAATTACAATTTTTGATCTAATATTTCACAGCAGGGCCTGTTCCCGAGCCCACCCAGAGTAACTGTGAGGGCTTACAGTGTTGTGCCACCACCACCACCACCAAAGGCCCAATTTTTCTACCCCTGTTCAACAGGGGCCTGTAATTACAATTCTTGATATAATATTTTACAGCCTGTTCCAGCACCCACCACGAGTAACTGTGAGGGCTTACAGTATTCTGGTACCACCAACACCTAAGGCCCACATTTCTGCAGAGTATATAGGGAAGGCTGTATAGTATACATAAGCCGTCCCCTACTTTCAAACATCCGACTTACAAACAACTCTTAGGGAGACAACAGGAAGTGAGAGGAAATCTACCCCTAGGAAGGGAAATTCTCTAATGTAAGAGTTAATATGGGAAAAAGGTGTCTCCACTGATGCTTTATCACCAATTCTTGTTTCCCTAGAAAAAAAAATCAAAATCCAATTGTCATTGGGACAGAAAGTGAGGTGAAATCTTCTGAACAGGGTGTCATGGATATGTAGTATGTCTGGCAGCTTACCTTTCTCTCCATGTGTTCATTAGAGGCCAGACTCTCTTATCTGGCTGCCTTTATCATCTCTCCTCCCTGTATGTCTCCACCCCAGGCCATCCCAGGAACTCTATATTAACCAGTTCACTGCAGGTCTGCTTTGCTGATCATTGTTGTTTGTTAGCATTGTGTTTCTGCTTGCCGTGTGCTACATTATTTCTGTGTACCGATTTTGGATTGTCTCCGACTACTCCTGTTTGCCTGTGACCCTGACCCATGGCCTGTCCCTTGGTTATCCTCGTCTGCTTGTTGCCCCAACCTCGGCTTATCCCTCACTTTCTCTGTGTCCTGAGTGGCTGCTTCCCCTCTCTCCCTACGGAGCGTGACCCAGGGGACTCCGGGGGCCGCAACCTGGATCCAGTTACAGTGAAGGCCATCCTCACCACTAGAGGCTCTGGTGAATACCAGCTGTATCTTAGATTCCGCACCCTGGGGAATCTTGGGCTCAATCTTCCTGTAGGGTCCCTGTTTGTGCCCCAGTGAACCTCTCCTCCATATCCTCTCTGTGGTCCATCCGCAGCAGTCTGCTATAGGGTTCACTACCTTGTGGTGCACCCCTGACTCCAACGGGGTGCACTTGTCATCTGGCCACAGGTGACCTGACACAGGGGCACAGACAGAAAAACAAATGTTACAGGGGTGATAATAAACCTTCCCTATGTTATCCAAAAAGCTTAAAAATGTATTTTTTGGCTGGAGCTCCACTTACAAAATCTGTTCCAAATTACAAACAGATTTGACTTAAGAACAAACCTACAGTCCTTGTCTTGTTTGAACCACCTATATACTGCTGTTCAGAGTATATAGGGCCTGGGGGCCCCACACCTTTTCTTTTATTTGGGTGCAGGGTTCCCCTTAATATCTATACAAGACCCAAAGCGCCTGGTAATGGGCTGGGGAGTTACCCATGCCGTTTTTCTAAGTAATTTTCATCCATATTGCATTGACCCAATATTACATTATAGCCGCAAGCAGTTTTAAATGACTTTTATTACTTTAGAAATGTAATTTTGTGCAGGGACTGTTCTAAACACAGGAAACATGTGCCACTTTACAGGCATACTATAGACTAGGGATGAGATTTATGTTCGAGTCGAACATGAGTTCGACTCAAACATTGGCTGTTCGGCCATTCGCCGAACAGCTAACAATTTGGGAAGTTTGCGGCAAATTCGAAAAGCCACAGAACACCCTTTAAAAGTCTATAGGAGAACTCAAAAGTGCTAATTTTAAAGGTTAATATGCAAGTTAGTGTTTGGGGACCTGGGGCCTGCCCCAGGGGACATGTATCAATGCAAAAAAAGTTTTAAAAACTTAAGTTTTTTTTCAGGAGCAGTGATTTTCTTAATGCCTAAAGTGACACAATAAAAGGGAAATATTCCTTCAAAATTCGTACCTGGGGGTTGTAGGGGTTTGCAGGTGGGGATACTTAAATACTGGCCTTGAAAAGGCCTTGAAGCATATACATATCATGCATACATGCATATATGTGTCCCAACAAACAATACTGTATGCACATGCTTGTTTCAATTCAGTGACACCCCAAGTAGGAAAGAAATGATAATGATGGTATCTTCAAATCTTAAGCACACACCCTACTATTGAGAATCCTGTGTTGTCAGATTTAATGGCATCTAAGGTGGCAATTTTTTTTTCATTGAGAAAAACAGGCAAAAGAAAAAAACTATGTAAAGCCAACAAAGCAAGTAAATTAATATACAGTATATATTCTTTCTTATACATAAAGGAATAGTATATTTAGGCAATACAGCAAGTTTCAACCTAAGTGAAACAAGCAGTAAAGCATTTCATCACACTTTGAACTGGGGAATTGGAACATCTTGCCAAGATGCTGGTGATTTCTAAACTATTATTTTGGAAAAGAAAGTGTGAAAAGCACAATTCAAGCCATTTCTATATTATGTAACACAAACAAATTCTTAAGTAATTTATGCGTTTCTGTGGTTTCATTGCCATGTGTTTTTCAAGCAAACAGAGAATGTATTCTTAAGACTGAAAAGCTATATTCAAGTCATAAAGAACATAGCCATGAGTAGCATGAATTAAAAAAAAAAACATTTTAAAAGAAATGTGCACTCTATACTTTATAGTATTTAAATTCAAACCTGCTTTTTCATTCGCTTACCTCGACAGATTGGTCTATGATCACTCCAAGCACTGAGTGTGTCAGTCACTCTTTGACAAGTTATACTCTTCGAGCCTTGTAGCACATAATTATCATCACAGGAAAATTGGACATTGGCACCCACTCTAGAAATAGCCAGAAAGCAAACAAATATATTGTAAGAAAAGTAAATAATGGGCAACATTGCAATGTTTAGCAAAGAGGAAAACTGATATAGCAAAGTAAAAACTATATTCAATGTATTAGAATCTATGGGCCAGATTCACATAGAATCCACGGCGGCGTAGCGTAAGCCATTTACACTACGCCGCCGCAACTTACTGGAGCAAGCGCCGTATTCTCAAAGCACTTGCTCCGTAATTTGCGGTGGCGTAGTGTAAATGGCCCGGCGTAAGGCCGCGTAATTAAAAGGGGGCGGCTTGTATTTAAATTAAGCGTGCCCCCGCGCCGATCGAACTGCGCATGCGCCGGCCGAAAAAATAGCCCAGTGCGCATGCTCCAACTCACGTCAGAAAACGTCAATGAAGCCGACGTGAGCGTCATTTCCACAAATCCCTATTCGCGAACAACTTAGGAAAACAACGTAAAAAGTTCAAATTTCGTCGCGGGAACGACGGCCATACTTAACATTGGCTGTGCCTCATAGAAGCAGGGGTAACTATACGCCGGGAAAACCCTTACGTAAACGGCGTAAAGTGACTGCGTTGGGCCTGCGTACGTTCGTGAATTGGTGTATCTTGCTGATTTACGCAGAGAATATGTAAATCAGGGGCCATTTTAAAATTTCAGTTAAGATCCGACGGTGTAACACAGTTACACCTAAAGTAATACCACAGTTGCATATAGGAATTTACATATACAGTGCCTTGAAAAAGTATTCATACCCCTTGAAATTTTTCACATTTTGTCATTTGACAACCAAAAACATAAATGTATTTTAATGGAATTTTATATGATAGACCAACACAAAGTTGCACATAATTGTGAAGTGGAAGGAAAATGATAAATGGTTTTGAAAACATTTTACAAATAAATATATGAAAAGTGTGGCATGAATTGATATTTTAGCCCCCCTGAGTCAATAGTTTGTAGATGCACCTTTTGCTAAAATTACAGCTGCAAATCTTTTTGGGGATGTCTCTATCAGCTTTGCACATCTAGAGAGAGTAAACATTTTGCCCATTCTTCTTTGCAAAATAGCTCAAGCTCTGTCAGATTGGACGGAGAGCATCTGTGAACAGCAATTTTCTTGCAACATATTCTCATTTGGATTTTGGTCTAGACTTTGACTGGGCCATTCTAACACATGAATATGCTTTGGTCTAACCCATTCCATTGTAACTCTGGCTATATGTTTAGGGTCATTATCCTGCTGGAAGGTGAACCTCTGCCCCAGTCTCAAGTCTTTTGCAGACTCTAACAGGTTTTATTTTAAGATTGCTCTGCATTTGGCTCCATCCATCTTCCCATCAACTCTGACCAGCTTCCCTGTCCCTGCTGAAGAAAAGCATTCCCACACTATGATGCTGCCATCACCATGTTTCACGGTGGGGAGGGTGTGTTCAGAGTGATGTGCAGTGTTAGTTTTCAGCCACACATAGCGTTTTGCTTTTAGGCCAAAGAGTTCAATTTTGGTCTCAGATCACCTTCTTCAAAATGTTTGCTGTCCCCCCCACATGGCTTCTCGTAACCTGCAAACGGGACTTCTTATGGCTTTCTTTCAACAATGGCTTTCTTCTTGCCACTCTTCCATAAAGGCCAGATTTGTGGAGTGCATGACTAATAGTTGTCCTGTGACAGATTCTCCCACCTTAGCTGTGGATCTCTGCAGCTTCTCCAGAGTTACCATGGGCCCAGTGCTGGGACAATGTCATTTTGTGCCCAGGGCAAAGATGGCAAACTGCGCCCCCCAATTATCGTCACTGTTCATTGTCACCGTTGTGACTATTTACATTACAGCCTCACTGTGCCCGTGAATGCAGCATCAATTTGCCCGCCATTATAGCCTCACTGTGCCCGCCATTACATCCTCACTGTGCCCGTGAATGCAGCCCCACTATGTCCGTGAATGCAGCCGGTCTAGGAGGGCGCTCGCCGAACACGAGCTCCCTCCTAGAAGGCTGAAGGAGAACGACCTGTACTGGGTGGCCATGCTACTAGACCCCCAGTATAAGCAGAAAGTGCCTGAAATGTTACCAAATTACCGGAAGTCGGAAAGGATGCAGCAGTTCCAAAATAAATTTAAAAGTATGCTTTACACAGCGTACAAGGGTGATGTCACAGCACAATGGGAATCTAACAGTGGAAGAGGTAAAAGTAATCCTCCTCCTACCACGACCACGCCGGCAAGGACAGGACGCTTTACAGACGTGTTGTTGAAGAGAAGTCACCTAGGTCAAAAAAGTCTAGATTACCTCACCTTTATTAAGACGAATGAGGCATGGATCCCGAAGGGACTGACAGTGGGTGATACATTTGCCTAAAGGCATGATGAGATGAGCTGCCTTGGGCTTAACGCGTCCACACGCTGCTGTATTTTATCTCTGCATGCCGGATGACTTGCGTGACTTATCCGCCACCAACTAGGGTTCAAGCCGCAATGTTTTAGTGCACTTTCTGCCTGGAAAACATAAATTTTTTTGGCCGCTGCTACAGCAGTGGCTGCAACAATACCTACTTTTTCAGGCATGTGTACATGCCTAATTTTTCTGGCCTCTGGTGTTGCACTGTGGCTGCAAAAACAAAACAAAAAAGAAGGCACATACATGTGTCAATTCCCCTTCGTGATCGTTACCTTGTTGTGGTGAAGGGGCTTGCGTATCACAATGAATCGACCACCTCTATGAGTGTGTTGGCAATGGCAATGTTGGCACACCCCAGATGATAAGGTCGTTGCTTCATTGTGAACATACCAAAAGCGATCGGCTGGATAATTTTGCATAGAAAAAACATAAATTTTCTTTGTGATCATCTAAGGTGATCATTAAAGCCTACTAGGCCAACAATGGGCCCACACTGCAGAATCATTGTTTTCTGGGTCACTTAACTGTCACTGAACTACCTCAGCACGACCATAGGCTTTGAAAAAACCCCATCGCCTGCAATCTCCCAAACGTGCACACAAGCACAGTCATCACTACACCAAGATTGACGCATAGAGGAATACAATTTATGTCATGAGTGTGTCAACTATTGACAACTCTTTGCGGTTGTCTAAATTCCATTCCATACACGTCTCCTGATAGGGGACGTAACAGGGATTAAACTGATAAGAATAGTACTACTTAACATACCACTCATATTAGGATTGCACAGTACATTACACGGCGCACGCACAGTGTCCCAATTTGGAAGTAAGAGGACCGACCAAGCATCTTTTTCCATCTCTCGGTTCCTAAAATCTATTCGATACACCGGCCCCTGATAGGGGACAAAACAGATGACTGTTAAGAACAGATTTTTGTTAATTTAAAAAAAAAAGAGCACAGCCTCTGCGGGGCTGGGTATTTTTTGGCCGCGTTACTGAATGCTCATGCACAATGGCTAAAAGCTCATGCGTGCTTTTGCGGAGGTGACAAACCTGGTAAGTCAAACTCAAGGCAACATCATCGACCTCATCCCATATGCGTTTTTTCTGGAGTGTGCCCTGCGAAGAGTGCTGGATCAGGCCGTAGATGAGCATGAAGAGGAAGAGTTGTGGTCACCATCACCACCAGAAGCAGCCTTGTCGTCGTTGATTGCTGGACCTGCGGCAACGCAGAGAGAGGAGTCTGAAGAAGAGGAGTCAGAGGAGGAAGGTGGCTTTGAGGAGGTGGAAGACCAACCACAGCAGGCGTCTCAGGGGGCTTGTTGTCACCTTTCAGGGACCCTTGGTGTTGTACGTTGCTGGTTGGAGGAAGAGACATTCAATGACGTCAGTGAGGACAAGGAACGGGACATGGCTAGCTTGGTATCCAACCTTGTGTAAATGGGAAGTTTGCGGTTGTGCAAATGGACTGTTTGCAGTTGTTTGCGGTGCGTTAAATGGGGAGTTTGGTCTGTCAGAGTTTGGTCTGTCACTGTGAACCCTAACCCTAACCCTGTCTGTAACCCTAACCTATCTGTAACCCCAAGCCTGTCTGGAAGTTACAGACAGGTTTAGGGTTACAGATAGGGTTAGGGTTACAGATAGGGTTAGGGTTACAAACAGGGTTAGGGTTAGGGTTACAGATAGGGTTAGGGTTAGGGTTACAGATAGGGTTAGGGTTACAGACAGGGTTAGGGTTCGGGTTAGGGTTACAGATAGGGTTAGGGTTACAGACTGTAACCCTAACCCTAACTGTAAACCAAACCCTAACACTATCTGTAACCCTAACCCTGTCTGTAACCCTAACCCTAACCCTTACACTACCTGATCGATACAACATCATACCTGATGTTTTAAAGCACGTTATTCCAAACAATTTATGAAGGTGATTTATGCCCTTTATGGATTAAAAACACACTCTGCGACAACTACATAATTTTCCATGGGAGTTTTGCCATGGATCTCCCTCCGGCATGCCACAGTCCAGGTGTTAGTCCCATTGAAACAACTTTTTCATCACTATTGTGGCCAGAATGAGTCCCTGTGGGTTTTAAAATTCGCCTGCCTATTGAAGTCTATGGCAGTTCGCCTGTTCTCGAACATTTGCGGAAGTTAACGTTCGCCGTTCGCGAACCGAAAATTTTAGGTTTGCGACATCACTACTGTTCAACATACAGGAGACTTGTTCCAGGGAAGACATCGGATTTGTAAGCATTAAAATTACATTGTCAGCAAAAAGGCTAACAACGTACTTTCCACCTTTTATTAGTATATTTAATTTTTAAGCTGACAAAATAAATGTATAACTTTAGAAGAGCAACAACCCTGATAATTAGACTAGTAAAGAGTAGCTTCAAAGGTTTCAGTGCTCTGCTCTGTATTATTTGCATTGTCAATGACTTTGATGTGTACAGTTATGCAAAAATAACTCTTTGGCTGGTGATTTTATCACAATATGGTTATTGTTCTCTTTGTAGCTTTCTATGTATATTGGAGGGTACAACAGTTTAAAGTAAATCTGTAACAATGAAAACTAGCATATTCAAAACAAGCAGTATTCACCTCTGTGCCTATAAAAAATATCTAACTTACAGTTAACAACAGAGTTGCTGTTTTTGAAATAATAGCATATTATATTGGCCCCACAAGCACACTCAGCACTGCTTATCTAAGTGGATTTATCAGTTTTATATATAAGAAAGGGGGTAGAAGGGTACAGACACAAAAGTGTTGATTTAATAAAGAGGCAAATTGGACTGTATAAATTAAATGTTCACTTAGTACATATAGTGAAGACGTATTCATTTTTAAAAAATCCAAATACGTACTAGCAAAACTGCTTTTACCTATTTCACATGGTTGGGTATTCAAAGTGAACACAACGTTATCTTATTCAACAGGCTAAGTGTATAATCACAATACAAAATGAAAATTCTTTATATCATTTGTAAATCAAGTGTCAGAGGATATACAGTAATATACGTGGACTGCCAATACAAATACCACCCAAATTACCCCATTTTGGAAATTAGGTGTGTGAAAAGGAGAACCCGGTAAAAGCTAGTTACTGCAGTTTGTTGGAATTTGTGATGGGCTGTCATTAGACAAAGCCAGTCACGTGGTACAAAGCCAATTTCATTGGTTCTTTACCCTGATCGGGGATGGGTTGTATAAGAGTGACATGCCTTATCCCAGATCGCTACACTGGGGGCGTGCAAGAGCGACGTGCACAAAGACAGTGCATGTGACTGGCTGTAATTGGACACAGCCGGTCACGTGGTAAAGAGCCATTTTGATTGTCTCTTTACCTTGATCGAGAATGGGCTGTGTCCTGAGGGACACGCTTTATCCTCAATCACCGTGCTGTGTGTCTCTGTGCATACAGTAGTGGCGAGAATGGGCGGACATCATTTGACGCCCGCCCGGAGGGAAAAGATGTCCCTGCTGGCATAATTTTACAATGCACTGGAAGGGAAGTGGTTAAATTACAGGGAATGATTAATCACCTGTGAATGTTTTATGAATAGCAAAATTACTGCTTTATAAATATACCCCCAGCATGTATTTATTATTTTTAATAGTTCTTTATCTTAAAACAATATAATTTTATTGCACAAGGCTTCTTAATTTTAAGTTTGGCTAAAGCTAAACATGTCGGTTTCTGTTAGCCTTGCAAGTACTAGGATCTGGTTTATAACAATTGCATGATATTGATATGATATTTCTTGTGATTAACTCTTATCAAACCAGCTTGCGGCAAATTTTGTATTTCCTTCATAAAAATAAAATTCTTTACACAAGATTTACTGTAACAGAATAAATGATCAATTACATTGCATTGATTTGTTCTTTTATCTTGTATGGCTCTGTCTCAAAACAGACAATATACCTTAAGGCCTGCTCACATGGAATACATGATGCAAACTGACATGTTTATCCTGTTCCATGACTCTATTTTTGTATAGGCTACCCATGTCATTTTCTTGTGGCTTTAGATAGCAATTATTTCCTTCATGTGCCTAAAGCATCATAATAAAATTGTAAATTGTGTATGTAGATTTGACACTGACAGTCATGAACAAATCATATACACATGATAAATAGATGCATCGTGTACGTTACACTTATTTGAATGTGATTTTGTATTTAGTTTTAGTAGTACAGTAAAAGAATGTATAAATTAACTATTTTTCATGTATCCTTTTGTACATGCATTTCCATGACTTTTAGCAGAGAGTGTAAGCATACGGAACTGTGCAAAACTCTTAGACACATGTGAAAAATGCTGTAAATTAAGAATACTATTAACATAAGACAGTGAAGCGCAGAATTAACACTAGAAATAAACAACAGTCCAAATATTTCAGAATATATATGAAGCCCAAGCAGAAAATGTCCTTAATAGAGAAAGAATCCCTTAGGTGATGATATCAGGAACACCAGTCCATTACGTGGATGAGCCCACCACCAGCACACAGATTGCTAGCTCACCTCAATGAATTGACCCCTGAACTACCAGGAAGGTCAAATGTGCAAGGTCCCAGATTAGGCAAGGGATAGCAAATGTAGACAGGTCTCAGCAGCTCTAGTGTCCACGCATATGGCCAAATGTATATGAAAGATAATAAAACATCTAAGTTTTAAAACTATTGCTTTTATTTGAATAAAACGTACAAGCTTCTCATCTTGGAAACAGCAGGAAAATCCAATGTAAACAATTACAGGCCAAACGGTACAGTGTATTCGGCTGATCTTGGATAGCAGCAGGTGACATCACGGAACGTGGCTTCTCCTCCTGTATGCATTGCGTGCTATGGGGCTTCACCAGGTGGAGCCACGGCATCACCCAATCATAGCCATAGAGTGCTGACTGCTATGGAAACCTAACATGCACAGACTGCTGCACAGTCGCACTAAATCCAGCACAGATCTGCATAGAACCAGTGGACAGCCGCACCTAACCAAGACTCAGGCCGTCTCTGTAGCAACAGACCCCAGCCTGTGTCTACAGATACATTTTCACCATCACTTATGGCCCTGGGACACACAATAGTATTATAGCTATAATAAAACAGGGACTCATCTAATTCAATGTATTAACCCTTATTGTACCTTGAGATAGGTGTATGTTAAGATATATTTATAATACAAATTTAAAATGCACCCGCTGCTATCCGTTACAATTGAAACAGGTACAATAATCAAATTAAAAAAAACAATTATAAATGTAAAATACAAAACAATCTGCTCGTAGAAAACCTTGAAGGACCAGTAACTTAATAGGTCAGTTGGAATGCTAACAAAAATACATAAAAGACTACTAAATGTTAAAGGAACACTAAAGGTTTGTTTTTTATTAGATCAATTGATTGCTGTAAGCTAGAGCATTTAAATATCACTTACCTCGTTTTTCTTTTTGACCTCCAAAATACAGTAATCCAGGTTTGAAAATGCCATTTCCTGCCTCTCCTCTTCTTGTTTTTCACCAGCATCTGAGCCATTTTGCATGGTGGAAAGCAGAATGTGCTCACCCCCTCCCTATGACTACAGCACTGCGTGAAGATGCTCTCTTATCCCTCACAGGCATGGAGGCTAAGCCTAATGGGAACTGTAGTTCCCATTAGGCCGTGGTGTAGCAAGAGGGAATGCGCACCGCAAACCAGGAGTGATGAAGGTGAATAAAACAGCTCGATTTCAACAGGTATCAAACTAGTTATAATGCAAAACATTACTTTTTACTTTATCAGCTACTGTCAGACTTTAATTTAAGAGGAAAATATTTTTGTCTTTACAACCCCTTTAAATACCTATCTATCTGAAATGAAACAATGCAGATCGAACTCTATGTTCAATCTGAATGGCATATATAAATTAGTCTCAAAGATCCAATATGACTCTCTGTGATTGAGGTGACTGATGAAATTCCCTCCTCTCCAATATCTGTCTCTCGAACCCTCAGAATTTCAATCCTTTAGGGTTCCTGTCGTGACACATCCTAAAGTGTTAAGAAACACTGTGTGATCTGAGGCCTTTTTCAATGTAGTTAACATGCTCCCCTATATGCACACTAAGTGCCCTGGCGGTCCTGCCCACATACTGTAGGGCACAGTTACATAATTGCATATAAACTACCCCTTGTTTACTGCATTTCTGAAATGTCTACATGCTGAACAGCGTCCACAGGCAAAGAAGCCAGAAAAAAAAGATGATTCTCTTTTATAATAGGAGGGTCCACCACCCCAGAGGCTAATCGATCTCTAAGGGTGGGAGCCTGACAATAAATAAATTGTGGGTGTGCAGGGAGAACAAACTTGAGGATACCCCAATGTTTATTAATAATCGTTTCAAGTTTTTTATACTGTAAATTAAGAATTCTTTTAGAATTAGAAGTGTTAATAGTTTATTGTTATCAATTAACAAAATAGAAAGTAAATGAACAAAAGAGACATCCAAATCAAATCAAAATTTGCTTCGTCCTCCTTTTGCCTTCGAGAAAGCATCAATTATTCAACTCTTTTAGGTAGACTTGCATACAGTTTTTGAAGGAACTCCAAAGGTTGTTCCAAACATCTTGGATAACTAACCGCTGATACTAACCACTGATCTTGTGTGGTTGCAGAATGCCTCAAATCCTTCTGTCTCTTCAAGTACTCCCAGACAAACTTTATAATGTTGAGATCAGGGCTCTGTGGAGGCCAAACCATTCATGTTTTTGCCACCTAAATGTATTATTTTACATTTTTCTACATTAAACCTCATTTGCCATGTAGTTGACCACCCCATTAATGTGTTCAGATCTTCTTGAAAGGTTTCCACATCCTACAGAGAAGCTATTGCCCTTCTTAGCTTAGTATTGTCCGCAAATACTGAGATTGAGCTGTTTATCCCATCCTCCAGATCATTTATGAATAAATTAAATAGGATTGGTCCCAGGACAGAACCCTGGGGGACCCAACTAGGGTGACTGACTGTGTCACAACTTACCCGTAATTGCCTGCAGGCTCTGGTTCCCCTCTCCCTCCTCCTTGCAGATGCTTTCAAATTTGTTGAAAATGCACTGTTTAATATGTTGGCTGATTTATGTAGGGTATTATATTATTATATATATATATTTTTAACAACATATTATTATATATGTGTACACATACAGTAGAGTATTGACCAGGCCAGAATTCAGTTGATAATGGTTGAGTTGCCAACTAAATTTTAACTTATCAAATGGACAGCTGATGACTCTTTGATGTGTTGATCTTATGCAAGTCTACATAGGTATTGCCTGCTAATCTAATTGAACATTTTAAAGAGTACATTGTTTACATACTTAATGATGATAAAGGACCATAGAAGAAGTATTTATTGATGGTAATTACAAGTAGAGTCTTTTAACTTTTATTTACAATAAGATCATAGAGTATTTTGGGTTGACCTAGCAGAAACCCCCCTAGTGTATTAGTATTTCAGGGGGACGTTTTAAGCTGGCAACCAGTCTTTTCATTCTCCATGAAGATGAAGGCCACAGGTCTAGATATTGTCTAGGACAAATGGGACTCTGAAGGCTACTGTTAATTGTTATATTTACTGTTGCATTTTGTCATCTGTTGCAAGTATCCTATCGACTTCTGTCTGAAGTTTCAAAAAACGCATCTCTCAGGAAGAATCAGGTTGCTGCTGGAAATTACACACATTATAATAACTAAATAATAATCCCCATCCCACCACTACTTCACTACAGGCACCACAATGTCACAGCGCACTTCACCAGTGTCCTGTCAACCCCCCCCCCCCCCGCCTAAGGCAATCCCTGCCTAAGTCAAATCCCCACGAGCCCCAGCCAAACTCAGCCAATTACTAATCAGCCAGCTCCAGACCTGTGCATGATAAGTGGACTGTTAATCAAGTGTGCAGGGGGGGGAGGATTGATGAAGCTCGGGGACAAGAGAAGTTTTAACTGGCAGGTTTCTGCTATTTACGGGCAGCAGTAAAATGCACATTTTTTTACTGGCAACACTTCTTAGGGCTCCCTCCACAGTGTGGAAAAAAATGTATGTGTTATTGTTATGTGTTTTGGGGATATAATCAGAAGCAGCCAATGTTTCAGATCCCATCTACATATTAAGCGTCAGGGTTCTGGATACCATTGTTCATAATTGATGAAGTTACTATACGGGTTGAAGAAAATACTATAAGAGTTGTTTACCTGGTTTGTTGAAAACAGTCCCCTTATGACTAAATAGTTACAGGGATAGCAAGGAAACATATATAATAATGTAATTCAAAGCTACACCCTTTCTGCAAAAAATAGACAGTTTGTTTATGCAGCCTCTTTTCATCCAATAGTTATACACATATGGCAAAATTAAGCAAACTAGGAGCTCTCCTGTGTAAGATATTGTTGTTTAGGCAAGAATTAGGCACCAATATAAAAAGTTCTTGTTGACTTCTAATCAATTTAAAAGCATAGCGAGCACAAGTACAATTTCGTTTTAAGCTTCTGGCTTGGAAAGTTAGCTTATTAGCATATTACCAGCCTTCCCAAATTCAACATTTAAACACAATTATGAAAAGGTTAGTTCTACCATTTAAAACTACAGAAACATTTTCATTTAGATTAAACTCCACTAAAGACAGAGGAATATATTACTCATATTCTCAATGCACACCAATCAATAGGGCACATGGCTGCATTAGAAATTATAATTGTATCTCTGCTTTGCTGTGAATAAAACAAAAAAATAGAACACAGATGTTCCTCAAGATCTTTAATTTTTTGTATTGAGTTTTCGCAATGTATACAAAAGAAGAGCAGAAAGTGTACCATAAGTTGCAAAGACTGCTTACATAAAGTTAGGTAAAAGGAAACCTGAACAAAAGATTATGTGTTTGAATACATAGAGGATGGTATGGCATCAGGTAGAACATTGTCAGGTCACAAAGGTTAATAATGGAGCGATGTGTGTTAATATCAAAACATCTTACTGTATATACAGTATATACAGTGGTTGTAGTCGAGTATAGGAGCAGACAAAAGTGGGAAAAGCTCAGAAGCTTTTTGGGTGTTTCCTGTCATGAGAATTTATTATGCTCAATAAAACAGACAATGCATAGCAGTGTTCTACTGGATTAAGAGAATTTCCAGGGTCCATCTGCTAAGTAGGAAGCACAGCATGATTACATAAATTCATTAGGTGACGGTAAATATGAGTATAAATGCATATCTTGTTTGGCATTATTAGGATGTGATGACAAATATAACATAAATCATATAATGCACATGAACATTCACTGCACTTTTCTACCTATACACAAGCATGAAAAAAATAGGTGTTTTATAATTTGGGCTAAATCATGAGATGGAACACCACTGGCTGAATTGATTTTTCCTGAAAGTCGATTTAAAAAATGTAAATTAGACCTAAAGCACTATGTTAATCTATGATTGTCTCATATTCAGCAATAAGTCCTTGGCGGAAAAACATGCTTTCTGGAATGTCATCAAAATCTTCCTAAATAAATCCAATTACTCATCTTCCCTCTAGTCAATCCTAAACCTAAAATGATCTTTATATTACTGACAAACTAAACATCCATATTAATACCTGTGTACCTAGGTCTATAGCATATTTATACAACATATCCTCACAATATTTTAAAGGTCCCTATGTTCTTAAATCTTTATATATTTATAACCTGTCAAAAAATAAAGCAGACATGGAACAATATGAAAAATACATCTAAATAGTTTTTAGTGCAATGACATTGAAAAAATGTTGAATCAGAACTCCTGGGATATTGATCTGGTCAGTTAAAGGGGTTGTAAAGGTACAATTTGTTTTCCTAAATAGCTTCCTTTACCTTAGTGCAGTCCTCCTTCACTTACCTCATCCTTCGATTTTGCTTTTAAATGTCCTTATTTCTTCTGAGAAATCCTCACTTCCTGCTCTTCTGTCTAACTCCACACAGTAATGCAAGGCTATCTCCCTGGTGTGGAGTGCCGTGCTCGCACCCTCCCTTGGACTGCAGGAGAGTCAGGACGCTCTTAATGTTACAGATATAGAAAGGAGCTGTGTGTTAGTGGGTGTCATGACTCTCCTGCAGTCCAAGGGAGAGTGTGAGCACGACACTCCACACCAGGGAGAAAGCCTCGCATTACTGTGTGGAGTTAGACAGAAGAACAGGAAGTGAGGATTTCTCAGAAGAAATAAGGACATTTAAAAGCAAAATCGAAGGATGAGGTAAGTGAAGGAGGACTGCACTAAGGTAAAGGAAGCCATTTAGGGAAAAAAAAATATTTCTGCTGCTTTGCTGTTAATTGAAATTAACAACAGGTGCTAGGGTCAGTGTCACTACTGGTAGCACAAGGCGATACTTGGACCCTATAAAGGTTGCACAGGCAGTCCAACTCCTTCAGGATGGCACATCAATACGTGTCATTGCCAGAAGGTTTGCAGTGTCTCCCAGCACAGGCTCAAGAGCATGGAGGAGATTCCAGGAGACAGGCAGTAACTGGGAGCCGTAGAAGGTCCTTAACCCATCAGCAGGACCGGTATCTGCTCCTTTGTGCAAGGAGGAACAGGATGAGCACTGCCAGAGACAATATGACCTTCAGCAGGCCAATAGTAAGAAACAGACTTCATGGGGTGGCCTGAGGGCCCGACATCCTCTAGTGTGATCTGTGCTCACTACCGGACACTGTGGACCTCGATTGGCATTTTCCATTGAACACCAGAATTGGCAGGTCTGACACTGGTGCCCATTGCTTTTCACAGATGAGAGCAGGTTCACCCTGAGAATATGTGACAGATGTGAAAGGGTCTGGAGAAGCCGCAGAGAACTTTATGCTGCCTGAAACATCGTTCAGCATGACCGGTTTGGTGGTGGGTCAGTGAAGATCTGGGGAGGCATATCCATGGAGGAACACACATACCTCTACAGGCTACACAATGGCACCCTGACTGCCATTAGGTATCAATATGAAATCCTTGGATCCATTGTCAGACCCTACGCTGGTGCAGTGGGTCCTGGGTTCCTCCTGGTGCACGACAATGCCCGGCCTCATGTGGCGAGAGCATGCAGCCAGTTCCTGGAGGATGAAGAAATTGATACCATTGAATGGCCCCCACACTGACCTGACCTAAATCCAAAAGAAGACCTCTGGGACATTATGTTTCGGTCGATCCGGTGCCGCCAGGTTGCACCTCAGTCTGTTCAGGAGTTCAGTGATGCTCTGGTCCAGATCTGGGAGGAAATACCCCAGGACACCATCCGTCGTCTCATTAGGAGCATGCCTTGATGTTGTCAGGCATGCATACAAGCACTTGGGGGCCATACAAACTACTAAGGACCATTTTGAGTTGTTGCAATGAAATTTCAGCAAAATGGACTAGCTTGCTGCATAATTTGTTCACTTTGATTTTCAGGGTGTCTTTTAATTCAGCCCTCTGTAGGTGGATAATTTTCATTTCCATCAAACGATGTGCCATCCTTTCATTCCTTAACACATTACCCAGTCCATATCAGTATAGATATTCAGCATGAGATTTTTGCCCGTTGAGATCTGATATGTTTTCAAAGTGTTCCTTTCATTTTTTTTTAGGGGTATATATATATATATATATATATATATATATATATATATATATATATATATATATATATATATATATATATATACATATACATACACACAGGGTAAATGGGTATAAAAAGGACAAAGGATTCTCAGTTTAAGAATCTCTGGAAAGTTTGTTGTGAATGGAGAAAGCTGTGCTTCATATTTCTTCCAGATTTCGTAGTTCCAGATTAGAGCCTGGAGCTTAAAAGTCCCAAAGTGTCTTGGTCGGGACAGAACCTTCAATCCGGTGTCCAGGTTTTGCTAGTTGCCTACAGCCTGTGCAAGGGTACATGTGGTCAGTATCACAATAAGCCATATCTGAGCATAGCTCAGCAGTTGTTGCCATTAAGAGACACAGGCTGTGTGTGAAGATAGTGGAGTGCTCCAGCCAGGAGGTATGACCTGCTCGGGAGATGGTACTCTATGTTGGAGGGACTTCTTGCTCATAGTACTAGGATAGTCAGGACAGCTACAAGGGTCGAGAGAGATTGGGAAAGCTGAGGTGACTAGATAGTCAACAAAAGGGGGCTGGAGGAAGTCTTGTGTTACTGATAAGTAGGATAGGAAGTTGGGGTAATGAGAGAACCCTATCCAGTAAGATCAGGAGGGGGGCCTGAGCAGTAAGGTACTTCAAGCGGAGACTGAGCAAATCTGAGGAGCCCAAGGTCATGAAGACCAAAGTGAGCAGCAATGCTGCTGACTAAAGAGCCAGGCGGCTTGGCTAGTTTTGTTATTAATGTTTTGTGTGAAGCTGAAAACCCTGTGTGGGTGACCTGTTGGTGTTGGACTTTTGCTTTCCGCTTTTTTTGGAGGGGATTTCCTATTTGGTCACAATTTCTCCAGCACAACAAGAATTGTGAGTTGTAGATTTTGGAGAGCCTATATGGAGTTATATACCATCTATTTAAGATCTTTTGGGAATTTCCCAATGTTCAATGCTTGGAGATGCTTTACTATGTATTTATTAAGATGGCATTGTGCCATTGCCCTAGTGAAAATTATTGACAGAGGTCTCCCTCATATTTTTGCATTAAACAACAAAGAAATGGCAGTACCATATCCTCATAACAATGAGAAAAAATAATCAACAAGCACAGTCTACCTCATGTCAACCCCTTCATGTTTGTGAGAAGTGGGGAACAATGCTGTGGGTGGTCTAATTCATTTTAGAGGTTCATTCCTCTTTTTTTTTTAAAGATGCTTAGAAATGTGTCTCCTGAATCCAGATGATGTCACTATGGTGGCACAAGGTTTCAGTCCACAGTGCTCGTCTTTTATTTGGGCTTTTTAGACCTTTGTTTTACCTTTCCATTTTACCTTTTGTGTGGAAAAAAATACAAAGACAGAAAGAAAGTTTTTACAAAATGTGTTAATTATCTCCTTGCATAGCCATTTGTTATATAACAAATGTATACATGTAGAGTTGAAAAATTCCCACCATTACTAAATGTGACTGTTTCACTTCTGACATCATGGCTGTCAGGGACCAGCAACTCATCCCTGACCTGCTTTTTCAGCTGTTGGCCAGAGACAAAAATAAGTAAATAAACATTGCAGGGGTCCCACCATAATCCATACCAGGCCCTCCTGGTCTGCTATAAATTTGAAGGGGGACCCAATGACAAAAAAATACCTTAAAGTTCCCAAAAGGGCCCCCTTATTGTTTAAGAGGGCTTCCAGATTCTGAAAAGCCCCTCCCCACCCACAGATGACCACAACCACTGGACCAGAGTTGAGAAGTAGAGGTCCTTGTCCTCATCAACATAGATGCTTGGACAAGGGGGTGTCCCCCAAGTCGAGAGAATGTGACCTGGAGGGGGACTATTTGATATATACAACCTACTACATCATAACTGACATTTACAAAGAAACACAATGCAGCTCTTAGACACTTACTTCTGTTTGTAAATAAAGTGGACAGGGATTCTTATTATCTATAGCAGACCCCCTAATACGGGAACCAATTTCCAACACATAACCGTTTCTCCCCCTTGGCCAATCGGGGTGCCCTTGAGGGAGGGGATTTTCATGGGGCAACGAGAGGCACAGGGAGGGGAGCTCCCTTCATCTCCCCGAACAATGGGGGTTGGAGGACCACCCACTCCCAACAGTCGATCCAGGAGGGGGCAGAAAAGAAAAGCAAGAGAGGAAGGAGAGGAGGCAGGAGAACTAAAAAGAGTAAAACCCCAGTAGGTGCAGGGAGTTATAATCTAAGTGGCACACCACTTAGTGACGAGGAAATCAAAGTACTTGACAAGGGTCTTAAATTTGCCCCTACCCACAAATGAATATGAAAAAATACTTTTTGAATACCCCTTCTGTTAGAATGGTGAGTGCACTGTTTTTTCCAGGTGGTCATCATTCCAACTTGTGGAATAAATCTGTCTTCAATCCCCCAAATACTGATACCAAACATCTTGAGGTTTTCAGTAATATGGTTGCGAAAGACCTGGAATTGCTAAAAGGTAAATGATCCGGTTTATATTAAGAATGGCATTCAATTATAGAATCATAGATAGACAGGAAGGATTTGGTCATACGACCTGCTGATAAGGGAGGAGGGCTGGTGGTACTTAGTAAAGTCTACTATAAGAATGAAATGGAGAATCTTCTTAGTGATACCAATACTTATAGTTTAATGGCTAAAGACCCCATGCTTGACTACAAGGGAGAACTTCACTATTTAGTAGAAAGGGGAAAACATATAGGGGTGCTTGGCCCTAAGGAGGCACTCTACCTAGACCCCCTTTTCTGTCGTATGCCCATCATCTACTTCCTCCTGAAGGTCCATAAGTATAGTGTGAATCCACCCGGGAGACCTATAGTGAACGGAATTGATTCGGTCACATCTAGACTGGGCCAATAAATAGACACCTTCCTCCAGCCGTTAGTAACCAAAACCAATGCATTCCTTAAGGATACCAAGCAGGTCATGGAATAATCTTTAACTATTCCATCATCCTGTCTCTTGATTACGACTGATGTCAGTTCGTTGTACATGATTATAAGTCATGAGGATGCTCTATCCTCCATCAAGTGGGCATTGGAGTCTTTGGGATTATTCAGAAGGCACCAGAATTTTTTGATTGATAGCTTGACTTTCTGTTTATCAATAAACTATTTTTGGTATGGTAAGCAATTCTTCCTTCAAACAAGACGAGTGGCAATGGGGTCATGCTTCGCTCCCAGTGTAGCCAATTTATTTATGGCACTGTGAGGAGAAGGCTGTGTTTAAAAACAAACCCCCAGAATTAATATGCTACCAGAGGTACATAGACAACCTCGTCATGATCTGGGATGGAGATAGAGCCAGTTTGGATATCTTTGCATCCAAATTTAATGCAAATGCCAAAAATATTGTTCTCACATGGAACATCAATTCAGAGCGATTGGTCTTTCTTGACCTGGACCTCACCAGGGATGGGGATCAGATCAAGATGTCCACACACTTTAAGGCCACAGACCGGAATTCCTTTATTACTTTATTTCAACAGAGAGCTGTCATCATACCAAATGGTTGTGCAATATACTGAGAGGGCAATTTGTACGCCTGAGGCATAATTGCACCCAGGAAAGTGACTTCATCTCTCAGTCATGTACCATATCCTCTAGGTTCATGGAGAAGGGATATGATAAGAGTCTGTTGGATAGTGAAATTGAAAAAGTCCATAATTTGGATAGAAAGGTACTAGTCTCTAACGCACCTAAAGTTGACCAGAATGACTGTAGGGGAATACGGATGATTCTGGACTTCAATATCCAATACAGAAAATTTGAAAGGGTTGTGCAGGAACACTGGCCAATCCTCAAACATGATAGGATTTTGGGTCCATTATTACCCGATCGTCCACAGTTTGTCTATAAAAGAGCACCCTCACTTAGGGAGAAACTGGCCCCCAGGGATTGTCGACGCTCCTATCAATTGTGAAAATCGGGTTTTTAATTTTTTGACTGTCTTTCATGCATAAGGTGGTTATCCAGCCTGCAGACAAGCCAAAAAGAATATTAAGAAACGTAAGGAATTTGTGGCAGCAACTACTGGGAAAAGTTACAAAATCAAGGACTTGATTACTTGTTATACAACTGGAGTGGTTTATGCACTACAGTGTGAGTGTGGCCTCCAATACATTGGGAGGACCTCCAGATTTCTCCATGTGAGGATTGGAGAACATGTTACTAATATCAAAAAGGGTCTAGTTACGCACAATGTTGCGAACCATTGGCGTGGAGGCAATTTCATTAGGTAGCTTAGCCGACGCAAATCTTTTTGGGTCTATGAATTTAAGGTTGGGGTCCCTTTGGGGTTGAACGTTGAGTTCGTCCTAAATTGTTTTATTTCTGATCATTAAAATATCCCTCTTCTTCTTTTTTTCATTTAATTTTTTTCTATTTTATCTAGTTGGGTTTCTAGTGTCAATTTATATTGAGTGTGTATTTTATTGTTTACATTTTATGATATGTGTCTCTGTAAACAGGTTAGGTGGTTGTGCTGATGTCTATTTCATTTAATTCATTTGAGGGTGATGCCTCCATATTGGGTCTTTGGCCCTTTAAGGGTTTAGAGGATGTTTATTTATGGGGATTGTTTGTCCCTGGGGACCGGGTCTTATACTGTTCCATACTTTTCAGTTGTTGTCCTTTGTGCCCATTTATGACAATACCGATTTATGCAGAGTTCCCCTTTAATATCTCCTTTTTTGTTTTATTTATTCGATTTTAATAACCAGTGTGGATCTATTATGTCCTGTTATTCTGTTTTTTTGAGAGGTATGTACCACTATATTTGTATTTATCCTTTTTTTAAGCCCAATGATTGGCACCTTTTTAGCATCCTAATATGTGCTAAATCCATGTGCATTTTTATCTGATGCCTCCCAGTGGCTTTTTGAGTCCCCTTGTTGTCTGTCCCCTGTGTCATGTAGTGTTTTACTTCAGACCAGAGGGCAGTCTTCACATTGACTGTCGATGTAGCGTCACGTCTCCATGGCAGCCGATGCTCCAGGATGTACTTTTATTCCCTAGTTCCCTTACAGTTTACTCTACTGTCTGAATGATGCAGAGGCGGTGGGCGGGACTGGACAGTGTGATGCCTTTGCTTCTTTTGGGGATGGCAGGTCATGTGGTCACGTGTCCTTCTTGTCATGTGACGTGCTGGCTGCGCCACCCCCTGTGACGTGGCTGTGGAGGGCGGCATGTTTTTCCTTCTGACAGCCGCCATTGTACTCAGTGGGATGGTGATGGGGGTAGGTAATTGAACAGGAAGGTGAGTGCTGGCCACTCATAAGGCCTGTTTTATTCTGCATATGACCTCTGGCTATTATTAGCAGCACCTGTGATGGGGAGCCTCTGGCCGGGAGTGGGCGGGGCTTTTTTTTAATGAACCAGGAAATGAATTTATAAATTGAGCACTGACACATGGAACCCTTATCATATTCGCTGAGGAAGTCCTTACTCACGGAAGATACACGTGCGGGGGGCCTTGTGATGTCAGGACAGCCACCTACCTGGTTTTTATATGTGTATACTACATGACTTCAATGGCTCACAGTGCCGTGTTTGAGAGTAGTTCATCTTTTTTAATAAATTAGTGTTGTTTATGCAAATGGAGAGCACTATGTATTTTCTTTGCATTTTTACACGAACAAATGCATGTCTATGCGCGAGTCTGGATGCCATTTATTGATTGAGGAGACTGTGTGAAGGACCATACAGTATGTGAATACATCCCCTCTTATCTTTATAATTACCCTTGTTAAGGGACTTCTTAAATGACCTTCTGTTCGTTCACAGGTCTATTCGTTAAGGTGATCGGCCTGTATTTCTGGTTAAGGAGACACTGAAATGGATGCACAGTGACTGTTTCAAGCACCCTGTTCACTGCCTAAGGAGTTTTCTTACTCTTCCTGCTGTCCCTTTCCCACTTCTTGGCCTCAACACGCTATATCTTTGGACTTGTTCATATGATTTTATTTTAGCGCTGCACTGCTTTTTATAGACCCTTATTCTAAATAAGGGTTTGGTATAGATCGGGCATCACTAAATGGCGGACCGCGGGCCAAATGCGGACCGCCTCACTCTCTTATGCGGCCCGCCGCGGTACCGCCATTTAGCAGCCTTTTCTTTCCCCTGCCGTCTCTGTAATCCTCACACAGAGCCGACAGGAGGAGGCGAGACAGTTCTGGATGCAGGGCGGAGTTGCCGGAGGTAAACAAGCAGGTGATTGGCTGCTAGGATGAAGGGCAGTCTTAGCAACCAATCATCATCTTACAACACCCGCCCTCCATCGGAGATATGCTGTGCCTCCCTCCGATCTTCAGTCTATGCAAGGTGAGTGAGGGGGCAAAGTTGCAGTGGCTCTGTAGTTCCCTCACTGCGGGGGGGGGCCCCCAGGAGACCGGGATATCGCTCCATTGTTGCTGGCTGCAGTTATGAGCAGAGAGCGTCTACTCTCTGTCACACTGCCAAGACCTCGCACTGACAGCCCACCCCCCTCCTCCTCCGGACACTCAGACAGGAGAGGAGATAGAGAGAGCAGGAGCTTCTCCCCCTGTGTGCACCAGCAGCCCCGCCCACATCCAATCCCTGGCAGCTCCGTGCCTTGCAAAGGGAAAGTTCAGCAGCCTGCAGCTAGATAGATAGTGGATGAAAGATTGCAACCCTCCACAACAGGGGATCCACAGCTCTCCAGGACAGCCTTTCTTCCTTCCTTCAAACCTCTCGGTGATTGAAAAGAAAGCAGCTCACAGGTGGGTCAGTCATGAAGAGAGAGTTTGTTGTCACCTCTAGTGCCCCTCTACCAACACAGCAGCCTGCTGGGATTTCCCTGGTATGGTGCACTACAAGCCCCAGCATGCTCTGTCAGCCTATGTGTATGTATAGCACAGGTGAGTAGGCCTGCTTGCTGACCACAGTGGCAGAACTCCACTGCCCAAGTCAATGGCAGCTGGTGCTCAAATAAACTGAAAAAAAAACCCCATCAATTGCAGCCTCACTGTACCATCAAACGCAGCCAATGTGCCCCATCAAAGGCTCCCACTGTGCCCCATCAAAGGCTCCCACTGTGCCCCATCAAACGCTCCCACTGTGCCCCATCAAACGCTCCCACTGTGCCCCATTAAACGCTCCCACTGTGCCCATTGAATGCTCCCACTGTGCCCATCGAATGCTCCCACTGTGCCCCCCCTACCGCTGTCTGCCCGGCACTTACCCTGTCTCAGTAGGGCAGACAGCGGGCGGGTGGGCACAATGCTGTGCCCCATCAAATGCTCCCACTGTGCCCATCGAATGCTCCCACTGTGCCCATCGAATGCTCCCACTGTGCCCATCGAATGCTCCCACTGTGCCCCTCTACTGCTGTCTGCCCGGCACTTACCCTGTCTCAGTAGGGCAGACGGCGGGCGGGTGGGCACAATGCCCCCCGCCATTTAGCAGCCTTTTCTTCCCCCTGCCGTCTCTGTAATCCTCACACAGAGCCGACAGCAGGAGGCGGGACAGTTCTGGATGGAGGGGGGGCAGCAGTGGTTTCCTCCATGCTACCTTATATTCATTCTCTTTTCTAACACAGCTGGGGGAACTGCGAGTGCCAAGAATAGGGGGTGTCGGCGGCGGCCATTGATAGATTCATGCATTGCATGAATCTATCTATTGGTGATAGAGGGGGGTGGTTGGAGAGAGGGGGCAGCGACCGAGCGCACCACCACTGACCCAAGCCTCCATCTATGATGGAGGCTTTCTCTTATCTCGCCAGCCTCTGAGCACACCAATGTAAGGGAGAGCTCCGTGGACTGTAATGTAAAGGGGGATTCTGATATAAGTGAGGGCTTTGGTGAGTAGAGACCCCCTTATATCGCTTCCCAGAGCACCCCTTACATCAGAGTTCCCCTTTATATTACAATCCACAGAGCTCCCCCTTAGGGCCCTTTCACATGGGACAAAACGGACACCATGATCATTGGAAAGGGCCCCGGGACCAGAGATCAGGGGGGCCTTTATGGTTCCCTGCACCGGGGCCCAGATGGTTGTAGCTATGCCTCTGAGTTACAGGGAGTGAGGACACTAGTCTGGAAAGCGGAAAAAGCTAACTCGCTGAGGACATTAAAGTGGAGTTGTTGAGGGCTGTCATGTGGTGGGCTGAGGACATTAGGGTGGGGGGGAGGGAGGCTGAGCGGACTGTGATGTATGGGGGGAGATGTGGATATTACAGGGTGGGAGATGTGGACATGACAGGGGGGAGGCTGAGGACTGTGATGTGGGGGCAATGAGGACAGTAATGTGAAGGGGGCTGAAGATAGTAATGAGGGGGGATAATGTAAATTGGGGCAAAGGACAGTACTGGCGGGGGGGGTTAGTGTCAAGGAAGTCTGAGAACATTACTGTGGAGGGGGGAGATATAAAGGAGGACCTGAGGACACTCCTCAAGAGGGCTCTGATATGCACTGGGGACTGAGGATGCTGATGTAAGAATGGGTTCAGATCTGTACATGTGAATGAGGTGCACATGTCGTGGGTAGGTCAGCTCTTTTTAATGGGCTGCACTGCCCGCAAAAAAACTGGAGAAAGACGTCCTTGACGTCTTTTCCAAAATAGTGCGGCAGCAACATGCGGTTTGGCACATGCGAAAAGGCGCCACAGGTAACGACATGATGTTCGGACCCCTGCTGGAAGAAAATTTTGCTGACCGGACCTCAGTGAATTTTAATTCATTACCCCTGGTATAGATGCTAATGGGACCACACATAAAAAAAAGGCATGGAGATCCCCCTATGAATATATATATATACATACCAGACTCGTATTATTGATGAGGGTCTGTGAGGGTCTGGTATAGATATTAAGGAGGACCCACACATTAATACAAAAAAATGGTGTGGGTTCCCCAAGTCCATATCAGAACATTTGGGTCTGGTATTAATGGTAAGTAGGAACCCCATGTAAAAACAAGAAAAAAAGTGAGGTCTCTCCTCAAAACCACACTCTTATCCAACCATGCAGCCTGGCTGGCCAGAAAATGTGGGGACAAGCATGCAGTTCTCCCTCCTGAACCATACTAGGCCATATGCCTTCAGCATGGGGGGGGTTGGAAATGAGGGGCGCACTGGCAGAAAACTCTTTCCATGTGTCGACAGGACAAGGGCCTCTTCCACACAACCTTGGCCTAGTGGTTGTGGTGGTATGTGAGCAGGGACCTTATTAGAATTTTGAAGCCTATATAAAGAACAGATCGTGACCCTTCTACAATATTCTTTCAGAATTCTACCCTGTCACCTGATTTCCCCCTCCAAGAAAAAAACATTTGCCTGGTATGACTGTAGTGCATGTGGAGATGCTGTAAATAAGCTGTAGGACACATATCAGCAGCATTCAAATGTTAAAATCCTTGCCGGAGCATGAGTTTTGACTGAACATTGGCTGTTCGCCACATCCGAATATGCAGGGTGTTCAGCAGGTGTTCGCCCTGCCCCCACCCTGATTGGACAAAGCTTTCTCATGTTCGACTCCCATAGACTTAAATGGAATTTGCTGTTCAGGGCAGAACTTTCCCCCTGTTCGGGAGTTCTGCTGCAAAGCAAACAGGGGGTTGTTCAGCCCATCTCTACTCCTGAATATGGGGATACTACATGTATCAGACTTTTTTCTCTGCTAAGACTCATACAGGGGCCTAAAAATCAAGAAGCCCCTTCGGGCTTTCAAGGGGTATACATTTTGTATCTGATTTCCTGACTACTTATCACATTTCTGGAGGCCCTGAAGTGCCAGAACAATGACATTGTTTTGCAAACTAGGCCCTCTAACATATTATAGGCATGGTGAGTCTTTTGAAGATCATATTTTGTGAAGTGAAGAAAGAAAATAAATTTGTCTTTTTTTTTTTTACACTCAGCTTTTAATGAATACGATTTCTCACACACAGTAAGGGCATACTTAGAATTATGAGGATACCACATATGTGAGACACTCGCAGCTTAGTCACATAAAAGGGCCCCAAATCCAAGGAACATCCTAAAGGAACACTAAAGGTTTGTTTTTTATTATATCAATTGATTGCTGTAAGCTAGAGCATTTAAATATCACTTACCTCGTTTTTCTTTTTGACCTCCAAAATACAGTAATCCAGGTTTGAAAATGCCATTTCCTGTCACTCCTCTTCTTGCTTTCCACCAGCATCTGAGCTGTTTTGCATGGTGGAAAGCAGACTGTGCTCACCCCCTCCCTATGACTACAGCCCTGCGTGAAGATGCTCTCTTATCCCTCACAGGCATGGAGGCTAAGCCTAATGGGAACTGTAGTTCCCATTAGGCCGTGATGTAGCAAGAATGAATGCACACCGCAAACCAGGAAGTCAGTGAGAATAATGATTCAGGAGTGACGGAGGTGAATAAAACCGCTCGATTTCAACAGGTATCAAACTAGTTATAATGCAAAACATTACTTTTTACTTTATGAGCTACTGTCAGACTTTAATTTAAGAGGAAAATATTTTTGTCTTTACAACCCCTTTAAGCTTTCTAGGCACATGAATCTTATTTCCTGACTAGGTATTGATGTTTGGCGGCCCTGAGATGTCAGTACAGGAGAAATACTCACAAAATTACCACATTTTGGAAAGTCCACAGATATTTTTTTAAGACTATTGGTAAGTCTTTTGAAGATTTTTTTCTCTGCCAACAGTTTTTGGAAGATTTAAAAATATTTTTTTCTTTTTTTTAAATCATCACAGAGTTTTGCTGTTTTTTCAGCACCTTATACTCCTTCACAATCTCCTATACAGACTTGGAATTATTTGATTTCCTATAAAACTAGTGGATTTCTCCTAAACTGACTACAGAGAAAATAGAGGCCCTGGATGCACCCCTCTCGGACAAGGAAATTGATACAGCTGTGTCACGATTTTCCCATGCCAAGGTCCCAAGCAACACAGATTTGCCTGAATCATATAGAACAATTTCCTTACTACATGTTGATATTAAGATCTTGGCTAAGATTTTTGCCATTTGCTTAAATCAGGTCATCCTCTCCCTACTACACCTTGACCAAACGGTATTTATGCCTGGCAAAAATACTGCTTTTAACACTAGACAGTTCTTTATGAAATTTATTTGTCTCAGTGGAGTTGAGCTAACCTTGGCAATGCATGAGAAACTTTGGCTTCGGATCATATTTGAAAACATGGGTGAAGCTTCTGTATCAGGCCAGGGTGTCAGTAAATGGTTGGGTCTCTGACCCATTTCTCCTTCACCGGGGAACTTGCCAAGATTGTTCCCTCTCTCCTCTCCTTTACACCCTGGGCACATAAAACCTTGCAATCTCCCTTAGGACCAATATATTAAGGACATTATTTCACTTTTTTGTTCATGCAGACACTGAGAGTCACTATTGGTGTATATATCCTTCAAATGTATAGTTAGTTTGTATTTTTATACTTTTTTTATCTGTTAATATGGCAGTTAAAGCTTCAAGTGAAGTTTAGAGGGAGTGTAAGCATCTCATTTCCTTCTATTCAAGTCTATGGTAATGCACCATAAACACACCGACATGTGTTTGCAGTGAGTTTGCAATGTGTGTGCACGCTAACACTAGTTTGAGTTGATTTTGAACCCCTCTCATGAAGCTCCCACCTAGAGCTGAAAGACACATTGTGTGGGATCAGCATATCAGGGCACTAAGTCCTAGGATAGTATTGTCCTATATTTTTATTATTTACTAATCCAAACTCAGAGGGACCAATGGCAAATATAACCTATGTTTGTTTACTGGTTGTAAAACTTAAAATGAAATATTATGGTATGTCTTGGTCACCTATATATTTTTGAAAATGCAATTGCTAAACATACGTACATACAAACATTCCCAGTGAAAGTGCATGTACATTTGGTCTGTGCAAATAGGGTAAAAGACAAATGTTATTAGGCATTTATTTTAGACTGAAAATGCCACATTTGTCTACTAGATAGAGCAAAGTATCATAGCAACCTCTTATAATACTTAGCTCTGTCTAGTGGGCAAATGCAGTATTTTCTATTTAAAATCAATGCTTTACACTCAAAAGGCAATAGATGTAGCCTAATAACATTCAATGTTTGTCCCATTTGCAGAAAACAAATGGTTTTTTAATTTTTTCACAAATCAATCCAATAGAGAACATTTTAATATGTAATGAAAAAAATACCTGAAATCAAATCCAGCTCTTTTACCACTTTCTGGTACTCCAGGATCTGGACACATATCTGTAGCTGTTGGTACACCTCCTTGACTCACTGTAAAAAAATAAATAATAATATGTATATATATATAATATATTAAGATATAATCATTGGCTAATAAAATTAAAAGTAATGAATGTAGCTGAATTGTGTATTTCACAACCCAACATTAACTCTATAAACAATGTTTCAGACCCACCTCCCTCCTCTCCGACTTGCAAGAAACTGATACACCAAAAGCAATTAATTTCAAAATTGCCTAGCATATTGTGATTAACTGATCACTCTGGGCCAGATTCACAAAGAGATACGACGGCGGATCTCCTGATCCACCGTCGTATCTCTGAGATCCGACGGTCAGATCTATGCGACTGATTCATAAGAATCAGTTCCGCATAGATCTCCCTTAGATCCGACTGGTGTAAGTGACTTACACCGTCGGATCTTAGGCTGCAATCTCCCGCCGGCCGCTAGGTGTCGCCTCGGTCTTTTACGCGTCGGATATGCAAATGAGGAAAACCGCCGATTCAGAAACGAACGTCCGCCGCTTTTTACGTCGTTTGCGTTCGGCTTTTTCCGGCGGACAGTTACCCCTGCTATATGAGGGGTAGCTAATGTTAAGTATGGCCATCGTTCCCGCGCCGAGTTTCAAATTTTTGCCGCCGAAAACAATGACGTCCTAGCGACGTCATTTGGAGCATGCACACTGTGAAATTTCGCCGGCGGCGCATGCACAGTTAAATCGGCGCGGGAACGCGCCTGATTTAAATTGTACACTGCCCCTAGCCGCGGAATTTGAATTCCGCCGGGGGAGTTACGATCCGACGGTGCAATTTTTGAGGTAAGTGCTTTGTGAATACTGCACTAGCCTCGCTAAATTGCACCGGCGGATCGTAAATCACATAGATTACGCGGATCTAAAGATCTGCTAATCTATGTGAATCTAGCCCCCTGAGTTTATTTATGACAATTTATCTGAGGTGAACCACAAAATTCATGGATTTTAGAAAACTGGAATTAAAGGACTGTCAACCAAATATCTGGAGAATTGGTTCACATATATTCAGTTGCATTAAAACAATCTTATTGAAAATTATCAGATTTTCATGATCTTCCTCAGTCTACTGTAGTGTAACTGTGTAGTTAAACTGTAACTCATTTATGATCAGATTCATTTAAAAAAGCTATTAATAGTTGGCAACATAAATGGTAACCAAACATGAATTTTGAAACAGTATACTGTATTTTAAATAATAAAATGAAATGATGCAGGACACTTCTGTAGGTAACATTACTTGTGTATATACTGTATAAATGTTGCTTTATAATTTATTGATAATGTACTTGGACACTTCAACCAAGGCAACATTAAAACGTTTACATTTCCTACTTACAATTCAAATTGTAATGTTCCAAATCCACATACTGTAAGTACACACAATGCAATTAGGCCAGTTTTGCCAAAAACCTGTCTCCTGATTTTATTTTTGTGTACACTTTTTGGTGAATGGGAATGGGGTACTATGTACCCCTTCCTATTCACATAGGGAGGGGAGGGATATGGGGGCCTCCTTGTTAAAGGGGGCTTCCAGATTCTGATAAGTAAATCGTTTGTAAATCACCTTCTACACATTGGTTTTCATCTGTCTCTTGATGTAAACCTCTATGTCGTCCCTTATACACAACCAAAAAAACAAACTTCCTTCCTGCCCACCCTTCACTTCCCCACCATTATCATTCCCCCTTTCCCCTTCCCCTTACTTTCACCTCATTCCACCTTCCCCTCTTTAATGAAAAAAAACCTTTCCTTTGTCAAATAAACAATCAATTTATTTAATACTTTGTTGGTTAGATTCCAGTTGAATATTTTTTCGGGTACTGATTGGCTTGCACATGTGCATTATCCAGTGATGGTAACTCCTTCTGTTTGATATCGAGTCGCAGGCAAAAAGATCTTCATATGGGTGAGTGATGGGTGATGAGCGGTTGGTGTGGCAGTCGACAGTGTATTTTATGTTATTGTGTTGTATAAACAGATATTGTAATATTCTTTTGTTCTATGCAGTGTTACATCTAATTGTCTTTAAAACATCCCCTGAGGAAGCCATGAATGGTGAAACATGTCGGGACAATCACTCCAATGTTATTTTTGAGTGACTAATTTCCATCTGTTTTGAAGTCAAGCTATTCTTCTGTATTAGTGCACATAAAGCATAGCCAACCTTTTAACTACCGTATTTAACGGGGTATAGCGCGCGCCCGCGTATAGCGCGCACCCCTAAACTTGACCCGGATTCCTGTGAAAAAAAGATTTTTTGTACTTACAGTTTTGGTGTCTTCCACGGCGTCCATCCGCGGCCTCGTCGGGTCCGGCGTCCGTCTGCGGCTTCGGGTGTCCTCTTCGTCGGGTCCAGCGTCCTTCTGCGACGTCCTCACGTCCTCCCCGCTCGTTTACCGTGCCGAGTTTGAATACTGCGCCGACATATACCGAGCACAGTACACTCGTGTATCGTCGGGCAGGCTCGGCTACTCTCGTGGTGACGTCCTGTACGTCCAGGACATCAGCGCGAGAGGCGCCGAAACTGCCCGAAGATACACGAGTGTACTGCGCTCGGTATATGCCGGCGCAGTATTCAAATTCAGCGCGGGAAAGCGGGTATCGGCATATACCGCGCACCCACGATTTTGCCCTGATTTTCAGGGCAAAATAGTGCGCGGTATACGCTGATAAATGCGATATGTCTTGTATATAGTAATAAAATCGTTGTTATTTTATACTATTGTAGTATATAAATTACTTCTCTTTGCTGGCACCCCTAAAAATCCCACCACAAACGTTCCTTGTTCATTTTCATTGTGCTTTATTTTTTTCATGTATGGGGGTTTGGAAATAATTGTCTCACTGGGATCCAAGCACTTTATACTAACCTACTCACGTTTATAAAATACTCTGCCTTCCAGTCAAATACCTTTCCAATCCATTGTGGAGCTAGACAGGTTTCTATCTCTCTTACTTTTTGTCTTATCAATTTAATCCTTGGAACATCTCATTTGTCAATCCCCTGATATTTTGGGCCTTAACACAGCCAACTACCACCACAAATTATGTTCGCTCATGATGTGGACATTTTCCTCACAAAACCCATTCTATTCCTTTGCAACCTATTTAATCCACTGCCTAATTTTGCCCCAGTCTCAGGACTCCATGTCAACAGTGAAAGATCTAAAGTTTTGAATATACAGTGGATATATAAAAGAATCCCCCCCTTTGAAATAATCACATTTTGTTGCTTTGCAGCTTGAAATGAAGACAGACACGGTTTTTGTTTTATCCACTTGTATTTACTAGCGCAACTTATAACATCTAAGTGAAAGATATAATACCAATACATCAGAAAATAAAATAAAAATCCCCATTATGCTAGTATTTTGTTGAACCACCTTTAATTACAAGCTTTATTCTGTTGGGATTTGTCTTTAGTAACTTTGCACACCCAGACTTTGCAATATTTGTTCACTCTTCTTTTCAGAACTGCTCAAGTTCAGTTAAATTTTTTTTTAACTCAATAGATTTTTATTGGTAATTGAATTGTCATACATTTCAACATTGCATGTGCCATACAGTTTTTACATATGTTCTTTACGGATGAGGAACATTAAGAGCTTTCCATTACAGAACACGTAGTACCTCTATCCGTTGTGATCATTGTCAGGAAGCACATGATATAACATACATGTATTAACATACAAAAATAGAGCAGGTTTTCCTTCTGCCCTGTGTTCGTGGGTCGAACTTTCAACATCTTAAATGAACATACAAGGCTTTAAAGGATCTTTGCATAGTTCCTGTTGAAGGGTAGGGCGGGTCCCCTCCCGGGGCACCCCTTTCGGGAACTATACTGTGTCCCGGTGAGGACCCCCCCCCCCTCCCGGGGGAACCAGGAGTAATACCCATTACTGTGTGGCCAGTCACTGCGTCTGGTTAGTCAAAGAGGAGAAGAAAGTGTTTCGTTTAGTCCTGGTGATCCTACCCAGTCAGTCCATAGTTGCCATTTCTTGAGGTTTTGTGTCTTATTGCCGTGGCGGAGTGCTAGGGTGGTTTCATATATAAAATGGGTATGTGTGGTGTGTACCACGTCACTGAGCGTAGGAGGGTCTGGGTCTTTCCATTTTCTAGTGATGTTAAGGCGTGCTGCTAAGAGGATATGCATTGTGATCATCCTTGATGGGGTAGGGACACGTTCTATGTTCAGTGAAAGGAGCGCCACGGCCGGTTGTCTGTCCAAAGACATCTTTGTGACGTCCTTGAGGAGTTTGAATACTAAGGTCCAATAGTGGTCTAGTTTCGGGCATCCCCAAAGTGTGTGTAGTAGATCACCCTTCAGGCCGCATTTCCTCCAACAGGTATTGTCACGTGTGGGGTCGAATTTGGAGATTCTGTCAGGGGTAATATACCAGCGGTAGGTCAGTTTGAATGCCAGTTCCCACAGGGTGGAACAGCACGTGGCTTTGTACGTGGATTGGCCTGCTTTTTCCCATTGTGCCAAGGAAAATTCTTGTCCTAGGTCTTTTTCCCACTTAATTATTGCATTGCAGCTGGTGAACGTGGTTTTGGAGCCGAGCAGAGTGTAAAAGATTGAGATTCCCTTTTTGTGGACCGAAGGGGATCTGTAATAGATCCACGCTTTTTGAGGGAGAGAGCAAGTCCACGTGGCTACTGAGAGGAGACAGTGTCGGGTACGGAGATAGAGGAACTGGTCAGATTCTGGGATGCGGAATTGTGTTTGAAGGACTGGGAAAGACTTCATGTCGTTACTTGTTATCAGATCGGAGATATGGGTTATCCCCAGTGCCTTCCAGCGAGAGTAGGAAGTGGACACCATAAATATCTGTAGTGTTTCTATTGGGATAGGTAGTGTGGATTGTATGTCGTGGGTCGTGAGTGAGCGTGTGAGTTGGTACCAGGCCGATAGGGTCGCGTAGACGGTAGGGGACATAAGGGGGGGGGGTTTCGCCCCCAGTGCGGTGGCAAAAAGCCAGGCTGGTAGACTATGATGCGGGACCGAAGCTCCTTCTATTTTTCCCCATAGTGTGGAGGGAGGGCCGGGGGCTAACCATTCTTTAGTTTGTGTTAACACAGAGGCTAAATAGTAGTCTCTGAAGTCGACATACCCCATGCCTCCTGCTGAGCGGTGTTTCACCAGTCTGGCATGACTACACCTAGCTTTTTTGTCTTTCCAAACACATTTTGACAGTATCGTTTGCAATGATGTAAAGTATTTACGGGGTATGGGTATGGGAAGTGTCCTGAACAGATACAGTATTTGCGGGAGGTAGAGCATTTTAAATGCTGCCAAGCGGCCCGACCATGAGAGCTCAAAGGATGTCAGCCCGGCGAGATCCGCCTGCCATCTGGATCGAATCGGGAGGAAATTGGTGGCGAATAAGGCCTTAGTGGTGGGAGTTAGCTGAATCCCCAGATATGTAATACTATCTTTGGCCCATACATATGGAACATTGCTGGTTATGTGGTTCTTAGAGGTTTTTCCGATTCCTAGGTCAAGCATGTATGATTTGGTTTCATTCGCTTTGTAGAAGGAAACCTCGCTAAACCAGGCTAGCATCCTCTGGATCTCAGGGAGGGAGCGCTCAGGGTCTGTGACTGAGAGGATCACATCGTCCGCAAATAGACTGATTTTGTGTTCTAATTCTGCTATTTTTACTCCTGAAATGTTTTTATTTGATCGTATAGCTTCTGCTAGGGGTTCCATTACAAGGTTAAATATTAGGGGTGATAGGGGGCATCCTTGTCTCGTTCCATTGGTGATCTGGAAGGGTGTAGAGAGGGCATCCGCCGAGAGTACACGTGCTGAGGGGTTGGAGTAAAGAGCCATAATGGCGTCGTGGATGCTGCCCACTAGGCCAAATTTGGTCAGCGTTGCTGATACGTATCCCCAATGGACCCTGTCGAACGCCTTCTCTGCATCCAGGGAAAGGAGCAGAGAAGGCGTTCCAGTAGTCTCAACATGGTGTATTATGTTTATCATCCGCCGAGTGGCGTCAGATGCCTGTCGCCCTTTGGTGAATCCTGATTGGTCAGGGGAAATGAGCAAGGGGAGAATGTTTTCCAGTCTTTTGGCAATCAGTTTAGCAAAAATTTTTAGGTCCACGTTTAGTAGGGAAATGGGGCGGAAATTTTTCGGGGAGTCGGGGTCTTTACCCGGTTTGGGTAGGGTCACTACTGTGGCTGCAAGCATTTCTGCTGGGAACGAGGCCGCTCCAGTGGCTCTGTTGAACATGTGCTGCATTGTGGGGGCTAGGATGTGTTGGAATTTGTGATAGTATTCCCCTGTGAACCCATCTGGGCCTGGGGATTTGGAGGATGGGAGTTCGTTGATTACTCTAAAGATTTCTTCCGTTGTGAAGGGGCTATTTAGTGTGGTCAGCTGTGTAGGAGTAACTGAGGGTAGATTTACACTCTCCAGGAACTGTCGGATCATGGTCGGGGAAGGTTGGATGGTGGCAGGGTCATCTTTAAGGTTATATAAGCCCTCATAGTAGGTACTAAATGCATTCGCAATCAGTTGGGGTTTAAGAAGTTTTTCACCTGATAGGGGGTGGATTAAGTAGGGGATTTTCGTTTTGGTCCTATGCCCTTTGATTCTGAGGGACATTGCTTTGCTTGCTTTGTTCCCTGTAGAGTAGGATTGTGCTTTAAATATTTTATATGCCTTTTGGTGTTTTTCGAGGAGAATCGCCCGTAGGTCGTGTCGTAAGGTGAATATTTTTGCCTGTAAGTCAGGGGAGGGATTGGATTTGTTAAGGTCTTCCGTAGCAGTCAGAGTCTGAGTGAGGTCATCTATCTGTTTGGTTCTATTTTTCTTTGCTCTTGCTCCCATTTGGATAAAGACCCCTCGGATTACTGCCTTGTGGGCAGTCCACATCACCACCGGGTCAGAGACAGAGGCCTGGTTGAGTTCAAAGTATTCTTCTAATTTTTGTTTAATGATGTTTGAGTAGCTGGGGGTGTTAAGGAGGTAGTTGTTGACCCTCCATATGTAGGGAGTGGAGTGGGAGGTATCGTCAGAGAGAGTGAGACTTATGGGGGCATGATCTGACCAGGTGGTGGTGTGTATTTCTGCGTCTACAACCCTCTGCAGTATCCAGCTATCGGCTAAAAACAGGTCGATCCTTGAGTAGGTGTTGTGACGGGGCGACAGGAACGTGAAGTCCCTCTCGCTCGCGTGACAACACCTCCACACATCATACATGTTATGAGAGGAAATAAATGAGTCCAAAGATGAAGTACAGCGTGGTGGAGCAGCGGTAGAGTCCAACGTGTTATTGGGTACCTTATTGAAATCCCCGCAGATGAGCAGGTGTCCTGTTTGGAATTGTTGTATTGCTTTTATTCTTTTCCTAAGATACGACATTTGGCCTTGGTTCGGCACGTAGATAGACACTAAGGTGTAGTGCACTTTGTTGATTTCACAGTCTAGAAAGATGTATCTACCTTCCGGGTCAGTTACACATTGGTGCAGGAGAAAGGTGACCGAGTCTCTGATGGCTATCATCACTCCCCGCTGTTTCTTGGTGTATTGGGCTTGGAAGACATGTGGAAACTGTTTGTGTGAACATTTGGGGGCAGCGTTCTGGGCAAAGTGGGTCTCCTGGACGCATAATACGTCGCAATTGTGGGTAAGAGCTGATGACCACAGAGAATTTCTTTTTGCTGGGTGGTTTAGACCCTTGGCATTAAGGGAGAGTATTTTAATACCCATGTTCTTGTGTGAGGTAGTGTGGTAATTCAAAGCTTACTTACAGTTCCTTGTGGTGGGTAGGAAGTTGGGCGGGGGTGCCGGAGAAGTGAGTCGACTCCTTGGGCAGGTATCCGGATCTTTTCTGCGTGCTGGAGTGTGGAAAAAGGTGGTAGATGTGGGTTCCCTCAGTGGTTCGATGGGAGCAGTTTGTGCCGTTGGTGCTATTGAGGGAAGCACAGTTCCACTGGTGGAAGAGTCCTGCACAGGTGGGTAAACTCAAAGTAGAGACAGACAAGTAGGAACAAACAAGATAAATGCAAACGTGAGAACAGGTACCAATGAAGGCACAATCAGTGTAGAACAATTTGAGAAGTGTTCCCTTATTAAGGGGACCAGTAGGTGTCAGCTACTAACTGCTCTGTGAGAGCGGCTGACTAAGTATGGGGGAGAGTCTGGTGAGCAGGTGGAGGGTCGCATGACCGAACCGGACTATACTGTCGCTCAGCGTGGTTGTTGTCTTGGGTGCTGCGTTTTGGGTCTCCCTTTTTCAGCTCCAAAGGTGAATGGATTAGGTTGCCCGTTGTATTCTGGAGCGTTGCGGGAGGTTTCTGGTAGGATACCCCAGGCGTGCAGGAGCTTCAAGCCCCCTTCCATGGTGGAGATGGCGTGGGGTATGCCGTTATGTGTGACCAGGATGGTTGCTGGGTGTCGCCATTTGTATATTATCTTGTGGTTGTGGAATGCCTTTGTGATGGTTTTGAGCTGCCTTCTCATCTGGAGTGTGTACTGCGAAAGGTCTGCGTACAGCTGAATGTTGGCGTAGGGCTCTGGTAGCGGTGACATTTCCCTTGCTTTCAGTAGAATCTGCTCTTTCGCCTGGTAGAAATGTACCCTTAGCAGCACGTCCCTTGGGACATCGGCCTCAAGATGGCGGGGTTTAGGGATTCTATGGATCCTGTCAACAGTGAGTTCAATAGGGGTGAGCTCGGGGAGCATGTTAGAGAACAATGCAGTGGCATAGGCATGCAACTCTTTTGGTTGGACTGACTCTGGGACCCCACGGATCTTAAGATTATTGCGCCTGGATCTGTCCTCGAGGTCCGCGAGTTTCGCTTTGATCCAGGACGTGTCCTCTTTTTGTTCAGCATAAGCATCTACTAGTTCGTTTACTGTGTCAGTGCACTCCTCCATTTTGTTCTCTATGAACTGCATTCTATTGTCCATGTGTTTCATCTCTAAAGAGAATGTGTTGATCAGAGATGACAGATTAGTCATGAGGGAGGACTGCAAGGTCATTAACATGTCCTTCATTGTAGTGTCTAGGACTGGTTGTCCTGTGGTTGGAAATTGGGCAATGGAGGACTGTAAGGCTGATATGGCAGATTCATTATGCAGGCCTGTACTCACTGTGACCGCGGCCTGCTCGTGGTTGTTCATCCTCATCCTGGATTTCGCTGGGCTCTGCATCCCTGGGGTAGCAGGTGATGTGTCAGGCGGGAAGGCGTGCTGAGGTAAGTGCATTTCATGTGGCTGTGCTGTGGGGAGATCTGTATAGTCCAGCATCTGCCTCGCTGTACCTCCGCCGGCGCCATCTTGGATTTTTCGGCGCGGCTGGAAGGAGAAGGTCTCCAGCTTCTTTGGGCCGCGATCCTGCGGCCTCTTGCGGGGCATCGTGTCTGCGGGACCCGGGGGAGCCGGGGAGGTGTCCGTGGTGATGGTTGGAGCGGTGAGTGCACCCGATTTTCGCTCGTTGTCCGGTCCGGTTTGCGGAGCTCACAGCTCAGGCGTCCATTCACGTGCGCGCGCAAGCCACGCCCCCAAGTTCAGTTAAATTTGATGGTGACCATTTGTGGACTGCAGTCTTCAAGTCATTCCACAGATTTTCAATGGGGTTTAAGTTTGGGCTCTGTAAAAGCCATGCAAGGACATACACCTTTTTTTTTCTTCAAACACTGTGTGGTCGTTTTTGCTGTGTGCTTTGGGTCATTGTCATGTCATGAACTCTTCAACTCATTTATACTGTTTTAGATAGACTCTTGCAGAATCAAATGCTTGAGGCCTTGCTAGGTAAGATGCCAAATGACTGTTCTAGGACAGAATTCTGCTTGCTCTCCTTTATTTTTACTGCAGTGAAGTAAATCATTGCAACTGGCTGGTAAAAAAAAAACTACAATACATTTTGTAGAATGCAAAGCCTGCATTAACCTTCATTTAAATGAATCACGCTCACCGTCCACCTACTTTGAATTAGGCTGGCTTATGCCGAACAATTTACGTTGCGCTGGCGCAACGTAGGGAGCGAGTGCTTTGTGAATACTGTTCTTGCCTCTCTATGTTACGTTGGCGTAGCGCATATGAGATACGCTACGCCAGCAGAAAGATGCGCCGCTCTATGAGAATCCAGGCCTATGTGTTTCCTTTGGACAAGTATTGGAATCATTTATTTCCCCTTATGCCCTTTTTTTTCTTTCCATGGGTCACCAACCACAAATGCTACTCTACCTACAGTGTTTGCATTCATATTTATTTATTTATATTTGTGAATTAAGTAACAAGGGGTGATATCCTTACTTACATTACTCATCAATGAAGGGGAGGCCTAGATATCTGGGGACCTCGCTTTTCCAAGGGGAAATTCTAGATTCTGCAGAGTCCCACATTCACTAGGTCAGGAATGTGTGCATGAGACCTTTGTCTGCATCAACATGAGGGCAAGGGTCTTTTTCAGGGGGATGGCTTTGGAGGGTCTGGTAAGGCACATCTGAATGTTGAGGTCATATGGCCTAGTAAAGTTCAGAAGTGGGAGTGCATTTTCCTACGTGTTTCTTTTCTGTCCAGCCAGGCAACATGCTTGGATATGGGTTTGGTATTGATTTTGAGGAGGACAGTACACATTTATGTAAATAATATATTTTTTTTCTTTTGGAACAAAATGACTTTGGGTCCCCCAAAGATTCATAAATATAATATAGATGTGGACAAGGGTCTGCACATCTCTGGGGGGTCTACAGGGGACTTATAAGAATCTGAAAGTCTCCTTTAGAATATAAGAGACTCCAGATTTGCTGGCCCCTCTACATGAATGTGTAAGGGGAACATAATACTCCTTATTACTCATTTGAAAAGTACTGAAAATTAAAAATAGCAAAGTAAAACATAGACACTGTAGAAAAAACTCTTGATAAAAAATAAAAGATAAACATTGTTTCCCAATGTAAATTTAACAATCAAATTGTCCAGTAATCTAAATCTGATGTCAATCACAATTGGTGATCCCTGATAACCTCCAAGACCAGCAGTCACACTGAGCTTCTCCTGCTACAACTCCTGTCGCAAACACCAACACCCAGCTGGCTTCTGAATGTACACAAACAGGCTGGGATGTTGGGTGATGTCATTGAGAAAATGTGGTCAGGACCATACTTTGTAAATGAAGCCACCTGGGAAGCTAGTGGGAAACTCATTTTTGTGGTAGTATATGATAGCTGCACTAGCACTGCATCTGTGCTAATTCTAGTGCTGCTGCCATACTAAATTATGACAGACCTTTCAGGCTCTGAAGAAAGGGGTGCGCCCCAGAAACGTCAGGGGTTCCTCTGCCAAAAGGGTATCATTGAATCCTCGGTATCATCAAGTCTTGCTGGCAGGGACCAAGAAGACTGGTCTGACTATTAGACAATGCTGTATTCAAGCTCTCTTTTGTGAGTATAAATAACTTGTTTTAACTTAAAGCGGAGTTCCACCCTATTTTACAACTTATCTGCATTCGTTTTTACACTGCCCCCTTAAATACATTTGGGATGTTTTGTTTTTGTCTTTTAAAAACGCACGTTTTTATCTGTGAGTGTCTTATTCCCCCGCCGCGGCGGAATGGCCCCCCCCCCCCGCCGCATCCAGCGCTGCTATGCCTCCTGGGATATGTGTGTTATCATCCCCAGGCTGGGCTGAACATCGCAGCCGTGGATAAACATCTCGGGGAGCGGGAGGGAGGGAGGGAGGGCAGTGCCGCCCATAGAGGTGGTGTCCTTCCTCTTCTCCCTCTCCAACTCCTCCCCCGTCCTAGCTCCTCCACCCGTCCTAGCACCGCCCCCGTCCTAGCACCGCCCCCGTCCTAGCTCCTCCACCCGTCCGTCACCGCCGCCCCCGTCCTCCTCCCTCCACCACCCGCCCATCTGCAGTCTGTCTCCGATGCACGGAGATACAGATCATCAGGCAGAGAGAGCGAGTCTCTGTCTGATAGATCTGTATGTGAGAGCACCGAGCATAGTACAGCCCCGCCTCCCTGTACAGCCCCGCCTCCCTGTACATAGAAACAGAGCTCTGTACTGTGTGTTACAAGTCTAGTGCAGGGAGGCGGGGCTGTACTATGATCACTGTACTCACATACAGACCAATCAGAGATCTGCTCTGTATGCCTGATCATCTGTACCTCCCCCACTCTGCACTGGGCACTAATGTTGTCACCGCACCAATGTCACGCGCTGACATCACAGCACCAATGTCACGCACTGACATCACAGCACCAATGTCACAGCACTGACATCACAGCACCAATGTCACAGCACTAACATCACCGCACTAATGTCACCGCACTAACATCACCACCGCACTAACATCACCGCACTAACATCACCGCACTAACATCACCGCACTAACATCACCGCACTAACGTCACCGCACTAACGTCACCGCACTAACGTCACCGCACTAACATCACCGCACTAACATCACCGCACTAACATCACCGCACTAACATCACCGCACTAACATCACTAACATCACCGCACTAACATCACCGCACTAACATCAACGCACTCACCGCACTAACATCACTGCACTAACATCAACGCACTCACCGCACTAACATCACTGCACTAACATCGCAGCACTAACATCGCAGCACTAACATCGCAGCACTAACATCACCGCACTAACATCACCGCACTAACATCACCGCACCAATGTCACGCACTGACATCACCGCACCAATGTCACAGCACTAACATCACCGCACTAACATCACCGCACTAACATCACCGCACTAACGTCACAGCACTAATGTCACCACCGCACTAACATCACCGCACTAACATCACAGCACTAACATCGCAGCACTAACATCGCAGCACTAACATCGCAGCACTAACATCGCAGCACTAACACCGCAGCACTAACACCGCAGCACTAACATCGCAGCACTAACATCGCAGCACTACCACCGCAGCACTAACATCACAGCACTGACATCGCAGCACTAACATCACCGCACTAACATCACCGCACTAACATCGCAGCACTAACATGGCTGCACTAACATCACCGCACTAACATCGCCGCACTAACATCGCCGCACTAACATCACCGCACTAACATCACCGCACTAACATCACTAACATCACCGCACTAACATCACCGCACTAACATCACCGCACTAACATCACCGCACTCACCGCACTAACATCACCGCACTAACATCGCAGCACTAACATCGCCGCACTAACATCGCCGCACTAACATCACCGCACTAACATCGCAGCACTAACATCGCAGCACTAACATCGCCGCACTAACATCGCCGCACTAACATCGCCGCACTAACATCACCGCACTAACATCACTAACATCACCGCACTAACATCACCGCACTAACATCACCGCACTCACCGCACTAACATCACCGCACTAACATCGCAGCACTAACATCGCAGCACTAACATCGCAGCACTAACATCGCCGCACTAACATCACCGCACTAACATCACCGCACTAACATCACCGCACTAACGTCACCGCACTAACGTCACCACACTAAAATCACCGCACTAACATCACCGCACTAACATCACCGCACTAACATCACCGCACTAACATCAACGCACTCACCGCACTAACATCACTGCACTAACATCAACGCACTCACCGCACTAACATCACTGCACTAACATCGCAGCACTAACATCGCAGCACTAACATCGCAGCACTAACATCACTGCACTAACATCACCGCACTAACATCACCGCACTAACATCGCAGCACTAACGTCACCGCACTAACGTCACCGCACTAACATCACCGCACTAACATCACCGCACTAACATCACCGCACTAACATCACCACACTAACATCACCGCACTAACATCACCGCACTAACATCACCGCACTAACATCACCGCACTAACGTCACCGCACTAATGTCACCGCACTAATGTCACCGCACTAACAAAATGAATTTATTGACAGTGCACATGTCTGGTATATGTATACACACCACATATATAACAAGAGATATATATCATCTTGTTATGTAGATATATCTGCACAGGAACAAATTATTTATTATATTTACTGGTTCCTGGAAGGAGGAGGGGAGGGGAGGAGAGGTTTGCATAGATAAGGGGCGGTAACTTTCTCTGACACTCCCGTTGCTATTAAAACCTGATCTGAAACCATTACACTGCTTGTACAGCACTGAGCATGTGCGAGGCTGAAATCCAGGAAGTCATACAGTCTGGCTTCATGATGCCCACACTTAAGATGGCCCCAGTCAATTTCTGTTTTATAAAGTGTCTAAATGCTGTAACAACCTAACAAAACGGACCTTAGTTTACAGACTAACTGTAGTAGAATACATTCAGCTTGTGTATTACAGAGGTATTTATATTTAAAAAGTTTTTTTTTTTCAATTTGTGCCCGGAACTCCGCTTTAAATTTAAATCTCTTATGATAATGCACTAGGTCGGTGCGCCCTCCCTCTTTTGTTTTTTCTTTTCTCTTATGCCGCGTACAGACGGTCGTTTTTTTTTATAGAAAAAAACAAAGTTTTATGTGATGAAAAAAACAACGTTTTTGAAACTTCATTTTTAAAAACGACGTAGCATACACACCATTGTTTTTTCAAAATGCTCTAGCAAAGCACGGTTACGTTCAGCACGTACGACGGCTCTCTGTTCCATTCAAGCTCGCTTCATAACTTGCTTCTGAGCATGCGCTGGTTTAAAAACGTAGTTTTAAATGTCGTTTTGCCCACACACTACCGTTTTAAATTTCGTTTTTCAGAAGACATAAAACAACGTTTTCCCCACACACGGTCATTTTAAATGACGTTTTTAAAAACAACGTTTTTTTTTCATCACAAAAAACGACCGTCTGTACGCGGCATTAGTCTATGAACACCCATGGTTCAGAGGAGGGCTGCAAGACCTGTGATTTTATCTTACGATTGGACTACATTACCCCATAACAAAAACACCAGAGCGCAGGAGAATTTGTGTATTATTCATACTAAAGCCTGCCATACATGGATCGAAATTCAGCTGGTTCAGGAGAAATACCTCAAATTTCAACCGATGTATTGTAAAAAAGTCAACCTATCGATTTGTGTAAAACCAGCCTGTCAGTTTTTCCCAAACGATTAGTGCCACAGGCTATCGCAACACTAATCATTGTGTTTGGCCGACCGGGAAGACTCCCCACTGGCAGAACACAATGGTGCTGCAGGAGGGATTTCCCCCTTCAACACTATGTATTGATGGGGGAATAAAGCAATTTTATTTCCTTCCACCTGAGGTGGAAGAAAAGAAAAGGAAGGAAAGAAAATTGCATAATGTATGGCCTGCTTAAAGCTAATGCTATTGCTGCAAAATTAAAAATCCCTGGCAGCTTTTGGTGACAAACATAAGTCTACAGGTATCTGATATTTGGTAATGGTAGTGTTAGGGCTAGTGCAGCAGTAGCACTATTGTCACAAAATGACGGATCACTGCTGGTGTCTGTTTCTATATAAACAGGCAGGGAATCCTGGGTGACATAATTGACAAAATATAGTCATGATCATATAGAAATACTGGGCCAGATCCACGTAGCGTGGCGTATATATAGACCGGCATAGCGCATCTCATTTCCGCTACGCCGGCTTAACTCAGAGAGGCAAGTACTGTATCCTCAGAGCATTTCCGTCCAACGTTGCGCCGGCGCGACGTAAATTTATAGGCGTAAGCCAGCGTAATTCAAAGTAGGAAGGAAGTGGGTGTGTTCCATTGAAATTAACCGTGACCCCATGCAAATGAAGGGCCGAACGAACGGCGCATGCGCCGTGACGCTGACTATGTCCCGCGCCTCTCTGCGCATGCTCAGAACTAGGCCCGGCATAATCCCTGAGATACGCCCAGGGCATAAATACGCCCAGACATGCGCCCGTCGAGCGCAAAAGTCCATCCGCTTGTTTCCCCCCCTGAAGCAAGGTACTTTTTGCTGGTTGGTTTGGTGCTGTTTTTTTTTTAGCCATGTCTACTCCAGGTTCAGAGAAGAGGAGGAAGCTGAACTTTTCCCCACAGGAGAAGGAGGTGATCATCAGGGCCATGTCCCAGTTTGATGTCTACCTCCATGGTGCAGAGAGTGCCAACACCACAAAGGCCAGGAGGACGGAGATCCTGCGGCAGATTGCGGCTGATGTGAATGCGTTGGGATACGAGGTCAGGACCACCAATGACATTCAAAAAAAATTAATGATCTGCATCGCCTGGTCAAAGGTAAGATGGCGAAGATGAGGGCTCATGCCAGGGGCACTGGAGGGGGACCAGCAACTACTTTGACGCTCACTCCTGAGGAGCAGGTGGTTGCCCAGTGTCTCCACAGGCATCAAGTGGAGGGAGGGGAGGGCTTTGACTCCATTGAGGATGCCTTGAGGACAGATAAGTGTGTTTTATCTCCTATCTGGTGTGTAGCATGTGTGGGGGTGGAAGGGAACATGTGACAAGTGTGTGGGTCCTCCAACATGTGAATGTTTTGTGTCATCCACAGATGTGCAGGAGGGTGCTGGGCCATCTTCTGCCGGTGGCTCTTCAACACCATCCCCCGGACATCAGTCCGAATCAGACCCCCTGGCAAGCCATGACTCATCAGTGGAGGGGATAGGCCACACCTCTCCTCAGGAGGTGGTTGAGGAGGAGGTGACCAGTGGCAACGAGGTCTGCCTCTATTTGGAGGAGTCTCCCCCTTTGGCTGGGACCAGTCATACCTCCATCAGGGGTAGACCCTCCAGGGCTTCCTCCTTAAGGGTCTCCCCTTCTCCACGGCCCCAAGCCTCTTCTGGCCACAGGAAGGTGACCAGGAAGACTAGGGGGGTGTCTGATGTCCTCCCGGAACACCTCAGGAGGAACCAGGCCCGCCAGACCCGCCATCTGGGTGAGGTTGCCATGCAGATGGAGCGTATGGGGGAGGCAGTCAAGGCTGCTGCAGGCCAACACTGTCCAGGATGTTGGCTCCAATTCTGCTGTTGTGGTCACCTGCCTGGGGGATCTTCAGGCCACCACAGCAGGCCTTGTGGATGAGGTCCACGCCCTGGCAGAGGCTGTCAGGGAAAATACAGCTGCCATCCAGGCAGAGGGGAGGCAGTCAAGGCTGCTGCAGGCCAACACCAATGCGGTCCTCAACCACATTGCCCTGGCGTTGGAGGGCAGGCCACCAGCCGTGGAGAGACCAGGGGATGCTCATGCTCCTCCTGATTCCACCCCCCATGAGTCTCCCATGAGGAGCCGTGGCCGTGGCACCAGGCGTGGGCCACGACAGCGCCGCTGATGTTTTTTTGTGTTTATTTTTTATACTCAGGTTATGAGTTTTTTGTGTTAAATTTTTATACTCAGGATATGAGTTTTTTGTTTTTGTAGCCGAGGCACACGTTCAGTAGTGCAGGCTACAGTGTGACTGGTGTTTGAATGTGGGGGTGACATTCCTGCCGGAAAAGGGGTGTCACCCTCGGTCATCGGGGAGAAGTGATCCCCAGGACCGTGTGAATGTGGTATAAATGGACAGCAACATAATTGGAGCCTTGATGTGGTGTTGCTGCTCCTAAGTCCTGCATGGTGGACTTGGGCTAATCCAATGTGATGTGGATGTGGTGTGTGTGCTAGGGACCACAGTGGTGTGCATGCGTGCATTCTCCTTGTGCCATGATGAATGTGTGTGTTTAACATGCAAAGATGCCTACTGCGAGGCATCTCCTGACTGCTCTTCCCTCAGCAGACGGGGTAGCCTCGGTTAGGGGGGGAATGTCTGGTTCGGGGGTCAGGTCATCATGTATGTCAATCTTCAGGCCCTTTCTCACAGCGAAGTTGTGCAGCATGCAACATGCACCAATGATCTGGCACACAAAGTTTGGGGAATACAACAGGGTACCCCTGGACTTATCCAGGCATCGGAAACGGGACTTCAGGAGGCCAAAGGTGCGTTCCACCACTGCACGGGTACGTGTGTGTGCATCATTGTATTTTTGCTCTCCTCTGGTTTCGGGATTCCGGAATGGAGTCATGAGATGGGGCCCAAGTGCATATGCAGAGTCACCTGGAAGGGAAAAGACAGGAGGATGTTAGTCATGCATGTGCCCCTCGTGATGTCTGCATCATGGGGTCGGACAGACATGCCTGACACCCATGTCACTCACCAACCAGTCAGCTGTTTCCGTACACGTTCTGTTCAAATTCTGTTGGGATGGTGCTTTGACGGTATATGTAGCTGTCGTGGCTGGACCCTGGGTGTTTGGCGCGGACGCGCCATATGAGGCATTGGGCATCGGCTATCACCTGTACGTTGATGGAATGCCAATACTTACGATTGCGGTATATGTGCTCATTGTCACGGGGGGGGCCGTAGTGCCACATGTGTGCAATCAATGGCCCCCACGGTGCGTGGGAATCTTGCAATACTGTAGAAATCACGCATTGCCTTCTGCCGCCGATGCTCCTGGGTGGGTCTGATGATGTGGTGGGCCATGCGTCCGAGGATTGCGGGGACAACCTGGTGCACACATCTGCTAATGGAGGATTGTGCCATCCCAGCCACAACTTCACTTGTACGCTGGAACGAGCCACTGGCAAGGAAATGGAGTGTTGCCAGTACCTTGACCAGTGGCTCCACTGCTTGTGAGCGTTCTGTCTGGCTGGTGATGTCATCTTTCAGGGTTGTGGCTAATTCCAGGATGGCAGCAGGGCTGAATCTGAAGATGCGATACACCTCCGAATCCCCCATGCCAAAGACGTTTAGGCGCGGTCGGTATATCTGCTCCCGTGCCCTCCTCCTACGGGCCTGTGAAGCCAGTAGTATAGCTATGACCATGGATGCCCCTGGCATGTTGGCATACAGATTGTTGTCCTGCAAGTGTGGATGCTCAGCTCGTCCGTAACGGTGCTGCTGAAGCTGCTCTCCAGCTGACCTGTGCATGTCTGCTGCTGACTTACCCCTGCTTTATGAGGGGTAACTTTAGGCCGGACGTACAACTTACGCGCAACGCGCGTAGCCCGCGTCGGGCGCACGTACGTTCGTGGATCGCCGTATCTCCCTAATTTGCATATTTGAATACCAAATCAATAGGAGCGCCAGATGTGTCCAGTGTATATATGCGCCCACGATGCGCCGGCGCAGAAAAGTTACGTCGGTCGGAAGAAGCCGATTTTCAGGCGTATCTAGTTTTGTGGAAAGCATTGAGAACAGGCAATATCACCTTCACGGGGCAGCATAAAAACATATCAAATATTAACCAGAGCAATCAGAGTACACAGTGACAAGATACAAGAAATCAACTTTACAGATTTTAGATATGAACAAAACAGGACTCTACCTATAAGACCTGAGGAGTGGAAGCGGTTAAACTTGTAACCAGCTAAATAGGACATGCTGCCAAAACAAGAACAAATAAGATATATAAAACAAGGGGAGAGGAATTTAAGGGGCTTATGATCCAGGGGCATCCTGGAATTTGAGCTTGCCTAAAGAGTTGGATAAGTCAGCTCGTAGATACCAGTCAGTATAGCGGAATGGTTTCATATGCAATGAGATTTCTTCTGGCGAGAAGTAGAACTCCATGAAGCTGCGCCACCTGGTTATAAAGCGGTGCATGAACTTAAATTTTTGGGTAATAGTGTCTAATTTCTCCAGAAAAGGACAGTTGAGGTGGGGTAGGATGAATCCAAGCTTACATAAGAATCCTGTGCACCACCAGAAGAACCCCTTGGAAAAAGCTCTTAGCAGTTACGTCTGGTTGAGTATATCTTCAGAGCTAAAGAGACATAGCAGAGTATCTTTAGGCGCAGATACTTGATAGACTAGGGAAATATAGCTGCAGACTTGATCCCAGAAGGAGGCGGTTGCTGGACATCCCCATAACCTATGAAATAGGGTCGGACATATAGGGATGAGCCGAAACCCCCCCCCCCCTGTTCGCACCAGAACCTTCGAACGGACCGAACATTCGCACAAACATTTAGAACCCCGTTGACGTCAATGGGGACTCAAACGTTCGAATTCAAAAGTGCTGATTTTAAAGCCTAATATGCAGGTTATTGTCAGAAAACGTGTTTGAGAACCCGGGTCTTGCCCCAGGGAACATGTATCAATGGAAAAAAAGTTTTAAAAACGATTGTTTTATCTGGAGCAGTTATTTTAATGATGCTTAAAGTGAAAAAAAAAAGCAAACTTCCTTTAAATATCGTAGCTGCTGGGTGTCTATAGCATGCCTGTGAAGTGGCACGTGTTTAGAACTGTCCCCACACAAAATGAGATTACTATAAGAAAAAGGTAATTTAAAACTGCTTGCGGCTTTAATGTAATGTCTGGTCCCTGCAATATGGGTGAAAATCATTGAGAAAAATAGCATGGGTCCCCCCCCTTCCCCCAGGTCATTACAAGCCCCTTTGGCCCTATATACTTTGAACAGCAGTATACAGGCGGTGCAAACAAGACAGGGACTGTAGGTTTGTTGTTAAGTAGAATCTGTTTGTAATTGTGAACTGGTACTTTTCTTAAGTGTAGCTCCAGGCATAAAATCTATTTTTAAGCTTTTCTGAAAACATAGAGAAGGGTTATCACCCCTGTAACATTTGTTTTGCTGTCTGTGTGCATCTGTTCGGAAGATTGCAATTCACTTTCTGTCCCAATGACAAATGATTTTTTGAAAATGTAGGTTTTTTACTGAAACAAGGATTGGTGATAAAGCATCAGTGGACATGAGACACCTCTTACAGAAGAGAATTTCCCTTCCTAGGGGTAGATTTCCTCTCACTTCCTGTTGTCTCTTTCCGTTTGCAAGTAGGAGTCGTTTGTAAGTTGGATGTTTGAAAGTAGGGGCCTGCCGTATATACTCTGCAGAAATTTGGGCCTGAGGTGTTGGTGTTGCCACAACACTGTAAGCCCTCACAGTTAGTCTTGGTGGGCGGCGGGCACTGGAACGCCCTGCTGTGTGATCTATAATATCAAGAACTCAAATTACATGCTATTGTTGAACAGTGGTAGAAAAAATGGGCCTTTGGTGCTGGCGCTGGTGCCACAACACTGTAAGTCCTCACAGTTACTCTTGGTGGGTGCAGGAATGGGCCCTGCTGTGAAATATTAGATCAAGAATTGTAATTACATGCCCCTGTTGAAAAGGGGCAGAAAAATTGGGCCTTTGTTGGTGATGGTGGTGCTGGTGCCACAACTCTGTAAGCCCTCACAGTTACTCGTGGTGGGCACAGGAATGGGCCCTGCTGTGAAATATTAGATCAATAATTGTAATTACATTCCCCTGTTGAACAGATGCAGAACAATTGGGCCTTTGTTGGTGGTGGTGGTGGTGCTGGTGTCACAACACTGCAACCCCTCACAGATACTCTAGTTAGAGTGCAGGAATGAGCCCGCTGCAAAGTATTGCATCAAAAATTGTAATTACACGCCCCTGTTAAACAGGGGCAGAAAAATTGGGCGTTAGCCACTGGTGCCACAACACTGCAGCCCCTCACAGATACTCTAGTTGGAGCACAGGAATGAGCCCGCTGCAAAGTTTTGCTTTAAAAATTGTAATTACACGCCCCTGTTAAACAGGGGCAGAAAATTGGGCCTTAGGCACTTGGTGCTGGTGCCACAACACTGCAACCCCTCACAGATACTCTAGTTGGAAGTCAGAAATTAGCCCGCTGCAATTGAGGTGATGTCATGCACAGGATCGATATTATGATACAAAACAAAATTCCTGGATTGGTAGGACCTTAACCCCATGTATTTATATTCTAAAATTTTAATTTAGAAACTTAAAAACTGTTAACTATAGATTATAAAAAGAAAACTAACTTTTATAACTACCTATTATATAAACCAATATATGGGACTGGGAAACAAACCAATGACTGATTAACCGCTTGCCGACCGCCCACCGCAGTTTTACTGCGACAGGTTGGCTTGGCTGTGCAAAATCACGTAATATAACGTGATGTTGCTCTGTACAGCCTGCTCGCCCCTGGTGCTGATGCGAGTGCCTGGTGGGCACGATCATTGCTGGGCACCCGTGATTGCTCGTGACAGAGCGATAACCGGGAGCTGTGTGTGTAAACACACAGCTCCCGGTTCTTTCAGGGGGAGAAATGACTGATTGTATGTTCATACAATGTATGAACAGCGATCTGCCATTTTCCCTAGTCAGTCCCACCCCCCCTTCAGCTAGAACACACTTTAGGGAACATAATTAACCCCTTGATCGCCCCCTAGTGTTAACCCCTTCACTGCCAGTGACATTTTTACAATAATCAATGTATTTTTATAGCACTGATCACTATAAAAATGCCAATGGTCCCTAAAATGGGTCAAAAGTGTCCGATGTGTCCACCATAAGGTCGCAGAACCGATAAAAATTGCAGATCGCCGACATTACTAGTAAAAAAAATTATAAAAATGTCATAAAACTACCCCCTATTTTGTAGACTAACTTTTGCGCAAACCAATAAATTAACGCTTATTGCAATTTTTTTTATGAAAAATATGTAGAAGAATACGTATCGACCTAAACTGAGGAAAATAATCGTTTTTTATATATTTTTGGGGGATATTTATTATAGCAAAAAGTAAAAAATATTCCTTTTTTTTTCAAAATTGTCGCTCTATTTTTGTTTAAAGTGCAAAAAATAAAAACCGCAGAGGTGATCAAATACCACCAAAAGAAAGCTCTATTTGTGGGAAAAAAAGGACGTCAACTTTTTTTGGGAGCCACGTCGCATGACCGCACAAATGTCAGTTAAAGCAACGCAGTGCCGAATCGCAAAAAATGGCACGGTCATTGACCAGCAAAATGGTCTGGGGCTGAAGTGGTTAATAAGAATATGTATTGTGGATCACATTCATTGATATATAATGTTCTTGTCGTAACACCAATTATACTAGTTAAACACCACATCAGTTTAAATGTTTTACCACGGTTTAGATAGTGATGATAACATCACCTATTACCTTTATCTGTAATATATTCCTTGGAGCTGTTAGGTGGAAACGGGAATGAAATATTTTATCTGCACAGTGTGATCATGACAGTAGTATAGTACGGAAATAAACAGAACATTCCCTTATATTATCACCAAGCCATTTTCAATACTCTTTTGAAAGAAGAGTGTGATTTGGTTACATTTTGTCAATATTTCTCTTGGTTGTATGGTATCTTCTTTTTTTGAGTAATATAATTGGAAGTCACAAATCAAAGAAGCTTTCTTCACAGAAACTGATGCCTACTAACTAATACTGTCTAGGCATTATGGTATTTTCACAATAGATTCACTATTGTATCACTGTCACTACAGTAACATCTGAAACAGGTGAGGTCAGTAGGGACCAGTATTATCTGATTCTTAGACTGTAAAAAAGGCCCCGTGGGGAGCCGGGATCTGGGGGGCCCCTTATTAAAGGGGTCTCCCGGATTCCAATAAGCTCCCTGCCCGCAGACCCCGACAACCAACGGCCAGGCACAAAGCACCCAGCCCCCCATGTTGAGGGCATGCGGCCTGATACGGTTCAGGAGCGGGGCACTCGCTTGTCCCCACCCCCTTTCCTGACCAACCGGGCTACATGCTCTGATAAGGGTCTGGTATAGCTTTTGAGGGGACCCCCACAATGTTTTTTTGGAGTAGGGGGTTCCCCTATAAATCCATATCAGACCCAAGGGCCTGGTATGCTCTTGGAGGGGGAACCCATGCTGAGTTTTTATTTAAAATTTGGCGTGGCGCTCACCCTCAAGATCATCAGAGCACAAGTCGCATGCCAAAGTCGGAGCATGTAAGATGGCAATCCAACTTTGATCCGACTTCAATGATATTCAATGGGCTGAAGTAGAATCAAAGTCGGGCCAAAGAAGTACAGGGAGCATTTTCAAAGTCGGACCAGTTAAGATGGCTCCCATAGGGAAACATTGATTTTCCCACGTAATAGGACAAGACCTCCCAATGTCGGAGCGTTTCTCGGACCAGTGTGAACCCAGCCTAACATTAATGACCAAACCAGCTGATCTCCTATCTGCTAATTATACACCTTTCCTGAACTCCCTATAAGCCTAAATACAATTACTGGCTCAAACCGAGCTATCCTGGTTGGACAAATTGGCAGCTTTTAAGATGCAAATACTGCCTCAAGTGTTATATCTCTTTAGAACCCTGTCCATCCCACTTCCCAATTTCTATTTTAACTCCTTACAATCAATACTAAACAAATACCTATGGCAAGGAAAGAGAGCCAGATGCCCTTTCAGCAGATTAAACATAAGGAAAGCAGGTGGGGTGGGTCATGTTTACCTATAAGATTATTACTTTTCAACTATCTTAGCACAGCGGCAACATTGGACTTAACCTCAATAGCCCTGTTATTGTGGTGTCCTTCCACAGAGCGCAAGGGTGATTTGTTATATTCCCAGGATGTGGGACCTTTTTTATCATTTCCACTGCACCATCGTTCTAAAGTTTTCCTGGTAGAAGATTCACAGTTCCGGTGTCACAGCACAGCAGTTCCGGTATTCCATTTCCGATTTCCCCCTGCCAGTGTCGCAGCTGGCCTGTCGTCGCTGGCCGGCATGTCATCCGGCGGTTCCTGCAGTGCTTATTGCTTCTATCTCCCATCGTCGGTCGGATCACCACCAACAGGCCCATCAGGTTGGCTGCCGCCTCCTCTTCCATCCCAATGCTATAGGAAGATGTGCTGATTCATAACAGACTGGTTTCAGCTCCATTCTGCAATGGATGCCAGGTGATATTATTATTTACACAGCTCTTTTTCTCTGTGTTTTAATCCAGCAATTATATTAACTGCTTTTCGATTTTGTGGAAGCATCAATAAATGTCTTAACAGCAATTTGAACAGTTTGTTTTTCCTGCCCATTGAGGGCTGGATTTTTGTGTATATATATATATATATATATATATATATATATATATATATATATATATATATATATATATATATATATATATATCAAATACACTGCCGCTAACACAATGCCACTAACTGAATAACCTGCCTGCTTAATCTAACTCAAGCTATCTCTCTGTCCATGCCAACAACACTACACACGGCTGCTCTGTAAGCAGCCTTATATAGTGTGGGGCGTGGACTTAGTCCTCCTGAGCCATGATTGGCCAAAGACACCCTGCCTTTGGCCAATCACGGCTCTCTCTGCAGAGCGCGTTGTGATTGGCCAAAGCATGCAGGTCAGGTGCATGTCTTGGCCAATCATCATACAGCAATGCACTGTGATCTCGGCATTCCACAGCGCTATAATTTTCCACAAACGCCCCATAATGTTCGCTGTTAGGCGAACACCCGATGTTTGAGTCAAACTTATGTTCGACCTGAACATCGAGCTCATCCCTACTGTTGACTGATGTGTCATGCCAGTGGACATGCCAGCTGTTGTAAACACAGTAGAATCTCTTCACTGTATGCATTCCTCATGAAAGACCAACAACTATGCCTCATCGAGCAGGATGCTTTTGGAGGTATGTAGCCATTATTTAATAGGAATGTCATTTTGTAGGTATTTTTTTGGTATTTTATAGGTAATGTATGCATATATCATAATGGAGCAATGAGAGAACGTTATCAATTTTCCAGTTCACAAAGCTGCCAGCAAGCATGCAGGCATTGATGAGCTGTTTTATTAGAAAGCCCAGCATGACAAATTATGTATCATGGAAGCGTTCTGTAATAAATGGGTATTTGTGAAATAAAGTTTTTTTTTTACAATTAAATACATTTTAAAACCTCATTATTGATAAAAATTTTAAACATGCAAAAACATGTCAAGATACTAGTCGACCAGCTCATGCAGATGAATGGCGACAGCTCGGCTTTCCTGCTTGAAACGATGTACCTGTACGTCAGTCCGTGCAGGGAGGATAGCTTGATGTTCTGCCAGATGACATGACAGAGATCTACTGTTCCCAGTGATCGGGAACAGTGATCCCTGTCATGTTCCAGTAAGCCTATTCCCTCTACAGTTTGAAAACACCCTGGGAACACACTTAACCCCTTCCCTGCCAGTGTCATTTTTACATTGATCAGTGCATTTTTTCTTTCTTTTTCAATATTTTATTGGATATTCAAAAATTATAACAAGCCATGGTTTGCCCATGCAGGGGCGACAGCACAAAAAAAAAAGGAAATAGTGCATGAACACGTAATAAACACCAAGACAAATTAGAACCCAGGCCATGGAGGACCAGGGATCAGTGCATTTTTTAGCACTGATCAATGTAATAATGTCACTGGTCCCCAAAAAGTGTTATTTGGGGTCAGATTTGTCTGACGCAATGTCGCAGTCCCACTAAAAATCGAAGATTGCCAACATTACCAGTTAAAACAATAAAAAATATAAAAGTCCCTAAATCTATCAGTAGTTTGTAGACGTAATGGGGCAGCGTGATTCGGAGCAATGCACCCTGGGAGTTTTTACGGATGGCGCATGCGCAGTTCATTCGGCGCGGGGACGCGCTTCATTTAAATGAAACACGCCCCCTACCCGCCCAATTTGAATTCCGCTCCCTTACACCGCGAGAGATACACTATGCCGCCGTAACTTACGGCACAAATTCGTTGAGGATTCAAACCAAAGCCAAGTAAGTTACAGCGGCATATCGTATCTTACATCTGCGCATGCAAACTTCAAAAACAACAGTCTTGGTGTCAGTGAACACATTATTAACCCCCCATCACTGGTGTCAGTGGACGCATTATTAACCCTGACCACTACACTGCACACCGACCACTACACTGCACACCGACCACTACACTACACACTGACCACTACACACTGACCACTACACACTGACCACTACACACTGACCACTACACACTGACCACTACACACCGACCACTACACTACACACCGACCACTACACTACACACCGACCACTACACTGCACACTACACTGCACACTACACTGACCACTGACCACTACACGATGACCACTACACTGCACGATGACCACTACACTGCACACTGACCACTACACACCCCACTGACCACTACACTACACACTGACCACTCACCATCAGGGCACAGCACATCAGGGTACAGGGCACAGCACACATCAGGGTACAAAGCCCAGCACATCAGGGTACAGAGCCCAGCACATCAGGGTACAGGGCACAGCACATCAGTGTACAGAGCCCAGCATATCAGAGTCAAGCACAACAGGCCACATCAGCGTACGGGGCATGGCAAGGCACATCGGGACATGGCACATCCGGGCACAACACATCAGGACAGGGCACATGGCACATCAGGGTACAGAGCCCAGCACATCAGGGTACAGAGCCCAGCACATCAGGGTACATGGGGCACATCAGGGTACATGGGGCACATCAGGGCACATTGGGCACATCAGGGCACAATCAGGGCACATGTGGCACAATCAGGGCACATGTAGCACAATCAGGGCACATGGGGCACATCAGGGCACATCAGGGTACATGGGGAACATGAGGGCACACTCAGGGTACATGGGGCACATCAGGGTACATGGGGAACATGAGGGCACAATCAGGGTACATGGAGCACATGACATCACAATCAGGGTACATGGGGCACATGATGGCACAATCAGGGTACATGGGGCACATCAGAGCACATGGGCCACATCAGGGTACATGGGGCACATCAGGGTACATGGGGCACATGAGGGCAGAATCGGGGTACATGGGGCACATCAGGGTACATGGGGCACATCAGAGTACATGGGGAACATGAAGGCACACTCAGGGTACATGGGGAACATGAGGGCACACTCAGGGTACATGGGGAACATGAGGGCACACTCAGGGTACATGGGGAACATGATGGCACACTCAGGGTACATGGGGCACATGAGGGCACAATCAGGGCACATGAGGGCACAATCAGGGCACGTGAGGGTACATGGGGCACATGAGGGGTACATGAGGGCACACTCAGGGTACACGGGGCACATGAGGGCATAATTGGGGTACATGGGGCACATCCGGGTACATGGGCCACATCAGGGTACATGGGGCACATGAGGGCACACTCAGGGTACATGGGGAACATGAGGGAACACTCAGGGTACATGGGCAACATGAGGGCACACTCAGGGTACATGGGCAACATGAGGGCACACTCAGGGTACATGGGCAACATGAGGGCACACTCAGGGTACATGGGCAACATGAGGGCACACTCAGGGTACATGGGCAACATGAGGGCACACTCAGGGTACATGGGCAACATGAGGGCACACTCAGGGTACATGGGGCAACATGAGGGCACAATCAGGGCACATGAGGGTACATGGGGCACATGAGGGGTACATGAGGGCACAATCAGAGTACATGGGGCATAGGTCAGCATTTACTTGTGGTTTTCTTCACATGCAGAGTAAAGCAGGAAGCGTCTGTAATAAGTTCACTTCTCTCTCATGTCACGCTGCGGCTGCTCCCCGCCCCCCCCCGGCGGCCCCCCCTCTCTTCTCGTCCATCCCAGGTGATATCACAAGCAAATAGGGATGGACGAGAAGAGAGGGGGGGCCGCCGGGGGGGGCGGGAAGCAGCCGCAGCGTGACATGACAGAAAAGTGAACTTATTACAGACGCTTCCTGCGCTACTCTGCATGTGAATAAAATCTACTCCCCCCACTTCCGCGGCACCCCCGCCCTGCCTGCGGGCCATTTATAACCAGTCCGCGGGCCGCAAATGGCCCGCGGGCCGGTACTTTGAGACCCCTGGGCTAAACAAAGGATCTGCAAACTATGGCATGATGGGAATTGTAGTTCCTGAACAACTGGAGGGCATTGGTTTGAGGACCCCTGGCCTATACTGATGAATACATTTGTTCTTTTATATATATATATATACGATATATATATATATATATATATATATATATATATATATATATATATAATATGTATTATAGCAGCAAGTAAAAAAAAAGAAAAAAAACAGAGGTAGTCAAATACCACCAAAAGAAAGCTCTATTTGTGGGTAAAAAAAAGGATGTACATTTTGTTCGGGTACAGTGTCGCACGACCACACAATTGTCAGTTAAAGCAACACTGTGCTGTATTGCAAAAAATGGCCTGGTCCTTAAGGGGGCAAATCCTTCCAGGGCTAAAGTGGTTAAAAAAATGTATAAAATATGTCTCTAATCTTGGCAAACAGAAATATTCAGCAGATGTGGCAGTATCCCAGACCAGCAGTCATCGCTATATTTCTACATCATGAATGCTATTTTTGCTTAAATATTTAAAATTGATATTGTGCAGAATGATTATTTACACATAGTAAGTTGTAAAACATTAACTATTCATCTAAGTGAATAGGAATAGGAATATATACATTACAGTCAGTCAGGCTATATCTAGTTTCAGTCTGCCAAACTCATTGACACCATAATAATATCAGCAATTAGTAATAGTAGTGTTGATTAAAATAAAAAAGTTAGAGCCTCTGTCAGATATGTATTGCTGTTTTTATCTCTCGCACTGAGTTTCCCTCTCTTCCTGTTACAGCGATATGACAAGAAGTCAAGGGAAATCTGTACAAAATCTGGACAATCCCAGTCATGGCAGCTGTGATTAGTGTGCTTACTAGGAGATTTCTCCCTCTTTTCTTGCTCTGGTGATGATTGTCAGTATTCGGTTTCTCCTAATTATTTGACCACATGACAACTATTACTAGTGCATAAGCAAGAATAAATTTCCTCAGCAAGGTCATAGACATAAGTATGAATTTAACAGAGGTTGTAGCCTATGATTAATCCAGAATTTGAAAAAAATAAATAAAAAGGGAACTCCATTTACTTAAAATAGTATTTTGTAAACTATTAGGCCTCGTACAGACGACCAGACATGTTCGATGAAAACGGTCCGCGGACCGTTTTCATCGGACATGTCCGCTGGGATCATTTGGTCTGATGGGTGTACACACCATCAGACCAAATTCCCCGCGGACAGAATACGCGGTGACGTGGCTGCGACGTGACGATGACGCCGCGACGTGCGTGCACCAGGAAGTTCAATGCTTCCACGCATGCGTCGAATTACTTTGACGCATGCGTGGGATTTCGGGGCCAGCGGACATGTCCGATGAGTCGTACTGACCATCGGACATGTCCGACGGACAGGCTTCCAGCGGACAAGTTTCTTAGCATGCTAAGAAACTTTTGTCCGCTGGAAACCTGTCCGCTAGGCCGGGAAACTGTCCGGTCGGCCCTACACACGACCGAACATGTCCGCGGAAACTGGTCCGACGGACCAGTTTCAGCGGACATGTTTGGTCGTGTGTACAAGGCCTTAAACTAACATGCAGTTTAGTAGCATATGCAAAATATTCTCTAGCAAACTAAAGTCAGAAAAGTCAAGTGCTAATATTAAAAACACTGCCTAACAGTTTAAAGCGATCCTTTCCTTTGGCATAGTGTACAGAAACATCTGCTATAAACTCACTTATTATTCACTTAATAAAAAAACTTACTGGTGTATGATCTGTGAACAAAAGCTCTGCTCAGGTCTGTGGGCACCACCATATGTTTTCTTGCACCTCATAGAGAAGGTAAAGACTGTCTGTCAGTCACATCAAATACACTTCGGTTGTTCCTGTGACAATCACACATGTGTCAATACACATGGGAGTGATTAAAGATGGAATTGTGGGCTTGTTGAATGCTATTTAAAAAAAAAGCCATACTTTGCATATTGGTAACGGCGCTGTTTAGTCCACATGTTTTTAGGAGAAGAGTAGCACATAGGTGACTAAGAAGGTACACTGTGTAAACATGTGATTACCAGACAGTCTGGTTATGCAATTTTTACACAAGTTTTTCAATCAGGTCTACCTGTTGGTTTTTCTGGTGGACTTGATCAAAAACTCCATCTGGCTCTATAGTCGGGTAAATGGGCCAGGGTTCATTTACAGCCACCTACCTCTGAGTCCATTCAGATCCAGAAACAAAAAAACAAAAAGGACTTGGACATTTTTAGTTTTTCTGCACCTAAATGTGATGGATTGGTGGTAGCCAGATGTAAACAGAAACAAGTCCACTTACATCTGCCTGCCTATAAAGACATCATGGGTTTGCCACTGTCTGCTGTTAAAATGCAGCCACAAACTAAATGGGCATAAATGTAACAACGTACATCCATTCCATTCAGTTCTGATTCAGCTTGGGGTCTGCTCACAGATCCTTTGCTGAATGGAGCAGAGCAGCACAATGTAAAAATACTCTGTGAATGCACCCTAATTGCTGCATTTATGCATACTAGCAGTTAACAACATATAAACCACTTAAACACTTTACTTATTCTCTCTGAAAGCCCTTGTATAGGTAGGTGCACATTATTAACAAAATGGTAATATGCTGTAAATGATGCACATGTCAAGGTGATATATAAATGTACATTCTAGTTTCCATATTTAAACACATACAGCATGATAATGTCATACTTTGACATTGTAATGCATAAACAAACATATGCTGTAAAATGTACTGTGTTCTTTCTTACTCCAGCTACATCTATTTTCTTATAATTGCATATGTCTGCCACAGGCAACTATAGACAAAATTGGATAAATAATTGAATCTGGCATTGTTTCATTATGTGAGATTCCTATTTACATTCAATTTGTCTCATCATTTTTCATTTATTGTGTCACATTGGGAAAAACAGCTTTTAACACATTGAACTACCTTCATAAAGTCTACTAAAAAACATGGTAGCATTCTGATGACCAAATAGACTAGATAATAGCATTGTAACACTGGTAAATACAAATATTTGAGAGAATTCAAAAGATGTATAAATGAAGGTATCATAGTGACATTGTGGGGAATAGAACATAAAAATGCCTCTGCTAGACATTTATGAACTGATGGCAATGTGGCCAAGCTGCAACCCCTTCAAGAAACTCAAGTACCCAGCATGCATTGCTATGAACCATCTAGAAATAATTTTGTCCTTTTGTACACAAGTAGGTGGTATTGAAGCATTGGTGACAAACTAGCAACTCTAGCAAAACAAATAATGTATTATCACAAAATGAAAGCCAATAAATAATAATCTTAAGTGGCAACTCCAGCAGCATCAATACACTTAATTTTTCTGGAAGCTGAAACCTCTCAATAAGCGGTAAAGCTTGTGGAAATACATTTCTATGAATTCTCTACTGTCAGGCCTCGTACACATGACCGAACATGTCCGCTGAAACTGGTCCGTCGGACAATTTTTCGGCCGACCGGTCAGGTTTCCAGCAGACAAATGTTTCTTAGCATGCTAAGAAACATGTCCGCTGGAAGCCTGTCCGCCGGACATGTCCGATGGTCAGTACGACTCATCGGACATGTCCGCTGGCCCGAGAACCCGCGCATGACGTCGAAGTGATTAGACGCATGCGTGGAAGCATTGAACTTCCGGGTTTGCGCACGTCGCCGCGTCATCGTCGCCGTCACGTTGCCGCCACGTCACCGCGTATTCTGTCTGCAGGGATTTTGGTTTGATGGTGTGTACAACCTTCAGAACAAAATCTGCTAGCAGACATGTCCGATGAAAACGGTCCGCGGACCGTTTTCATCGGACAGGTCCGCTCGTCTGTACGAGGCCTTAGACTCATAACAAATCACCTTTGGTAACCTCCTCTCTGCTGGATACTTCCATGATTCACTATCTACCTAATGCTGGATGCTAAAACAGATTCAAATATGCTTTTATCTTTCATATATGGGCAAATTAAAATGTTTTATGTTTAGGTAAATTTCACTTATCATTATATACTAACTTGTCTAGGAACATTAAAATGGACGGTGTTAAGGCCTGGTTCACACTGGTACGATTTGAGATGCGATTTGAGATGTCAAATCGCATTTCTCAAATCGGCGGCATTTGCCGGCAATTGTCGGCAATGGCACCGTCCTAATCGGTGCGACACTGCATCTGCGGCGCTGCACCGATTTCAAAAAGTATTTCCTGTATTACTTTTTGCGGTTTCGGCCTGCGATTTACATTGACATCTGTGCAGAAACCTGCACAGATGTCTCTGAGATCGCGGCCGAAATCGGGACTGCCAGCGGGAGTGAAATCGTGCGAGTTCAGCTGAACTCGCACGGCTTCACTCCCGCAGCCCAGTGTGAACCTGGGCTAAAGTTCACATTCTATGAAAGAAATATAATTAATTTAAATAGCATTCATATTTGCTGTTAGAGTTTTATTATACAAACTTAGATGTAAAATAAACTATTACTAATACAAAAATTGAAGCTGGAAATACTAGCTGCTTGTCTGTTCCAGGCCTCAGTGGTTTAAGGTATTGAGCAAAAATAAGTGTGCATCTAGCAAAATGTGAGGAAAAATCAAAACTCCTGAATTACTTACTTGTTCCAAGTCAATAGGGTTGATTTACTAAAGGAAAACTCGCTTGGCAAATTAAGTTGCACATTTCAACAGAATTTTAAAAGAGCTTAGTGGGATTTCACTTTGCAAAGAACACCCAATCATGTGCAAGGAAAAACAAACAAACAGCAGTTTTGCTTGCACACGATTGGATGATGAAAGTCAGCAAAGCTTAATCTCATTCAGTAACCTCTTGGGTAAATTACCTTATCATAACTTCCCCTACAACCTATAATCATAAGTAGTTATTCCACCCCGCACTTGCCTTTTTCCCTGTACCCCCAGACTTCATTAGATGCATGCCCAGAGGTGCATCCCCACTCAGCTGTTCCACTGGTTAAGCAAAAATGAATGGGACCCATTTGTCCACAACCCACTATACGCATTTTACTCCACAGAGGGCTTAGTCATGGAGCATAATATATATTTCCCCAGTATAGTTTTCCTATTGTAAATAGTTTAAAGAAATAAGTGGAAAATCCAGTAGCCAGCAAAAAAAACAGACAGCATACAGTATATTTCTCTCTTAGGCCAACATTGGGCTTTAGAATTCTCTTTTTTTCCATTGGATCCACCTATAGCAAAAAAGAAATAAAAAATCTGTATGTATGTCCTTGTTCAAGGTGTTCTCAGTACAGTTGGATGAGTTGCAAATCCTTATCATCGTTATCTTCCTCCTCTGGTGGTGGCATTCTCATGTGACCCCATAGTGGGTATTAGCCCTTGATTCCCTGAGTTCACAGGAAGTGGGCTGAAAAATGGTGGTCAATTGTCATCAGTCATCATTGAACCCAGAAGGGGAGCAGCGCTAGATAGAAGAAGTCTGTAGTGGAATGTACTGAACAAAGGTCAGTATTGTAGCTAAAGTTACTGTATTACATTTTTAGGATTGGTTTGACTGTTGCCTACATTTTGTGTTTAGCTATTTGCTCTTTGCTGTTTCTTATTAAGTATGTCTCTAGGCCTTTATGATATTAAGAAGAAAAGGACTGTACAGACAGGATTTGCATTCTACCATCACACATTCTGATATTTAACATAATGTATTCTGCAATTATAACTGAACTATTATACTTCTATCACCTTGCAGAAAGTTCTGTCCTGCCCCATTTCTTGAAAAAGTACAGGTGATATTGCATAGACAGTAAAACAAAAAAGGCTTACAGTACACAGTACATTCCTTTTTTATAAGTAGGCATATTGAATAAATTTGAGCTGGAGACACATCTAAATATTCTTTCATTTACATTCCACATTAAAGATTCAACATACACACAAACTATAATGGCTCTGTAACTCGGACTATATATATACTGTACTGACACTCATTTATAAAACATGATCATCCTGTGGAGTCATACATGGAACATTGATTGACATATACATATATGGAATATAATGATAGGATGATGATTCTTATCATATATAGTAAAAATGTACAGTATGTTTTACGTTTATCTTCTTCAATTTTTTTGGTTCTTATTTTATATTTAAAAGGGTACTGTTTTGTGACTCCCAGTTGATTAATAAATGTTTACATGCAAACATAATATTCCGACTGCTATGAAAGCAAACTATCTCATTGGTGTGGTTTGCTTTATAGATATAAGCTAAAGAATAATGTGGTCCTATGAATGACAAGTCAAATGTTATACAGTATAAACCAGATTGACTTTTGACATTTGCTTCAATAGTGTTAAAAGAAATTTGAGAATTAAGGCCAGGGTACAAATTGATGGCAAATCCCTTCTAAACTGACACAAATAAAAAATAGAAACACATTTTAATAGTGCATATTTTTAGTTGAGGTGAACAGAATCCAAACTCCTGACAATGTTTTTTCTATTGTCTGTGCTTTCCAGACTGGGGGCAACAGCTCCCCCATTTTTGTCCTGGTGTCTCAGGGACAGGAAGTAAAGTACTTCCTAATAAGTTCACAGAAAGTGATAACATCTCTTTCTTATAATTAACCACTTGCCTACTGGGTACTTTTACCCCGTTCCTGCCCAGGCCAATCTTCAGCACTGTCGCATTTGAAAATTGCACAGTAATGCAACGCTGTACCCAGACTAACATTTTATAATTTTTGTCACACAAATAGAGCTTTTTTTGGTGGTCATAAGTCACCACTGCCTTTTTTACTTATTTCTAAATAAACAAAAATACCCCAAATTCTGAAAAAAAAAAAAAAATTATAGTTCGTTATACATTTTTGCAAACAGGCAAATGTTCTCCTTCACTGACGTGCACTGATGAGGCTGTACTGATGGGCATTGATAGGCTGTACAGATGAGGCAACACTGGTGGGCACTGATGAGTGGGCACTTATGAGGAGGCATTGATGAGTCTGCACTGATAGGCAGTGAGTGGAACTGACAGGCACTGTTAGGAAGCACTGATGGGAACTGATAGGCGGCACTGATAGAAAGATCATTTATAACCATTTGACTTACAGGTGGTTTTATCCCCTTCATGACCTGGCCATTTTTGCTATTTAGCACTGTTCTACGCATTGGTGGTATTTGATCACCACTGAGTTTTTACTTTTTGGTATATAAACAAAAAAAGGGTGATTATTTTGAAAAAAAAAAAATATATATAAAGCATATTCAATAAAAGCTATTTTCTTCATAAATTTAGGAAAAAATGTATTCTGCTACATGTCTTCTTTGGTAAAAAAAATCCCCATAGTTGTATATTCATTTGTGTTTGTGTGTAAGTCATAGTGTCTGTAAACTCTGGTATATATATATATATATATATATATATATATATATATATATATATATATATATATATATATATATATATATATATATATATATATATATATATATATATTTTAGAAGATTGATCAATCCGGATGTACTGATGGCCTATCTAATTTCTTGAGGCTCTTAAAATGCCAGTACAATGCAAATTCCTCCCAAATGACCCCTTTTTGGAAAGTAGACAGTCTGAGATATTTTTTAACGTTGCAATTTTTGGTAATTTTTTGGGGGGAAATTAAAAAATACATTTCTTTTTTACATACTGTCACCAGTACAGTACAGCATCATCATATGACTGATGTGGTGATAAGGGACACATTTTGATTGCTGTTACAATGATGATCAATGTTTTAAACTGTGATTTATGGGTTACATTCATAACAGCTGTAATAACTAGTAATCTGCAATTGGCTACCGCTAATCACATGGGACAGGGTGCTGTGATTGGCCCAAGTACCATATTATAGCTATAGGCCAAACACAACATTACTCTATAGGAAACACAGCTGTTATGAATGAAATTCATTTAAACACCTTTGTTGAAATTGCAAATCGGGTGATCTTTTAGCGGCCGGGTACTGGGATTTACAATCCAATATAATGTGGATATTCACTAGACATGTGACCTCACATGCCTGATGAATGGGTACTGCGTGGCTCTGAATATATTGTTTGTGATGTGATCTCTCTTCAATAATAACAAAAAAAAACATTTGCATGTAATTGAAGATCCTTAGTGTGCTGGCTAATATCTACATTATATCATGTATATTCCAGTATCCAGCTCGTATTCGCTTCAGCAACCGAAACCGTAAGAGCTTATTTCAGGAATGTGTGTGATGGCAATATGAACTGTAGAATCTACAATTCCACACAGTGGTTGCAGAAGCGGCATGCTGCACTCCCCTAACCCGGAACAGGCTGGGTGACGTACATGTGTGTGATCCAGCCTGCTGGTGCCAGCTGTCTGCACTAAATGTACTGTGGGTGGTCGGCTAGTGATTAATAGCAATTAATTACAACATGGCTTGTGTCACAATTGTATATGCTATTTTTTTTATTTGTGATATTTTTTTCCCATGAAAGTTAAGTTACCCTTTAACCCTCCTAGCGGTATTCCCGAGTATGACTCGGGGTGAGATTTTCATACCAGTTCACACAGTGTCCTCCTGTGCCGCCGATCTCCGTTCCCTGCGACGTTACGACGCACGGGAGCGGAGAACGGCGCCAAATTCAAAAACATAAACAAACACATTACATACAGTATACTGTAATCTTATAGATTACAGTACTGTATGTAAAAAATACACACACCCCTTGTCCCTAGTGGTCTGCCCAGTGTCCTGCATGCACTTTTATATAATAAAAACTTGTCTTTCTCCCTGCAAACTGTAGATTGTCCATAGCAACCAAAAATGTCCCTTTATGTCAAAAATGGTTTTAGAGCAGCTAGAAAACAGCGATAATAAATTATAATCACTTGCAGAATTGTACGATAGCGATTTGTGAAATTGTGGGAAATTCGTCATAAAAAAATAAAAGTAATGACAGCGACAATTCTGCAACTGAGCAAATTTCAGTGATTTTGAGTTGATTACATTATTGAATAATTTTTATTATAATTATATTATTACTTGTTATAATTATTTATAATTATTTATTATATTATAATTTATAATTTTGTTTTTAAAAAAATGTCATACCCGGGATGCCTACTAGTCTCTTGTTTGATCAGATTTAAGTGAGTTATTCCTAAAAATTACAGACCTACAGTATAAAACGCCAAATTTCCTTACAAATAATGGCACCGATTTCAGCATCTTTTTTCTGAAAGAATCATACCGCCAGGGAGGTTAAAGTACAGGCATATTTTTATAGCAAACAATCATACATAAGAAGGGGACTGACCACACTACCAAGGCTACAGAGAGTGTCACTGAGCCACATTAAAGATAAGCACAACAGCGGAATACACTGCTGAACTGCTGGTTAAACAGGCAGAGACAGGGAAAGATGTGCAGCTTTGTGCTGCGATTCCTGCTAAAATCCCACCCACAGTGGCAGCACACATACCAGTCATGCACTTTTGGTGCCCTCCTCTCTCACTGACACTGAGCTGAGTAATGTCTTCAACAGCAGCCCTGCCCAGACCTTTGGCCATGTACAACTGTTCACACTTGCACCACAGCACAATAACCAGCTGAGCTGCTTGCAGGTGACACCAAGGTGGCTGGTTACTGCTTCCAACCCCAGGCATTACATGATTTCCAGAATTCTGGATATAGACCAAGTTTATTTGTACTCTATAATGGCCACCAAGACCAGTAGGTGGATTCAGATAGAGTTAGGCCGGCGTATCAGTAGATACGCCGACCTAACTTGGAATCTACGCCAACCTAAGTTTAAGTGTATTCTCAAACTGAGATACACTTAAACCTATCTAAGATACGATGGCTTGCACCGTCGTATCTTAGGGTGCAATATTTAGGCTGGCTGCTAGGTGGCGCTTCCATTGCGCTTGGCGTAGAATATGTAAATCACTAGATACGCCTATCCACGAACGTACGCGCGCCCGTCGCAGTAAAGATACGCCGTTTACGTAAGGCATTTTCAGGCGTAAAGTTATTCCATCAAATAGCTGGACTAGTAATGTTAAGTATGGCCGTCGTTCCCGCATCGAAATTTGAAAATTTTACGTTGTTTGCGTAAGTCGTCCGTGAATAGGGCTGGACGTAATTTACGTCCACGTGAAAACCAATACGTCCTTGCAGTGTACTTTGCCGCAATGCACACTGGGATATGTACACGGATGGCGCATGCGCCGTTCGTAAAAAACGTCAATCACGTCAGGTCACCCCCTCTTACCACAAAACACGCCCCCTCAGCCTAATTTGAATTAGGCGCGCTTACGCCGGCTGCATTTACGCTACGCCGCCATAACTTAGCAGGCAAGTACTTTGTGAATACAGTACTTGCCTAGCTAACTTATGGCGGCATAGTGTAAATATGATAAGCTACGCCGCCGCAAAGATGCGGCGGTCTATTTGAATCCAGCTACAGGTCTGTATGTACTATGCTATAATAGCAATACTAGTAATGTATTGTTCTAGTGCTTTCCACACTCTCTAGAAAAACTAGAAACAAAACATGATTATACTGTATTTATTATAATGAGCCAGAACATTAATATGCCTCAATGCAAAAAGTGTGAGCTTGCAGTCACAGAGGGGAGAAACAAGCTAGCTTAATTTTTTTTTTTTTCTAAGATAATAATGTTTTTTAAACTATTTTTTTGCAGTAACAATTTTAAACCATCTTTTTCCATGCTGTTTGTTGCTGCAATCTACCAATCTCCCCACTGAGTCCTTCAAGTGACAGTGAAGCAGCATGCAGCACCAAACATTGATGTATGGGCAATGTCAATATAATCTATGTATACAATGTACATGTAATGTATATTAATGTAATGTAATGCATATGTATCATAAATTATTTTCTGATACAGATTTTGTGGACATTTTTTTGGTGTGTCGGTATATTAATGATTCTGGTTTATGGACATATGAAGGCTGTGTCAATTCAGTACTAATTCTGTCTCTGCAGAAATATTTCCTGGTGCGTCAGTACTGTACTGATAATGTGAACTTGCTTCTGGTTGTTATTACAGTAATGATTCAGTTTCTGTGGACACAGTTTTGGCCGTGTCAGTTATTTTTTGAGTTTTTACCTGGAAGGAAATTTGTAAGGGGCGTCGACTTCCTCATGTATACAAGGACTGTGGCATATGTTACCATGTACATAGCCTCAAGTTTTAGGTCCCTCCCTCTGCAATTTTTCCACACACACACAATTTGCTGCAACACTCTGAATGCACTGCCTGGTGATTCTTCTCTTGGTGCCCAAAGCGGATTTGCCTCAGAGGAAACATATATAACTATGGCCTTCCCTAACACTTGCTATCTATATTGTATCCAAAGACAGATCTTAAATGTAAAGTGGATTCTCTTTACACTCTCCAGCTCTCTGCTGCATTGTGCAGTATTCACAACTAATTTCTCAAGTTTGGGATGGCAAGAAAGGAATGGGAGAACCGAGTTGTACTTTAACCACATCCCACCAGGCCTATAGCAGAATGAATGCCAGGCAGTGGTTAAGTTGTTCTGACTGGACGTCACATGATGTCCTTCAGAACATGCCACTTATGTGTGCCGATCAGTGGTGTAGTGTCTCGCTCGGACACCCACATCTCCAGTCACAGTAAAGAGCCAATGATGTGGGCTCTTTACCTTTACCATGTGTTTAGCTGTGTCCAATCACAGCTGATTGCAGTGTAACTAGGAAGTGTTATCATAATTTCTCTACTCACAATGGCAGCACATGAGTAGAGGAGAGCCGATAAGCTGTTTTCGTGACATAAGGAATCTGCACTGATAATCAGTGCAATGATTATAAGTGCAGCCCCATCAGTGATGCCCACTAGTGCCCATCAGTGCTGCCTTTCAGTGCACATCAGGGATGCCTGTCAGTGCCTCTTCCTCAGTTCTGCCTATCAGTTCCCATCAGTGCCGCCCATCAGCACCACCTATCAGTGTCTATCAGCAGTGTCATCTTAAGAGCATTATAGGCCCCCGGGCAATACAGTGCACTAGGGCCCTGTCTACACAATCACGCACGAGAATTTACTGACAAAAATCATAAAATTTACTATCAGAACCACATTTTTTACTGCCACTGCAAAAAAAGTACCTAAAATTACAGTTTTCAGTGCCGAACAATGCAAATGTCAGTATTTAAACTATAAACATATAGCTAGTGCTATTTGCAATGTGTTTAAGTTAAAAAAAAAGTAAAAAAAAAAAGAAAATGTCTTCATTGACATGAAGGTCAGGTTACTATAACCCAGCCAGCACAGAGTTTCCTCTTACATCAGAGTCTGCAGGATTCCCCCTTACAGTGAAAGGGAACTCTTATGTAAAGGGGAACGCTGCAGATCATGATCTAAGGAGGGAACTCTGATGTTATTTTTTTGCGCTATAAACAAAAATAGAGCGACAATTTTTAAAAAAATTCTATATTTTTTACAATTGCTATAATAAATATCCCCCAAAAATATATAAAAACAATTTTTTATCCTCAGTTTAGGCCGATACGTATTCTTCTACATATTTTTGGTAAAAAAATTGCAATAAGCGTTTATCGATTGGTTTGCGTAAAATTTATAGGGCCAGATTCACAAAGAGATACGACGGTGTATCTACAGATACACCATCGTATCTCTGACGTAAACTGGTCCTATCTATGCGCCTGATTCATAGAATCAGATACGCATAGATAGGGCTAGATCCGACAGTGTTACAATGTGTTACACTGTCGGATCTTTTTTTCAATTTAAAAATGGCGCCGGGGGCGTTCCCGCTGATTTACGATAAATAATATGTAAATCAGCGAGATACGCAAATTCACGAACGTACGCGGACCCGTCGCAGTGTTCTTACGTCGTTTCCGTAGCGGTTTTCCATCGTATACTTACCCCTTCTTTTATCAGGCGCAGCCAATGTTAAGTATAGCCGACGTTCCCGCGTCAAATTTAAATTTTTTAACGTCGTTTGTGTAAGTCGTTCTCGAATACGGACGGACGTCGTTTACGTAAGCGTCGCAACCACTGACGTCCTAGCGACGTCAGTAGGAGCAATGCACGCGGGAAATTTCGCGGACGGCGCCTGCGCATTTAAATCGGCACGGGAACGCGCCTGATTTAAATAGTACACTCCCCTAGCCGCGGAATTTGAATTCCGCCGGGGGATTTAGGATCCGCCGTCGCAAGTTTGGAGGTAAGTTGTTTGTGAATTAGCCACTTGCCTCCTAAACTTGCGGGAGCGGATCTTAATTCACGTAGAATGAGCGGATCTATAGATCCGCTGCGCTACGTGAATCTGGCCCATAGTGTTTACAAAATAGGGGATAGTTTTATTGCATTTTTATTAATATTTTTTTTACTACTAATGGCGGCGATCAGTGGTTTTTTTCGTGACTGCGACATTATGGCGGACACATCGGACAATTTTGACACATTTTTGGGACCATTGTCATTTTCACAGCAAAAAGTGCTATAAAAATGCATTGTTTACTGTGAAAATGACAATTGCAGTTTGGGAGTTAACCACTAGGGTGCACTGAAGGGGTTAAGTGTGACCTCATGTGTTTCTAACTGTAGGGGGCGGGGCTGGACGTGTGAAGTCATTGATCGCCTTTCCCTATATCAGGGAACAGACGATCAATGACAGCGCCACTGTGAAGAACGGGGAAGGTGTGTTTACACACACCTCTCCCCGTTCATCAGCTCCTGTGACTGATCGCGGGACTCGTCCATGGTCACAAAGCTTTGGACCGGGGTTGCGCCCGCGATCCACGGCTGGGTATTTAACAATCACGTAGAGGTACGTAATTGTGCCCAGCCGTGCCATTCTGCCGATGTATATCGGTGTTAGGCGCTCCTTAAGTGGTTAAGTATAGAATTGCATGACCGTGCAATTATCATTCAAAGTGTGATAACACTGAAAGCTGAAAATTGGCCTGGGCGGGAGGGGGTGCCCAGTAGGCAAGTGGTTAAGAAGCAGCACAAGAAGATTTCTGCCCATATGTTTACTTGTGATAAAATCTCAAGTCGTTTTTTTTTTTTAAGTGTATTTTGTGCATGTACTCGAGAGAGGACTGCAGGAGTTGGGAGTAGGCAGGCCTCCCCCAGAGGCAATCTGTCACCTTTCTCCATGCCCCGGGTGGCAATGGTGGGTGTGTGAGGGGGTCCTCCCACACAGCCCACCCTACCTGCTCCGCTTTGAAGCCCAACGGGGCAGAGGGACTCCCTATAAGGGAGTGAGAGGATTTGCCCGCTCAATCAGCCCCGTTAGTCCTTCGCCTCTCTTTTTTAGAGACCGCGTGGTCAAAGTGTGTGCATGTTAACCCAATTTCGAGTGCGTGTAAGTGTGGTGGTTTTTGTGGGAGGGGGGTGGGCGTACTAAGCACAGGCTTACCTCGCATAGCACACCCACCGGGAGCCGGGCTGAGACCACCAAACTCAATTCACATGTAGCCGAGACCGGGATCCGAACCCCTGGCTGCAGAGGTGAATGGCTTATCAGCACAGTGCCAATCGCGTTGAGCCACCGCAGCTCCCAAATCTCAAGCCGTTTAACCTCAAACCAATTCACAATTGATAGACAGGTATACCTGTGTTAAGGCTCTGACATGCTTCTGCTGATTTAGTGGGCATTGCCAAATGACTCATATACCCATAGAATGTTGAGGACAGGCAGTAAGAGAGATATAGTTGCAGGCAGGCATGTACTGGCCATCGGGACTACCGAGCATTTCCTGGTGGGCCGATGGCTCAGTGGGCCGGTCAGGTGCAGTCCTGGAGCCACTCCTCCCTGACAGTGAGTGATCACAATTTCATTCTTGTCAGGAGGAACAGCTGCTGTCACTTGCTGGAGTGAGCATTAGGCTTTCTGCTCCCTCCAGCCTGCAGGGGGAGATAGACAGCGGGCAGACTTTTCTTCCTCTATTCCCTTATCACTTGTCACATGACTGAAGAGAGGAACGATGCTTCTTTCATTCTGGAGAGCTGTAAATGAGTACATGTGGGAGGGAGAAGAGAGGGGGACACTCTGATGCAAAGGGGGCACTCTCATGCAAGGGGGACACTCTGATACAAGGGAGGGGCACTCTGATGCAAGGGGGCACTCTGATGCAAAGGGGGCTCTGTGATGCAAGGGGGGACACTCTGATGGGGGCTCTCTGATGCAAGGGGGACTCTGATGCAAGGGAGACTCTGATGGGGGACACTCTGATGCAAGGGGGACACTCTGATGCAAGGGGGACTCTCTGATGCAAGGGGGATGCTCCAATTCAAGGGGGACTCTGATGGGGGACTCTGATGGGGGACACTCAAAATTAAGGTGGGCCGGTCTGGATGAAGTCCAGGGCCACATTTTTGTCCCAGTCCAGCCCTGGTTGCAAGACAGAATTTGGGATTTCACCGATATTTGTTTTTGTGATGCAAAATACATTTTCAATAATAGATTATAATATTTGAAAAGTTCTAGATGCAATGTAAAGGAAATTATTTTACCAAGCCTGACATTTTAAGTTCCCTTATGTTCATCATCTGAAAATCCTAACATATTAGCTATTTTGAAGCAGTGTAATAAGCAAAGCTAAAATGTAAAAAAAGTTGTAACCAATAGCAACCAAATTCAAATTTCCTAAACCCAAGTGAGTGAATGATTAAAGTGATAATTATGTCTTGTTTTTTTTTTAACAAGCATGTTACACTTACATTGCTCTGTGTGTCCATTCAGACACAGAGCCATGGCTCGGTCCCACCCACTCTCTCTCCTCATTGGCTCATTGACTTTAAATGACAGCAGCGGGAGCCAATGGTGCCCTCTCTTGTGTTTTAGCCAATCAGGAGGGAGAGTCTAGGACAGTCGAGGCTCTCATGCAACATCAATGGATCGAGATGTGGCTCAGGTAAGTATGAGGGGGGCTGCCTTTAGAACCACTGTAACTCAGATTTTTATGAGTCATTCTTTCCTGAATAAACCTGATACAAAGTGCAAATATTAAAAGAAATAGGATGAAGATATGGTAAAGTAGCTAAGAGGGCCACACTCTAAATTAGCAAACATTTACTAAAATGTACTGATGCGAGAAATCCTTTGTACAAACAATGGAATTAAAATGCCCTATTATTTTGTGTTTTTCAGGCATTGAAAATGAAAAAAAAAAAGGTCGTAATTTTCCTCTTTGGAGGTACTTCACAGTCTGTGAGCTTAATGGAAAATCTTAGACATTCCTTTTATTGAAGCTAATACATTATTAGAAATAATAGTTCTTCTCATGTTGATTGACTAGTCCATAAACCATGTGAGACTCAGGTACGAAGTAACAGTGAATCCTATAATATTGATACAGATTATGTGTGACATGTGTGACATGTAAATAGCAACCACTTTGAAAGAAAGTAGATGTAATGAATAAAACATAGAATAGTGACTTGAGATGGTGATTAGAAACATTTAGAATGGTATCATTATATTTATTGACTATTGACCCAGAATACAAATACATTCTTATTTTATTTTTCAGCTATTGCCTAATGATTAAACACGTGTGTCACACAGAATCACACTTGGTTTTGTTTAAGAATTTTCAAGCAGTTGTCTCTGGGACTGTATAAATGTGTAATTACTATACACTGGAAAATTAATTATTGGGTCTTTATGCTTTATGGAAATAACCCACGTGTTACAATCCACAAATTGCCAAGCATGCCCTTCCCTAGGTAGATGACCAAAATTAGGGTTCAAAACTTTGAGCTTTGTGAACTTTGAACAGTGGTTCTGTAGTTAACAGAAAATATCTATAACGGCTGTTTGAGATTTTAAGTTCAACGCACAGAGACTTACAACCACACAGGATTTCTGTCAAGATCATGTAGTTTTCTGTCAAGATCATGTATTTTTCTGAACTTGCAGAAAAGTTACTTAGCCTTAAGAAAGAAAATCAATGCAGCCACTACATGTAAGGAATGGTAAAAATAAACACATACATTTTGTTCCTATTTTGTTATCAGTCTACACATTTGTTATCAGTCTACACATTCTACAACTTCCACCACCCTCGCTCAATATACCCTTTCCCTTAAGTACATGTAGGGCACTGGGCAGACCACTAGGGACAAGGGGGGTGTGTATTTTTTTACATACAGTACTGTAATCTATAAGATTACAGTATACTGTATGTATTGTGTTTGTTTACCTTTTTGAATTTGTCGCCGTTCTCCGCTTCCGTGCGTCGTAACGTCGCAGGGAACGGCGATCGGCGGCACAGGGGGACACTGTGTGAATCGAGCGAGGTCCCGCTCGCTCACACAGCGTGGTGGCATCTCTGGATCCAGGGACAAGGTAAGTAAACCATGCCTGTGGATTCAGCGAGGCGAGCCCGAGTCTGACTCGGGGTTACCGATCGTAGCCAAAAAAATCTTACCCCGAGTCAGACTCGGGAATACCGCGAGGGGGGTTAAAGGGTCACTAAAGGAAAAACATTTTTTTGCTGAAATGACTGTTTACATGGTATATAGACATAAAAGTTAACTGACTCCTTTTAAAAATGATTAAAAATAGATTAAATTCAATCATATAATGTACCTGCAGTTTCACTTTTGTTTTTAAACTGATTTCATGTTTCTGTGAAGTAAAGAGACCCACAGAACAAAAACAAACAAATCCAGGGCAGTGTTTTGTTTTTAAAATGAATCTGATTGGTTCTGAGGAGTTTTAGACACACAGCTTGGACCACAGCGAAAATCTGCCATGAGATTTTTCATAAGGAGCCAGACAAGCAGGAAGTGTGGAGATCACAGCAGAATTACAGCTACTTCAAAGCAAAAACGAACAATGAGGACATGAAACCAGGACTGCAGTAAGGTAAAGGAAGCTATTTAGCTAAAAAAAAATCCTTTAGTGATCCTTTAACTGCAAGAAATTTACCCCTATAGTTGGTGTTCTCAATCTATGAAATATTTAGGCACCTTATCACACTTATATACTCCATTTTATATGAAGCCGAAAATGTTCCATGAAATCTTCCTATCAGAAAAACAGTGGTATGTTTATAACATTTCCCTGTTGGGTAGAATAAACAATCTTAGGATATCAGTTTTACTTACAGTACATGTTGCCGAGAATGTGTTACTAGCACGACAGCATCGCGCTGATTCTCGGCGACATGGTGCCGACATCTTGCACTCGCTGGAATAGACAAAGCACATTCCAGCGAGCGTGTCATACTGTAAAAGCGACGGGAGATCCGACTTGGATTCCCACCAATTCTAGGTGCGGCATTTGGTATGCATTCCTTAGAGGGAGAAGTTCACGCCAATTTTTAAATAAAAAACCGACATGGGTTCCCCCCCCCCAGGAGCATACCAGGCCCTTAGGTCTGGTATGGGTTGTAAGGAGACCCCCCCTACACCGAAAAAACGACGTAGGGGGTCCCCCTACAATCCATACCAGACCCATATCCAAAGCACGCTACCCGGCCGGCCAGGAAAGGAGTGGGGACGAGCGAGCGCCCCCCCCCCTCCTGAGCCGTACCAGGCCGCATGCCCTCAACATGGAGGGGTTGGGTGCTCTGGGGCAGAGGGGCGCACTGCGGGGCCCCCCCCACCCCAGAGCACCCTGTCCCCATGTTGATAAGGACAGGGCCTCTTCCCGACAACCCTGGACGTTGGTTGTCGGGGTCTGCGGGCGGGGGGCTTATCAGAATATGGGAGCCCCCTCAAATAAGGGGGCCCACAGATACCGGCCCCCCACCCTAAGTGTATGGATATGGGGTACATCGTACCCCTACCCATTCACCTGGAGGCAAAGTGTTAAAGTTAATAAACACACGACACAGGGTTTTTAAAATAATTTATTAGTCTGCTCCGGAGGCCCCCCTGTCTTCTTTAGCTCTTTTAGCAGGGGGGCTTCTTCTTCCGCTCTCCGGGGGGTCTTCTTCTCTCCGGGGGGTCTCCTCCGCTCCCCGGGGGTCTTCTCCGCTTTCCGGGGGCTCGGGGGGTCTTCTTCTATCTTCGCCGCTCTCCGCTGTTGACTCGGCGCACCCCGGTTCTTCCTCCCACTGTCCGGTGCCTTCTCCTTCAGGGCTGGCCGCCCCTATCTTCATGTGTTAGCTCAGTTACTAGTAGGCAGCCAGCCCGCTGTTCTGTGACATCTTCTTCTTTTCTTCTCTTCTTCTCTCTTCTTCCGATGTTGACCCGACGCCTCTTCTCGCTGCAATGACAGGTGCGCGGTTTGCATCTGACTGAAACATATATACCTCACAGTACCATCATGCTCCGGTACCTACCCACGTGGTACCTACCCATGTGGGTAGGTACCGGAAGCATGATGGGACTTTGAGGCCTATATAAGTCGGATGCAAACCGCGCACCCGTCATTGCAGCGAGAAGCGGCGTCGGGTCAACATCGGGAGAAGGCAGAAGAAGAGAAAAGAAGAAGACGTCACAGAAGAGCGGGCTGGTCGCCTGCTGGTAATTGAGCTAACACACGAAGATAGCGGCGGCCAGCCCTGAAGGAGAAGGCACCGGACAGCGGAAGGAAGAACCGGGGTGCACCGACACTCCCAGTCTCCCAAATCCCCATAACAAAACTACGTACCATACAGAAATGATATATCAATTTAATATTAAATCATATAGCAAGTTCAGTACTGCTTTCTATGGGAGTCTGTGAGCATGGGAATTCATTAAATATTACTATGCCATTCATTTAAGATCTGTTATCTCCTGGTCTACTTAATGTCCCCCTAATCACTGGACAGACATAGAATGTAGGCAACTTCCCCCCGTATCCTTGTTTTTTCAATTTGGTCTGTTACCCCTAACTCGTTAAGATTGTTATGTCTTGCCCCTATGCCGTTTACATTGTCAATCTGAAAAACTTCCCTCTCTTCACCTTGTTCACCTTTCACCAAAATATTATCTAACCCTGCAATCCCAGATAGCCTTTCACATTGGCAAATGTTACCATGGGCCCCCTCTGAGATTTTTCAATTACATCATCTTGTTAACTTATATCCAATGAACTCCTTTATTTTGAGGATTTGCACACTAAGAAACACATTCCTGCTCACCTTTTTTACTTTTACTTCAGTTCAGGCATTATTTTGCTTCAAGGATAGCATCTCTGGCTGATGAGCAATCTACTAAAATTGAAATGATATGTGCCCTGGAACCTCATCAACTTCATCTAATCTCCATTTACAAAATTCTCCATGAGCTCCCTTTTCTAACTGACAACACCCAAATATATATATAAGTAAAAGGACTCAAGTCCTTCAAAGATCTATTCCCCTTAAATGCTAGGAAAAACAAACTGGGATGTAGCCTCTAAATCCTCTCCTTTTGTGGTGCATAGAAAGAATATCTATACAATTTTATTGCACTGGTAGAAAATGCCTGAGATGCTGCATACTCGAAATGTGTCAGTTAGAAGGGTTTGACGCGTAGGAATTGGAGGACGTACACCCGGAGTGACGTAAGCTGGCGATTCAAACGCCGCCTGTTTGTTTCCTCGTTGCACTTTTATTTTTCTTTTAATGTAAGTGCAGGTTTTTCCTCAATAAACATATTTTACCTGCACCAAACGTTACCTCACTATGGGAGTCCCCTCTCTCTCTCTCTTATAACCCACATCATCCATCTGGTTTCGAGGAGCATCTGTCCCAATTAAGGAAGGATCCATCAGATCAAGAGAGGAAACATCAGGGACCACCCATAGAAGGCTGCGAGTGACCTGTACATCAATGCCCATTTAGGAGGGCTGAGAGGTAAGAGTCCCGGGAGCTCAGCCAGGGATCTGGTTTATCTTCTATTGCACGGCCGTGCACTCACACCATAGAGCTGGTGCTCACCTTCATCCAGTGCATTCAGAATATCTGCCCTGACAGCTGATTTGTGTTTACTATTGGGATTGAACTTCCATTCCGTTTTTTTTGCACAATATTCTTTATATATTTTTGCACATTCGCCTTATGAGTATTATATATTTTGGACTCACTATTCACTATTTGAGTATATATATATTTATATTTGGACTCACTATTCTCTTTGCATTTAATACTATATGCTGATTATTTGTCAGCTCTTACATTTATCTTGTTTATGTGATATCACTATTCCATTAGTGTGATATGTTGCGCAGAATCACCATTTATTTATATTCCTGTTTTATGTCATGTAAACATAATTAGGTTTTGCTGCACTATATATTTTTGGTGGATTCACTCATTTAGGATCCATTTTAGCGCAAAAGCACTTTTCACTTTATCCACAGTTAGAAGGGTTTGTTGGAGATTCAGCCAAAGAAATGGCAAAAATGTTCATATATTTTGGCATTGCTCATCTATCTAACCCTTCTGGAAATAAGCATTGTCCCTCCTGCAACAGCTTTTAGATGTCTTGCACCCCTTAGGCCTAGCTCATTTTCTGTTTGGTTTGCTTTTTCCTAGTGTCTCTAAAGCCCTGTACACATGATTGGATATCTGATGGAATCTAATCCGATGGATTTTTTCATCAGATATCCGATGAAGCTGACTTTCATCAGTCTTGCCCACACACCATCAGTCCAAAATCCGACCGTGACAAAATGCGGTGATGTACAACACTACGACAAGCCGAAAAAAATGAAGTTCAATGCTTCCGAGCATGCGTCGACTTGATTCTGAGCATGCATGGATTTTTGTCCAATGGAGTTCCACACAGACGATCGTTTTTTTATCTATAGGAAAAATTTAAAACATGTTCTATTTTTTTTCACGATGGAAAAAAAAAACGATGGGGCCCACACACGATCGGTTTGTCCGATGAAAACAGTCCATCGGGTCCCCTCGCCATGGATGTACACATTAAAAGAGAGTATTTAAAAGAGAGATTGGAGTTGGAGACCCCAGAGGTGAAAGAAAGAGAAAGTAAGAAACAGAGCACGTTGGGAGAAGAGTAAAAAGGGAGAGGAAAGAGAGAACCATGGTCTTGGGACCGCCAAACGACAATCATAGATGGGCAATACTGACCAGGAGTAGAGAGGGAAAGGCATAATAAATCCTTCAGGACACTTGACATCTGAACAGATGTCAAGTGAGATGTAGAAATTATTGAGAGCCAAATCTGTCAATTAAAGATTTTGTGGGCTAATAGGCAAGGGGGTGTCAAAAAATAGCATGGGGTGGGCACTGCTCTGGGTAACATGTGCCATTCTAACAGGAGCAGTGTTTTTTTTACATTATTATAGTTGAAAATAAATTCAAATTCCTCTAAATAACATGCCTGGGGTGTCCTTATCCTGCATGTGAAAGGGCACAACTCTATGATTTACAGAAAGTGTTGCAGCAGCAGTGACATTTACAAAGGAAACAACATTTTAAAATTGCTAGCAAATGACTTTGATAGCTGCCATTTCCAGACTTTGTTTTTTGTTTTTTTTAAACCACTTCAGCCTCGGAAAGGAATTGCCCCCTTAATGACCAGGCCATTTTTTGAATTATGGCTAGGCATTGATTTAACTGACAATTGCGATTTTGTGCGATGCTGCACACAAACAAAGTTGACATCCTTTTTTACCCACAAATAGAGATTTCTCTTGGTGGTATTTGATCACCTCTGCGGTTTTTATTTTCTGCGCTATAAACAAAAAAAGACCAACAATTAAAAAAAAGAAAAAAAAATTACTTTCTGCTAAAACACATATCCCCCAAAAATACATATTAAAAAAAAATGTATTCATCATTTTAGTCCGATATATATTCTTTTACATATTTTTGGTTAAAAAAATCCCAATGGTTTGCGCAAAAGTTATCACATCTTCAAACCACGGTATTGATTTAGGGACTTCTATTTCATTTTATTTGTATTTTATTGTTTTTACTTGTATTGACAGGAACCTGTGATTTTTTTTGTGGTACTGTGACATTTCGGTGGACAAATCTGACCCCAAATTACACTTTTTGGGGACCAGTGACATTTTACATTTATCAGTGCATTTTTATAGCACTGATTAATGTAATAAAGGACACAGGCAGGTAAGGGGTTAACACTAGGGGGCGATTAACCACTTAAGACCCGGACCAATATGCAGGTTAAGGACCTTGCCCCTTTTTGCGATTCAGCACTGCGTCACTTTAACTGACAATTGCACGGTCATGCAACGTGGCTCCCAAACAAAATTGGCGTCCTTTTTTTCCCACAAATAGAGCTTTCTTTTGGTGGTATTTGATCACCTCTGCGGTTTTTATTTTTTGCGCTATAAACAACAATAGAGCAACAATTTTGAAAAAAGTGCAATATTTTTGACTTTTTGCTATAATAAATATCCACAAAAAATATATTTTTTTTCCCCTCAGTTTAGGCCGTATTCTTCTACCTATTTTTGGTAAAAAAAATCACAAAAATCGTTTAACGATCGGTTTGTGCAAAATGTATAGCGTTTACAAAATAGGGAATAGATTTATGGCATTTTTATTAATATTCTTTTTTTACTGCTAATGGCGGCGATCAGCATTTTTTTTTTGTGACTGCGACATTATGGCGGGCACATCGGACAATTTTGACACATTTTTGGGACCATTGTCATTTTCACAGCAAGAAGTGCAATAAAAATGCATTGATTACTGTGAAAATGACAATTGCAGTTTAGGAGTTAACCACTAGGGGGCGCTGTAGGGGTTAAGTGTGACCTCATATGTGTTTATAACTGTAGGGGGACGGGGCTGGATGTGTGACGTCATTGATCGTCTTTACCTATATCAGGGAACAGACGATCAATGACAGTGCCACTGTGAAGAATGGGGAAGGTGTGTTTACACACACCTCTCCTCATTCTTCAGCTCCTGTGAGCGATTGCGGGACACGGGGTCACGGAACTTTGGACCAGGTCGCGTGCACGCACTGGCCTACGGCTGGGCTCTTAAAGGCGATGTACCTTTACGTGCCTGTGCCCAGCCGTGCGTTCCCTATTTGGGGTATGGGCTCAGTGCAACATGACAGAGATCACTGTTTCCGATCACTGTGAATAATAGATCTCTGACATGTCATTAGGCAGAACAGGGAATTGCCTTGTTTACGGTGCAGTTCCCCGTTATGCCTCTGTACACAGCGAACGTGGGTCGCTGGCAGAAATTGAGTGCACATGCCCACGATCCTCCTTACATGGACCGACGTTGGTTTGCACCGGAGAGCCAACCTACTGCAGTATAGCTGCGTGAGCTGGTCAGCAAGTGGTTAAAAACACAGCTCCCTCAAGAGTTTGTATGTATTTTGTGGCACATTTCGAGTGGTTTGTGTGCTTTTATTTTTTCTTAACAAAAAAATTGCTTGCTAGCAATTGAAATTTTATATTTTTTTATTTTTCTTTGTACATTTCAGTTTTGCTTTAGCACATTTCTTCCTCAAGAATGAAAAAAAAAGTCTGGTATGGATTCTAAGGGGGTACCTGTGACAGAACCAACTGGGACAGGGGCTTTGGAGGGGACTGCAGGCTAGCCTCTGACTATGGGCCCGGCATTTGAAGGCACTCTATTCTATGGATTCAAGTCCATATCTCCCTAAAACACACAGGACCAGATTCTCGTAGATCAGCGTATCTTTGTGCGGGCGTAACGTATCCTATTTACGTTACGCCTCCACAACTTAGACGGGCAAGTGCAGTATTCTCAAAGCACTTGCTACGTAAGTTGCGGCAGCGTAGCGTAAATAGGCTGGCGTAAGCCCGCCTAATTCAAATTTGGAAGATGTAGGCGTGTATTATGCAAATGTTATGTTACCCCACGTAAATTACGCTTTTTACGAACGGCACATGCGCCATCCGTGGACACATCCCAGTGTGCATTGCTCCAAAGAATGCCGCAAGGACGTATTGGTTTCGACGTGAACGTAAATGACGTCCAGCCCCACTCGCGAACTACGTACAATTTTTAAAATTCGACGCGGGAACGATGTCCATACTTAACATTGTTACGCCGCATGTACGCCTCATATAGCAGGGGTAACTTTACGCCGGGAAAAGCCTAACGTAAACGGCGTATCTGTACGTGCGTACGTTCGCGAATTCGCGTATCTAGCTGATTTACATATTTCTAGGCGTAAATCAGTGTACACGCCCCTAGCGGCATGCGTAAATATGCAGTTAAGATCCGACGGCGTAAGAGACTTACGCCGGTCGGATCTAATAGAAATCTGTGCGTAACTGATTCTAAGAATCAGGCGCATAGATACGACGGCTCATGCCGCATACACACCATCACTTTATGTGATGAAATAAAATGACATTTTCTGTGAAGTAAAAAACGACGTTTTTGAAACTTCAATGTTCAAAGACAAAGTTGCATACACACCATCGTTTTTCTCACAATGTTCTAGCAAAGCGAGGTTACGTTCACCACATTTTTCCATTGAAGCTTGCTTCATAAGTAGCTTCTGGGCATGCGCGGATGAAAAAACGTCGTTTTAAACGACGTTTTTGCTACACACGGTCAATTTCTGTGAAGTAAAAGTTGACGTTTTGAAAAACGACACATAAAATTGAAGCATGCTTCAATTTTTTTTGGTCGTTTTTTAGAAGACATAAAACAACGTTTTCCCCCACACACGGTCAATTAAAGTGACGTTTTTAAAAACGTCATTTTTTTTCATCACATAAAACGACCGTGTGTACGCGGCATCAGACTCAGAGATACGACAGCGTATCTGGAGATACGCCATCGTATCTCCTTTGAGAATCTGGGCCACAGACACTGGGCACTGGAGGACTCGGATACAGATTTGGGGCCTCTATGCCCAAACCAGCATTGACTGCTCCAACTCCTTCTCAGACCCTAAACAGATGTTACTATAATCAGCTCAAAACAACTTGATGCTGGGGTCTCCTGCTACCGTCTGTCTATTAAAGAGGAACTGAAGTCTGCTCACATAATTTGTAATCAAAACATCTTTGCCATTCGGAAGCTTCCCTCCAACCACATTGCATATTATTTTATATATACTCTGGTTCTGTACTTGCCAACTATGCTGCAGATATCTTCCTCCACTGAGTCTGGCTGCAACCATTTTAACTGTGTGCAGCTGATGCTGCTGCCTGTTCACTTCCTGGATTTGCACACACACATATACCTCCAGCTCTGCAGCTCTCATTGGCCCTCTTATGACTCATCTCCCCTACCTTCCTGGCAAACTCTCATGAGAGTGAGGGAGATATAGAGAGCTGTGCATGATGTCATAAGCCTAGGCCTTTTACTAGACAGGAAACAGAAAGTGGGCTGTATAAAATATTTACTAGCAGAAAAAAAAGCTTCACTATCCAAAGTTTAAACAACAAGGGCAGAAAATGTAATAGATGGAAAGTTAAAAAAAATGACTGAAGGTCTGCTCTAAGGTGTTATGTTTTTATTGTTAGGTATGTCTCTCTTATTGTGTGCCTCCTAGTTGTGCATCCCCATTGTTAATTGAGTTAATGTAGTCCCCTAGTGTTTCTGTCTGTTGGATAATCCTCATGGAGATTCCTACAAGAAGGGATTAGCTTTGTGCATCCCATCATAAAATCCAAATAAAATTAATTTACATTTTTGGTTGCAACATGACAAAATGTGGAAAATTTCAAGGGGTATGAATAATTTTTCAAGGCACTGCATACTGTATCTATTGGTTAAAACTAGATTGGAGTCCAGATGTGGCAGCCTACCCACAATAAGTTTTGCCTTAGAATCTTTTTACATCTATGCTTTTTTCGTTTGCTATGTAATTACATGTGGCAGTCTCTATAGAAGATTTGCCACTTTGTAATAAAGAAGTATGAACTCCACCTATTGCTGTGCTAATCATTCTTTTCTAGATACATAATTTAGATGTTATTCAATAGCCTAAGCCTAGTACACATGGGCTGAATGTCTAATGGCATCAGCCGGTTCAATAGAAACATACATTCGGCCCGTGCATACTGGAGTTGGTCTGACAGATGTTCGGCTGGCTTCTGTTAAAGAAGCATCCCTGAAAAAGGTCTGCCGATCAGCTTCCAATCAGCGCACTTAGCTAATGGCAGAGTGCTGGCAGGGGAGATGGCTGTACTAACATTGATATTTAGTACAGAGGCTACTCCTGAGCTGTCATTTCTTTTTTGTTCAGCCCTGCTGGGTCGAATACAAAAAAAAATACTAGTGTGTACAAGGCTTTTTTGTCATCCTCCTTGGAAGTCCCATTCAATAGGTAGGTCAGGCAATTGATGGAACAGCACATTAGGCTTTAAGTGACTTTTCCCCTTGGACTCAATCTGAAGAGTCATATATATAAAGAAGTTTATTGAGAGTAAATACAGGGTAAAAATGTATATTTCATTAATGAGCCTGCAGAGTTGCTTTTACTGAAGTTTTAACAAGTAAAAAGAGAAAAATGCACACAAGTACCCTATATAAACACTTTATGTGAGTGCAATGTCAATTCAAGATCCATAGGACAATTACAATAAGGTCCAAATGACAAATGGTCCTTGTCAATATAGCACATAACCAAGCAGAATATAGAGTGCAAGAGAATTCAGCATCTTCTCAGATATGGAATATAGTATAAACTATTACAAAACAAAGATTATGTGTGTCTATCGATGTGTGGTAAAGAATGAATTGTAGTGGGCCGGAGCTAATTTAAAAGTACAAGTTTACTACATTTGAACTGCTCAAAAGAAAAGCAGAAAGAACAAGAAAATAGCATATTTGTGAAAATAGAAGACGAGAGAAAGGAGTGAGAAAGAACATTGAGAATCAGAAGGCAATAGGGGGCAAGGGGAGAGGAATATGGGAATAAATCTCTTATCCCCAGGGGTTAAGCAACAACTCACCTGAATCTACTGTATATTGTATATGCAGGGCTCCGGGGTTAGGCTGGGAGTAGGCTGTCCATGGGGTCTAAACTTTAAGATTAGTGTATTTTGTGTGTTTCTATTGAGATAGCCATTCATTTTTCTTTGATCACTGTCCTGCCTAATCGTGTTTTAATTTACTATATTTATCGGCGTATAACACACACAGGCGTATAACACGCACCCTAACTTTAAGAGGGAAGTTTCAGAAAAAAAAATTTCCACAGCCCCTGCGTGTAACACGCAGGCACAGTTTACCCTCTATTTTCAGGGTAAAAAAGTGAGTGTTATACACCAATAAATGCAGTAATTTTGTTAGCACTGAACATAAAGCCAAACTATTTTGGCACAGCATGCAGAACATTTTGCATCAGTTTATAGCCACAACCCCAAAATCAAGGAGGTGAGTTTAGCCACAACCCCAAAAATAAAATAGGATTCGATATGAACTCTTCAGCGCTAAGATATTACTATATTGCTAAGATAATACTGGAAAAGCTGTATCTAGTTTCAGCTTTAAGTGTATCATATATTTTGTTTTAACTACTTGAAAATTATTTCGAATCCCCCAAAATTCTATATTTCTGAAAGAGAAGGCCCTGTCGAATAAAATGATGGCTGTTGCAATTGTCACATGATTTTTTATCAGACACAAATTTTCAGGAAAACACAACCACAAACGCTATATACTGTAATGACATATTTGGTAAAATATAAATGTAAGTAAATAGATACCAACATTGTCAACATTCTAAATTGTACACTTCCGTGAAATGGAATGGAGGCATGCAAAGGTAGAAGCCCTCTTCCAATTCCTGTAAAAGTGATTGGGTGGCTGTAAAGATGATCGCCAGTTATGAAAAATCATACAGCTGCAGTCATGATCCTGGTTTAACTGCTTGCTGCCCAGGAAGTATATATATATATATATATATATATAATGTATATACACATACACATACATATACATAAGCTTACCAGCAAATGGTTAATGGGTGTAGGACAAGGAGTTATGAGGTGAGAGAATGTTAACAAGAATATCATCAGCAAAATTAAATATTTTATTTTCAATCCCAATCTCTAATTCTTCGATATTCTTGTGTTACAGTATATAAAGTAAAAAAAATAATAAGGCGTATTATCCAGTTTAAAAAATGTCCCTTGAATCCTTATTTGTTTAGTGTTTATTGCATATACTTCTTGACTGTATTTTATGTTTTTTACTATTACATGAAGTATTCTTTAGCAGTGTTATTCTGAATCTAGCATCTAGGCAAATTACTGGAATCCTAAAAAAAAGCATTCAAAATTAGATATTAGATGGATTTGTAAATGGGTATATATCCAACATATGTGAAATGTAGGTGTGTCCGAAGACATACAGATGTATTGTGAATATGAGAAGAATTTAACACCTGTTGAATTATGTGGTCAGTAGCAGTATGTTATGCATAAAGTACGTGTAAACCATAACAGATGACATTTATTTGCTTCCTTTTCTTTTGTTCAATGCACTTTGTGTTATCGTTTCGATAAGTGAAATAAATGTATTAGCTCACAATGTTATTTGCACTGTTGACAGATGTGTACCTTTCTGTAATCTCTGTGAATCACTCTTATTTGTTATATTTTTCCCATATATCTCTGTGGACAACAAAAATATCTCACCTTATGTTATTTGGAAGAAGAAGGAGGGTGTTTTTTAGTCCTGTTCTAGGGTGACAACATTGCTCCTCCATAGATACAGAAGAGCGAGTTATGCCGCATACACACAATCAGAATTTCCGTTGAAAAAAGTCAGACGGAAATTTTCACAGAATATTCCGACCGTGTGTGTGCCCCATCGGAGTTTATCCTGTGGAAATTCTGACGGACTTAGAAAGAGAACATGTACTCTTTCTCTCCGATGGAAAAAAATTCTATCGAAAATTCTGTTCGTCTGTATGGAACTCCGACAGAGAAAAAAACATGCATGCTCAGAATCAATTTGACGCATGGTCGGAAGCATTGAACTTAATTTTTCTCGGCTCGCCGTAGTGTTGTACGTCACCGCGTTCTTGACGGTCAGAATTTGGTGTGACAGTGTGTATGCAAGACAGCTTGAACGGAATTCCGTCTGAAAAATCCGTCTGAGTTTATCCCGACGGAAATTCCGATCATGTGTACAAGGCATAAGCATTGTCGCCCTAAGACAGAAAGTGTATTACTAGCAGGATCACAGATGAAATGTGCCTGTGTGCCCTGCTTTATTCTTGGCAACTTCTAGATGTCAAAAAGGAGCTGGTGCTGTACACTGCATGGTGCATGACTCTAAGCAGTTTTTACTGCATACCTCTAGCTCTCCTTTAAGAGAGGAAATAGGGATTAAACTAGGTTTTTGACTTGTCAGAGATTTGTTTTTGAAAAATCTGTCTGCTGGGTATGTCAAAATATTTGAAAGGGTATTGGGAGGGCTTGTTTTGGAAAGCATCTCCTGCTACAGCTTGTATCTAAGGACCTTACTGTCCAGAGCTAGATAGCAATTGTATAGAGACTTCTCATACATTTAAAAGATGCATAAACTTTTAATCTCTGAACATTAACATTTTTGGATTATATTATTATTAGTAGGTTTGACCTAAATTAAAGCTTTTTGTACATGTGCTGCAGCATGCAAAATTATGCTTTAAAAAAACAAAAATACATGCCTTCAAATTGACAATATACATACAATATAGCAATGGCTGATCAACAAAGTTTACACATACTACAGGGCTGAGGCCTTTATGAAAAATGTGGACAGCGGTCCACTGATTTGTTGGACAAAGTTTTAAATCACTCTTCGTTTGCCATACATACAATGCATTTAACTTCCATTGGTATATGCCTCTGTGACAGTGTTTATGCACATATCAGCACCACCCTAATAAAGTGCTAAGTGCAAAAATTCAAATAACGCAGCAACTGTACACTCTAAGTGGGTTCACTTCAGTTTAAATGAAATGGTGTATATAAGAAAATAATGCAGCGCTATTGTAATGACAACTCTAATAACACACCTTGTGCAAATGATAAAACTAATATTCAGTCCTTGCAATAACACAGAAAAATGAAAAGATCTTATTATGAACACAATTCTTGATTGCTGTGATTCTATCATCACCGTGCATTTCTTCAAACACTGTATTACTTGTGCACACCTCCAGCGACTACTTTACCTGCTCACCTTAAGAATGAGTCAGGCAGACTCAAACATATCTCTTTGTCTTTGACTCCTCAATAATTTCTCCATCCTACTGCAGATTAGATATGTGAATTTGTTTTAGTCTGAATGCATTTTCGTCTGAATTTCAGGTATTTTCGTTATTGTTTTAACAAACGAAAACGAACGTGCAGAATCCAAAATCCGAAAGATCCGACTTAATTTTTTTTTTTTTTTTCATTTTCATTGCTACAACAGTTTGATATAGATAGGAGATTCGACATGACGCTGACAATAGCAGTCTGTGTCAATCGAATCTGCGGTCGAATGTGCCTAACCTTAACTCTATTAGTCCAAGATTATTCTACATAGAGAGGAAATATTTGACATAGAGAGAAAAGATTCGACATTATAGAGACAGTGTTGGGGTAGACCATTTGACATGAACGACGAAAATTCGACGAAGCAGCGAAAAACATACAAACGTTGAATCTGTCATTGAAGGCTTATGGTGTCTGTCGAAAGTTCTAAGAAGATTAGACATGCAGCTAAACTGTACGATGCCGCAATCGTACATTTCCGGTCGAATGCTTGGCCCATAGGCTATAGAAGAATTTTGACTGTTGGTTGACTTGTAATAATAATTTATAAATATAATTATCACTAGTGTCATACAACATTAGAATTCTTCTATAGCTTGTAGGCGGAACATTCGACCGGAAATGTACGATTGCGGCGTCGTACAGTTTAGCTGCTCCGTCGAATCTTCTTAGAACATTCGACAGACACCATAAGCCTTCAATGACAGATTCAACCTTAATTAATTTGAATTTTCGGACGCATTTTTTAACAAAACAAAATAAATAAAAACGAATTACGGGAGTAACTAAATAAATGTATTTTTAGGACAAAAACATTTCAGTGTGCACATGTCTACTGCAGATCAGCTCTGCACCTTTTGCCCTCTTGTAATTCCAGCTACTCCCAATGTGCTTCACATGATTGGAAGGGTTAATCTCTCATACAAACAGCCTCTCTCCTTAGACTCTCCCCCTTTCTTAAGTACTCATTTCCAGTGTCATGTAATTATAAACACAGCAGACATAGTGCTCTCTGGTTTTCAAATTTATTAAAAACCCTGCTTAAAGGGGACACTTACAAGATAAAAGACAAACACTTGCATGTGTGTATAATAAGAGCGTCCGCTCGCTCACCACCATGGCTGCATGACGTAACAGGCCTATGCGCGTGTATCAACCTCTGATTGGTCTTCCTCAGCAGATCAAAAAACAAAAAATACATGCCTTCAAATTGACAATATACATGAAATATAGCAATGACGGATCAGCAAACTTTACACATACTACATGGCTGAGGCCTTTATAAAAAATGTGGACAGCGGTCCACTGATTTGTTAGACAGAGTTTTTAAATCACTCTTTGTTTGCCATACAGTATTTTGTTATGACACCAATGCATTTAACTTCCATTGGTGTGTGCCTCTGCAACAGTGTTTATGCATACATACTCCCAATAAAAAAAATGTGATTCTATTCTGACGTTAGACGTATAATGAATAATAACATTCAATAAAGATAGCAGCTTTCAGAAACAATGAGCTGCATCATCATTATTTCTGATCATTTAATAAAACTCTACACCTGATCACTGATGTAAAAAAAGCAACACTAAAAGGTATATTTATTTGGTGACAATTTCTATATTTGGCTCCAGTTCACCAGAGGTGCTGTGTGCTTCATTATACAATTGTTTAACCAACTGCTATAGATAACAAGGGAAATAGAAAAGCACTCAATAGCAGCTAATTAGTTCTTTAGCAGTTATCATGTTGATGCCGTTTCATACATTATACCCTTCAGAACACATTGGAACACAGTTAATTGATTAAATTGGCAGAAGATCTGTAATCCATGTTCAAAACTGGTCCCACTCTTCTTTGTACTATAATTAAAGGGAAAAAGCATTTGGTGCTCTGTTAAAACAGGTTTCTTTGATCTCTGCATGGTGCATGGGAGAGCATCTATGTCTGGATAGGCAGGAAAATATTACAATTCCACTTTTTTGCTTTTTTGACAATTTCTACAGAGTACTTAAATGTGTATATATTTATCACAAACAAGGGGCGGCTTCAGACTATTTAAACAGATTTCCAATAGTATTGCAAATAGCTCAGGTTTCACCACTATTTGTTGTACAAAGGACGAGGACAACTACTGCATCATAAAAAACTTATGTCGCAAACACACGATCTGATTTTCCGTCGGAAAAACCTTGGATGGTTTTTCCGACGGAATTCGTCTCAAGCTTGGCTTGCATACACATGATCACATAACATTAACTGAGATGAAATGCAGGTTTGCATCCACCAAACCCAAAAGAACAACTGAAAAGCATTTTTCATAATTAAAATACTTTGATCCTGACCTTGGGGGCATTTTTATTCTAATGTGTTTGCCATCAAGGGCTCCAAAAAACAGTTGGGAAATTAATTTTCCTTCAAAACTCTTCTGCAATTTCAATCCACATTTCTTCTGTTAGCGGTGGCATCACAGCATCTTTCAGATCCTCCCACAGCACCAAACAGGTTTCAGTAAAAAATATACAATTAAAATATTAATTTAATAATTTACATTTAAAAAATTGGTAAAATATTTAGAAAAACAATATTTTGATACATAAAACCTTTTTTATACACACAGTATATACAGTATTTCACAAAAGTAAGGTATGACACTGAGATATGTGTCATATGATATGACACTCCCACGACCATGCTTGACTGCAGTCAAGACAAACTTGTCTTTGTACTCCTCACCTGGTTGCGGCCCCACATGCTTGACACCATCTGAACCAAAAAAGTTTATCTTGGTCTCATCAGACCGCAGGACATGGTTCCAGTAATCCCTTAGTCTACTTCTCTTCAGCAAACTGTTTGCAGGCTTTCTTGTGCATCATCTTTAGAAGAGGCTTCCTTCTGGGACAACAGCCAGGCATACCAATTTGATGCAGTGTACGGCGTATGGTCTGAGCACTGACAGGCTGACCCTACACCTCTTCAACCTCTGCAGAAATTCTGACAGCACTCATACGTCTATTTCCCAAAGACAATCTCTGTATATGATGTTGAGCATGTGCACTCAACTTCTTTGGCCGACCATGGAGAGGATTGTTCTGAGTGAAACCTGTCCTGTCAAATCAATGTATGGTCTTGGCCATAGTGATTCAGCTCAGTTTCAGGGTCTTGGCAATCTTCTTATAGCCTAAGCCATCTTTATGTAGAGCAACAACTCTTTTTTTTCAGATCTTCAGAGAGTTCTTTGCAATGAGGTGCCATGTTGAACTTCCAGTGACCAGTATGAGAGAGTGAGAGCGATAACATGAAATTTAACACACCTGCTCCATATTGACACCTGAGACCTTGTAACACTAATGAGTCACATGACATTGGGGAGGGAAAATGGTTAATGGGCCCTATTTGGACATTTTCACTTAGAGGTGTAGTCACCTTTGTTGCCAGTGGTTTAAACATTAATGGCTGCGTGTTGAGTTATTTTGAGGTGACAGCAAATTTACACTGTTATACAAGCTGTACACTCACTTCTTTACATTGTAGCAAAGTGTAATTTCTTCAGTGTTGCCACAAAAAGAGATACTGTATGTGAGATACTGTATACACACACACACAATTAAAGAGAAAAACATGAAAAAAAGTAAAACATTTGCAAACCTAAAAAAAAATAACAATAACATTTCCGAGTACAATAACTTATCTGAGTGTGACCATGAGATGTTCTTTAGCTGACATACTTCTCCTTACTTGGGTATCTATGTGGGTGAACCTTGGTTGCAGATGTTCCAGAAGGTCATCAAAGCTCACAATGTACATCCTTGTGAAAGTGAAACATTTTTCAGGATATTTTCTCAGCTCACTATACATGCTTAAATAAATGGTGATTCTGCGCAACATATCACACTAATGGAATAGTGATATCACATAAGCAAGATAAATGTAAGAGCTGACAAATAATCAGCATATAGTATTAAATGCAAAGAGAATAGTGAGTCCAAATATAAATATATATATACTCAAATAGTCAATAGTGAGTCCAAAATATATAACACTCATAAGGCGAATGTGCAAAAATATATAAAGAATATTGTGCAAAAAAAACGGAATGGAAGTTCAATCCCAATAGTAAACACAAATCAGCTGTCAGGGCAGATATTCTGAATGCACTGGATGAAGGTGAGCACCAGCTCTATGGTGTGAGTGCACGGCCGTGCAATAGAAGATAAACCAGATCCCTGGCTGAGCTCCCGGGACTCTTACCTCTCAGCCCTCCTAAATGGGCATTGATGTACAGGTCACTCGCAGCCTTCTATGGGTGGTCCCTGATGTTTCCTCTCTTGATCTGATGGATCCTTCCTTGATTGGGACAGATGCTCCTCAAAACCAGATGGATGATGTGGGTTATAAGAGAGAGAGAGAGGGGACTCCCATAGTGAGGTAACGTTTGGTGCAGGTAAAATATGTTTATTGAGGAAAAACCTGCACTTACATTAAAAGAAAAATAAAAGTGCAGCTTACGTCACTCCGGGTGTACGTCCTCCAATTCCTACGCGTTACGACACCACGTGTCTTCGTCTGGGGAAAAAACCTTTTCCCCAGACGAAGACACGTGGTGTCGTAACGCGTAGGAATTGGAGGACGTACACCCGGAGTGACGTAAGCTGGGAAAAAACCTTTTCCCCAGACGAAGACACGTGGTGTCGTAACGCGTAGGAATTGGAGGACGTACACCCGGAGTGACGTAAGCTGGCGATTCAAACGCCGCTTCTTTGTTTCCTCGTTGCACTTTTATTTTTCTTTTAATGTAAGTGCAGGTTTTTCCTCAATAAACATATTTTACCTGCACCAAACGTTACCTCACTATGGGAGTCCCCTCTCTCTCTCTCTTATAACCCACATCATCCATCTGGTTTTGAGGAGCATCTGTCCCAATCAAGGAAGGATCCATCAGATCAAGAGAGGAAACATCAGGGACCACCCATAGAAGGCTGCGAGTGACCTGTACATCAATGCCCATTTAGGAGGGCTGAGAGGTAAGAGTCCCGGGAGCTCAGCCAGGGATCTGGTTTATCTTCTATTGCACGGCCGTGCACTCACACCATAGAGCTGGTGCTCACCTTCATCCAGTGCATTCAGAATATCTGCCCTGACAGCTGATTTGTGTTTACTATTGGGATTGAACTTCCATTCCGTTTTTTTTGCACAATATTCTTTATATATTTTTGCACATTCGCCTTATGAGTGTTATATATTTTGGACTCACTATTCACTATTTGAGTATATATATATTTATATTTGGACTCACTATTCTCTTTGCATTTAATACTATATGCTGATTATTTGTCAGCTCTTACATTTATCTTGCTTATGTGATATCACTATTCCATTAGTGTGATATGTTGCGCAGAATCACCATTTATTTATATTCCTGTTTTATGTCATGTAAACATAATTAGGTTTTGCTGCACTATATATTTTTGGTGGATTCACTCATTTAGGATCCATTTTAGCGCAAAAGCACTTGTCACTTTATCCACTATACATGCTTGCAAAATATCTGGAAGAAATATGGTGTAAAAGCAAAGCATGTGTCCAGTAGCAATGACGACATGTTGCAGGTGCCTTCTGAGAAACAGCAACCACCTCAACATAAGCAGCAGCACTATGTCAAGAATCATGTCAGTAAGGGATCCATGATGATTTCAGTATAAGATAAAAATAGCTCTCACGGTGATCTCTCAGCTCTCCCTCAGTTAAAATGGTGAGTGGAACTATTTTGTAATGGATTGTGGTAATTTGGGAGTGAATAATTAGCTGAAGGGAGTGTTTTTGGGGGGAAAAATTAAAACGCTAACACACATAGCCTTACCTTCATATTTCTGAACCTCTTGCCAGATGTCTGGAGTTCAAAAAGATAGTTTCCAGGGCGGGACGGGTCACTCACTATTTTGCCTGCCCTGTTGACACAACAGGACTTGCAAATTTAATTTAGAGAAGCTATTCTGCATCCCACAATCTTCTGTGCAGAATGTATTATTTTCTGAAGGGAGGCTTTTACTGCTAGTGTTCAGTTGGGATACCAGGATAAAATGCAATATGCCAGCAGGCTCTCAATAGAGGAGCAATAGAAGGACTCTAATGCCACGTACACACGATAATTTTTCGGCATTAAAAAAACATTGTTTTTAAAAAATGTCATTTAAAATGATCGTGTGTGGGCTTCACATCATTTTTCGGGTTCTGAAAAACGACAATTTTTTTTTTCAAACATGCTGCAAGAAGTCTTAGGAAATACAATCGTTGCTGACACTTCTTGGCGATAGCTATCACGTTCAATGACCAGGATACATTTTCTGAAGTATTAATACATAAAAACACGAGCCCGCTCCACCAATTCTCCTCTGATGTAGAGTGGAACCATGTAAGTCATACTCTTCCTAAAATCAATTAGTAATTCCTTTGTCTTCCCAGTGTTTATTGTTTACCTAGATTTAACGCTACTAGATTGGCAACCTCTTCCCTATAATGCTTCTCATCCCCTCTTGTGATGCAACCTACTCTGGTGGTATTATCTTCAAATTTAATGATACTATTTTTAGAAAGGCAAGGAATACAATCACAAGTGTATAGAGAGTAAAGAAGGGGCTCAATACACAACCTTGTGGTACACCTATACTAACCACATGCTGGGAAGAAACATGCTTACCATATTTGATCACCTGTGGGCGGTCTACCAGGAAGTCCATTATCCAAGTGGAAAGGGATACGGTCAAATTCAGCTTCAACATCTTCTCTACCAAAAAATCTGAGACAATGGTGTTGAAAGACAAACTATAGTCAATGAACAACATTCTTACATAGTTGCCAGCATAGTCCAAATGACTTAAAGCCACATGTAGTGCAGGAGCAATAGCGTCCTCAGTGCTTACATTGGCTCTATACGCAAATTGGTGAGGGTCAAAGCTTCCTGGTAAGGTTGCTTTGATACATTGTAAAATCAGTCCCTCAAAGCACTTGATTATTATCGGGGTGAGTGCAATCGGCCTATAGTCCTTCAAACTTTCTATTTTTGCTTTTGTGGGTATCAGAGTAATAATAGTAGATTTTAGGCAGGTTGGAACCGCAGCCAATGATAATGATCAATAAAATATATTAGAAAAGACCCCTGCAAGTTGGTGGGTACAGGCCACAGGTGCAGCATCTCCCATACTCAGGCTTGAAAGTTGTGTTTGCCAGTGTACTGTGAAGAAAAGGAAATACATACGTGTATAAAATACATATATATTGCTGCGCTGATCCTAAAAATGTGTGTGAAAATAAATACACCAACAGCTTAAGTAAATAAATGTACCCACAATGACCCTTGGTCATATATGAAAAATCATGCAAATCAAATCAATACACCATAAAAATATATATATATACAAGTGTACACCAAAAACCAAGTGCCCAAATATATTCGATAGATGTACACTCAAAAAACTCAATAAGTAAAATTATAGGAAAAGTCCAATGCTCTTTAGAGACAAAAAACTTGTGTGGATTCCATGTGTTAAATAGACCAAAAAACTAGTGAATCTTCCACCCGTTGTGTCACCGCCACCTATTTCCAAAATGCACACTCACCAGATCGGAATATAATAATCGCCTATAGGGACAAGCAGCATGCTGTTTCCCAGGTTTTGGTGGGCTTTTCCTTTGCTTGCAGTTCCCTCGCTGCACTCCTTTTCTCATGGGGTGAAATGTTTCTTTTAAAACAGAAGGATTAGATATAGTGTAGTATGCTCAAATACTGTTGCTTTATTGTAAAAAAACTTTTAAAATGCAATCACATTGTTTGGTGCCTATCCGACCGGCACGAGTCTATCCAGCGTTAACTGAGCTCCACTAACGTACTGCGGTGTCCGCTGGCGTGCGCTCCACACCTCGGTTCCTAAGCGGTTCAGCGTTCGGAGGTAGCCAGTGACGTATTTCCGCCTAAACAGTTTACCCAGAACCTCTACGCATTTCGCAAGCATTGTTGCGTCATCAGGAAGCCTGTGTACTGCCTCCTCAAAACGTGAGAAAAAGCTGTTTAATTCCTCAGCCAGTTGGATATTAAGAGATGCACCCTGTTGAGTGTTCTCTCTATGATTTAGGATGTGCTGTTATCCCTTCCCAACATTCCTATATATTATTTCATCTAAAATATGCTTCAGCCTTATTTTTTTAAACCAATTTGGCCTTTTTTATGCCCCTCAATAGATTTTCTCCAGCAACACTGTACTTCGCATTATCCCCCATTCCTAAAGGCACTATCCCATTCTCTCAAAAGACAACATACTCACTTGGTCATTCAGGGCTTCTGATTAGGAAAAACCTTAATATGCTTCCTTTCTGTAACAATGTCTACAAAAGTACTAATGTAGCTCAGTACTGTTTCAGTGTGCGCATTTAAGTCATGTTGTTAAAATTAGTCCTTTCAAAGCAGTCCTTTAACTGCTTGAAAGAGCCATCTGACCAAATCCTTTTTTTTCTTGCTCTCTGGAGCAATTCTCTGCCTAATTGAAATGTACAATGGAATGAGAAAGAGGGATATATGATCATGATGAGGTAATGGAACAGCTCTGTATGCTTCCCTAACATTGGAAGAAACCATGTCAAGTGTAACTGCACCCCTAGTCGCACATCTCACAAATTGATGGAATCCTTGGAAAGCGGACCTCAAATTTACCGGGTTGAATTCACCAGCAATCACTAGCACCCCATCAGGATGTGCACACTGGAGTTTACCTATTGCTTTTGCCAAAGTATCCAAAGTCACAGCAGCATTCACAACCGGCGGTATGTATACTGCAAGGATAAATACTGCGGTGAATTACCTTGGCAAATAAAAGGGTCGACATTTTACAACCAACAATTCTAAATTTGGAGAACAATGATTGTCCACAATCCTGCTGTCTGAACACCAAGCATTCAGAATATAGATACATAGCCCCCCGCTACTTTTCTTCTCCGAGTCCAGTGTTCTATCCTGTCGGTGAAAAGTCTGTCCAGATAATTAGAGAGCAGTATCTGGAATGGAATTATGAAGCCAAGTCTCTATAAAGATCATCACACAGCAGTTTTGAATCAAGCAATCTGTGGCAATCTGCAACTGCAGTTAATTTATTTTTGAAGCAGGATATCTGGCATTTGTTAGAAGGAGGCTAGGCAAGAGAGGCCTGTGCACTTGTTTTCTCAATCTTTCCAGTGTACCCGTTTGACAACCCCGCTTCTGTTTTCTCTCATGTTGTTTCCTTCGCTGCCTATCCAGCGTAACAATGGGTGGCAGCCTCTCAATGTACTGGGCTGTGTCCGTAGAGATGTCACATTTTCTGGAAAAGCCACCTTTAGCCAGCATATTTTAGTGTGACCTGATATCCAGCAGCTCCATGCTACTGTAGGTCATTTTAGCTTCACATTCCCCATATTTCTCAAAAATTACACTCAGAGTTAGTGCATAAAGTAGGTAAAAAATATTCCTTCTATTTATTCAGGCCTGATGAAGGAGCATGCATGCTCCGAACACGTGCCATGCCTATCGCTCCAGCCTCTGTGAAGATGGTGCTGCTTCTATTTATCTTCTTGTTTACATGTCCAAAGAGTTGATTCTAGCTCCTGGGAACAAGCAGCCACATGGGCAAATTGCAAATCCTGCTGGTTAAAATGGAGTCCGACCTGTGTGAAAGTGATCTAAAGGGTAAATATATTTTTAATTAGCTTCAGGACAGTCCTGTGCATCTGTAAGCTGTGGCTCCCATGTGTCAATGAAAGGCTCAATAATGGGCTGTACTCTTGGAGCTGTGATGTCAGCTGCTGGCTTCCATTACCCTTCCATTGTGATGTTTTGCTGAACTGACACAGTGGAGCCAATGCTTTCAGATCATTTAATTAAAAAAAAGGTATTTAACTATTTTTAGAAACAGTAGGCATCACGTGCACGAAGAGGGGGAAAGCAGTATTTGTAACCTAAATTGTATTAGCCTTTACTTACACATTAATTAAATTTAAGGGTACTGTAAGAAACCATTGAGAAATCATTAGACCTATTGAAGACTTTCAAATCTGTAATGTTAATGTGTGAATGTGTGAAATAGAAAAATAGATTTAGCCATCTGATATGCAAAATAAAAGGTAGCCCCAGACAAAAGGGTTAGGGCTGGTTCACACCAGAACATGTTTTGCCAAAAGTGCATTTTTATGTGCCTTTCATTCAAATGAATCAGCTGTTAATTAACACTGCAGGAGAATGCACAGGGGTCGGTGTTCCTTTGTGATTCTGGTGTGAGCTGGCCTTGAATGTAATAAAATTATATGAAGTCTTGCTGTGACACTCATCTAGATGCATAGGACAGGAACTGTAGCTGGTGGGTGTTTATTCTGCCTTTAGCAGCCCCCATTTACCTTAAGGCAAGCAGACCTATCAGTATGTGGTTGCCCCTAGGGCCCCAATGTAACCAGTGCTATAGTTCCTGGCCAAAAGTCACCAGCACTGAGTGAAGAGAACATGAAAGTTTAACTGTAGTCTAGGCTGGTAAGGAGACTGTCTTAGTCACTTTAGAAGAGCATTGGTACCACAATCACGATGGTGGTAGTCTGGGAAGGCGTAAGCTAGTTGCAGAATCCAGAGAATTGTTCAAGGTCAGGGTAGGCAGCAGGCAAGCATAATCCAGTAAACAGTTCTAGGTCAACTGGCAGGTAGCCATCAAGTGTAATCAAGTAAACTACTTCTACATTTATACTTACCTGGGTCTTGATACTACCTTCAGTGCTTGCTGAAGTCCACACCTTTTAGACTTGGCCAGCGCAGGAATATAGTTTTATTACTTTAATTAGCTATTATAATGTTCCACAAATACATAATACAGTAAAATAATTTACTGACACAAAGTTGTTGAAATAATTCTAATAATTTGTATTTCTAATTAGCAATTCTTTGCATATTCTATTATAATTGTACAACAGATTTCCTATATTTATATCTCAGAAAAGTAGGGTTTGTGTGCGCACAAATTGTTTGATTAGGAGAAAAATTAGTTTCCACAAGGTTCCCTGTAGACCAGGCAATTGTTTATGAAATATATTCCTTATAGCAATTATTCATGAAATGTACTTTCTTTGTTCTAAGCATTAGGTTTAAAACCATAGTAACACGCATGACAGAGCAGAGGTCTTTGATTAAACTTTCTGGATAATTAATTTCAATAGCATGCTAAGAATGTAAATGAAATTGATCCTTAAAGAAGACTAGTCACAATATTTTAAACCTACCTTATTTAATGCATATTAAAATAGTATTGTTTACAAATTACCATTAATTTTTAAATGTTTTTGGCTGCTCGGGTATTTTTGACTGCAACCTTGCACATAAAAAAACAATATATGTTGTCCAATGTTATTTGACCAACAATAAATTATATATAAAACTAAGTCTGAACTCATTTTAACCACTTAAGGTCCGCCTAACGCCGATATACGTCGGCAGAATGGCCAGGCTGGGCACAATCACGTACCTGTACGTGATTGTTAAATGCCCAGCCGTGGGTCGTGGTCTGAAGCTCCGTGACCATGGTCGCGGGACTCGCGGACCCGATCGCCGCTGGAGTCCCACAATCGGTCCCCAGAGCTGAAGAACGGGGAGAGCTGTGTGTAAACACAGCTTCCCTGTTCTTCACTGTGGCGCCGTCATCGATCGTGTGTTCCCTTTTATAGGGAAACACAATCAATGACGTCAGACCTACAGCCACACCCCCTACAGTTAGAAACACAGATGAGGTCACACTTAACCCCTTCAGCGCCCCCTTGTGGTTAACTCTCAAACTGCAATTGTCATTTTCACAGTAAACAATGCATTTTTAATGCATTTTTTGCTGTGAAAATGACAATGGTCCCAAAAATGTGTCAAAATTGTCCGATGTGTCCGCCATAATGTCGCAGTCACGAAAAAAATTGCTGATCGCCGCCATTAGTAGTAAAAAAAATAAAAATAATAAAAATGCAATAAAACTATCCCCTATTTGTAAATGCTATACATTTTGCACAAACCAATCGATAAACGCTTATTTCGATTTTTTTTTACCAAAAATAGGTAGAAGAATCCTTTTTTAATATATTTTTGGGGGATATTTAATATAGCAACAAGTAAAAAATATTGCATTTTTTTCAAAATTGACGCTCTTTTTTTGTTTATAGCGCAAAAAATAAAAACCGCAGAGGTGATCAAATACCACCAAAAGAAAGCTATATTTGTGGTAAAAAAAGGACGCCAATTTTGTTTGGGAGCCACGTCGCACGACCGCGCAATTGTCAGTTAAAGCGACGCAGTGCCGAATCGCAAAAAGGGGCCTGGTCCTTTACCTACATTTTGGTCCGGGTGTTAAGTGGTTAAAATGTTGAATATACTTGATCATAAAACACATAGACAAGGTCTATAAATACAGTAACTGAAAACGTTTGGAATGAAGAACAAAAAAAAAAACTTTTTATCTATGGCTATAAAATCACAAGATAAATTAATACACCTTGGGTATTGTCATCAGAATACCGGTACTTCTACACTTGTTATAACAAAATCACCATCACATAAAATGGGAATTAAGAAACACAACAATGTTCTAGGTTTCTGCTTTGGTATGTATTAAAAGAAAAACAAAAAACATTATACGGTCCCATAAATGTCTGGAGTTTGTTAAAAGTTTTAAAAGTTCTCATCAGAATCTACTGGGGAGGGGGGTTCATAAAGGGTGTTGTGGACCACTTTCGATTAGAATTATGTTGGGGCACAGCAACAAAAGGTGCTTATGCCCAATTTATGTACCTGTCAGAGACAGGACATTCCTTCCAAAGTACACTGCCTTTCTCCCTCGTGGCAACACCAACATCAGAATGGCTGATAAGTTTTGTACTAGGGGTACCCTCTTATAATCCATACTAGACCCTTAAAATTTGGTATGGATTTTGGGGGGAACCCTTAAAATCCACACCAGACCTTCATAAAGTAAAGTCTGGTATAGATCTTTAAGGGAAACCAACATTTTTTTCAGGGTGTCCATGTTCCATGTTACAATCCATACCAGACCCTCATCTAGGATAAGGGTCTGGTAACATGTTTGAGGGGAATACCCTGCCACTTTTTTTTATAAATAGAGGTGCGCTACTTCATGTGAAGGCTTAAGGCACCCCCAAGCCTGTTTTAAAAAAAGGAGGAGTATTTTTAATGCTGCTCTTTGAACATTTGTAAAATTATCCAATGTTCTGAACAACATTCTATAAAATTCTGATTACATTGGTACATGCCCCATGTAACTGTATATACGCTTCACTACATACACTAATAGATTGTCTTTCAGAATCTATATGTTTGTTAGGTAGTATTGATAAGCCAAATGTCCAGGCTTTGGATTTCGGTTCGGTTTAAAGTCAATGGGAGCCAAATGTTAAAAAACAGTAATGGCAATGTTCTAAGCTAAAGGGCAAGGGATTGGCAAACAATTGAAATAGGGATCTTGCATTTCCCTGGGGAGCATGTACAAAAATTCTATTAGGCAGGAAGTGATCATTTTAAAGGCTAAGTTCAGCTTTTAAAAAATATAATATATATTTTTTTGTAGGTAACATTTTTCAACTCTGCAGCCTGTAAGGCATTGCAATGCGGGGATCCTGAATACTCTTATTGAACTGTCTGCCTGTACTTCTGATATGCGCAGGCAGTTACTGAATGGCAGGAACAATCAATTAACTACGAGAGAGTTCACCAGTGCCCTCACAGTTCATTGCAAACTACAAGTCGCCATCCACAAAGCCGTTGGTACTTGTAGTTCATTCACAGAACTCTGTAAATGAACAAAGCGGCCATGACAGTGGGTGTGGGAAGAATATGTGTGCCTGCTCTCACAGGGAGGGGAGGATTGGGGGGAGAGGAGGCAGGAGCTGGAACATGTTACATGTGCTACCCTCAATATGGGTGGAACATGTCTCAATGGTGAACTCATTGTTTAAAAATGCTTACAGACTAATATTAAAAATGCAAAATGTCTTTAAATACTTTGCCTTGGTGCCTTCAACCTAGTAGTGAAGTGGCACATCTGTAAAATATATACAACTAACTAAATTAGAACTGACATCTACAAAGAAATGCTTTTTGAATTGAAGGTAAATGACAGCTCTTGGCTGCTTCCTTTTTTTTGTAATCAAGGAAGAGATAAAGAGAGTATGGGATGTTAATGGGGGATTCCACACAAAAAATGGCACATGGTTCCCCCTTAAAATGCATACCAAACCCTCATCCTTGATGAGGGTTTGGTATGGATGTCAACAAAATGTCATGGGATGAAGAGAAAAGGAAAATAGAAGCAGGTAGAAGGAGAATGGGAAGCAGGAGGAAGAGGTCACATTAGCAATGTTTGGATTAGCACCTACTACCTCCATGTGGCAGCATTTCTACCTTTCCTTTTAGGCTGTTATTTTGTTGTGGATTGTTGTTATTTGGAGAAGGGTGGGCAGTCTATGACCCTAGGATTCTAGGTGTACTTTCTACAATTCTTGCTGCTGCCTGCCCTTCTCCCTGCATTGTAGAAGGGTGGACAGCCCAGGGCCAAATGTTTTTCGCTGCAGCTAAGCCTCCAATGTCCTTAGAAAAAGTATGCTGGCATAGTGAGGAACTGCAGATATACAGTAAATTGTACTGTTCTGTAACATCACAAACAGCCTAACTCCTTTGTTGATGCATGTCATACACTGGCAGCAGTAGAGGCTTCTGCTACAGAAGTCTGGAATGCATGTCAATTTTACAAGCCACATGTTCACTTTCAGATGAAAGTGATTTGGTAGCTGCACAGTGGACATATCACTTCCATGGACCCCTGAACAGGTGACCCCCCATGAAACTTCACCATAATTTTTAGGGTTTGCTGTCCCACCTGCAGGCCCAGGGCCCACTTGGTAGGTGTCACTAAGTAGGGAAGGAGACCAGCAAATGTAAATTTACTAATTACAGCTACTTACAGTATATAGCGCTGTCAATTTATGCAGTGCTTTACATATATATTGTACAATCACATCAGTCCCAGAGCTTACAGTCTATGGTCCCTAAATCCCATTCAGGCATACATGTACTAGGGCCAATTTAGACAGTTAGACAGTTAACCTACCAGCATGTCTTTGGAGTGTGGAAGGAAACATTCAGGCACAAGGAGGAAATGCAAACTCTGTGCAGGTAATGCCATTGTTGGGATTTGAACTGATGACCCTAGTGCTGCTAGGCATAAGTGCTAACCACTGAGGCCACGTACACACGGTCGGTCAAAACCGATGAAAACGGACCGAAGGACCTTTTCATCGGACCAAACCGACCGTGTGTGGGCCCCATCGGTCAGTTATCCTTCGGTCAAAAAATGTAGAACTTGTTTTAAAATTGAACCGATGGACGCCTAACCGATAGGTCAAAACCGATGGTTAGTATGCAAAAGCATCGGTTAAAAATCCACGCATTCTCAGAATCAAGTTGACGCATGCTTGGAAGCATTGAACTTTGTTTTTTTCAGCACGTCGTTGTGTTTTACGTCACCGCATTCTGACCCGATCGGTTATTCAACCTATGGTGTGTAGGCACATCAGACCATCAGTCAGCTTCATGGGTTAACCAATGAGAACGGTCCTTCGGACCGTTCTCATCGGATGGACTGACCGTGTGTACGCGGCCTAAGCCACTGTACTGAACCCCTTTTGATGGTAGGCACCCAGAATCGACATGTACTATATTACTTATAGTTTCTGATGTCACTTCCCCCTTTTGCTATAATAGGGTGGTACAACCCCTTTTCTCTCTGGGTGCTTGGTGACACCTCTGCATTCCTTTGTATACCACTCTTCACAGTTTTTGAGAAAAGGGCTATACTGTTACATGTATTTTTAGTAATTTTTTTATGCACAAGCACTTTAATGGATTGTATTGTTTCTGATGATTTTTCAGATATGTTTTCCATTTATTTATATTTTTGGCTCATTAGCACCTTAGTTGACTTTTTGATGCATTCACTTATGACACACATTTGGTCCAATTTCTTTGCACAAGCACTTTCACGGATTTTACTGTCAGTTGTTTCTGAGGGAATATTTTTAGTATACAGTATTAATTTATTTATAATTTTTTTTTGGCCAGTCACACTGATATTGATTCATTGTGATATATTGATTTATGGTACACATCAGCACTGCTACACTTATGCCCTGTACACACGATCGGATGTCTGATAGAATCTAATCCGATGGATTTTTTCATCGGATATCCGATGAAGCTGACTTTCATCAGTCTTGCCTACACACCATCAGTCAAAAATCCGACCGTGTCCAACGCGGTGACGTAAAACACTACGATGTGCTGAGAAAATGCTTCAGCTTCAAAAGTTCAATGCTTCCGAGCATGCGTCAACTTGATTCTGATCATGCGTGGATATTTCTCCGATGGAGTTTCACACAGACGATCGTTTTTTTCTATCGGTTTTTTATCCATAGATATGTTATTTTTTTATGTTTTCCTAATTGAGTCTTGAAAATCTAGCTTTCTAGAACAGCTAAATGTGTAGATTAGGCATGACCCAATATTTCTAGTGTAGCAATGTGCTTGAGGTCAAATCTGGGTTGTCATGTTAAAATCTTCATGATTTTTGATCTACTGTAAAGACTGCTCTACATTTTACTGCCTATTAAAACAATGCCAGGCAATGTACCAACAATCATTCTGTGTATAACATGACAAAGCTGTTTTACAAAGAAGGTGATGGCTCCACAGAGCATGCAGAGAAACTGGGTACAGGTTCATAAAATGGCAATTTTGTAGAGAAAACAGAATGCATAATTTGCAATTGTTGCAGTTTATATGTACAAGCCTAATGTTTTGAACTCACAAACACTTAAAAGCTCAGCCAGCTTTTTAATATTTCCTAGATTGACAAAAATTATATTCAAACCTTGGCAGTAGTCTTTCAGCTGAGCATTGGAAAGAACACATTGGCAGCCTTTTTCTTAATACTGGTCAAAGTCCAAACCCTCCATGTCTAAATTGTTTTGGTTGATAACAAGCAGAAAATCTGCATAACTGGCCATAACAAAATAATGATCATATCTTTGATAAAAGACCATCTAAACTCATTAATGGGCTGTTAAATATCCCAGACTAGAATTTAACAAACTTGTTCTGAACTTAAAATAGATTATTTTATAACTACACACTTTGAATAATTCCAACAAAAAATAAACAAGACAATTCATGTCAGTTAATCCTACATTTCTAACTGACAAGTAAAACATGATTTAAATATTGACAATTTTTATGATAGGATGAATTAAAACCCTATGAAATCTGTGAAATCAAATAAACATACTCCCCATCTCAAATAGTTGCAAACAAATAAAAGACAGAGCAAAAGCATTATATGTACTGGACACTTCCCAGTGTAAAGCATCTGATTATGTTCTGTTTTGAATTGTATCTGCTTGCCTACTCGGGCAATTCTTTCATTTATCACATACATTTTTAAATCTGCATTTTATTGATAGAAACATTACTTAGAACCCCCAGCATTATATTTTTTGAAAGCAGAGGTCCTACACAATAAAATAGTGGCTGATATTTTCTGTTTATCAAATGCACATGTTCAGTAAAAAATATACCTAATTTTATTTTATTGTACATAGACACAATATAATAACCATGTTTTAATGTAGAATATAAAATATGATGATGCACTGGGTAAATAGATACTAAACATGTCAAAAGTGAAAACTGCACAGTTTATTTATTTATGTTTCATTTAACCTTATTGCTATAACAAGAGCTTTAGTCAGGTGAAAGGCGTTCTTTATGGAGAAATCAGAGGTCTTTTTTAAAACCCCAATGTTTCCCCTGTCCTTCAAGGCAGTATTTGATCAGCTGCTTCCCTGGCTGTCATGGCTAGGGAAAAACAGCTTTGAAACTGGAAGTGACAACATCCTTGTTGCCTTCAGCTTCATTTGTCACAGCGGAGATCAGGAAATGAATGTTCCTCCATCTCTTCTGTGGACAGCCTACTCAACCAGTTATCATGGTCCCTGGTGGAATGAGAAAGCCTAGAAATAGTGAAGGGCAGCGTGTGGAAGGGGAGAGGTTCCACAGCACTATAAAAGTGAACAAGTGATTGTAAAGCCAACCAGATCACTTTTACAGGAAAGGTGATCACTGCCTTTAAAAAAGCAGCCATAATTCTAGTTATAACTGCTTGCTTCCCTGGATGTATATATGCATTAGCCACACTGCAGACATAAAACACAACCTGGTTGTGGTTTGTGTCTGCAGTGTGGCTAATGCTAATGCATAAGCTGATAGTAGGTTTGCTGTTGCAGAGTTTAACCTTTTCTATTAACTCAGCAAGGCCTGGCTCTGCAGGACATTGGGGTTGGCAAGTCAAGCATTGTTTGCTGATTTGATCAAGACCATTTTGATCATAATATCAGCCCCACTATTAACACTATTAAAGCATCATTTATGACTAAAGCTGTACCTTGTGGGAATGAGCTGCAAATATTTTTGATATGGGATACTGCTGTTCAGGAACGATAACATGCTGTGAGGAAATATGTACAGAGGAAGGAGGAGAACCTGTGAGATAAACCAACAAGTCCTGGAAGGACTAAAGGCGTTTGACCTTGCTTAACTGTAAAGTCACACGTTATCAGCCAACGTCCATCTGATGGTGGGGGGGGAGCACAAGTGAATTACATTAAATCAACACTGCAAGGGGATACACACAAGAAGGCATATTGCATGAGGAGGAGGCACTTATATAAAATACTTTTTGTGTGATTTACATGTGGACTTTTTTCTTTGCAATATGCATAGTTATACTTAGTTTTTGCTTAATATATATTGTTAATTTGGATCACAAGGTAATTGTGGTGGTTTGTTATTAGTACTTTATACATTTTTATCATATACAAGAGGTATACTATTTAATAGGAGATGGTGTGATTATATACACAGATGAATTGATCCGCTATTAATAACGCAATTATGAATATTTAATAGTGCGACACAATTGTTTGATTTATTTAGGTTGCACATACAGTATATGGGAATGTGTTAATTGTCATAAATTCTCACTCGATATATAAATTGGTAGCTCACAAGATTGTGTTCAAAATTTAACATGCTATTGAAATAGAATACTAAAAAATGTTTACTTACAGACAGAATTCTTATGATTACTTTCTTTGCTCGGCAACATCTTCACTCCTCTAGATTTCAATTCAATTGCCTTTTTAACTGTAAATATGTCATATGAAACACATTACCTTTTTTAGATTTAATGTAAACAAACACTGAAATATATACAGCATATGTCAGAAAAAGGTACACAAGCTAGGTGGGGGCAATTTTATTTTCAGGATATACAGATATAAGTATTACAATTCTGACAAACATCTATTTAGAGAGCTAAAGCATGTCTCTACTTATGTTAAAGCTCTACCACTTCTATACAACATTTTTTAAATCACTTTGAAAATGTCTTAAAATTCATGCAAATGTAGCCAATAATAAATGTAACAACCTGTAACATTCAATGCTTGGAGAAAAACAACTTTTTAGTGGATTTATTTTTTAGCTTACATCTTTTGTTTGTGAATGAGTAGGGTACTATGTATCCCTTTCTTAGTCACATGAGGTAAGCTAGTATCTGGGGCCCTCACATTTTTAAAGAGGGCTTCCATATTCTGATAAGCCCAGTGCCTGCAGACAGCCACAACTACTGGGCCATGGTTGTGAGGGAGAGGCCCCTGTCACCATGAGGGCAATGGTCTTTTCCAAGAGGTACCCTCTGGCAAGGTACCCCCTCACATTGAGGGGATGTGGCCTGGTATAGTTCAGGGAGTAAGGACACATGCTACCACCCCACCCCCATTTCTCACCACCTAGGCTACATGCTTAGATAAGGGTCTGGTATGGATTTTGGGGGACCCCACAATTATTTTCGTTTTTTTTTTTTACTCTGCAGCTTTAAGTTCATTTGACTGAACATCTATTTGTTTGACCATTCACAAAAGATTGTTCATAGACTCCACTCAGTTTAAGTCTTCCTCATATAATGTCCCCTGCTGATTGAGCAAGCCTGTTAACTGTCTTAGTCAAAGGTATTAAGATATTTTTCTCCAAGGATCAAATATTATGGGGTGTTACAGTTGCCAGGTGAAAGGCAGCAAGGAAACTATTGCACATATTACAAACATGATAGGAATTATTCTTTGCACACATTTTTTATATAAATCCACCCCTAGGTATTTGGATTTTCATCCTCCTACCCCATGACCCAGTAATGGTAAAACCACCTACTGAAGTAATGGGCCATGGATATGGAAGGAGGGGGGGGGAGAAGATTTCTATAACAGAGAACCCTACTTTAAAAATTCCCCTCGGAACTTAAATAAGCTGACCTAAATGCACAGGGATAGAAATTAAGCTTTATCATGAATACAGTACATACAAACATTAAGCATTTCGTATATAACCACAGTAGTATTCTTAAAACAAAAGGCATTTGGTCGTCTCACTTCCATCATGGATCCAAAAATAAGGGGTTTATTCCTCAGGATACTGAGCAGAGTAATGCAAAGTATTCCTATATGCCCCATGACCAAATGTACCTGAAGTTCATTCAGGCTAGTTGTCCATCCTTGTCATAAAATGTCTAGTTGTTCTATTGTGTTGGTCCATAAGCCCTACTCCATTAAAGCCATGGTTCCATACACTGTGCTGATGAAAGTCAACTGGTCTGAAACAACTGTTTACAGTTTGGAATAAATGGCACTATAACACAAGCTGTGCCTGAACTATATACCAGTGGTCCTGGATGTACATTTTGCCACGGGGGATCAGGAAATAATTTACATGTCCCCTAGTTTTAAGTGTAGAAACACCAAATATGTACATTCTAATGTGTACAGACATCCATAGAATAATACACATTATTTTTCTATGCTTTGAAAATGCAAATTATTGTGTTGTACTGGCTTCTCCTTTGGTGCTCACACAAACTTTAGACACATTTTGAGGCAGTTTATTTTGTAAATTGTAATATTAGTTTATTTATAAAGTATTATTATGTAAAATGACCAAATGTATACATCTGCATTGATTATACATGAAATCTGCACAGTGAGAGCCTCATAAAAACAACTGTAAAATGAGTGCTGACAACTTCTGCATGAAGTCAATTACTCCTGCTGTTGGGTAAAGCCTCTGCTATTATTTTATACTTTAGACATAACACAGCAAGAATGATTTATAAGTATGAAAAACTCACTGGTGATCTGAAACAATATTATTAGAGACAATATATAAAAAACACTCAATTTTTGCAGTGTCTAGGAAAAAACACTATTTTAAAAATTTGGGTTTCAGAATGTCTCATTATTAGATTGCTCGCATCCCCCCCCCCCCCGCGTGTTTTTGTGTGTACTCAAAAAAGATTATTAGCTATTTCCAATATCCGTATATGATTCCAACAAACTAACAAAGCAGATGTCTTAATAATCTCAATAATAATCTCAATAATCTAAATTAAAAATAAACCGAAACAACCAGTGAACCAGTGGTACATATAGTGAACTTGTGTAGAGTTATTCAGTTTAAGATCATCACCGAGGATAAGGGGGCACTTTTCACATTTGAAGAAAAAATTAATTTAACCTCTAAATATGTCAAATATTCTTCACAGTTATGCCCTATACACACGATTGGTTCATCTGATGAAAACCAATGGTTAAAAATCTGATCGTGTCCAACGCGGTGACGTAAAACACTACGACATGCTGAGAAAAATTAAGTTCAATGCTTCCGAGCATGCGTCGACTTGATTCTGAGCATGCGTGGATTTTTGACCGATGGATTTCCCCACAGATGATCGTTTTTTTCTATCGTTTTTTTAACCATAAGAAAAATTTAAAACAGGTTCTATTTTTTTTCACCGATGGGAAAAAAAACGATGGGGCCCACACGCGATCGTTTCGATGAAAATGGTCCATCGGTCTGTTTTCATCAGACGAATTCGATCGTGTGTACAGGGCATAAGTGTTGTAAAAATGTGGAATAGCCCCCCCTTCCCTCCCTCACACCAACTGATCAGTCCACTTATCGCCATCTCGACTGAGATACCCAATAATCTTAATTATCTTAATTCCCCTTTACCCCTTCTCCCCTTTCCAGTGACTACTTATACAGCCTGACCTTGATTTAATCTTGACTACAAAGTACTTACCCTCCTTACCCGTGAAGAAATATAGCACTACCAAGCACTACTTAACTGAAAATAAATCCTACATTTAAATTTTTGTCTTAGACCTACGTTAGGTCTTGATGTTATGGTATTAAGTTATCCAAATTATTCTGCTTCAACTTCCTTTTATCTATCATATGAATGGGTTTTATTGCAGCATGCTTAATAACATTATTGGAATTAGTCTCTAGGGATAGGCGGTGTTGTCTACACCTCATGACCCAGTTTTTTCCAGATGGGGTGTCTGGACGGGAGGGATAATACTCCTTAACTTATATTAAGCTAATGAAAGAGGTTCCATGGTTCACGTATGCCTGTTAAAACGTGTGGCATAGAATCCCTCAAGAGCTGGTTCTGCCCAGCTCAGTAGATTAAAAAAAACTGGAATCTTCCCTAAATGCACAAAATATAACTGGATACTAATACTTATAGGTAATGTTGATCCAGAAAAATATCCAATTGCCTCTTGGGGGATCTTGGGGGATCAGGAAGCAATTTTGTACCTCAGCTGAGGCAAATTGGATCATACTTATTTTTTTTTGACTTCCTCTAGACTAATTATGTAAATGATCTAGTTCAGTGCTAAGTGCGTATTTATTCCCTTATTAATGTATCACAAAAATATATAGAGAAATAAATATGTCACCTAAAATGATATCACTTCAAAATGAATAGCAATAATAAATGTGTACATAAATCCCACAAAAAATCTCAACAGTGTCCCAAAATGAGTTGAAACTGATACAAAATGATATAATATAAAAAAGAAAGAAACACATGTAGCTAAGATTCTTTCTTCACTCCTATCTGATAGGGGCCAAATATCCACCCTTAAAACTCCAAAACATACACTATGTGATGTCCTCCACCCACATGGATCTGCACTCCACAAATGACATGGTTACACTTTCACAAATATGACAATTGCACTTATGAGAGATCCCAGAAAGATGGAAGATAATTCAATCACTGGGTTGTCTTCTGATGTTTACATGTTATCTATCCACCAGTGAGCATACAAAGGAAGAGGCCATACATAGTGTGATACTGTAGGATTAAAAACCTTTTTATTAAGACAGGGTCATCAAGGTCATTATACTTACATTTAAATTGAGCAAAGCACCCAAAAGGTGCTTATCTAATCTTTGTTGTTTTAATTATCAATTCTCCCCACTTAAACCACTGCCTGTGGAAGAGAATTCCACATCCTTACCGCTCCTACAGTAAAAAAAAACTCTCTACACAGTTTAAGATTAAACTGCTTTTCTTCGAATTTTTGTGAATGGCCATGTGTCTTATTAAGTTCCCTTTCGTGGAAATGTTTTATCCCTACTGTGGGGTCACCAGTACGGTATTAGTACATTGAAATCATATCCCCTCTCAAGCGTCCCTTCTCCAGAGAGAATAAGTTCAGTGCTCGTAACCTTTCCTCATAACTAATGTCCTCCAGTCCCTTTATTAGTTGTATTGCCCTTCTCTGGCCTCTCTCCAGTTCCAGAAAATCCTTTCTGAGGACTGGTGCCCATAACTGGGCAGAATTAGAGTTAATGTGCTTTGCTTACAGCAACTTTGCATGCCATTGATGAGCCTATCATCTACTAGGACCCCCAGGTCCTTTTCTATCCTAGATTCCCTCGGAGGTTCACCCCCAGTGAGTAGATTGCATTCATATTTTTGCCACCCAAATGCATTATTTTGTTTTTTTTCTACATTAAACCTCATTTGCCATGTAGTTGCCCACCCCATTAATTTGTTCAGATCTTCTTACAAGGTTTCCACATCCTGCAGAGACGTTATTTCCCTGCTTAGCTTAGTATAATCTTCAAATACAGAGACTGAGCCATTTATCCCATCCTCCAGTTTGTTTATGAATACATTAAATGGCATTTTTACCAGGACAGAACCCTGGGGGACCCCACTTTCCACCCCTGGACCATTCCGAGTGCTTCCCATTTATCACTACCCTCTGAACTTGCCCCTGTAGCCAGTTTTTAATTTGTGTACTCACCCTATGGTCCATGCCAACAGACCTTACTATGCACAGTAAACGTTTATGGGGAACTGTATCAAATGCTTTTTGAAAAATCCAGATATACCACGTCTACACGTCTACACGTCTACGGTCCTTCCTTTATCTAGATAGTAGCTCACCTCCGCATAAAAGGTTAATAGATTGGTTTGGCAAGAATTACTCTTCATGAATTTATGTTGATTATTGCTAATGATACCATTGTCATTACTAAAATCTTGTATATAGTCACTTACAATCCCCTCCAAGAGCTTACAACTGATAGGTAAGAGAGCTGCCGCTCCAGGTGAGCTCACTAGGGTAATTGATGTCCACTCAGAAGCAGATGGGTGCTGGCAATGCACAGGATGTGCAAAAGCAATAAGGATATGGACAGCCGCACTCCAGTAACTTGAAAAAAGACGTGCCCTTTATTGGGTACAGGAAAAAATGCACTACAGATATCAGCACACAGTGGGATAAACATCTGACGCGTTTCGCATTGAGTGTCAATGCTTAATCATAGCTATGATTAAGCATTGACACTCAATGCGAAACGCGTCAGCTGTTTATCCCACTGTGTGCTGATATCTGTAGTGCATTTTTTCCTGTACCCAATAAAGGGCACGTCTTTTTTCAAGTTACTGGAGTGCGGCTGTCCATATCCTTATTGCTTTTGCACAGCTTACAACTGATGTTATGCTAACTGGTCTGTAATTCCCAGGGATGTATCTTGGCCCTTTTTTAAATATTGGTGCTACATTGACTTTTCTCCATTCAGCTGGTACCATTCCAGTCAGTAGACTGTCAGTAAAAATTAGGAACAATGGTCTGGCAATTACTTGACTTAAGGACTCTTGGGTGCAAGCCATCTGGTCCTGGTAACTTATTAGTGTTAATTTTTTCAAGTCTATTTCTAATTCTGTCCCCTGTTAGCCACCGGGAGCTTCCTATGCCATGCTATGAAAATTAACATCACCATCTTGGTTCCCCCAATTCTCTTGTGAAGACTGAGGAAAAGAATATAAAAAAGTCATTTTTTTGGTATTTTTTTTAGGTATCTACAGACTAGGCATGCCCTGGGAGAACAGTTTAGGGAAAGGATACTTGAATGAAGCAAGAATCCCCTGCTCCAGAAAGTAGTTAATGCAGCAACCTCAAAAAGCCTAATCTCAACTTATTTGCAAAGGAAGCCTGGCAGGGATAGAAGCACCATCGAGCAGGAGAAGATCGGAAGAGGATGTAGGCACCATAACTGTCTCACAGTGGGGTAAAATTCTAGAACTGGGTTTGTTGGTTTCCCTCTCCCCCTCCCAGAGGATGTCTCATTTGTTCTTGTTATAAAGAGCTTACTATAACCCCCAAAATCTTTTTTTGTTTGGCCGTAGATCAGATGCCAGTTGCCCCAGGTGTGGGAAAGAAGGGTATTTTATCCATATGTTTTGGAGATGCCCAAAGCTATTTCAGTACTGGAAAGAGATATCTGAAATCATAGGTCAGTTAGTTGGCGGTCCCTTAGACTGGGATGTAAGGCTGTTTGTATTGGGCTTTGTTGGGGGGGAAGGGAAATCCGGAACAAACCCAGGCTGCAATTCTTAGATGTTTATTCCAGGCAAGGAAATTGATTGCACAGAGATGGCAATCGGTCTTACCACCATCTAGCAGAGAGTGGAAGAGTGGTATGAATGAGACAATACGAAAGGAAAAATCTGTTTGTGTCAGGCAAAACAGTATAAAGACATGAAGAGAATTCTGGTGGGAAGTGCAGGGATACCCCCCTATGCCTAGCACACACAATTGGTTTTCCTGACGGTCATAAGACCGCTGAGAAAACCGAGAGCAAAACCGAGAACTGTCTCGGCCCCTTTTCTCCTGTACACGTGGACAGTTTTCCCGACAGGAAAACAGCCAGGAGAACTTTGGTCGGGAAAATCGTCCGTGTGTATGCTCCCATAGGAAAACTGTGGGAAAAAAAACACTGCGATTCGCGGTGCGAAAAAAGAGAACATGTTCTCATTTTTTAAACCACAGTTTTCCTGTCGGGAAAACTGTTAAGGAGCATACACACGGACGGTTTTCTCAGCCAAAGGAAAACACGGCAGTTTTCCAGACGGGAAAAACGATTGTGTGTATTAGGCATTAGAGTAAGGTGCAATATAAAATTAATTAGGAACTATATGTACCATATAAAGAAAGAAGGATTGGGAGGGGAGAGGAGATGGCAAGGATAGAGGTATCGACATACAAAAAAGGTAGATACTAAGGATAAAAAAAAATAGAATGTGATTCACTGAAATGAGAGAGAAGTGTGATTGAGAGTGCAAGGTGTGAAGTAGGGAGGCAGAGGTGACTGGGAGTGGTCAATAGCATTGAGAGGTTGGGGAGGTTGGGGAGGCAGGCATGGATGGATTGAATGGGAGGATGTAAGGAAGGAAGTTGGGCTTACTATAGAACAAATATCCAAGTTCACCATGAACACATTTTTTTTCTTATTCCATTTTTATACAATGGAGCCTTGGATTACAAGCATAATCCGTTCCAGGAGAATGCTTGTAATCCAAAGCACTTGCATATCAAAGGAAGTTTCCCCATAGAAGTCAAAGGAAATGAAGATAATTTGTTCCAAATTGACTTCTATGGCATGCAATACCGCATGTGGCCGGAGGTGGGGGTGCCAGAGAGACTCGGAAATACTCGAAGACCGCTCGGCTACAATCGGAAAATCTCGGGATAGTATTTCCGAGGGTTTCTGAGTATTTCCGAATGGTTCCAAGTATTTTTGAACGGCTCCAAGTGTCACTGGTGCCCCCTGCGCCAAAAAAAAGATACAGCAGTAAATAAACACACACATACACAATCCTTCACAATCTTTATATAGAAAAAGACCCCCAATGTAAATTCACTATCAATCACTATGTCCAGTGTTGCAGGTACTCATCAATCATGAGACCTAAAGAAGACAAAATGCCAGCTGACATGTCTGGACCTGATGATTCACTCCCACCAAATGACATCTCCTGTACTCATGGCCACAATATTAGCAACAGGGTGGGGTTTCCCAAGTGACATTATTGACCATATATGGATCTGATCATTTTTAGTCAATGGCATCACAGGAATTCCAGTGACATTATTGACCAATTATGGCCATGTTATCCCCAGGAGACTTTGCTTACATTGTGGCAGTGGCAAATTGATACATCATCCGATCAAGCGATGGGATCAGGTGTGCCAGTAATCAGCTGTTTTTTTTTGGGCAGGTTGGCAGGTGATGACCATTGTGATTAACTTGGATCTGCCTTGCTGGATGATATTGTTAAACATGGATTTACATTGTGGGATGTTTTTTTTATTAATATGCTAGACAAAAACCGTGGGTGTTTATTTACTATTGTCTTTTTGTTGTAAATGGGTATGGGTGCCATTTAAACCTTACTCATTGACGTAGAGGGGCCCCTTATTTTCATAATAGGCTTCCAGATTCCAAAAAGCTACCTGCCACTGGGTCTGGGTTGTGGAGAAGAGATCCATTTCCTCATCAACATGGGGAAGGGATACTTTGTCTGCCTTCTGCCATTTACCCCCATGTTGGGGGTATTTTTCCTGGTATGCTTCAAGAGGAGGGAGTGCCATCATTCCCCTTATTTATTGGCCACCCAGGCTGCATGCTTAAATAGCTGGAGCTTCACTTGGCTGGACATCCATTTATTTGACCATTCACACAAAAATCTCCCTAGACTGTGTTCACAGTACTGAGGTCCCCCTCATATTGGTTCCCCAATAACTCTTATGAGGGAATGTTTTTAAGGATATTTGTATCTTAGGATCAAATGTTAGACATTTTTACATTCACCCAGCAAATGCTACATATAGAAAATGACATTACAAACATTACAATAATTATTGTTTGTGTGAATGATGAGACATTCAAAAAGCAAATGTTTTATAAATAGACTCCTTAATTGTAAGCTATAAATCTAGCAGTATATTTCAAATTTCTGAATATTCACTAATTCCAAGTGATCATGCTTACATTTGTTTCTCTAAACCAACAGACATTATTTGGGGAAACTGTTAGCATTTTAAGATTTGACCTTGCTATCACCATACAAACTGCCTTGATAGGGGAGGTGTTTTTTTCTTTGAAAATTAAAATGAAAAAATATAGAAAAAGAGACAAACAGATGATTTGGAACTAGTTCAGCACTTTTGACTGCTGCAAGCATGTGGTTTATTTTTAGCCTTAGATCTAAGAAGAGAAATTCTTGAACAACAGGCATTTATAATTAAGAAAATTAGAAGTAGTGGCACCAGAATCTTTAAAAGTAGTAAATTGTAAATGTTGCAATTAACTTAGACTACAACAGTCTCTAATTTGGCTTTTTCATATGACCACATAGTAATATTAGAAAATGATTAGGAGCAGTGAGCAGCACATTTGCTGGCCTCCAGAAAGAATGTTGAGGCTAATCCCAAATGGAAACAATACATTAGGATTGCGTAATGAGTACCCTGGGGGATGTTCTTTGTCCAGAGTTTTATCTTTAAAGTACATAACTTTCAGAATATAACTTTAGTGTATTGTATTATAACACAGAAGCTGGCAGGAGTTAAGAAATAGTAGGAAAATAATTGTATGCTTCTAATGTATTAGAAAAAATTGCTACAACAATTGATTTGTTTTTTGACATTGCAAAAAACAATAGTATGCAATAAATACTTGTAGCAATCTAACAAGCCTTGATCAAGTTAGAGAAAACAGAGTAATGAAAAACAATTTATGACTGAATGTCATTGGTTACTTCACATGATGCTCTTTAACTATGTAATTATAAAGCACATGTTCACATAAAAATGCAACCGAGATTGAGATTGGATACATGTCGTTGGCTCGAATCATTCGGCTCTCTTCCAGGAATCACTTAGTTTATTTCAATGTTTGATGAATATATCCAAGAGAATAGTACCCTACTGTATGCCATTAACAAGGCAGTGGTGTGGGTAGAGACCAAGAACTTTAGAGAAGTAATCTACTTTCTTCCAGAAAAAAGTAGTGAGTATTCCAACCTACCAATATTTCCCCAATATCTGTTTTGGGTAGAAGCGACCTATAAAGGAAACATCAAAAAGAGTGGTCTGTCCTTTTTCTGTAGAAATGCTTTTGTGTAGTGGTGAATATTTTAGTGAAATTGATTTATTTTATACTCAGTATAAATACAGTGATATTAGCTCATCATGGTTCCAAAAATGACTTTATTTAAAGCAACCTTGTTGTCACTGAAAAAACTGAAAGCCAAAGTACCCTGCAAAAGAAGAAGCTTTATAACTACAAACATGACACAATACCAACATCGACAAACTATCTGACACACCAGGAAGAAATGGATAGCAACAGTGCCTGGAGCTCTGCAAGAGACCTAAGTTTCAATACATGGTTTATGAAGCTTGTAAGTATAAATCCTCTTTAGCTTTCCTTTTTTTCAGAGGCAAAAATATTACTTGGAAAAATGCTAAAAGTGTGTATTTTTAAGAGAAAAGTTAGAATAATAGGTGCAGTGCTGTACCTTGAAACTGGGCATTGAAGCCTTTCCGTCTGTGGTTACTATCTGAAGTAAAATGAAGACGAAGCCAATTTTTATTACTTATGACTGGAGAGGGCAGGTTCATCCCAGTTAACCTAAAAATAGAAAATACAGTTTTTAATTTAAGCCAATACAATAGATTACATATGTTAACTGATAAAACCAGATGTTTTAAGAAATAAAGCCCAATTTAATTATTGTGCACCTGTTTACCTCTTTATAATCCTGTACCCATGAATGGCATCATTTGTGAATATTTTTTTTTTTGCTTATTAATGCATTAAATGTCTTTATATCTAAATGTTGCTTTCTTCCTTCCAACTCCAGTGATCTATGCTGAGTTACAGTCACTCCCATCATAACATATTTCTTCACTCAGATTTGAATTTCAGAAGAGAGGGACGTGTCAGACACAGTCTGTTACTGACCATTGATTACTGAGAGCACTAAGAATAACTGTCCTGCTCCTATTGGAATGCACAAGGACATTTAGATAATATGCACAAATGCTGTAGAAGGAAAGTGACTATGACTATGAAAATGAAGGGTTGTTACTGTATTATCTATCTAATTCAGGGGTCTCAAACTGGCGGCCCTCCAGCTGTTGCAAAACTACAAGTCCCATAAGTCATTGCAAGGCTGACAGTTACAAGCATGACTCCCGCAGGCAGAGGCATGATGGGACTTGTAGTTTCGCAACAGCTGGAGGGCCGCCAGTTTGAGACCCCTGATCTAATTCAAAAACCTAAATTAAGCTTTATATTAAAAAAGCCTAGTGATTCTTACTTAAACAAAAGCCTAATCATTTATAATCTCTGTTTAAGGGAAGACCTGCCTTTAGCTTTTCTAGAATTATTTATTTATTCATACCAGACAGAATGTTAACATAGCATTGAGAATAGGTATAATTCAGGAACGTGCAGTCAGGGGGGGGGCGGGTGAGGCAGAGCCTCGAGACCTACCCCACCACTGGTCAAAATGTGGGGCTCCTGGGACCTGTGGTTCCAGCGATATGGGGCTTCTTGTGCAGCCTGTCAAAAGCTACATACAGAGCGGCCAGTTTAACCACTAGCCGACCGCGCACCGCTGTTATATGTCGGCAGGTCGGCTCGGCTGGGCGAGAGCACGTAGTATAACGTCCTCTCTCTCAGCCGCCACTAGGGGCACGCGCGCGCCGCCGGAGGCGCGCGCCCCCCGCTCGCCCCCGACTCCCGTGCGTGTGCCCGGCGGCCGTGATCGCCGCCGGGCACACGCGATCGCTCGGTACAGAGCGGGGACCGGGAGCTGTGTGTGTAAACACACAGCTCCCGGTCCTGTCAGCAGGGGAAATGACGATCTTCTGTTCATACAATGTATGAACAGAGGATCAGTGTTTCCCCTAGTGAGGCCACCCCCCCCCACAGTAAGAACACACCCAGGCATACTTAACCCCTTCCCCGCCCCCTAGTGTTAACCCCTTCACTGCCAGTGGCATTTTTATAGTAATCCAATGCATTTTTATAGCACCGATCGCTATAAAAATGCCAATGGTCCCAAAAATGTGTCAAAAATGTCCGAAGTGTCTGCCATAATGTCGCAATACCGAAAAAAATCGCTGATCGCCGCCATTACTAGTAAAAAATATATATTAATAAAAATACCCCCTATTTTGTAAACGCTATAACTTTTGCGCAAACCAATCAATAAACGCTTATTGCGTTTTTTTTACGAAAAATATGTAGAAGAATACGTATCGGCCTAAACTGAGGAAAAAAAATGTTTTTTTATATATTTTTGGGGGATATTTATTACAGCAAAAAGTAAAAAATATTCATTTTTTTCAAAATTGTCGTTCTATTTTTGTTTATAGCGCAAAAAATAAAAAACGCAGAGGTGATCAAATACCACCAAAAGAAAGCTCTATTTGTGGGAAAAAAAGGACGCCAATTTTGTTTGGGAGCCACGTCGCACGACCGCGCAATTGTCTGTTAAAGCGACGCAGTCCCGAATCACAAAAAGTACTCTGGTCTTTGGGCAGCAATATGGTCCGGGGGGTAAGTGGTTAAATAAAAGCTGGCACACTCTGTTTGCAGCAGACTGAGAGGATGTTCTCACAGTGCCTCTCCTCACTTCTTGTCAGAGGCACTGAGCTCAATGGACAGCTTGGAGTCTTGGACCAATGGTAAAGTACCATTGATCCAAGCTGTCCAATAAAAATGCTGCAGTGGGGCTACGCCTCTTACTGCAGTGTCATAGAAGGGTGCAGATGTCTAAAAGACACATACTCCCTTCCAGCCCAATCCTCTTAATCACAAGGAAAAAACATGGGTTTTTGGGTATAAGATTTACCCACAATCCCATGTTTTTATCACATAGTTAAGAGGGAGAATGAGAATCTGCTTCTGTTGAAAAGGTACTGTTTTAATCAAGCTAAATCATATATTTATATGCTATATGTTATAACATAATAATTTATTATTTATCTATTTACTGTGAAATTACCGGTTGGAAGTTATAACTTCAGACTTCAGTAATTTGTCCGATAAGCCACCTGAGTACAGTTATTGAAAATATAGCAAATTACCTTAAAAACAATATATAATAATTTTTTGTATATTACTTACTTATGGTAATTAACTCCTTGCCACCCAGGCCAATTCTGACACAGAACCAGCAAATATTTTATATATATATATATATATATATATATATATATATATATATATATATATATATATATATATATATATATATATATATATATATATGTGTAATTTTTAGCAGACACCCTAGAGAATAAAATGGTGGCCGTTGTAACTTTTTATGTCACACGGTATTTGCGCAGCAATTTTTTAAACACATATATTTTTTTTTTGGAAACTGTTTCATGAATACAATTTTTTTAAAACAGCTAATTTAGCCATATTTTCTTGTATAACGTGAAAGATGATGTTACACTGAGTAAATAGATACCTAACATGTCACGCTTTAAAATTTTCACAACTGTGGAATGGAGCCAAACTTCAGTACTTAAAAATCTCCATAGGCGATGCTTGAATTTTTTTACAGGTTACATGTTTAGCGTTACAGAGGAGGTCTAGTGCTAGAACTATTGCTCTCGCTCTAATGTTTGTGGCATATGTAGCCTGAGTGTACTGATACTAGCCAGTACCTCACCAGCCACCGACCTCACCATGCATTCCTGGTATAATTTAACTCCTTCCTGGCTATATGTGCAGCATGACTAAAATGACTCCACTCCAAGCTATTGTTCCCCAATGCCATTCGATCTCCAGGTGCAGGAAACAGACTGAGCCATCAACACTCTCTAATGCCCTGTACACACGACCGTTTTTTCTGAATTCTGCTCAAGCTGTCTTGTATACACACTGTCACAACAAATTCTAACCGTCCAAAACGTGGTGACGTACAACACTATGACGAGCTGAGAAAAATTAAGTTCAATGCCTCCGAGCATGCGTCGACTTAATTCCGAGAATGCATGGTTTTTAGTGCATCGGACAAGTATACAGACAAGCGGATTTTCCGATAGGAATTTTTTCCGTCGGAAAAATAGAGAACATGTTCTCTATCTAAGTCCGTCGGAATTTCCGACGGAAAAAGTCCACACGTTTGGAATATCCGATGAAAAGCTCCCATCAGACTTTTACCATTGGAAAATCTGACCGTGTGTACACGGCATTACTGAAAGTAAAAGAAAAAGTTAGGTAAATAGATTACCTATATTTATTGGAGAGTGGTTTAAGTGTTTTAAGTGTAAAAAGATCTGTGGCAGTTTTTACAATAAACATGGATGATTGTAAACTAAACAGTATTAGGCTGCATTCACACCTAGGCGTATTGTCGCCTGTAGCGCGACGCTTTTTCAGCCTGCAATACGCTGGAGGGGTGATTTTACATTGTCGGCTATGGAGATGGTTCACATCTCCACGCCGAAACACCTGAAGGTCAAAACAAGTCCCGGACCTTTTTTTCAGGTGGCTTTCGGCGTTCGGCCATAGCCGACAATATTGATCACCCCTCCTGTGTATGTTACCACTGCGTATTTTACCGCGTTTTGTCGCGGCAAATGGCGGGACAAAATGCCACAATTTGTCGTGGCAAAACGCGGTAAAATACGCTGCGTGTGAATGCAGCCTTAGGCAAATGTTTCCTTCATTTCCTCAGTATGATGTCCAAAATCGAGGGAACATCAATCTACTTTCCCTATTTGGCAGTTAGCAGCACACACAGGCACTTGATGCACATTGAAGTCAATGCTGTGCCTAACAGCTCCAGAACAAATCAATGTGGTTTCTGATCCTGTAATCACATCTATGACATTGTAATCACATTCAAGCTGTCAGGTTTGTTTCAAATGTTACAGCTTGCACAGAACAGTCAACCTGAAAACAATAGTCTTTGTGTGTTTAATACTGTAATGGTAAGTTACAGTTACAGTATATTTTATCTGGGTCCATTTGTCAATTTATAATAGTAATATGTTAAAACTGCATATCAAATAAAAGCCTTTACATACCTAAAAATGTGTATAAGTTATTTAAATGTATAATTATTTAAATGTATCATAGACTTATAACCAAATTAACAAATTCATACCGACACTGCAAAATTTGTTTTAAGCATCTAAGCTTCGAATAAAACCTGAACAAAAATGGTTAAACGTATCATACTGGCCATTTCTACCTCCATTTTACCATCCAAATAGAGACAACAGGCCAGATCCACGTAGACTGGCGTAATTTTAAGCAGGCGTAGCGTACCGTAGTTACGCTACGCCACCGCTACTTTGAGAGGCAAGTGCTGTATTCACAAAGCACTTGCGTCTAAAGTTACGGCGGTGTAGCGTAAATGTGTCGGCGTAAGGGCGCGAAATTCAAATGACAAAGATGTGGGCGTGTTTTACGTTAATTCAACTTGACCCCACGTAAATGACGTTTTTTTTTTTTTTAACGGCGCATGCGTATCCCAACACATTTACATGGGGGCGGTATCTGGGTGTCCCCTTACTGTTAAGGGGGCTTCCAGATTCCAATAATTTCCCCACCTGCTGACACCCAAAACCATCGGGCAAGAGTTTATTAAAATAGGGACATGGTACTTTGCCAGCGGGCCCCTCTGGCAAGGTACCCCCTATGTTGAGGGTATGTGGCCTGCTATGATTTAGGAGGGGGAGCAGAAGCTTGCCTCCCCCTTTCTGTCCTGCCAGAATGTATGACGGGATGAGTGTCTGATGTGGATTTTAATCCCATGCTTTGTTTTGATTTTTGTGTGGGGCATCTCCCTAAAATTCATTACACACCCAAAGGGTCTATTATACAGTTTGTAGGCCACACACCATTGTTCGGTGTGTTTGTGGTGGGTTCACTCTTAAAATTCATACCAGAACTGAAGGGGGAAACCCTAATTACACCATCCCCCAACATCCTTTTTTCATAAAAACACCAGTCATTTCCTTTATCTATACCTGACCCTTATCCTAGATGAGGGTTTAACACAGATGCAAAAAAAAAAAGGATGTGGGATATGGACTTCTTGTCCTGTATGGATTTTGGGGGGAACACATGCAAAAATGGAGGAAAATGTGTGAGGTCCCCCCATAATTCCACACCAGACCCTTATCTGAACATACAGCCTGGAAGGCCAGAAAATGGGTGGATAAGCATGTGGCCCTATCTTAAACCATAACAGGCCACATGCACTTGACATTGGGCACTTAGTACACCTTTTTTCTATATTTTTTTTAATGTGTAAATAAACCCACAAAGACTGTTTCTGATAAGTCTCCTTTGATAAGTCCAGGAATATAAGGGAGGTGACAGGGTCAGTGGTAAAATCATTGCCTAAATATGACCAAGGCTTCCTTAGAAACCACAGATAGCTGTCATATTTGTTCATGCTGAATGTCCTAAATGTTCAGAGTTTAGTCATAACAGGCTGGTAGTATTAACCAGGAAAAATCTGAGTCTGGGAGGCAAGTGGGTAGTTCACTGTATCAAAGGCTGCAGAAAGGTCTAAGGGCCAGATCCACAGCCAGGCGGCGCAGCGGAACGTAACCTATTTAGGTTACACCACCGCAAATTTTCGGGCAAAGTGCCCGATCCACAAAGCACTTACCTTGAAATTTGCGGCGGTGTATCCTAAATCGGTCCGGCGCAAGGCGGGCCAATTTAAATGGGGCGAGTCCCATTTAAATTAGGCGCGCTCCCACGCCGGACGTACTGCGCATGCTCCCGACGCTTTTTTCCCGACGTGCCTTGCGTTCCGTTACGTTGCGCCGAGTTTTGTGAATCGCGACGTGTAAAAAAGAGATGCGGCGGGGAAAAAAAAATTTTAATTTTTTTTTTACAGCGACGCGGGAAAGAAGGGTATACTTTTACATGGTGTACTAAGTTTACACTTTGTAAAAGCAGCCCTAATTTTGCGACGGCAAACTAACACTTACGGCGACTTAACAAAGGGAAAAAGCTTTGTGGATCTCCGTAAGTGCTAATTTGCATACCCAACGCTGGATTACGACGAGAAATGCCCCCATCGGCTGCCGCGGTACTGCATCCTAAGATCCGACAGTGTAAAACTATTACACCTGTCGGATCTTCTGCCTATCTATGCGTAACTGATTCTGTGGATCAGTCGCATAGATAGAAACAGGGATACGACGGCGTATCAGCAGATACGCCGTCGTATCCCTTTTGTGGTTCTGGCCCTAAGAGTATACGTATGAAGTAGTCACCAATGGCTTTAGCAGTTAGCTAGTCATTAGTAAGGAGGGCAGCCTCAGTGGAGTGTTGCAGGCAGAAGCCATATTGTAGGCAGTCAAGAAGTTTGTTATCAGTGAGATAACCATTTAAATGGCAGTAGAAAAGGTGTTCCAGAAGTTTGGAGGTAGCAAGGTGATAGGTCTTAAGCTGTTCAATCTGGTGGGCTCTAGTGTAGGCTTTTTGAGTATGGGTGTGACTATTACATGTTTTAAAGTGGTGCGTAAGAAGCACATAGAGAAGGAGAGATTTAATATGTGATTTAGAGAGCATAATATAGAGCAACAGTGTAACTGTAGTAGTTGCGAGGGAACATGATTGGGGAGTAAGGTGGTTAGGTGGGCCTCAAAAAAATTATTAGAAACCTCCACTATTGTAACATAGTCAAAAGAGAAGAATATTGCATGTGCTGGTATCCATGGTATGTTGGGTGAGAAAGATATCTGGACAGTGGAGATCTCATCAGAAATTTTAAAATGACTGCCAATCTCCTTTACATTTCATTTTCCTTCTTTATGCACTGAAAGAATATACCATATCTAATATTGTATCTAATACTTTGTACAGTTAAAGACTCATATGAGTTTCAACAACCCGAAATACTCAAAATAATAAATTGCAGTAATGATAACCTTTACTATTATGTATTTATTCAGACAAATAAACTGAACACAAACATACTTATGATCCATATGCATTGTTCAGTACTGCCTTTGTAAAGGAACCATTTCAGAAGATAAATCATAAGTATATTCCACCGCTGTTTAGGCAATGTCTTTGATGGTTTGACAGATGTAAAATATTAGCACTTCAAAGTCTGACTATATAGGTAAACCTTTGTAGTCATTCCGAGCACTGTAAGACTGCAAGACTTTGTAAAGCAAAGGTTCCATCATCTCAAAAACTACAACCCAACCCCATCAAACAAACCTTAGCAAACAAGAGGGAGAATGTGAGGAAGGGTTTATATACTGAACGATTGGTCCTGCACACCAAGAAGGCTGCATGACATACAATGACAATATCATTTTAAGATTGGCTGCAACATTGCAGTTGCCATGTCTCCAAATTCTACTACTTAGACAGATCTTCCTATGCAGACAGGAAAATTAAGTTATAACAAATAGAGAGAGATTGAGCTGTTGCCCATTCACTTCTTTGTATTGCAGTAATGGGTGTTAAAATGCATGTTTTACTATGTTTTGTGGTGTTATTAATTTTGAATGGCACTATTTGAATTCACTATTACAGAAACAGACAACACACCCACACTGAAACACACCATAAATCTTGCATCATGTGCAGTTAAAAAAAAAAAAAAGAGTCTGGAACAATTTTTTTTGTGCAATCCCATTTAAAGTGTATTAATGAAATGCATAGTCTAAATGAGCCTTTAATAACCTACTATTTAAAAATAGGAAGAGTCATCATATTTTGTAACTTCATAAAAATATCAGGGGAAAACATCCTTGTTTAATTATTTCTTTGTGTGCTTTAACCCCCCTGGCGGTATTCCCGAGCGTGACTCGGGGTGGGTTTTTCATGTTACGATCGGTATCCCCGAGTCACGCTCGGGGTAGACATGCAGAGCCTGCAGCGTGCGCTGACTTACCTTCTCCTGGATCCAGCGATGTCACCACACTGTGTGAGCGAGCGGGACCTCGCTCGATTCACACAGCGTCCTCCTGTGCCGCCGATCTTCGTTCCCTGCGACGTTACGACGCATGGGAGCGGAGATCGGCGCCAAATTCAAAAAAGTAAACAAACACATTACATACAGTATACTGTAATCTTATAGATTACAGTACTGTATGTAAAAAAACACACACCCCCCTTGTCCCTAGTGGTCTGCCCAGTGTTCTACATGTCATTTTATATAATAAAAACCTTTCTTTCTGCCTGAAAACTGTAGATTGTCCATAGCAACCAAACGTGTCTTTTTATGTCAAAAATGGTTTTAGATCAGCTAGAAAACAGCGATAATAAATTATAATCACTTGCAGAATTGTGCTATAGCGATTTGCGGGGAAATTCGTCATAAAAAAATAAAATAATGACAGCAACAATTCTGCAACTGAGGAAAATTTCAGTGATTTTGATTTGATTACATTATTGAATAATTTTTATTTTAATTATATTATTACTTGCTATAATTATTTATAATTATTTATTATATTATAATTTAAAATTTTGTTTTTAAAAAAATGTCATACCCGGGATGCCTACTAGACTCTTGTTTGGTCAGATTTAAGTGAGTTATTCCTAAAAATCACAGGCCTACAGTATAAAACACCAAATTTCCTTGCAAATAATTGTACCGCTTTCAGCATGTTTTTTCAGACAGAATCATACCGCCAGGGAGGTTAACCGTTGTTTCAGTACCAGAATCAATGTTATTGAAAATCAATCCAGAGTATTATGGGCCAGATTCACAAAAGGGATACAACGGCGTATCTGCTGATACGCCGTCGTATCCCTGTTTCTATCTATGCGACTGATTCATAGAATCAGTTACGCATAGATATCCCTAAGATCCGACAGGTGAAATAGTTTTACACTGTTGGATCTTAGGATGCAGTACCGCGGCCTCCGCTGGGGGGAGTTTGCGTCGTAAACCAGCGTCGGGTATGCAAATTAGCAGTTACGGCGATCCACGAAACTTTTTCCCGTCGTTACGTCGCCTCAAGTGTTAGTTTGCCGTCGCAAAGATAGGGCACCTTTTACAAAGTGTAAACTTACTACACCATGTAAAAGTATACCCGTCTTTCCCCCATCGCTTCTGAATTTTTTTTTTTTTTCCCGGCGCAAGTCTTTTTTTCACGTCGCGATTCACAAAACATCGGCGCGTCGTAATTTCGCGCAAAGCACGTCGGGAAATTTGCGTCGGGAGCATGCGCAGTACGTCCGGCGCGGGAGCGCGCCTAATTTAAATGGTACCCGCCCCATTTGAATTGGCCCGCCTTGCGCCAGACGGATTTAGGATACACCGCCGCAAATTTCCAGGTAAGTGCTTTGTGGATCGGGCACTTAGACAGAAAATTTGCGGCGGTGTAACTTAAATCGGTTACGTTACGCTGCGCCCGGGCTACGTGAATCTGGCCCTATGTTTTTTACTTTTCCCCAACACTGAACTTTACACAGGTTCCTGCATTTAAGCTCTAGCTGTTTTCTCCTATTCTATTTAGTACAAGAACTGAAACAGAGGAAATGCCCCATGTATATGCTAGAAACACTCCAAAGCTCAGTTGAAGTTACCAGGATGCATAAAAAGAAGCATATAACCACATTTAATAAGGCTAAAATAAAGTCTTATTTTGGGAATGAGTCAATAGCCCCCATTTACTTTGTAAAATTGTTCAGAATTTAATTATTCATGAAAAAATCCAAACTCTGTGAAATATAAATGCACAGATTAATTTTAAAAGAAACCTAAGGGAGATAAGTAAAGGATGAAATCCTCATTTAATTGTATTATAAATTCTTCAGTGGTTAAAATGATTTTCCTCAAATAATAATCACTATATAAATTATCACACAATAAAGCAGTGAATGTTTCTTTCACCAAATATTCTCTAGTGAAGAATCAATCACTATTTTTTTTAAAACACATGGACCGCAAATGTGCTCCCCCAGAAAAGGTTTAGTGAAAGTTGAATTTACTGCTTTATGAATAGACCCATCAGGTTGAGTTACTAAAAGCAAACAGGCTGCTCACTTTTCAAGGAAATTTTTACTTTGTGATGACATTTTCCCTTAGCTTAGTGAATTTGGTGACATTTCACTTTGCAAAAAACAACTGATTATGTATATGCTTGAACTTGATTGCAAGATTATTTTCTCTTAGGCCTCGTACACACGTCCGAGAAACTCGACGGGCAAAACACATCGTTTTGCTCGTCGAGTTTCTTGTGAAGCCGCCGAGGATCTCGGCGAGCCAAGTTTCCTCATTGACTAACATGTTCTCTATTTGGCTCGACGAGTTCCTCGTCGGTTTCCTCGGCCAAAAGTGTACACACGACCGGGTTTCTTGGCAGAATACGGCTCCGATCGAGTTTCTGGCTGAACGGGGCCTCAGTGAATTACGTAAACTCAGCTGACTTCCATCATCCAAAGTACAAATTTCTTGCAACGGGAACATTCAATTTACTTTTAGTAAAAAAAACCCATAGCTTTCTAGTAAAAGTAAAAAGCTGTTTCATGACACATGATAATAATATTAACAACAATATTATTTAGTGCATTTTATCCTAAGAGACAGAAGCACTATACATAATACTGAATACATACAAGGGTTGTCCCGATACCGATACCAGTATCGGTATCGGGACCGATACTAAGCATTTGCGCGAGTACTTGTACTCGCGCAAATGCTCCCGATGCCAAACCCGATACTTGTTTTTTTCTAGTGAGCGGGTGGGGAGGGGGCGAAGAGGGGAGCCGAGCAGTCCTCAAAGAGAAAGCTACCCCCCCCCGCCGCCTAGTTGATCAGCGCGGGGAACATTACAGCTATCATTTGAACAGCTGTGTGTTCCCCGCCGTGCCATGTATAGACACTCCCCCTTGCTCGGATTGGACGGGTGATCTGTCTATCAAAGTGCCCGAGCAAGGGGGAGTGTGTGAACATGGCGCGGCGGGGAACACACAGCTGTTCAAATGAAAGCTGTAATGTTCCCCGCACTGATTAATGATGTGGCGGCGGCGGGGGAGGGCTTGGCTTTCTCTGTGGAGACATGTAACTTACAATGATATACTAAATCAATTCTGGGCTCAGTGATATTTATCTGCAGGCAAAGAGTGATGCTGATTTCTCAGAACTAGATAGGTATTTTCTGTCAAAGGGTCAGAGATTTTATCAAATGGTTTTCAAATTAGTGATTTTCATCACTTTGATCAATATAACAAATAAAATGTATTTCTGTCCTGTTAATACAATAGAATTGTGCTTTCTGTGTCACAAATATAATATATATAGATATATACATATATATATATATATATATATATATATATATATATATATATATATATATATATATCTATGGATATATCTAGATATATCTATATATATATATATATATATATATATATATATATATATATATATATATATATATATATATCTATATCTATATCTATATCTATATATATCTATATATATATATATATATATATATATATATATATATATATATATATATATATATATATCTAGATATCTAGATAGAGATAGAGATATATATATATATATATATATATATATATATATATATATATATATATATATATATATATATTTACAAAAAATATACACACACACACAGATACATTTGCAGAGATAGTAGGTGATGATAGTCATTATATTGTATACAACTATACACGTGCCCCTTGATCATTGGTTTATTATAACATTTCTAGCTTTGACATGTTAAAATGTGCAAAATTCCTTCCATTTCTTCTAAAATAAGGGGCTGCATTCATGGGGGGACATGGCTGCATTTATGGGGAGACATGGCTGCATTTATGGGGAGACATGGCTGCATTTATGGGGAGACATGGCTGCATTTATGGGGAGACATGGCTGCATTTTTGGGGACACATGCCTGCATTTGTGGGGACACATTTAAAAAAAAGTATCGGTAATCGGTATCGGCGAGTACATGAAAAAAAGTATCAGTACTTGTACTCGGTCCTAAAAAAAGTGGTATCGGGACAACCCTAATAAATACATATCCTTTGTGAATACTTACTATAATTAATTGTATACCTATCAACACACATTAAAATGGGCATTTTATATATACACAATTTTTTAAAATACACAATAAGTGATTACTAAAGACAATATCCCAAAGACAATCTTTCACTCACAAAATATGGCATTATAAATTGAAAAAATCCTCCCAAGCTTCAAAATGTCTTTATAGTTACAGTACACCACTAAAAATAGTCAAATTTTAAGGTTGGAATTGAACCTTATAATTAAGTAGGTTTTGTATATTACTCATAGAATGATAGTCTAGAAAAATTTCATGGCATTCACACCACTCAATATAAATGCACAGCCATACACAGCCAACCGTTCAGTCAAAGATCAAGATAACCAGTAAACAACAAGCTTGTAGATTAGAGCAGATATGACCCTTTAATTGGCTTAGTTTTCATAAAAGAAACCTCAGTGAACTATCCACAATCAGTTAATATCATGCAATGACTGTAACTGGATATCATGTCTGTATTTAACTATTTATTTTTTCATTCAACACAGTGAGCTGAATGAAAAAAACTGAGGAGCTCACAGAGATCTCGCTGTACTAACTATGCAATGTTAGTGCACTAATCTCCCTGCTAAGCTATTGTGTTCTGACAGAGGGACCACCCCCTGTCAGAACACACCAGCCAAAGCTCACAGTCAATGGCTGCGAACGCTGGTCAGATTTCCAGCATACCCATTCGACAGAGCCGGACATTAGGCTGGTTTCTATTGGACAGGCTGCTGTACACACTGCTTGAAAGTTGGCTGGTTTCTGTTGAACTGGACGATATTCGCCTTTGTATACTAGTCTTAAAGTGGTTTTAAACCCTTACATACCACTTATACCTACAGGTAAGCCTAGATTAAGGCTTACCTGTAGCAGTAACAAATATCTCCTAAACCTACATGGTTCAGGAGATATTTGCAAAAAAGACAGCACCGAGGTGCACTGAGCATGCCGTCAGTGAATAGGGTCATGCCATTAGTGGCGGCTACCACGCGCATGCGTGGCAGTGACTTCATTGCGGCACCGGCCAGTCACAGCGCTGGAGCTACGATACACAGAAGTCACTCCGGGAGACATGGCGGCAATGGAGGAGGCAAACGAGGGCGGCTGCAGGGGCGTTAAACTCAGGTAAGTACTTCATAAAGAGCTATTTTTAAGGAGGCTTTACTACCTCTTTAACCACTTAAGGACCCCTTCACGCCGATTTACGTCGGCAGAATGGCACGGCTACAGTTAGAAACAGACATGAGGTCACACATAACCCCATCAGCGCCCCCTTGTGGTTAACTCCTAAACTGCAATTGTAATTTTCACAGTAAACAATGCATTTTGAATGCATTTTTTGCTGTGGAAATGACAATGGTCCCAAAAATGTGTCAAACTTGTCTGAAGTGTCCGCCATAATGTCACAGTCACGAAAAAAAACTGCTGATCGCCGCAATTAGTAGTAAAAAAAAAAAATTATAAAAATGCAATAAAACTATCCCCTATTTTGTAAACGCTATAAATTTGGCGCAAACAAACCGATAAACGCTCATTGCGTTTTTTTTTACCAAAATAGGTAGAAGAATTTGTATCGGCCTTAACTGAGGATTTTTTTTATATATTTTTGGGGGATATTTATTATAGCAAAAAGTAAAAAATATTGATTTTTTTTCAAAATTGTCGCTCTATTTTTGTTTATAGCCAAAAAATAAAAACCGCAGAGGTGATCAAATACCACCAAAAGAAAGCTCTATTTGTGGGAAAAAAAGTACGCAAATTTTGTTTGGGAGCCACGTCGCACGACCGCGCAATTGTTAGTTAAAGCGACGCAGTGCCGAATCGCAAAAACTGGCCAGGTCCTTTAGCTACCTAAAGGTCTGGGTCTTAAGTGGTTAAGAGTACATCAATGATCATTGGTATCAAGTTGTTAAATACCAAAACAATCTTAATGAAAAAAAAAATTAACAAGCAATTTTTCCCCAGGATGTTATTTTGCAAGTTGCAAATAAACCCTTGATTTCCCTTGCCAGTAACATACAGGTCTCATGTTGTATAAGAGCAGTGCAAACAGCAAGCTTTTACAAAGTACTTTCAGGGCTTTCAGCAAGTTTTGTTGAAGCTTTTAAAGTACCATTAATCCAGTTGGTACATTTTGAACACAGATCCCAATGAGAGTGCTGATTGCCCACTTTATACAAGCTTCTAGCAGGCTTCAGCACTACTTGAAGCTTGTAAAAAGCCAGCTGAGGTCTCCTAGCAGCTTGTTTAAAGTGACATATAGCACTCTCATTAAGATCAGTGTATAACCTTTTCAAGCAGGGGCTGAAGGGAGCATTAAAGGCTTAGGGCAAGCTGCTTAAAGCTTGCCAAAAGCTTTGCAAAAGCTGTCTGAAGATTTCATACAAGCTTGCTGTTTACATTGCTCTTAAACAAGCTGAAGCCCTACGAAACAAGCACTGATATACAAAACAATATACCTCCCTACAGAGAGTTGTTACAGTAGCTCTCCCCAACACACACTTGTAGGTAGCAGTTTACCAGTGTACCCAATAATTGTGAGCATTTAACACACATAAATACTTAAATATTATATATTGTAGAACCTGAATAATCACAGAAATAAGGCAATTTACAGCAATAGTACTACACATGTTGCAGGTCATAAACTTTTTCAGACAGAAAAAGTAAATGCTCACCAAGGCACTCTTTTGATAGTTATATAACATGAACACAAAGATCACATAGTGCCTGAAGAGCACTTTCCTTGGAGGGGGTATATGAATACTGGGTCAGCCTGCAATCCCCAAAGTCCTTGCAGTTACCTGACTGCTATTTCAAAATAGTTCCAAGAGGGGGAAACTAATTCTTTCCCACCTCAACAGGTACCTATCGCTACTCCTTTTCTCTCCCCGATGAGCTTTTATATGGAGGGATAGATTGGTACTTTTTTCCTCCATACACTCCGCACTCCTCTCCTACACATACTACCCACCTCCATACACTCCGCACTCCTCTCCTACACTTAGTAAACACCTTCATACACTCCGCATTCCTCTCATACACATACTAACCACCTCCATACACTCCACACCCCTCTTCTGCACATACTACCCACCTCCATACACCCCACATGCCTTTCCTGCACATACTACCCACCTCCATACACCCCACATGCCTTTCCTGCACATACTACCCACCGCTGTACACTCTGCACTTTACCCTATTTAACAATACCACATTCTGCACTGTAAGTCATCTCAGACTCAGCCCACTATTTCACACACTTTAAGCCACACCAACATTTTGCTGCTTCGCACAACGCATTTTTCTTTCATCGATGCCTGGGGCCCTAGAAAGAGAAACACTCTCCTCTCCAAGTGAGACCAAGAAGCCTAATGATCCAGTAGGTGCTTGCCTCGGCTCGCCTACGCACACAATGAAATTAGAAGAAATGGCAGCACACCACTGTAGATCAAAATCCTTTTTACTTACACATCACAAAAACTACAGGAATCAGAATTCAGAGTAGACACGTTTCACACACTTCACGTGTGCTTAGTCACTTTTTATTGTGCACTCAGTCCTTCTCATGATACACCCCTGCCACAAACATGTTCCTTGTTTGAGATTTGGTTCTACATTTCTTGTACATTACAGTTTTTTTCATATAGACAAAATGGTTAGGTAAGCCAAAAGCACGGGTTGATTGTCTGCAGATTAGTTTTAAAATTCCACATGCATAGCCATCTATAGCCTTGCAGAGGCAACAACAGATAGAAAAAAGGATGACTAAGGGACCACAGGGCCAGGCTCTGAATACTTTTAGGATCAGACAAGTCATAATTGGACATTACTAAAAACATAGACTAAAGAAGGTCCAAATAAATGTTAAACAGTAAAAATGTATTCTTTGGTATACCGTTTACAAAGAGTTTTTTAGTCATCATTTAAATGGCATAAAATAAAATGTTATTTAACAGCTGTGTTTTATGTTGTAATTCTAGAGAGAAATACATATTATTTCATATAGTTAATTAATTGTTCTACAACACAGATAGAAAGCTGTCTCTTTAAACAAATAAGATAATTAAATAAAATATACATTTGATTTTATGCCCCTTGTTAAAGTGTTTTTCATGCATCATGTTCTAATGTGTAGCAATTAAAGTGTTTTTGTTTATTATGCATATGTATTATTTTATGGGTTTTATTTCCATTGCTAACATTTGTTTTGCAACAATATATCAATAGTTTTAAAGTTATTTCCCAAATGAGCTATATTCTTAAAATGACAATTCTCAATACTGTCCTCATATTCACTGGTTAGCTTGTAAGCACAAGGTTTCTCAGTTCTCTCATATAGGGCAAATAAAAAAGTCCTCATTAGTAAAAAAAAACTGTGATTTGTGAATTAAATTTCCTAGCAAGTGTACTAATAGGCATACACATAAGCTATTAGTGCAAAATTAAATATGCACATGTGATACATCAGGTTTCAATGATATGCAGTAAATGATTTTCTTTTTCAAATATTGAAAATAATTAGCACCTGAATTTGGTAGCTGTTATAACCATATATATGCATATTACATATGTATCTCTCATAGGACTAATTACTATAAGTCATGACTGAGAAGACAATAAAACTAAGGCTGAAAGCTGGGGAGTCAATCAAAGTAGACAAACTGTATGGAAGTAGTGGGTAAAAAATCCTAACCTTTTAGATTAAAATATAATATTTAACAGAAATCCATTTGTTCTTCTGAAGCAGACGCACAGAAGGGCCCCCCTTCTGCAGTTTTTTGGGTTTATAAGAACTAAGGGCCAGATCCACAAAAACCTGGCGTAACTTAAAAAATCCCATTTAAGTTACACTGCCTTAAAGTTTCTACCTAAGTGCCTGATCCACAAAGCACTTATCTAGAAATTTCAGGCTGTGTAACTAAAATTCCGCCGGCGCAAGGCGTTCCTATTCAAATGGGGCGAGTCCCATTTAAATGAGGCGCGCTCCCGCGCCGTCCGTACTGCGCATGCACGAAGTTACGTTACGCCGAGTTTTGAGGATCGCGACGGCTTAAAAAAGTTGCGTCGGGGAAAAAAAAAAAAAAATTACAGCGTCGCTCGGCATGCATTCCTGAGAGGGAGAACTCCATGCCAATTTTCAAAGAAAAAACCGGCATGGGTTCACCCCCCAGGAGCATACCAGGCCCTTAGGTCTGGTATGGGTTGTAAGGAGACCCCCCCACGCCGAAAAATCGACGTAGGGGGTCCCCCTACAATCCATACCAGACCCGTATCCAAAGCACGCTACCTGGCCGGTCAGGAATGGGAGTGGGGACGAGCAAGCGCCCCCCCCCCTCCTGAGCCGTGCCAGGCCGCATGCCCTCAACATGGGGGGGTTGGGTGCTCTGGGGCAGGGGGGCGCACTACGGGCCCCCCCACCCCAGAGCACCCTGTCCCCATGTTGATGAGGACAGGACCTCTTCCCGACAACCCTTGCCATTGGTTGTCGGGGTCTGCGGGCGGAGGCTTATCGGAATCTGGGAGTCCCCTTTAATAAGGGGGCCCCCAGATACCGGCCCCCCACCCTAAGTGAATGGATATGGGGTACATCGTACCCCTATCCATTCACCTGTAGGCAAAAAGTAAAAGTTAATAAACACACAACACAAGGCTTTTTAAAATATTTTATTATTCTGCTCCGGATGCCCCCCCTGTCTTCGTTATTAGCTCAATTAGCAGGGGGGGCTTCTTCTTCCACTCTCCGGGGGTCTTCTCCGCTCTCCGGGGGTCTTCTCCGCTCTCCGGGGGGGCTTCTCCGGACTCCGGGGGGCTTCTTCCATCTTCTCCCCTCTTCCGCTCTTGACTCGGCGAACCCCGGTTCTTCTGCAGATGTCCGGTGCCTTCTTCTTCAGCGCTGGCTGCCTGCTATGTTTGTGTGTTAGCTCGATTTCAAACAGGCAGCCGGCGCGGTCTTCTGTGGCGTCAGGGTCTTCTGGTCTTCTCCCCTCTTCCGATGTTGCCTCGTCGCCTGTTGTCGCTGTAATGATGGAAGCGCGCCTTGCATCCCATTTACATAGGCATCACCGTCCCATCATGCTCCGGTAGGTACCCACGTGGTGGGTGCACGTGGGTAGGCACCCACCCCGGAGAGTGGAAGAAGAAGCCCCCCCTGGTAATTGAGCTAATAACGAAGACAGGGGGGGCATCCGGAGCAGAATAATAAAATATTTTAAAAAGCCTTGTGTTGTGTGTTTATTAACTTTTACTTTTTGCCTACAGGTGAATGTATAGGGGTACGATGTACCCCATATCCATTCACTTAGGGTGGGGGGCCGGTATCTGGGGGCCCCCTTATTAAAGGGGACTCCCAGATTCCGATAAGCCTCCGCCCGCAGACCCCGACAACCAATGGCAAGGGTTGTCGGGAAGAGGTCCTGTCCTCATCAACATGGGGACAGGGTGCTCTGGGGTGGGGGGGGCCCGTAGTGCGCCCCCCTGCCCCAGAGCACCCAACCCCCCCATGTTGAGGGCATGCGGCCTGGCACGGCTCAGGAGGGGGGGAGCGCTCGCTCGTCCCCACTCCCATTCCTGACCGGCCAGGTAGCGTGCTTTGGATACGGGTCTGGTATGGATTGTAGGGGGACCCCCTACGTCGATTTTTCGGCGTAGGGGGGGTCCCCTTACAACCCATACCAGACCTAAGGGCCTGGTATGCTCCTGGGGGGGGAACCCATGCCGGTTTTGTTTTTACAAATTGCCGTGGAGTTCTCCCTCGGGAATGCATACCAAATGCCGTCGCTGAAATGGGCTTTTACAAGGTGTGACTAGTTTACACTTTGTAGAACCAGCCCTAATTTTACACTTGCAAAATAACACTTACGGCGCAAAAAGGAAGCTGGAAAGCTTTGTGGATCGCCTTAAGTGCTAATTTGCATACTAGAAACGGCATTTCGACTCGAAATGCCCCCAGCGGCGGATGCGGTACTGCATCCTAAGATTCGGCAGTGTAATTCAATTACACATGCCGGATCTTCTGCCTAACTTTGGAAAAAGCCTTTTGAGGATCGTTTCCAAAGTTACACACAGACTGAACAGCAGTTAAGTCGGAGTATCTCTTTTGTGGATCTGGCCCTAAAAGATTAAATTGGAAGCAATACTCGAGTCATGACCTGATGGATAAATCTGTTATAACAGTTTAGGTTATAGGTATGAGCAATATAGTTTTTCTTGGATGATCCTTCTACATCAGGGATAAGCAATTAGCGGACCTCCAGATGTTGCCAAACTACAAGTCCCATGAGGCATAGCGAGACTCTGACAGCATCAAGCATGACACCCAGAGGCAGAGGCATGATGGGACTTGTAGTTTGGCAACAGCTGAAGGTCCGCTAATTGCTTATGCCTGTTCTACATGATTTGCTAGATCTCAAAACACCACATTCTATTAAGAACATAATATTAAAGTGAAAGTACAATGCATTTCTAGTAAATTTTTATTGCAAGTTTTCCCCTCAAAGTACATTTTGATGACTTTCGCATTATGAATTCAGTTTGATTTTTGCGTTAAAGGTTAGCCACAGCTGAACTGTTTTTAATTTTAGATAGAGCAGCAAAAAGTTTGAGCATCGATGTTTTTTTTCGCCATTTGTGTCCTCATTAGGAAGTAGGTATGGGCTGAAGAAACATTAAAATGTCCCAGTTCTTTTAAATAACATGCCTGGGGGTGCCTTAATCCTGCCTGTGAAGGGGCACATCTCTTTGATATACTGTACACACAGTGCTGCGGCAGCACTGACATTTACAAAGAAAAAAGTATTTAAAATTGCCAGCAATGACATTTCATTGCTAGATTCTTAAAAAAAAGCACAATAACACCTCCAAGAGCTCATGTAATGTGCCCCTCAAAATACATACCAGACCCTGTGAGACTGGCATGAATTTTAAAAGGGTATCTTCCACAAAAAACAATATATGAGCCCACCTAGAAATCCAGACAATACCTTTATTCCAAGCAAGATGAGTGTGCACCCCCCCCCCAACTATACTATGCAACATTCCCTTAAAATGGGGACATGCCTTGCTAGAGGGAATCGACCTGGTAAATGACCTTATCCCCACATTGATGAGAGCAAGGGCTGATTCCTTATGGTGATTATAGAGGGCTGTGGTTGAGGGGCTTTTTTGGAAAATGTAAGCCTCCTTAACAAGGGGGTCCCCCATGTGAATGAATAGGGGTACATAGTAGGATTACTCATTCACGAAAAAAAATAACATAGAAATAAAGACATCTAAATGTTTGACAAATTCTTTATTTAAAAAAAATTCCCCTAACAAAGTCCTTCATTGTAAATCCATCCTCAATAATGATGCCCGCCACTCGCTAATAATAACACCCAATACACACAATGATTGCACTCTGGCTGAATGACATCTAACCGAGCTGTCATCAGCCATATATGGGAAGGTACAGGAATAGTGGTAACATGGTTGTGGGCATATTTGGGCAGTGATGTCCCCACTGTCCGTGTCCCTTTGCTTATGTAATGGGCATTCCTGATAACATCATTGGTTCCTAAGGACACTATGAAAGCTCCATTAGGAACCGGTGGAAGCAGGAAGCTGTCATATGTAAAAGTGGTAGAAATATCTTTTCTATATATGATGTTGGCTCCCCGGAAAACAGGGGGGTCGAACCGTCAGCTCATCAATATTAGGGAGATTCCTACTCCTCCTGTATATTCTATTGGTGATAGAAGAGGAAGTATGGGGGAATCTACGTAATGCTCACCCAGTAACGAAAGCGGTTTGTGAAGGTTCTCATTTATCTAGGTTGTGGAATAAGTAGTAGTACTTAGTCACAATAAACTGTAACTCTGAAGATATTTTACAATTATTCCAAGCCAACTCTTTAGTGCAAGTCAGTGTCAGGAATATAAACCAGCATTTTTAGCCACATGGATATCTTAGTCATTCAGACTCTGATTCAGGCTTGTATTAATGTGACTGGATTGTCAGTGGGGCTATAAATGCTGGAGTATCTTTCTGACACTCATTAGGATTGAGAAAGTGACTTGAATAAGCTGCAAAATGTCTTCAAAACCCAGTTGAATGTGACTATATATATATATATATATATATATATATATATATATATATATATATATATATTCTACATATGTGGGGATGGTTTGGAAGCTCTTTCATTTTTTTATTCTTTACCCATTAAGGAGATTTCCCTGTCCTTTCTGTGCAGATGAACAATTTCAGACATAACGGAAATTGGTTTGATATCTCCTCAAAGAAAACACAGACATTTTTATTTATTTATTTACTCTTTTTGGAGGCTCCCAGGTATGAAATTTAAAGAAATATTTCACTTTTATTGTTTCACTTTAAGCATTATTAAAATCTCTGCTCCTGAAAAAACAGCCATTTTTAAAACTTTTTTTGCATTGATACATGTCCCCTGGGGCAGGACCTGGGTCCCCAAACACTTTTTATGACAATAACTTGCATATAAGCCTTTAAAATTAGCACTTTAGATTACACTTTTTCTGTGAAATGGTAGGGGTACAATGTACCCCTTACCAATTCACATAGGGGGTCGGGATCTAGGGGTCCCCTTTGTTAAAGGGGTCTTCCAGATTCCGATTAGCCCCCCGCCCACAGACCCCCACAACCACTGGACAAGGGTTGTGGGGATGAGGCCCTTGTCCCCATCAACATGGGGACAAGGTGCTTTGAGGGGTCACAGACCCCCAAAGCATCCTCCCAATGTTGAGGGCATGTGGCCTGGTACGGTTCAGGAGGGGGGGCGATCTTTCATCCCCCTCTTTTCCTGCAGCCTGCCAGGTTGCGTGCTCAGATAAAGGGTCTGGTATGGATTTTTGGGGGCAACTCCACGCCATTTTTCTTTATTTGACGTAGAGTTTCCCTTAAAATCCATACCAGACCTGAAGGGTCTGGTATGGATATTTTGGGGGAACCCCACATCATTTGTTTTTTTATTTGGTGCAGGGTTCCCCTTAATATCCATACCAGACCTGAAGGGCCTGGTAATTGAATTTGGGGGGACTCCCACACATTTTTTTTATCAATGACTTTCAATTACTTTTCTCTGCATTGCCACGACCCGACAATTCATTACAGCCGTGAGTACTTTTAAATGACTTTTTTTCCTTCAGAAATGACACTTTGTGCAGGGAAACAAGCGCTACTTTACAGGCATACTATACACAAATCCCAGGTATGAAATTTAGAGAAATATTTCACTTTATTGTTTCACTTTAAGCATTATTAAAATCACTGCTCCTGAAAAAACAGCTGTTTTTAAAACTTTCTTTGCATTGATACATGTCCCCTGGGGCAGGACCCGGGTCCCCAAACACTTTTTATGACAATAACTTGCATATCAGGCCTCGTACACACGACCGAGAATCTCGTTGTAAAAGAAACATTGTTTGGTGAGAGACGATTCGCACATTTCAGTCTGTTACAGCGTGACGAATGTGCTATCTCCATTACGAACGCTACTTTTACCGAAGGTGCGCTCCTGTCTCATACTTTATTCTGAGCATGTGCAGGTTTCTAAGTATACGCACGAATGTGTTTCTCGTCGTAAGCCAGCCCAACGAGAAACACAACGAGGAAATTGAGACTCCCGACGAGAAAAAAGAGAGCATGTTTTCTTTTTTTTCTCATCGAGATCCACGACAGTTTTCTCGATGAAAAACATACACACAACCGTTTGGAAAACGGTCGTGTGTACGAGGCCTAAGCCTTTAAAATTAGCACTTTAGATTTCTCCCATAAACTTTTACAGAATGTTCCGTGGCTTTTCGAATTTGCCACGAACATCCCAAATTGTTCGCTGTTCGGCAAACGGGCAAAAAGGCAAAGTTCGATTCGAACATGAGTTCGACCCGAACTCGAAGCTCATCCCTATTTTTAAGTTATAGTAATATGTGAATGGGGATAAATAACAAACATAAAGTAGGTGTTATCCCAATTTGGCTGCAAAAGATATTTGCCGCACAAGGAATGCATTGTATTCTGAGATTTGGCCAACTCATAGACTTGCATGGGGAGAAGGAAGCATTTTGTAATACAGCTTCACAAGAATGTAATGATTATTTTTTTTACTGGTGTCTTTTACACATGCTTTTAAAAAATATAATTCAATAAATTTATATTTTTCCTTTGGACATAATCTCTATGATAGGTAAGGAGAGGAGGTCCATCCTAACTATTACAAAAAGGATACCCAACATACATCTGTTTTCATCTACAAAATAAAATATTTATTTTCCTCAATAAACATAGTTTTACCATATATCTAAACCAAAGTGGAAAACAAAGTATGGGTGCAAAGCTGACAATGGCAGAGGTGTAATCCCTTGTCTTTGCACCCTGTTGGCTGAACAGAGCAGATAATGGCTGATAACATGGACCCTGCTGCTTCCCGTGAGGCCCCGTACACACGACCAGTTTCCTCGGCAGAATTCAGCTTCCGACCGAGTTTCTGGCTGAATTCTGCTGAGAAACCCGGCCGTGTGTACACTTTCGGCCAAGGAAGCCGACGAGGAGCTCGGCGAGGAAATAGAGAACATGTTCTCTATTTCCTCGTTGTTCTATGGGAGCTCTCGCCCCGCCGAGCTCCTCGGCGGCTTCAGTGCTGAACTGGCCGAGGAACTCGATGTGTTTGGCACGTCGAGTTCCTCGGCCGTGTGTACGGGGCCTAAGTATACCCTGAGCGCCAGCATACTGTGCGATCCTCTCATTGCCAAACTGAAACCTAAAGCTGCATCAGAGGAGCAACCCCCAACCATGCTGGAAGAAAACATGACGGCTGCAGCCCAGCTCAACCTTCTGGACCCTTGTAGCTTTGCAAATAACACTCCTATGCCCACATTCCAGAGTGAGTTTACTCTGGGGGAACCCCTGCTGTTCCAATCCCAGCCTTCTGCCATTTCTGGGGAAGATTTTCCTGGTAGAGAGTCCCCCCCAGTCCCTGGCCTTTTTTAGTGGACAAGACAATGGGGGGACTTTTTGCCAGCCAAAGCAGCATAGGTGACATGCCTGCACATTCACTGCAATTGACAAAGCCCCCGCAAATGGAGTATTCCTGGTGACCCCATTATCCTGGCATGTTTTTAGAGGATTAGAAAAAGCTAACTAACAAATAACTTCAGAACTAAAAATGGAATTTAAAGAGCTGGGCACACAAAACAACACCATAGAAACCAAACTCAAGGCTACCATGGACACTCAGAACCAACCAAAATATGAGATGCATTGAATATCTGCAACGCCAACTGGACAAAGCTCTGGCTAAAATAGATTACCTTGGAAATAGGTCCTGCTGCTCCAACTTTTGTATACAGGGTGTTCTGGAATCAGTTGTGGATGTTCAGACGGCAGTTAAAGAACTGCTCACCCTTATTCCAGATTTTACGGAATACAGGCTGAAAATTCATTGCGCTCATAGAGCGTGAAAGGCACCATGTCCTGACAGCACCCTTGGGATATAATTGTGCACCCTCACTTTTATGGGGTCAAGGAGCAAGTCATGCAATGGGCCAGAGAGACTCCTGACCTTCAACTCAGAGAACACGCCATCCATATATTTGCTGATATCTCCCCCACTACAGTGCTGAAACAGAGAGAGTGTTTAACCACTTGCCTACTGTGCACATACACCTCCTTCCTGCCCAGACGAGATTTTAGCTTCCAGCACTGCGTCGCTTTAACTGACAATTGCGCGGTCGTGCGATGTGGCTCCAAAACAAAATTGATGTCCTTTTTTTCCCACAAATAGAGCTTTCTTTTGGTGGTATTTGATCGCCTGTGCGGTTTTTATTTTTTGGGCTATAAACAAAAAAAGAGCGTAAATTTTGAAAAAAAAACACAATATTTTTTACTTTTTGCTATAATAAATATCCCATTTAAAAAAAATAATGTTTTCTCAGTTTAGGCCGATTGCGTATTATTCTACATATTTTTGGTAAAAAAAAATATTGCAATAACCATATAGTGACTGGTTTTCGCAAAAGTTATATTGCCTACAAAATAGGGGACATAATGATTTTTTTTTTTACTAGGAATGGCGGCGATCTGCGATTTTTTTCAGGACTGCGACATTATAGCGGACACATTGGACACTTTTGACACATTTTTGGGACTATTAACATTTATACAGTAAACAGTGCTATAAATATGCATTGATTACTGTATAAATGTGACTGGCAGGGAAGGCGTTAACCACTAGGGGGTGGGGAAGGGGTTAAATGTGTTCTAACTGTAGGGGGAGGGGGGTGACTGGGGGAGGTGACCGATCTGTGTCCCTATGTACAAGGGACAAAGCATCAGTCTCCTCTCCCTGACAGGACGTGGAGCTCTGTGTTTACACACAGAGCTCCACGTCCCTGCTCAGTTACTGGGCAATCGCGGGTGCCCGGTGGCCATCGCGGCCGCCGGGCACGCGCATTGTGTTCTCAGTGGCGCGACGGGTGCGCACGCGCTCGCCCCCTAGCGGCTTTAAATGACAGGACGTCATATAACGTCCTGTCAGAACAATAGAGCATTCTGCCCGCCGTCATTTGACGGCGGGCGGGTGTTAAGTGGTTAAGCCTCCTTTACAACTTCGGCAGGAAAAAAAGACATTAAATACCTTTTAATACCTTAGTTTTTCCCCTTTAGACTTACCTTTTCCTTCTGTGGAAAACCATATTCTTTTTCCAATTTTGCTGATGGGGAGGTTGTTCCACAACAGCTGGGTCTTATCTCAACTTCCCATTCCATGCTTCCATGTCAACAAACCTCTGAGGCAGCTGCCCTTTATCACTTTTGTGTTGATCAACAGGGAGCCACACCAAGCAACAATCCTGTTTGCCTTGGGTTTGCAGCTCCTGAGCGATGTCGCACAGTTTTCATTAATCGATCCATGAATAGTTGTTGTTCTTATTCCCTATGTCATAGTTATGCAGTAATGTTTGTCTGTCAGCTTACCTCTCCTTGTGCTCAGATTAAGAGGCCAGCCACTCTCACCTGGCTGCTTAAATAATCTTTCCTCTAGCATGGCCCCATCCCAGACCCTATCGGGGAACTCTATATTAACCCGTGCCCTGCAAGCCCTGGGATGGGTCCAGGCCTCATGGCTCCAAGATCAATTCTCCCACACAATTTGGTACTAAACTAGCTAAATCACTGCACCAATTTGATCTAGTCAATCGACATTCTCTAAGCAAGATTATACGTTTTATTCTATTCCACATATTTCAGGATAGATCAAATCTTTACTCTCTCCTCTGTAATCCACTTCTTATGTCATCCAAACGTTTGGAGGTCCACTGGTCAGACCATACCATTGTTCTTATTACAGTCTCTGATCTGTGTAATTGTCTTTCCTCATTTACCTGGCATTTGAATGAATTCCTTTTTAGTGTTTCGGCCATCTGCTTTTATATTGAACTTGGTTTGCATGACTATTTTGCGCACAACATCTCAGCATTTACATGCCTGGTTACTAATTGGAATGCACACAAAGCGACTAAATTCACAGCGTTCTTATCATGATCACTTCCCAATACAAGAAAAATGCTGAGGCCCTTATCAAACAAAAGGAATCCAAACTTTCCCGTCTTCTTGAGAAACACAAAAAGAACCCTCACCAAGGTCTTAACTCCTAAACCAATTGCTATTGCAATCCCTAGGTTAAGGAAGTCTGATGTGATTTTCACTCAAAACCCTCAGAATGTGCTTAAAGAGTTCAATACTTACTTTATTTCTCTATATAAAGAAACTGGCTTCTAGTTTCTATAGCAATTAAACAATCTAAATCGTCGAATGCTCCTGGGTCATAGAGGAGGGCTCTAATAAGGCCTTCATCTCTTTAATTCCAAAACCCAATAAAGATTCCAATGATTCCAATTTTCTTGATCAATTGCGATCTCAAATTGCTCACAAAAATGTATGTGACCAGGCTAGGTGGCTTTATCGCCCAATACATACATAAATGGGGGTTTATCCCACATAGACATGCTGCTGTCCAAATTCAGAGGGCAATGGACCAGATTTCTATTCTTGATTCTAACTAAACTTTCAAAAGGCTTTTAATACAGTTTACTGGACATATCTTTTTCTAAATAATATCCCGGAGGAACCTTGGACCTAAATTTCTTACCTTCCTACAAGCCTTATACAGTACACAAACAGCTCATATAACAATAAAAAATACAAGTTGGATTCTATAGCCATCAGGTCTGGTAAGCATCACAGCTGTCCCTTATCCCCCTTCTCTTCATAAACGCCATCGAAACCCTGGCCATCGCCATTTTCACTAATTCAAACATACTTAGGGTCAAGAGTGGCGTGACGCAACATAAATGCATGCTATTTGCAGATGACCTCTTACTTTTCATTACATCCCCCCATACCACACTCCCAAATATATTTCAACTTCTGAAACAATATGTATATTTCTGGCCTACCAGTAAAAAAGCTTGTGAAAATTACCATTTTACTAAAAACTGTTGTATTATTTTAGAACATTGCCGATAGCTGTCCCCACCGTAGACCTTAACAGATTTAAAACTTGAGTTTTGAAATATATATGGGGAGACAAAGGTCACAGAGTGGCCTGGCACAAATTATTTACCCCAAAATATTTGGGTGGCCTAGGGTTATCAGATTTTTAAATATATTTAGTGGGACAATTGAGCCAACTAACCCAAATCGATTCTCCTATCGATAGACCAAGTTGGGTACCCTTAGAACCCTATTCTTATGGGGAAGTTCTGATAGATTTAATAATGTCGTTACCTTCCAGGAATAGAGCAGCGGTAAAGAATGTACCGCTCTAAGCCCTGCACCACCAATATATCGCTCTTACCCTGCTACACTGACAGGTGCTGGCTCTGCACTAATCCATGGAGCAAAGTAACCATCCTGGACTGCAGCACTCTGTAAAAGCGAATTTATTGCAAAAAAGGAAAAATAAAAATCCAAACAATGCAATGCAAATGCAAAATCATCCAAAAATTAACCAAAAGTGGACATGCAGGGGAAAAGACTAGCTGATGCATTTCACATCATGGTTAGATGCTTACTCTAAAAATCTGGATTTCCACCCAGTCTGCATCCCTACCAATTTAAGTGGTGGCTTGAGAAAGGGTTATACCGCATTGGTTATTTTAAGGATCATAAGGTTATTCGCCTGATAACATATTTTACTAATCAGTTAAAAATGGCACACACTAAGACGTTCAGACAGCATCAAATCCTACATTACTTACAATCACTACAGAGGAGCTCCACGGATACTGTGGTTTGTACCCTTTACGAAAGCAGATAAATGCAGGAGACATCCCAAAGAGGTGGCATCTCTGTCTTATATAAACTGTTAGGGCCAGATCCACAAAAACCCGGCGCAACATATTTTTTTCCATTTAAGTTACACCGCCGCAAAATCTCTACCTAAATGCCCGATCCACAAAGCACTTACCTAGAAATTTTGAGTGGTGTAACTTAAAATCGCCCAGCGCAAGGCGTTCCTAATTTCATGGGGCGAGTCCCATTTAAATTAGGCGCGCTCCCGCGCCGGACGTACTGCACATGCTCCCGACATCATTTTCCCGACGTGCTTTGCGTGGTTTTACGTTACGCCGAGTTTTGTGAATCGCGCCGGGTAAAAAAAGTTGCGTCGGGAAAAAAAAAGATACGGCGGGGAAAAAAAAAAGTTTAAAAAAAAAAAATGACAGCGTCGCGGGAAAGAAGGGTCTACTTTTACATGGTGTACTAACTTTACACCTTGTAAAAGCAGCCCTAATTTTGCGTTTGCAAACTAATACTTACGGAGAAAAAACGAAGCTGAAAAGCTTCGTGGATCTCCGTAAGTGCTAATTTGCATACCCGACGCGGCATTTCGACTCAAAATGCCACCAGCGGCGGATGCGGTACTGCATCCTAAGATCCGGCAGTGTAAGTCCCTTACACATGTCGGATCTTCTGCCTAACTATGAGAAACTGATTCTGTGGATCAGTTCCATAGTTAGAAACAGGGATACGACGGCGTATCAGTAGATACGCCGGCGTATCCCTTTTGTGGATCTGGCCCTAAGTATCTTTTTTTTGTCAAATTGTCTTATAGAGCAGCCCAGGAAATGGTTCTAGGTACTGAGATTGATGAGAAGGATTGGTATACATGGGTCCTTAGGATTTATAAGGACATGCTCAATGTCAATCTCATGTAAGCAATCTTCAAAAGGGATGTCATGCTGGTACTTAGTACCTGATAAAATGTACCCTGGCTTCTCCCCATTATGTTTTAGAGGATGCGGCTGGGTGACAACTATGTTCCACACATGGTGGACTTGCCCCAAAGACCTGCGCTTTTGTATTAGGATGCATGTTCTGACCTACTTTGTCATTGTGATAAATGTACCTTAAAATCCCTGTACAGCTCTCCTAAATTAACCTTAAGACCCCTTTCACACTGAGGGCGTTTTGCAGGTGCTATAGCATTAAAAATAGTGCCTGCAACCTGCCCTTAAACTGCTGCTCTATTTACTTCAGTGTGAAAGCTTAAGGGCTTTCACACTGGAGCGGTGCACTGGCAGGGCTTTAGGAAAAGTCCTGCCAGCAGCTTCTTTGGAGTACATTAGCAGCGGTGAACTCACCGCTGCTAATGCACTCCTGCCCATTGAAATCAATGGGCAGCGCCGCGGTACCACTGGCAATACACCACTGTAGCGGCGCAATGCGAGCAGTATTAACCCTTTCCAGTGGGGGTTAAAAGCGCCTCGCTAGCCGCCAAAATGCATCGCAAATCCGACGGTAAAATAGCAGTGTTTTACCGCTATTTTACCGCCGACGCTATGGGTGTCGGCAGTGTGAAAGGGGTCTTAGATGGAATCCCTAAACATACTCAATTGTTAATAATTTATATGCTTTTGCCAGCAAAATAGCAATGTCTCTAAAGAACATGTAGTAGATATAAATATAGCTAAACATAAACTTCATTGGATAATACTGCATAAAAAAGTCACCAGTGTACTCCATGATATACAACAATGCTTTGAGAGTGTCTGGTCACCGTGGATACATTTTACATGCATAGTGACTATTTGCTGCTGTCCCTAGGGGTCAGCGCTGGGCGAGCGACTATCTTTCCTGTTTTTATTCTTCTTCAATCATCTCTATTCTACTTTTCTTCTCCCTTGTTGCCTTTTTTATTGGGATGCATTTTTAGAATGTTATTGCCTTGTTGATGTGGGGGGGGGGGGGGGGTTATTTTCTGCTATTATACATTTCCAGATGTTCTTATGAGAGCTTAGGGCTCAGGTGGCTGGATGTCAAATACATACTACCAAGCTACTGTTTTTTTTTTCATTTGGCTGTTCTCCCGGGACTACCTCATCACCTTTTTTTTCTCCCAGTTTTTAGTATGTTCCTATATTACGGATATTTGGTTCCAAGAACTTCATATGAGTGTATACGTAGTTATCCCATCTTTGAACCTATCTGTATATATTGTGTTTCTCTGACCAATGTGGTAATTTTCATGCTGTACCCCTACTCTTGTAAACTTACTGGGTTGAGCTATATTTGCTTACTAATTACTTGTACTCTTGTAATTCTTATTTGGAAAAAAATTATATAAACCAATTGAAAGAGAAATTAAACTATGCAGAAGTTTTTAAAACTGTGGTTTAGATGCTCACATAGACAACCCAATTAGACTCCAAGTAATGCAGCTATGATTTTTCTCTTTTCAATTTGTAAACAATGTTATATCGTACATTTCTATGCAATAGATGTTTTAATTCAGATATAGAATAGATAAGACTGCACAGAGTAATAGGCAACAGCTTCATGTTATACTGCAGTTGTCATTGTCCAAAACCTGACCACTGCTGTCTACTTCAATTAGCTATTTGTGTGTCAGTGGTAGCCATAAAATTAAAGTCTTTTACAGAAGCAAGTAGCTATTTTTATTGCAATTAATCATCCTGTAAATTAGCCAATAAAGAGCAGTTTAATGACATGTCAGTTATTCTGGGGTCATAATAATGCTTTTTGTCTTATCTGATATCTCTGGATTTCCATCATTATACAGAAAGACAGGTTAAGTCTTAGGCCCCATACTCACGACCAAACATGTTTGCTGAAACTGGCCCGCGGACCAGTTTCAGCATACATGTTTGGTCGTGTGTAGTTACGAGCGTACAGAATTTCACCGTACATTTGCCCGCCGGGCCGTTTTTCAGCAGACATTTATTTCCAAACTTGTTTTAAAACCGTCCGCTCAAATCCTGTCCGAACGTACATGTTTGGTGGTGAGTACACAAAACCAACGTACAAAAACCCCGCGCATGCTCAGACTAAATGAGGCCACGGGAGCGCTCGTTCAGGTAAAACTCACGTTTCTTTGGGATATGGCACATTCGTCAATAGAAAGATTAATTCTAGCAATAGAACACTGAAGCAAAACACACAATAACCAATGCTTGATGCCGTCGTTTTCTTCATTCTTCTCTTGCTATAACTAATCAGTTATTTAGCTCATGTTATTTCAACTGAGTTGTTCCATACTCAAAAGTGACATTTGTTAGCTGTGATGTAGTAAGATTTTTGCAAACTTTTATTGGCCCGACGTATCATATTTTTAGTGGTCCTCCACATTTCAAATTTTTTGCTTTTAATGTTTAATGGTTATCTTTCCCACTTTCTTTAGGTGTTTATAGTTATGTCACCATTTAGAATATTTTAATAGGAAATAGTTTTGATTTAGCTTTTGTTTGTATATTTAACATGATTTTGTTGAAGGTTGTTTAAATTGTCTACCATGTTGGCACACCAAATGACCCCCCCCCCCCCCCATGAGTTAGTGAATATTTTAGCTTAATCATTTTATTTGTTTGTAATGTTTGATGCCTAAAATAATACCCACAGTATTACAAACAATAGGCACGTTTTTCAAATCAACAAAAAGGCTTTTATTTGAGCAAATTATAAAAAGGATCAAAAACAGAATGGCAGCACTTGAACAGCTAGCAACATACATGCAAACTTGCATTTGAAACATGGTGAAGGATAAACTAGCCAACCTCAGGAAGCACACAAAATAAAATCTGAAGCAGCAGCACATAACCAAAGGAACCCAAGCTGTGGTAGTCCAAACAAGATGCCATTTGTGGGGGATCAAATGGAAGGCAGGGCATCAACGTCTCCTCTTCCTTGCAACCTTCCTTCCAGGCTGCCTTCCAGCGGGTCTTCCCTGGGCCCTTGCAGGTGGGGATGATGTGGCAGCAGGAGAATGGTGTTCAGCAAGCCGGGCCGGGTCACATAGCCCAGTGTCTGGGGTCAGCAGCTCCCTCTGCATCCACCAAAGGGCCTGGTTGATCACGCCCTTTGCCAGTTGCCTCTGCTCCTCCGTGCCTTGATTCAGGTCATGTGCCACGGAGGCACTGTAGGCCTCAGTGGGGTTGAGGGGGGCCCTCATGATGGCACTCGCCTCCTGAATCATTTTCAGGCTGGCTTCCTCCACTGCCCCCAATTTCTTCTTACGGCCTGGTGGCCTAATATAAAGGGGAGGAGCCTGGCTGGTGGTGCTTGTCCTGGGGAGCTGCTGAACGCCACTGGGCCCGGCCTCCTCCTGGCTGCCACTGACCCCTTCGGCCTGGCTGTCAGTGAGGAGAGGATCTGCCACCTCCTGGCTGGTCTCTTCTTCCTGTGTAAAAAAAAGGGACATGTTGTAATATATTTAGGAATATACTCACTCACATTTTCATGCTTGAATCTTATTTTTTGCCTTGAATTTAAACTTGAAAACAGACTCACCCTCTGACCCCTGCAGTTGTCATCCCTGACACCTATTTGTTTGCCCACGATTTTAGATTTTTACTTCCCAGCTTGTATTTTATTAACCAATATCAAGTCAAGAATCAAACAATAATTAATATTATTACATAAATAGTTATGAAACTACTATACCTCATCATCGTAGAGGCGCAGATCTGCCTCTCTGTCAGCCAGGCCCTCTTCATCTGACTCTGCAGGGCTGTGGTGATCTTGGGAAGTCCCGCTGGGAGGTAGCGTGGAGGAAAGGTTGGGATTCAGACTCGACATTGATGGCCTGCCTTCCAGTTGATCCCGCAAAAATGACATCTGGTTGTAATACCACAGCTTGGGTTCCTTTGGTGGTCTTGCTGCTGCTCCAGATCTTAGCTGCTTTTGGTGAGCTTTGTACGCTCTCCTATATGTGCCCCTGAGGTTGGCAAGTTTATCCTTCACCATGTTGGCACTGCATTCTGGCACCCATGTCCTCATGTATGCTGCTAGCTGTTCAAGTGCTGCCGCTCGTACGTCCTTATTGTGGTAATGGTCCTGCTTTGAATCCCACAGGATGGGCATTTCCCGAAATTTATCCAGCAAATGCTGGATAATGTCTTGGCTCTGCAGGAGATCCATTGTGAATTTATGTTTTTTTTTTTTTTATTCTAGATTGAAAAAATGAAAAGAAACCAAAAACACAATTAAAAAAAGCCTCAGCATTTACATTGATAGAATATGTTGTTAAAAAAGTAGTACCTATATAGAAATACAAACACAGTGTCTCTTGTTTAGAAAATGCTGGCCAGCTCTGCCCCATTGGTTGGTTTTAGCTAACATTTTTTTTTAACATGCCGCCCCTTTGGTTACATTGCAGGAAATAATATAAATCTACAACCATACACAATTATTACAAATGACAGCATTCATCAAGGCACTATTGCATGTGTAGATATCCTGCCCCTCAGCATTGATTACATGAAAGAAACTTCCTAATGACCTCTGTCCAACCAACACAGAACAATACTTGGCCTGATCTGAATACACCCTACATAATTACTAATGAGTCACAGCATTTTTGATCTCTCTATTTTGTGATGTCTACAAAAGCATTTGGGTACGAAAATCACATTCTGGTATCCAAGAGACATAATAGCTTAATAAAACTGTGCAACCAACAGACCAAACCCCCATCCCATTGCTCTACATTTTAGAGCCCGCTGCTGATCCCATGTTTAAATTTCTTACCTGCCTCTCTCACAATCCTCGTTTCTTCCACTCGCTGAATTAACACGTAACCTACGTAATCACGTCAAGCGCCTTTTATCCACTCCGCGTATGTATGAAACGCCGCCCTCGTCACCTTTGCCATGCCCCTAATCAATTGAAAAAGTAAATATGGCGTTAACTGTGTAGGTTCTGGAATCGCGCGAATATTCTCCGCGTAACCTACGTCAATACGTTGTTGGCATTCGCGACACTCCGCATATGCAATAATCCCCGCCCTCATCTCCGCCCCTGACGGGACATTTCCTCGTTTCCACGCCCCTAATCTCTGTGGGAAGGAAAGATGGCGATGTCACACGAGCGGGCACGGAGCTCTCATGGCGCAAGTGAAGGGACAGAGGCTGGACCGTCCCGATCCAGGCCTAAAAGATATAAAGCCACTAATATGGCGTTCGAAGAAATGGTGGAGTTGGTTTACATCATGAGGAGGAAGGATTATGATGGTGAATGTGGGCCCTACAAAACACCGAACCGTAGGAAGTCACACATAATGGACAAGGTGGCAAGGAGAATGAGGAGAATGTTTGGTGTCACCAGGTCAAAGGAGCAACTACGGAAGCGTTGGTCCGATTTAAAATTGAGGGAGCCACATCACATGAAGAAGATCCTCAAAATTCTGCGTAAAAGTAAGTCCATATTATTTAAGGGGGGGGGGAAATGTCTGCAATAATGTGTTGACATGTATTTTTTCACATCTGCCTCCTTGGCCTGCTTTTACTTTTGAACACGTGTAGATACTGTATTGTGTTTATGTCAAATAACAACCTTAAACAAATTTGGTGAAATAGTAAACACGCGTAATATGACATTGTTAAGCAAAAATGTGACGTTACTCCAGGAACAACACACCTGGACATGGCTGACTGGCCCCAAACTTGGTTTTCCAACATTGTTGAATAGCAAAATCACAGAAATTAAATTGAGTGAATGTGACAGGCAAACAAGATTCATTCTCCAAAATGCAAATAAAGCTGATGTTTTAACATCTTGAAATGCAAAGCACCTGTGTCTCAAAAATCAAAGTATATTTATTTGGAGGGTCGACGAGAATTAATGTTTTGGGGGGACATCCATTTGTGTCACTTCTTTGCAAAAAAGGGGCAGGATCAGAGCTAGGCCTAGAACTACGCCAAAAATGGAGGATTGCTGAAAGAATAAACAACCAAAAATCATCATAAATGTATCGTCTATGCAATGTGTGCGATTTATGATATCCAATATCAGTGTGCTGATGAGTATACCTTTTGTTTTTTATTATTTCTTATAGGGGAAAGAAGACGCCAGCAATTGGAGGAGGCAGAGAGGGCCAGACACCCGGAAAATCAAACACCTCCACATGTTGAGCAGGAGGAGGCTGGGGAAGGAAGAGAGGAGGATGTGGAAGGAGAAGAGGAGGATGTGGAAGGAGAAGAGGATGTGGAAGGAGAAGAGGATGTGGAAGGAGAAGAGGATGTGGAAGGAGAAGAGGATGTGGAAGGAGAAGAGGATGTGGAAGGAGAAGAGGAAGGAAGAAAGGAGGAAGGAAGAGAGGAGGAAGAAGTTATTTTGGACTTAGAATTTATATCAGATGAAGGGCAAGTGGCGGAAGAACAATTTGGCGAATTGCAAGAAGGTGGATTGATGGATGAAGGAGGAGTCGAAGATGATGGGGAGGTGGTGGAAGAAGGAGGAGTGATAGAAGATGATGGGGAGGTGGTGGAAGAAGGAGGAGTGATAGAAGATGAAGAAATTGGGGATGTGGAAATTATCAGGCCATCAGGTCAGTGTCACCCCTATATTAATAGGGCCAAACATATGCAGATAGGCTGGAAATTATTTACATATTTTGAATGCCAATTTGTTTCTTTTTAGGGGATCAAGATGGAGTAGCACATTTTTCACGTGCAAGTGCTTCTATCATTATACAGCAACTAATGGAGTGCAGCACGGAAATGGACATTATGCAGGAAAGGATGCTAGTCATGGAGCAGAATGTGCGAAATGTCATTTCAGAGTGTAGCACGGAAATGGAGAACATGCGACAAAGGATGCTAGTCATCAACCAAAATTACAAAAATATCATGGACATGATGGGCCGTGTCAAAGACTGAACCACAGAAGCCCATCCCCCGCCCATCCCCCGCCCACAAAACCCTTTTTAATTTTTGAACTTTATAATACGCCAAAATTTCTAAATGCACACACAGTGTGCCAATATGTGCTAGCTGCCATCACAGACTATCTATTGTCTGTGCTTTGTGGGTACAAACCCCTCCTCGATCCTCAAGTAGTTGAGAGGAAGGGTTTGCTCCCACAAAACACAGACATTGATCACCCATGATGTCAGATAGCACATGTGGCCATTTGTCTGTTTAACCAATGACATTTGGCGAGTTTTCACTGAATGTGTGCATTTAGAAATTTTGGCGTGTTCCAGTGTGAAAGCACACCATCCATATGACTGACTGCTGTTCTTTTTTTAAATTTTTGTTTGGTGTTGATCTTTTTTGGTTTGTAAATGTTTCCAGTTTCAGATCTCAAAACGAACAATAAATCTCACCTAAAGAAAGAAGTTAACTAATTTTTGTAAATAAAAAAAAAATTTTTGTGTTGTGTTAAAATCTTGTTAAAAAAATTAGACACAAACAAATGACAAGCCCAAAAATTCTTGCGTATAGTTTCAGTGAAATTATTGTTACATTGTGTTTCGATCATTATTATTGATAATCACTGTCAATAAAGACAAAAAAATAAATAATTAAAAGCCAATATTTTGTCACAAGAATTTGCAGGAAATGTTTTCTGCGTAAAAATACACATTTCTTGTTAAAAAATGACTAAAATAAAAAAAAAAAATGAGACATCAAAAGCATAAAAAAGAGTGGCTTCTTATTTCTAGACTGAATACCCAGTTAGTAGATGAGTGAATAATGTGCAAATGTGGTTAGTTAATACATCTGAGTAAGTAAATCTGGCACTAGAAGTGCACTATTTTTGGAGATAACCTGGAAGACAGAAAAATAGAGAAAAAGCAGTAATGACAAACAACTGTATAAAGTCCAATGGTCTAATTATTTATTAGTTGTGAGAATATTCCTTTCTTTTGGGGGCCGAATTAGAAAGAAATATGATCTGGCATAGCAATGGCCCCCCGACCCATGAAGTACTCAACATATTTGTCGCGTACCTCACGAGCAGATTGGGGGGCCAAGCCAGCGCGACCAGTGTCCAGGCCAGGAATGTTCTCTGAGGGTAGTCCTGCCTCAGAGCCCATGGGGGCTAGGTACGTCTGGGAGTGCCTGCGTAGAAAATTGTGCAAAATGCAGCAGGCAAATATAACGGTGTTCAATTTATATTCCGCCAAATGTATCGATGTCAGGAACAGGCGGAACCGGTTGCTGAGGATCCCAAAGGCATTCTCGACTACCCTCCGAGCCCTGGACAACCGAAAATTGAACACACTCCTCTCTGAGGTGAGGGTCCTCTGGGGAAAAGGCCGCATTAGGTGAGGTCCAAGGCCGAAAGCCTCGTCCGCTAGGAACACAAACGGAAGTCCTTCCACATTATCTTCATCTGGTGGCAATGCCAGACCACCAGTTTGGAGACGATCATAGAAATCAGTCCGTGCGAACACTCCCCCATCTGACATCCGGCCGTTCTTCCCCACGTCCACATAGAGAAACTCATACTGTGCCGACACCACCGCCATCAACACAATACTATGATAACCCTTGTAATTATAATAGTAGGACCCCGAGTGGGGTGGGGGCACAATGCGGACGTGTTTCCCATCTATTGCTCCACCGCAGTTAGGAAAATCCCACCGCTCGGCAAATTGGGAAGCCACAGACTGCCATTCCTGTGGTGTGGAGGGTAGCTGTGGGGACAAACAAAAAAAGAGATTTAGTACTTTGGCACATAAACATTGCAAACATAATCCTACAAGCATCCTTGTGCAACTTTACATTTTTTAAATAGCATTTGCAAATTATGAAGGGAGAATTTCGGGGCACAAATATATAGGGCCACTTAATTAATAAGAGACTCCACAGCCCTCTGATGGGGACAAAAACACTTTGAAGGGGGGGTGGGGGGTGTTTAAACTGTTTTTAGAAAACCAAAAAAAAAAAAAAAAAGTGGCATGGTGGGGGTTGGCCCGAAGATAGCATGCTGGACAGGTTAATATTGGGTAAGATCAAAATATGCAGGTAGGCCAAAATAAAAATAACATGTAAAAGCTGATATCAACATGCATAGTGAGAAAAGGGAACGTTAGTTAAACACACAGCATATCTGGGAAATAAAATAAAAAGTTAGTTTGCCACATTATTAAAGACACATTGTGAGGTTAAAATGAGGAAACTTACCTTCATATACTCCTCGTGCATAACTTTAATGATGGCAGCACACGTGTCCGGTATGATGACCCCAAGCGCCTGCGGAGAGATGCCTGTCGAGAACTTGAGGTCCTGCAGGCTCCTCCCAGTCGCCAGGTACCGCAACGTGGCAATAAGCCTCTGCTCGGCCGTGATGGCTTGGCGCATCACAGTGTCCTGCCTCGTGATATAGGGGGACAGAAGATCCAGCAGACTGTTGAATACGGGGTCCGTCATGCGGAGAAAATTCCTATAGTCATTAGGATTATTCTCCTGGATTTCCCTAAGCAGAGGCATATGTGAGAACTGGTCACGCTGGCGCAACCAATTCTTGGACCAGAAACGCCTCCGCCCCCTGTTTCTGGCCAAAGTACTGGAATAATGAACATATCCAGCAGCCATCCCATAAACAGCACCAACTCGCGAAAATTGACGCTGCTGCTCCATCATGGCTTCAAACCGGCCGGCTGGTCAGTCAAGAACACACTCCAACAGAAAGCACAATCAAATCCAGTGGTACCTGCAAAGAACGCACGACACACAGATACGAACGCACAGTACGAATCTGCTAAGCAGAACGAACTGCACGCCTGTACCCGAATGCCAACTACGTACCCACAAGCACACGCACTGAACGAGAAAATACTACCTGCTAAAGCCTGGAGACCGAGAAGCGCGAATCAGCTCTAACCAAACCTTCACTAACACGAGCAAAGCCGTAACTAGCAAAAGCGGAACAGAGGGCGTCGCCATTGACTTTGGCCTTTCCCTTTATAGTGACGTCAAACGTGGATTACGTGCACGCGTTCAGGTCCGCAGGGAAATATCGTCCGCTGGTGTGTACAAGCCAGCGGGCCAAATGAAAAAACAGCCTTGTACGCCGGAAACAGCCCGTCGGACATTTCGAACGGACATGTTTGCTCGTGAGTACTCGGCCTTAGAGGGAAATTCTGCATGAGCTTCTTCTTTGCTTTTGTATATCACTATTCATGTTGTTAAAGGGCAGTTATTTTTTACTATATCTGTAAGCAACAAACACATCTAAGAATATACTGATGGTAATACAGTTAAACATATTTATTTCAGTGCCCCTCTTTTCTATATTCAGTACTGTACATATCTGGAAAAAATAACTTTAGTTAGGTGTTACTTTTTTGCATGAAAAACTGTAGAACTATATCTCCTATGTTTCTGTCATTCTTAATAGGAAAGTGGTTAAAAAAAAGTAATGGCAATGAGACAATTGCAGTATATAATAGCCCAAAACAAGATCAATGCAGTCTGATAAGTGGGGGTGAATTATGACTGACAATTTGCCTGTTTGTGAATGTTTTAAGTATGTATCAAATATTGGTGCTATACACACTGCCAGGGTTAGGGCCCTTTCAGACGGGCGGACCGTATTTCCGCATTTTCATCCATCCGTTGCAGATGAAAACGGGACATACATTGGTCCCTATATGATTGTGGGTGTCAGCGGATGACCATCGCTGACACCCGTAATAGTCCACCTACGCAAAGCTCAGATTTTTCAGACGGAAGAAAATCCTATTTTTCTTCCGTCTGGCAGATCGGATCGGATGAATACGGACATACGGTCTGTGTTCATCCGATCCTCCATAGGGAGAGCGGAGGAAAGACAGGGCGGTCCCTGCACAGTGTGCGGGGACCGCCCTGTCAGCCGACGGGGATCCGCCCATGTGAAAGGGCCCTTAGTCTTAGCGATGGGGGTGGTACACGCTATAGACCAGGAACCCCATCCTGTGATGCAGTTCCATTCTGCAAATAACTGCAGAGTATGCAGAGCATTCCAGCCCTGGTTCTAGTACAGCCCTCAAAATTTACACTCGCCTGCTCGCATTTTGCGAGAAAATTTTAGGGCTGGTGAGTGTGGGCTGCCTGGGAGCAGGGGGGGGGGGCGAGCAAGGAGAGGAGAGGAAAGTCGCCACTGCAGCTGCTGTCGCCGCCACCGTCTGGTTGTTCAGAGCGCGGGGAACATAACAGCTTTCAATATAATAGCTGTGTTCTCCGCCGTACGCGCCATATACAGCCCGTGGCGGGGAACACAGCTATTGAATTGAAAGCTGTAATGTTCGCCGCGGTTTGAACAATGCGGTGGCGGCGTCTCCGGCTCCTATCCTACCCAGCACAGGTAGGCTGCAATGTGGGGGAACTCTGGCTGTAATGTGGGGGAACTCTGGCTGCAATGTGGGGGGACTCCTGGCTGCAATGTGGGGGGACTCCTGGCTGCAATGTGGGGGGACTCCTGGCTGCAATGTGGGGGGACTCCTGGCTGCAATGTGGGGGAACTCTGGCTGCAATGTGGGGGAACTCTGGCTGCAATGTGGGGGAACTCTGGCTGCAATGTGGGGGAACTCTGGCTGCAATGTGGGGGAACTCTGGCTGCAATGTGGGGGAACTCTGGCTGCAATGTGGGGGAACTCTGGCTGCAATGGGGACATTTTGCTGCATTGGGGACATTTTGCTGCACTGGGGACACATGCTGCATTGGTAGACATGGGCAGGCTTCATTTTTGGGCGCGGATAAAGTTGTTGTTAATATTTATTTTTATAATTTAATTCTGCATAAAACATTTAAGTGTCATTTCATGAGATTTATGAGGGCGTGTTTAGGGGAGGGATTAGGGGGCGGGACACAGTAGGGGTTGGGCGGGGCAACTGGTGGCGAGTACGCCTTGAGGCCTGGCTAGTAGCTCAGAACTTGAAATTTTGAGCCCTGTTCTAGTACATTGCATAAGTATCATAAAATCACTGATGACCGTATAATTTTCAACATAACATAACAGGGACACCTTTTTGTCCAGCAAGCCATTATGAAGATTGTACTTTAATCAAGGGCGAGATATTCATTTAAAATGGGTGTGATTTTGCAAGTGGCATTCCATTAACCTAATATCATACTTTAATTAAACGTATAATGCAGAGTAGGTAAGTATAACATGTTTGCTATTTTGATGTAAACAAAGAAAGCTTTAATATCACTTTAAATTGTGTGAGGGTATGTGTGTTTGAGGTTGTTATCATGTTGGAATACTGCCCTGTGGCCCAGTCTCCAAAGGTAGGGGATCATGCTCTGCTTTAGAATGTCACAGTACATGTTGGCATTCATTGATCCCTCACTGAACTGTAGCTCCCCAGTGCTGGCATCTACAGACCATGACACTCCCACCACACACGCTTGACACCATCTGAACCAAATACGTTTATCTTGGTCTCATCAGACCACATGACATGGTTCCAGTAATCCATGTCCTTAGTCTTCTTGTCTTCAGAAAACTGTTTGCGGGCTTTCTTATGCATCTTCTTTAGAAGAGGCTTCCTTCTGGGATGACAGCTATTCAGACCAATTTGATGCAGCGTGCGGCATATGGTCTGAGCACCAAGAGGCTGACCTCCATCCCTTCAACCTCTGCAGCAATGCTGGCAGCACTCATATGTCTATTTCCCAAAGACAACCTCTGGATATGACGCTGAGCATGTGCACTCAACTTCTTTGGTCGACCATGGCGACACCTGTTCTGGGTGGAACCTATCATTTTAAACTGGTGTATAGTCTTGGCCACCGTGCTGCAGGTCAGTTTCAGGGTTTTGGCAATCTTTTTATATCCTATGCCATCTTAATGTAGAGCAACAATTTTTTTTTTTAGATCCTCAGAGTTCTTTGCCGTGAGGTGCCATGTTGAACTTCCAGTGACCAGTATGAGAGAGTGAAAGCGATAACACCAAATTTAACACACATGCTCCCCATTCACACCTGAGACCTTGTAACACTAATGAGTCACATGACACCGGGGAGGGAAAATGTCTAATTGGGCCCAATTTGGACATTTTAGGGGTATACTCACGTTTGTTGTCAGCGGTTTAGACAACAATGGCTGTGTATAGATTTATTTTGAGGGGACAGCAAATGTACACGGTTATACAAGCTGTACACTCACTACTTTACATTGTAGCAAAGTGTCATTTCTTCAGTGTTGTCACATGAAAAGTTATAATAAAATATTTGCAAAAATGTGAGGGGTATACACACTTTTGTGAAATACTGTAGATCTGTGCTCGGCTCCACCACCCCACTCTCTTCTCATTGGCACACTAGCTGTGTCTCAGCAAATGAAGAGGGAGAGTCCCCATACAGCCAAAGCTATCATAACCATCGCTGGATTGGAGGGGCTCAGGTAAGGGTTGGGGGGGCTGGAGGAGGGGGGCGCTGCATACAGAAGTTTTTTTTTTATCTTCATGCATAATAAATCAACTTTTCGTCTTTGGAATTACTTTAAGCAATTTTTGCTCATATTTCACCTTTCCATGAATAAATTGGGACTCCCTCCTTCTGAGTTTTTGACTCTTATATTCTGTATCAGAATGGCCACTGTTGCACATGGAAAGAGTTTTTTTAGATGAGGAGTTGCAAGGTTTAAACAGCGTTTCCCTATGTCTGCCTTTATCTTTTGTTTATGTTTTTTTTAGATTGGGATCATTGGTGATTGCTTTATATATTAAGATGAGCATTGTGCAGGCAGCCCCAATTGTGATTCATGATTACTAAAGGATCTAAGGCTCAGTGTTCGCTTTCATGCTAGCTTGTAATAAAAGTACCCTCTATGGGCCGTCAAACAAAATACTTTATCTGGAGCAGACTAATACAGTGCCAGGAGATGACAAAGAGTTGAAAATTGTCAATTTTTCTTTATTATGCCTAATGCCGCGTACACACGATAATTTTTCAGCAGAAAAAAAAACGTAGTTTTTCAGCATGTCCAAAAAACAACGTTTTCCCAACTTCATCATTAAAACGATGTTGCCTACACACCATCGTTTTTAAAAAATTATCTAGCAAAGCGCGGTGATGTAAAACACCTACGCCGGCACTATAAAGGGGAAGTTCCATTCGCCTTTGGGCTGCTTTAGCTGATTCCGTGTTATGAATGTGCTTACTCCATTATGAAGGGTAGTTTTACCAGAACGAGCGCTCCCGTCTCATAACTTGCTTCTGAGCATGCGTGGGTTTTTTACGTAGTTTTAGCCCACACACGATTATTTTTTACAACCCGAAAAACAACATCGTTTAAAACAACGTTAAAAAATTTAGCATGTTCAATTTTTTTTTTTTTGACGTTTTTCAGAACCTAAAAAATGATGTGTAGCCCACACACGATCATTTTAAATGACGTTTTTGAAAAAGTACGTTTTTTTCATGCCGAAAAATGATCGTGTGTACGCAGCATAAGTAATATCCATGACTCCAGAATAGGGAACGTACCTGATCTACTTAAAGCAGTCATTTTAGTTTACAACACTTTAATTTATCACCTATGCTTAGAATTGAGACAGACATCAAGACACTTTTTTTTACACAATTGATCCGTTACATAATATGTTGTATAAATAAAGAAACTTGTGACAGGTCAAAGATTTCCTTATTACAGACCGCTGCCTACCTTTTCTAAATAGCACTGATTGCAGGAAACTGGCATGCAGTGATGAGGACACTCTCAAAATACACAAATACAAGTAAAACACTGACCCAAACTAAAATACTTGCAGCTCTAACATGTTTTTTTTTTAAAGCAGTTTGCAATTTAAATAAAAAGCAATATTTCTGTGTATACCTTTAAAAATAATTTATTGTTGTTCAGATAAAAAATCTTGTTTTAAATTTTTCTTTTCTGACATGTATGCCTAGTAGTTATATGTTAACTCTCTAAATCATACATATGTTGACATGTGTGGCTCATTTCATTCCTATCAAAATGCAGACAAACTTACGAATTTACAAATTGCAATAGTAACAAATTAAAACGAATCCAAACAAAAAAAATTAAATTCAGCCAAAATTCAAATTTTAATCAAATTATAAATCGAATTTGAAATCGAATTTTAAAGCAGGAGTAAAATAAAATAGAATAGAAAATAAAGGAATAGAATAGAAAATAATAGACTAGAAAATAAAATAACAGAATAGCATAGACAATAAAAGAATAGAATAGAAAATATAGAACATAATAGAATATATTAAAATAGAAAGAAAACTACTTCCGAAATTTTAATTAAAATAGAATAGATTTAAATATAATACATTTAAATAGAATAGACTAGATGTCAGGTCACCTGAGGCCAGATGACAGATGCACACCGTTGGGTCAGGAGTGCACCGCTATGATAGTGGACCCTATGACTGACTGCTGTGGTTGGAACCCTGGGTGGTGCAGGAAGGCAGGCGCACAGAGGAGCCAACACAAATCCCACAGGGAGCTAGAATGTGAGATTCCCCAGGGCACGGAGTCTAAGAGCCAGCAGGTGTTCACCAGAGCTTCTAGTGGTGAGGATGGACTTCACTGCAGCTGACTCCAGGTCGCTGCCCCTGGGGTCTCCCAGCTCACGCTCACGGTAGGCTATAGGACAGGGGTATGCAATTAGCGGACCTCCAGCTGTTGCAAAACTACAAGTCCCATCATGCCTCTGCCTTTGGGTGTCATGTTTGTGGCTGTCAGAGTCTTGCTATGCCTCATGGGACTTGTAGTTCTGCAACAGCTGGAGGTCCGCTAATTGCATATCAGTGCTATAGGAGGATAAGCTAAAGGTCGGGGCGACAAGCAGACAAGGATAAACGGTGAACAAGCCAAAGGTCAAGGGTCACAAGCAGGTAGGGATAGTCGAGAACGCGCCAAAGGTCAGGGTCACAAGCAAGCAGGGATGGTCGGGAACACGCCAAAATGACGCTCAATGCTTCCAATGCATGGATTTTTATCCGATGGAGTTCCACACAGACAATCGGATTTTTCTATCGATTTTTTATCCATAGGAAAAATGTAAAACATGTTCTATTTTTTAACACCGATGGGAAAAAGACCGATGGGGCCCACACACAATCGGTTTGTCCAATGAAAACAGTCCATCGGTCTGTTTTCACCGGACAAACCGATCGTGTATACACAGCTTAAGAAATGTCATTTTGTGCAGAGACTGTTATAAACACGTAAAATATTTGCTACCTTACAGGCATACTATAGACACCCCCTAGGTACAGAATTTAAAGGAATATTTCACTTTTATTGTTTCACTTTAAGCATTATTAAAATCACTGCTCCTGAAAAAACTGCCATTTTTAAAACTTTTTTTTTGCATTGATACATGTCCCCTGGGGCAGGACACTAACTTGCATATTACCCTTTAAAATTAGCACTTTTGATTTCTTCCATAGACCTTTAAAGGGCTTTTAAATTTGCCACCAAACACCCCAAATTGTTCGCTATGCGGCGAACAGCCAATGTTTGAGTCGAACTCATGCTCGACTCGAACATAAAGGTCATCCCTATTCATGAGTGTAATTGAATGAAAATGAAAACATAATTTTATTTAGGTAAAAACATGTTCTGTTTTTAACTCTTTATCTGTGCTTATACCTAAAAAGGGTTTGTGAAGGAATGAAAAAAGGAAGAAAAGATCTAAGTTTGATCTTTAACCACTTGCCATCCGCCGACCGTCAAATGACGGAGGCATGGTGTGGCTCTCGTTCTGGGTGGATGTCATATTAGGGCTCCCAGAATGGCTGGTCATATGCGTCCATGGGGGCATGCATCACGGCGATCACTAGCGAACCATGTTGCCAGGACACGGCACGACCTTGATCTCTGTAAAGAGCCGATCATGTGGCTCTTTACCATGTGATCGGCTGTGTCCAATCACACTTGGTCACATGTAAATGTGGACGTTCAGTAAATCATCTCACCTCATGCGGATAGGGAAAAAGATGGACAGCCGCACTCCAAATAGTCTTGAAAAAAGACGTGCTCTTTATTGATGGAAAAATTCACAGCATACAGTCAGCATACAGCAGGGAAAATGGCTGACGCGTTTCGCATTGATCTCAATGCTTAATCATAGCTAAATCATCTCACCTCGCCTCACACTGACAGAGTTTGTAACAAGGAGAATTGATCAGCGGTATCTCCTCACAGGGAACACTCGGACATGTAATTACAATAAAGCCCCCCCAGTGCCACCAATCAGTGCCACCAATCAGTGACCATCAGTGCCACAAATCAGTGACCATTAGTGATACCAGTCACTGCTGCTTTTCAGTGCCCATCAGTGACCTTGAGTGCCTGCTCATCAGTGCTGCCCATCAATGCCTCCCATCAGTGCTCTTCAGTGCCGCCTATCTGTGCCCATCAGTGTCGCCTATCCATGCCACCTATCAGTGCCTTTCAGTGCCATCTATCTGTGCCCACCAGTTCCACCCATCAGTGGTGGCTATCAGTGCTCATCAGTGCAGCATATAAGTGGCACCTATCAGTGTCTATGAGTGCAACATATTAGTGCCTCTTTAGTGCTACCTAATCAGTGTCTAAGTGCCGCCTCATCAGTGCCCATCAGTGCAGCCTATCAGTGGCCATCAGTGCAGTCTCATCAGTGCCCATCAGTGCAGCCTCATCAGTGGCCAACAGTGCAGCCTCATGAGTGCCCATCAGTGCAGCCTCATCAGTGGCCATCAGTGCCCATCATTTCTGCCTATCAGTGCAGTCTATCAGTGTCCATCAGTGCAGCCTCATCAGTGTTCATAAGAGAAGGAGAAAATGTACTTATTTACAGAATTTAATGACAGAAACTAAGAATTATTTTTTTCAAAAGTGTCAGTTTTTACTTTTTTTTGTACAAAATAAAAAAAAACAGCAGTGATTAAATTACATCAAAAGAAAGCTCTATTTGTGTGAATAAAATTATAAAATGTTGTTTGGGTACAGTGTTGCATGACTGCGCAATTGTCATTTAAAGTGTGACAGCGCTGAAAGCTGAAAAATGGCTTGGGCAGTAAGGGGGTGAAAATGCTCGGTAGACAAGTGGTTAATCTACAGCAAAATATTGTATGATGGTCATAGGTCCGAGTGTCTGTGATTTGTAGAGTTGACTGTAAGGCCGCGTACACATGATCAGTCCATCCGATGAAAACGGACTGAAGGACAGTTGTCTTAAGTTAACCGATGAAGCTGACTGATGGTCCGTCACGCCTACACACCATCGGTTAAAAAAACGATCCTGTCAGAACGCAGTGACGTAAAACACAACGACGTGCTGAAAAAAACAAAGTTCAATGCTTCCAAGCATGCGTCGACTTGATTCTGAGCATGCGCGGGTTTTTAACCAATGCTTTTGCATACTAACGATCGGTTTTGACCTATCGGTTAGGCGTCCATCGGTTAAATTTTAAAGCAAGTTCTCATTTTTTGACCAAAGGTTAAAGAACCTATGGGGCCTACACACGATCGGTTTGGACTGATGAAAATGGTCCTTCAGACCGTTCTAGTCTGGCGATCCTATCGTGTGTACGCGGCCTAAGGGTAATCAAGCACTGAATGCCATTATTTTCAAAGTTGCTTGCATTTCCTTTTTGACTTTAAAAAAAGTTTGCAGCAATACATAGATTTTGGATTGAGACCGTGAGAGAGAGGGGAAATGCAATATTACTTTGAAGTATAGAAGCTAGACAGAAACAGAAGTCTCAAGGGGCTAACATTCAGTCCTTTAGTCACAGCATGCTACACTGAAATTAAAGCCAGTCTGATTTAATTTTGATGAGGCATCATTGTAATCAAAAAGTAATGAATTGGGAAACAATCAAAACAATTCAAGTATTATTTTTCTTGAAAAGGTAATACAATTATCAAGTGTAAATTATGTGTGAAAATAGGGCACATACCTGAAGATTATTTTAGTAAGATAGCATATGTAAAGGTATGTATGAACAATCAGGACATCTAAACAGACTCCCGGGAGTTAATTTCGGAGTGCAAAGACATCTTTCTGATGCATTCTGTTCATGCATTCAGTATTAAACAGAAATCCCTAAAATCTGGATAAGGCGACACTGATTAAAGCTCTACAAGCTTCTAATTGAAACTTGTGGAATATGTAGTACATAATTAAAATAATAATGAACAAATCTGAAAACAAAAGCCTAAAATGCACAGAGGGGGCCAGATTCACCAAAGAGATACGACGGCGTTTCTCCTGATACGCCGTTGTATCTCTGTTTCTATCTATGCGACTGATTCATAGATATCCATAAGATCCGACAGGTGTAATTGTTTTACACGGTCGGATCTTAGGATGCAATACCGCGGCCGCCGCTGGGTGGAGTTTGCGTCGTAAACCAGCGTCGGGTATGCAAATTAGCAGTAACGGCGGATCCCCAAAGGATTTTCGCGTTCGCTACGTCGCCGCTAGTCTAGTTTTCCGTTGCAAAGTTAGTCGTCGTTTTAGGTGCCCTAACTTTAGTCAGCAAACGTATTGCTGTCTAAAGTATGGCCATCGTTCCCGCGTCGAAATGTAAAAATGAACGTCGTTTGCGTAACACGTCCGGGAATACGGAAGTATGCTACGCGCGTCGCCGTTCAAAAAAATGACGTCACGGCGCGCAAAGCACAACGGGATTTGCGAAACAGAGCATGCGCAGTAGGTCCGGCGCGGGGGCGCGCCTAATTTAAATGGCACACTCCCATTTGAATTAGCCCGCCTTGCGCCAGAGGCCGCCGGCATAGTTTCCATCGCAAGTGCTCTGTGAATCAGGCACTTGCGATGAAAACTTGCGGAGGTGTAACGTATCTACGATACGTTACGCCGCCGCAGTTCTATGTGAATCTGGCCCTTAGTGCCTAAACAATAATAACATTCACCTAATATTTGCAGGATACAACATCCCCCACACAGTTATAAAGCACACATAGGAAACACATTTAAACCTTTGATTGCCCATTGATGTTAACCCCTTCCCTGCCAGTGTCATTTAGTTTATACAGCATTAATTATTTTAGCAGTGATCACTGTATTGGTGTCACTGGTCCCCAAAAAGTGTCACTTAGGGCCAGATCCACGAAGCGTTTACGCTGGCGTATCTATTGATACGCCGCGTAACTTCTAGTTTGCTCCGGCGTATCTTTGTTTTGTATCCACAAAACAAGATACGCCTGAAACTGGGCAAGATCCGACTGGCGTACGTCTTAGTACGCCGTCGGATCTAAGGTGCATATTTACGCTGGCCGCTAGGTGGCGTTTCCGTCGATTTCCGTGCTGAGTATGCAAATTAGCTAGATACGGCGATCCACGAACGTACGTCTGGCCGGCGCATTTGTTTACATTGTTTCCGTAAGGCTTTTTTCGGCGTATAGTTACCCCTGCTATATGAGGTGTATCCTTTGTTAAGTATGGTAGTCGTCCCCGCATCGAATTTTGAAAATTTGACGTTGTTTGCGCAAGTCGTTCGCGAATAGGGCTTTGCGTAGAATGACGTTCATGTCGTAAGCATTGGCTTATTGCGAGTTAATTTTGAGCATGCGCACTGGGATACCCCCACGGACGGCGCATGCGCCGTTCAGAAAAAACTTTATTTATTTCGGGTCAAGACGTATTACCATAAAACACGCCCCCATCTCATCCATTTGAATTGCGCGCCCTTACGCCGACACAGTTACACTACGCCGTCGTAACTTACGGGGTAAATTCTTTGCGAATACGGGAAATATGCTGTAAGTTACGGCAGAGCAGTGTATCTGAGATACACTACGCCGGCCGTAAAGAAGCGCCACGCTTCGTGGATCTGGCCCTTAGTGTCTAATTTGTCCACCGCAATGTAGCAGTCCTGCTAAAAAACGCTGATCACCACCATTACTAGTAAAAAATAAAGAAAATGCCTAAATCTTTCCCATAGTTTGTAGACGTGATAACTTTTGCGCAAACCAATCAATGTACGCGAATTGGGATTTTTTTTAATCAAAAATATATAGCAGGTTACAAATTGGCCTAAATTGATGAAGGGAAAACTGAAAAATGCAGCGCTAAACAAATACAACAACCCCAGAGATCCCTAAAGGGTGAGTATTCAAAAGTGAAATGATAACTCATACATAAAATATATGCTCAATACAGTGAATAAAATAAGTGAAAGTGCTCAGTGCATGAATGAGAAATAACTGAATACACTTCTGCAGATACAATACAAAATAACGCATATAGTCCATATACTAATTATATAAAGAATGTTTGCTGACCAAAACAATTCCACATATTTGTAGTAAACACTTAAAAGTTCATGAAGACATTCAGTGTTTCAACCTCCTAGATGTAATAATACGATGCTGTTATTCTTAAACAGAAAATGACAAAGCTGTAGCATACAAGGTGATTTTTACACGCAGCACCCAGGGATGTGTATCCAACACCAGGGGAAGGGGAATGGGTAACTGTTGAAGTACCTTTGTACGAAACATGTCGGGTACATAGCCTGACAAGCTTTATACACCATGCTTTGTATCGATTTTTTGTGATCACGATATGTACGCATCTGCTGTGATGTTTGTTCGTTTTTAAATTAGTTTTATCTGAATACATTTTTTAAACCTTGGATTTATCTGCACCATGTGGAGGCCTTTTTTGTTTTTTCCTACGATTCACGCCATGTTTTGGACATAAGGAGCACCACCTTGCCGGAGTCTTTACTGCCGCAGTTTACACCTTGTACCATCACTGGTCCCTTGATTGTGGATGTAAGTGTACATCATTCTGCTCACAGAAGTTCTAGCTGGAAAGTCTGCCCCGGAGGATCGTTTCTTGCTGTATTGACCCATCGTTGCTGGTGTGTGTCCACGATTTGGGGTAAGAGTACCCATTCCCCTTCCCCTAGTGTTGGATGCTGCATGTGAAAATCACCTTGTATGCTACAGCTTCATCATTTTCCCTCTAAGAATAACAGTATCCTATTATTACATCTAGGAGATTGAAACACTGAATGTCTTCATGAACTTTTAAGTGTTTACTACAAATATGTGGAATTGTTTTGGTCAGCAAACATTCTTTATATAATTAGTATATGGACTATATGCGTTATTTTCTTTGCTCTGAAGGAGCTTATTGTATCCGCAAGAGTGTATTTGGTTATTTATCATTCATGCACTGAGCACTTTCACTTATTTTTTTCACTGTATTGAGCATATATTTTATGTATGAGTTATTATTTCACTTTTGAATACTCACCCTTTAGGGATCTCTGGGGTTGTTGTACTTGTTTAGCGCTGCATGTTTCTGTTTTTCATTTTTATACACAATGGGGGTTATTTACGAAAGGCAAATCCACTTTGCACTACAAGTGCACTGAGAGTGCATTTGGAAGTAAAGTCGCTTGTAGATCCGAGCGGAAGATCTGAAATGAGGGAAAGCTCTGCTGATTTTATCATCCAATCATGTGCAAGCTAAAATGCTATTTTTTATTTTCCTTGAATGCCCCCCTCAGATCTACAGTGACTGCACTTGAAAGTGCACTTTCAGGTGCACTTGCAATGCACTTGTAGTGCCTTTCGTAAATAACCCCCCATATGTCTTATTGTTGATGCTGGCTGCTTTTTTTTTAGGTATTAGTAGCGCAACTTTTATTACATACACTAAATTGATGAAGAAATTAGATTGTTTACATATTTTTATTGTATATGTTGCATAGCAGAAAGAAAAAAAAATATTATTTTTTTTCAAAATTGTTGCCCATTTTTTGTTTATAGTGAAAAAAATAAAAACCACAGAGGTAATTAAATATCACCAAAAGAAAGTTTTATTTGGGGGAAAAAATGGACATCAATTTTGTTTGGGTACAATGTCGTATGACTGCAGTTTTCAATATCATAAAAAAACAACCTGGTCATTAAGGGGGTAAATTCTTCAGGGACACAAGTGGTTTAATGGTGAGCAAATTGTCTGAAAAAATTCAAAAATGCGGGAACAAGAACTGGTCACCAGTATTGTCTGTAAGCACCTTAAAACTGCTTGTTTCCAGTGTCTTACTATGCCTCATCCTGTGCTAAGTACCTTATTCTGTGCTGTACACACATGGGGTGGTGCCAATCTTTGTAGAGCCATCTTAGCATTGCTTTTTAATATCAGACCAACCCCACAAATGACCGATGATGTGATAAACAATGAACTAATAACTGGTAAGGGAATAATTTATAGGCAGTGAGAGAGGAGTAGGACACAGAAACATGGAGAGCAGCAGCACAGTAGGGGGTAAGCATACAGAGGTAGCTGAAGTGGTGTAGGTGGGTGTATGGATCAACAGTGGTGGAGGAAGCACAGATCAACAGAATTAAGTAGTAGCAAAGATATCATTTTACTGCAAGTATTCTCAAATGGCTTCCTTCCCTTTAGGCCCTCAAAAAATAAAGCAAAAAGAAAAAAGCACAAAATATACATAATCGAATGTCACTACAGTTTCCAGGAAGGCACTCCAAATCTCATAAAAATAATAGTCATCAGAGGCAGAAGTTGTCAGGATATTCATTAGATGTTCTCAGACTACATATATGCAATTATGAAGCTATAGGAACAGGAGTGCCCAGGGTATCTTACATGTTAGGAAGTACACTGCAAAGTCTTGGGAATAATTCATAGCAAAGGGTAGATTTCCCATGGTACTGCTTAGCAACAATTAAACTTACTACATATTTCCTACAAAATTTGAATCGTACAGAGTTACTGTATGTTGATTACACAGGAGATTACACATTTCTCTTACACAAATTCTGACCACTGGGGAGTATTCTCAACATACATTAGGTAAATATACTTGTTCCAAAACGTTTCTTCAAGTAAATTTGTAGAAAATGAGAATTAGGTTACGAAGAACAACAAAAAACTCACTTTTACATTCAGGGAAGCAGACTTTTCCATTTCACTATGCTGCCATAACAAAAACAACACAGAATTACTTTAGGAATTAAATGTTTCTGTACATGTTTGAGAAGCCCGATAAGCTAAAACTGTGCCCAAATGAGTATAACAGTACACCAAATCACCAATTTGTTTTCTGTTAATTTGTCAAAGCACATCATCCTCTGAAGCACATTAGCAAACATGGACTTGTGAAAATAAATATATATAAGATATATAGCTTCAAATATTTATAAATGAATAATGCTTGCTTAACTCTCGGAAAACACATTGATAAAAGCTGGTTAGAGAAATTAAGGGGAACTTTATAAACTTGAAAATATTCCCTGCTTAAGCTAAGATGGTTTGAGCTGCTTTGTTGTACAAACTGCATAGATCTGTAGCTGCAAATGCTTAAAATAGTGTTGTACTTTTTGTCTTAACACTCAGATTTTAAATTTCCTTGATATTGGCCTAATTGCTGCAAGGCATGTGGAATATCCATTATATGAAGTAATGAAGCAGATACAATATCAATATGGTTTGCGAAACATTTTGAACTTTTATAAAGGTTAAGTTTCAATAAAGATCATTTACTGATCTCAGCTCAACTCTGAACAGAAATATTATAAACTTGCAGTGTATTAGGCAATGAACTGCAATGGCATTAACCGGTTCCAAAAGCTAATACTGTTTAGTGCTCTACTCCTGGGTCTCACTACTGTCAACATTATCATTCAGAGCAGATTTAGAGCAATAAGATAGCCTAAGCAGTTATATGCAGTAATACAGATATACAATCTGAAAAATCACAGTTTGCATATATTGGCTAGGCTTGTCTATGGCAATTTCAGTGCATTCTAATTGCATGTAAAATATAGTCTTAATACAATGTGCCTATTTAGGATTTCTGTCCTTTTCATCTGGTGCTGTGTTTTATTTTAAAAAGTTGAGTATGAATGTGTAAATATACTGACAGTGTCATTAGAGCAGTGAATTGTGTCATTAGGGCAGAGATTTTTGTGTCCTAAAAATATTGTAAAGAATAAAATAATAAAAGTAAAAACTTCTGACATCGTCCACTGCCCTAGTGGACGATGTCAGAAGTTTTTACTTTTATTATTTTATTCTTTACAATATTTTTAGGAGCCCCATTAGTATACTTTGGAGAATTATCAGGGGTCTAAACAGGGGAAATCCGCACCACATAGGGTGATTAGAGTGTGCCCTTGCTGACCTATATAACTGCATGTGCTATGGGGTAATTCATATGCAAAGATCACAACAGTGACTATGAAGTTAACTTGAGTCCATTTCTAAAAGCTTAAAACTTCTGCTATATGTTTACTGGCAATCTGCTAAATTTATGATGTCAGAACAAATATAGAAACAGGAGCTGCAATTTTAGTCCGTACTTGTGAATTTTTTTAATATGAATTTCTCCACAGAGAAGCTACATAGGTCAGTGACGATCAGTGATTGGGAAGCTTTACTGCTTGTTAAACATTTTAATGTCCACAATCTGCACACAGGTTTACTTCAAGTAAAAGGAAAAATGGGGTCGTCAGGATAACCTTTGTTTTGGTTTATGTAAGGAAAGTGCTGAATGACATTGGCAGCATTGCAGACTATACTAAGATGCAAGGTTGCAACTATAGTTGTTACCTTTCAATTAAACTGTGCTGCCAACAGCACTAAGCACATTGGGCCAGATTCAGATACATTTGCGTTGCTCCACGGCAGAGTAACGTATCCCATTTACGTTACACCGCAGCAGGTTTACAGCGTAAGTGCCTGATTCACAAAGCTCTTACCTGTAAACTTGCGGCGGTGTAACGTAAATCCGCTCGGCGCAAGCCCGCCTAATTCAAATGGGGCGGGCACCATTTAAATTAGGCGCGTTCCCGCGCCGAACGTACTGCGCATGCTCCGTCGGGAAAATTACCCGACGTGCATTGCGCTAAATGACGTTGCACGGACGTCATTTGTTTAGACGTTAACGTAAATGGTGTCCAGCACCATTCACGGACGACTTACGCAAACGACATGATTTTTTAAATTTCAACGCGGGAACGACGGCCATACTTAACATGGCTTAGAACACCTAGGGCTCAGCCCTAATTTTACGACGCGTATCTCGACGGAAACGACGGAAAGTTAGAGCGACGGGTAAAGCGGATGTTTGTGGATCGCCGTAACTAGTCATTTGCATATTCTACGCGGACCGCAATGGCCTCGCCACCTAGCGACCGGCATAGAATTGCATCCTAAGATCCGACAGTGTAAGTCAATTACACCTGTCGGATCTTAGGGCTATCTATGCGTAACTGATTCTATGAGTCAGCCGCATAGTTAGGACGGGCGGATCACAGAGATACAACGGCGTATCAGGAGATACGCCGTCGTATCTCTTTTGTAAATCTGGCCCTTTGTTTTGTGCCTTAAAGCGTTTATTACCCCAAAACTTCATATTCCTGATATGTGTCTGCTGTACCATGTATTTGTATGAGAAAGTATCCTGTTCTCTTTGTAGTGCTTCCTTTGTGTGAAATCCCTGGTGTTCCTGCCAGTCCCTCTGCTTTCCTATTAGAAACTGACCACACTGTGGTCAGTTCTCTAGCTATGCTGGGAACTCAGTGTACTCTCCTCCAATTATCAGACTTGTCCTAACACGCCCCGCTGCACAGCCATTCACTGGCAAGCTCAGCGTTCTTCTGTTTCTCCTCATCCAGATCTTATGCAGCTGAGAACTGAGGGAATGTGATCACTTATAAAAAAAGGGTAAAGATATTTATAATGTTTTTTTTTATATCTATACACAAATGTTTTGCCTTTAATTTCTATTTGAAACTAAATGAGTTGTTTTACAAGGTGATTGTTTACAATCACATTAATAGCGCAGAAACAATAACAGACCTGCAGTAGCTACGTCAAACTAGGCCCAAGTCAAATGCATGCCATCCAGATGAATCTACTGTAAATGCATAAATGTAAATGTTGCTGATCTAGACAGAGGTGAAAACAAAACACCACTGAGACTGTTGCCACTCAAAATAGGTTTATCCATTTTGATTGGAATAGATCAGTATTTGGTTCAAAAACAGCTAGACGGACACTTTACCTTTACAACAGATATATAGCCCTTGTATCTTTCCTGCATTTGCAGCGCCCCCCTGGTCTGCAGCTCCACCTTGTCTCAGTAGTCAGCAGCAGAGGGGTGGACAGAACTCCTCTGCTAGATCCTAAACTTCCCTATGCAGCTACATCACCCCATCATCTGTATGCCCTGGTTTTAGCATTCAGCAGACTCCAGCAGCTGACTCCACTCCAGCCCTCTTCTGGTCCTCCCCCAGACCCTGCACTTTGTTTCCCAGCTCCACTCCAGCTTCTTCCCAGCTGAGATGTAAAAGAGGGTGGAAGACACTTAACTGTTGAAGGTGGGGGTGCTCTGGACATATGATGTAAGGAGAGGGTGAGGTGCTCTTGACATCTGCTTATAATTGCTATGAGAATAATACAAGTCTATGCCAGTTGAAAAGGAGGGTCATGCCACTGGTATTACTGGTATCATCCACAAGAACCTTTATTGGTGACTGCTCAGACAGAACGTAATGAATAAAAGTGACTAAAGTGCTGATATAATTAGTAAATAAATGAATAAATAGTGGATAATCAAATTATAAAAGCTGCAGCTACAATAAATGTGTATCTGACACTTGGGTAAATGATAAAAATACCTTGAAAAAATCACGTGACTAGTGACACAACGCATAGGGGAGGAGCCTAGTGATGAGACCTGAGAAGACTGAGGAGTGAAACATTGTATCTGATCGTATTATGCGCTGCAATATATCTCACTACATGTGAGTTGCCTGTACACTTCAGATCCACAAGTCAGTATCAGCATATCACGCTATGTTCACCTCTTTCTTATTTGTTTGAGAGCCTTATTGTTTGAAGCAATCTTGGATTAGGAGAATTACACCGAATACTTGGATCTTTTGTCAGCTAGCTGGGGATCAGCAGGGATTGCTGCATGCTAGGAAGTACTCTACACTGCAGTGGCCTTGATCAGACAAACACATTGCACCTGTTTATGGACGGTTGTTTTATTTCTTTGATTTATACACTGTGCACCAATTCAGTAGCATTTATTTAATATATTTACACAGGTGTTGCTTTGCTCAGACAGAACACCATGGCAGAACCATGTTCTGTCTGAGCAGACTCCAATAAAGTTTCTTGTAGCTGATACCAGCAGTGTGTGAAACTCTTTTTCAGCCTTGTATCACCTGCTCCTGTAGTGTGCATGCTTCTAAATTTTGAATGGGCTCTGTACCAGTCTGCACCTGTCCTTTACAGCTTAAGTTTTAATGTATTACTAAAACCAGTAATGATTAAATGCAAAGGGAACTATTTAATATGATAAAGAGCAGATGCACTTATATAGTCTTACAGATACAAGGGCAACCACATTGCTGATGCGACCCACAATGAATTTGAGTATGACACCCCTGCAATAGAGGGTGCAAGGAAAGTCTATTTTGCTGAGTAGTTTCTGTTTATTCTATTATTAAAAAATGTAGTTAAATAAAAAGGTGATTATTTTCCTAAATAAGACCTACATAAAAGAATCAAGAGTTATTATTTTAATTAATGCTAAAGAGTCAAAAGTTTTGTAAAATACTTTTAAATACGCCTTAACAGGTTAAAAGCTTATATGAGATTTTAGTGACTTGGTTTAAATAAACTTTACATTAGCATGGTAGTCTTGATTCTGTAAAATAAATATACAGTTGCATTTTAGTGCTACAAATATTGAATTTAAAGCGCTTAAGAAAAAAGTGCCTATCAAGCCACCCCAGTGTAAAAGCCTGAGTGCTTTCACACTTAGGCATGCGCTTGCAGGATGGGAAAAACAAGTCCTGCAAGCGGCATCTTTGGGGCGCTGTGGGAGCGGTGTATACAGTGCTCCTACACTTCCCCTGCCCATTGAAATTAATAAGCAGCCCTACCGAAGAGCCTGCAAAGTGCTTTGGCAGCCCCGTAACATGGGCGATATTAACCCTTTCTTCAGCCACAAGCGGAGTGTTAAAAACATCCCGCTAGCGGCCAAAAAAGTGCCGCTATAACAGCGGAAAAACTATCGGTGCTTTACCGCTAATGCCCGCACCACCCCAGTGTGAAAGGTGTCTAAAACAATTTATTGCAAATACTTCAAAATATGTCATGATTAATGCTGAAAAAAATGTAGCCTCCTCTGAAAATTGTTATTAATTCATAAAAGAAGCCTGTAAAAATAACAAAGATTAACTAAATACTCTTGTGAGCTTCTCTGGCATCACTGTTTTCTAAGCTAGATGGATAAATTAATGGCTGGATGTTTTTTTTTGTGATTTCAAACTGAAACAAAATAAAATTTTAGAATAATAATTTAATACAGAAAAACACATGTCTGTCTCTGATTCCTTATCCACATGAAGACCAGATGATGTAGTTATCAATACTTATATCTAACTTTTACTACTACAGAGGAATCATTCCACGGAAGAAAAACTAGCAGAGATGCAAAATATTTCATTTTCTTACATGCCATTTGTTAATAGTCTATATGGCAAAGCACACAGATGTATTGATTTTAGACACTTTAATATTTGAAATGACAATCTTTTCAATTATTTGTTTGATGTATAATCCAAATAGCTGCATGACTAAACATCAGACTTCTGCTGGTGTCTATAAATCTTTGTCCTGTGTACCTGATATACAACCAAATAACATATGCCTGATATCAATCATAAGTTTGGGAAGATGTTAAAGAGTGAATATATTGATGTAAAAATATTTAAATACAACTTGGTTATCAAAATGCAGTAAGGAAATCTGTCATTACTGCAAAAAAACGTAAAATAGCTATATTTTGCTGGGGCATGAAAAGGGCAATTTAGAGCACTGACTTTCAAAGTCACTATTGAGTAATAGGGAGCTCTGGTGTAGCTTCCAAAGAACTCATGAATCGATTAAAAATGCATTTAGTGGCTAATTATGAATAATGGCCATTGGCTTAATTTTAATCACTTCAGCCCCGGAAGGATTTGCCCCCCTTAATGACCAGGCCATTTTTTGCGATACGGCACTACGTCGCTTTGACTGATAACTGTCATGCGGCGCTGTACCCAAACAAAATGTATGCCCTTTTTTCCCCACAGAGTTTTCTTTTGGTGGTATAAACAAACAAAAGCAACAATTTTGAAAAAAATATATTTTTTTTTATACTTTTTGCTATATTACATATCCCCAAAAAAATATAAAAAAGAAATGTATTCATCAGTTTAGGCCAATATATATTTTTCTATATATTTTTGGTAAAAAAAATGCAATAAGCGTATATTGATTGGTTTGCGCAAAAGTTACTGCATCTACAAACTATGGGATAGATATAGGGACTTTTATTTATTTTTTTATTGTTTTTACTAGTAATGGTGGCAATCTGCGATTTTAGCAGGACTGCGACATTGCAGTGGACAAATCTGACCCCAAATTACACTTTTTGGGAACCAGTGACATTATTACGTTGATCAATGTAAAAATAACACTGGCAGAGCAGGGGTTAAAACCAGGGGGCAGCCAAGGGGTTAATGTATTCCCTGGGTGTGTTCTAACTGTAGGGGAGATGGACTCATTCGGACATGACAGAGATCACTGTTCCCAATCACTGGTAACAGTAGATCTCTGACATGTCCCCCGTCAGAACAGAGATCCGCCTTGTTTACACTGGCAGATCCCCATGTTGCCTCACTACTAGGCAATCATGGGTCGATTGCAGACAACGAGTCTGCCTGACCCGCAGGCATGCTCCCACAGCGTGCAGCATCAAAGCGAGCCGCTGTACAGGTACGAAGATTTGTGCAGGAGAGCCAACCTTCCGCAGTATATCTGCATGAGCTGATCTAGTGGTTAAAATTTCAATTTTTTTTTAGGAGTATAAAATAAAGCCAGGACAGTATAAACAGAAGCAAAATGACCCCCTTTTGGAAACTAGACATTCCATGATATATAAGTGAATAAATGTAGCGCTATGTGTATAAACCTATTAATATCTAATAAAATAAAAGTGCATATAATCATGAATCATAACAGTGATAAATAGTCCATAAATTGAATTGAATAAATAAATAAAGGCTCTCCTTATGATCTGTGATTGTTCTTCTTCAAAAGGAGTGCACACCACCACCACCGATGAAATTGCGTGCTCACCTCCCAGATGAGTTAAAACTCATGAACAGATCTCACTAACACACAGCTCCTTTCTCTATCTGCAACGTAGAGAGCGTCCTGACTCTCCTGTAGTCCAAGGGAGGGGGTGAGCATGACACTCCACACCAGGGAGAAAGCCTTGCATTACTGTGTGGAGTTACAGACAGAAGAACAGGAAGTGAGGATTTCTCAGAAGAAATAAGGACATTTAAAAGCAAAATGAAGGATGAGGTAAGTGAAGGAGGACTGCACTAAGATAAAGGAAAAATAAATAGTATCTTTACAACACATTTAAAGACCATTTATGTTCCTGAAATTAATCTTATAACGAATGATTGCATCATTTTGTAAACAGCATAGATGTTACAAAGAGACATCTATGCTGTTATTGTATTATCTGTTATTGTATTATTTGAAAGCAACATTCTGGGATTGATTTACTAAAGGCAAATACAGTGTGCACTTTGCAAGTGCAGCTGTACTCTTTGCGCGAAAGTTTAGTAAATGAGGGGAAGTTCTTTTGACTTTAATCATCCAATCATGTGCAAGCAAACATGCTGTTTTATTTTTTATTTTACTTGCATGTGAATGAGTATTCTTTGCAAAGTGAAGCTAAATATCCTTCATTGAGCTCTGGAGCAAATGCTCTCGCAGAGTGCAGCTACAGTAGGTGAACCCGATTTTGTGTCAATCTCGCTCTCTTTCTCAGCGAGATTGAGCACCTACGAGCCCCATCGCGGGAGCCAGCGCCGAGCTGGCTTGCCGCGATGGAGACAGAGCCGTCATAGAAGCGACGGGAGATCCGACTTGGATTCCCGCCAATTCTACACGTGTGCGGCGTTTGTTATGAATCCTGAAGGGGAAGTCCCCGCCGGATTTTAAATAAAAATCCGGCATGGGTCCCCCCTCAGGAGCATACCGGGCCCTTAGGTCTGTTATGGGTTGTAAGGAGAACCCCCCTACGCCGGAAAAAACGGCGTAGGGGGTCCCCCTACAATCCATACCAGACCCGTATCCAAAGCACGCTACCCGGCCAGCCAGGAAGGGAGTGGGGACGAGCGAGCGCCCCCCCCCCCCTCCTGAGCCGTACCAGGCTGCATGCCCTCAACATGGGGGGGTTGGGTGCTCTGGGGCAGGGGGGCGCACTGCGGCCCCCCCCACCTCAGAGCACCCTGTCCCCATGTTGATGAGGACAGGGCCCCTTCCCGACAACCCTGGCCGTTGGTTGTCGGGGTATGCGGGCGGGAGGCTTATCGGAATCTGGGAGCCCCCTTTAATAAGGGGGCCCCCAGATACCGGCCCCCCCACCCTAAGTGAATGAGTATGGGGTACATCGTACCCCTACCCATTCACCTGCAAGAAAAGTGGTAAAAACACAAATAAACCACACAGTGTATTAAAATATTTTATTTTTCTGCTCCGGAGGCCGCCCCCTGTCTTCTTTATTAGCTCTTTTACCAGGGGGGGCTTCTTCTTTGACGTCTTCGGGTGGGTGGGGGCCGCCGTCTGGTTCTCTTCCACCGCCGGGGGGGTGGCTTTTAAAAAAGCCCCCACCCCCCCGGCGGGTTTCCTCCGGCGTCTTCGGCGGGGCTCTTCTTCTTCCGCTATCCCGACGGGTCTTCTCAACTCTCCGGGGTTCTCCTTCTGTCTTCACCGCTCTCCGTTGTTGACTCGGCGCACCCCGGTTCTTCGTCTCGCTGTCCGGTGTCTTCTTCCGTGCTGTACGTCTTCTCCTTCCGTGCTGTGATGAGTTCTTCTTCTGTGCTGTGACGTCATGTTCTTCACTTCTCTCCTTCTCCCGATGTTGACTCGCCGGTCCTCCTCGCTGAAATGACGGATGCGCGCCTTGCATCGGACCTATATAGGCCTCACAGGCCTCACAGTCCCATCATGCTCTGTACCTACCCATGTGATACCTACCTGGTATACAGCAGAAAGCTAGTGTGTTTAGAAATACAAAGCCTTACTTATAGCTTTGAGTGAAGCTCCGTAAGACACAATCATTAGACTTCTGCTGTATACTGGACCACTCATTTTTTTATAAATGAAGTCTGTGGTTTATGTATGGAATCCAGCATTGACTGTTTCAAGATTCAACTGGATAGGGCTGACTGGAGCCCAGCTTGGAGACCGAAATCTACTGCATAATGATAACAGCCAGGAGGTTGAGATAAACTCATTTATTTGGTGAGACTGTTCTGCACCTAGCCTGTGTAGAGAGAAGATCTGTTCCACCCTTTAAAGGTGACCTGCAAAAAAATACAGAGGGGCAGGTATTAGTCCCCCTGCAAAAGGTGGCAGAACAGCAATGGCCAGTCTATTACAGATGGCCCCTGCACTGACAGGAGTTATTGCATGCTGGATTACTGCACAGATCTGGAAAAAATACACAAACCACACCACGATTCAGTAAGAATACAAATGATCAGTGGGCACAAAAAGGAGCCTGCAACATAGGATTGTGATCGCCATACAGTTTATAAAGTTTTTGTTCTCAATTTTGTCAATATTAAATAATAAAACAAAAAAAAAAAGTTATTGTCACAGGGCTTTGAGCGGGAACAACGTGAGGGCACAGGTGGCTGGAGGTTATATAAGCCACCTGTGTGACAGGAATCCTCACAGCAGCCCCTGAGGCAATTAGAATCGGAGCTCCCCTTCCCTCCCACCCTGTCACTGGCACCATTATGTGGTTGTGTCACCCTTGGATCAAGGGGGGACTTTGGTTTATCAATTTATTCATTATAGCTCGAGTCCTATGACTGAGCCAGTTTAGAATTTGTTTGAAAAGTTTGAATTATATATTTATTTATATTTTCAATGATTGATATTTGAATAAAGATTTATTTATTTATTAAATACCAATAAAGGTGCCGCGGCCGTTTAAAACACCAATTTATTTGTCTTGCCTGTTATTTACTGGGTTTTATAGATAGAGATAAGTGCGATCTACAATCCCATGACATATGTATTGCTTAATCCTGGAGTTCAGCTTTAAAGTGTTTGGCTGGAGTTGTCCTATAACAATAATCTGTTCTCTGTGCTGAAAAAAAAATCTAGTACTTCTGGAAGGAATCCATGCAAGGTAGAACAATATACATACAGGTACATTGAGTTAAACTACCTATGACAGCTGGACCAATACACTGTGGGACTTTTCAGAGATAACAATTGCCATATTTAGACATGTAAGGTGACTTTCCACTCTTTTCTGATATTTATCTTGGCACTGCAGGAAAAACTGAACTGCTTTGAGAATTCATAATGTATTAATAATGAATGTGTAAACAAAACAATACATAAAGATGGCATTTCCCAAATAACAAACAGGATACTTACAATTTCAAACAAAAGGAATTACATTTTTCAGAAGAAGATCAGTTTACTGAACCTGACTTTGGTTTACAACCACTTCAGTCCAAAGTATCACATAATCAAGGTTCGAAGCAGGCTTTTTAACAGCTATGTTGCATATGTATTTCTGTAATGGTATTTCTAAGATATCAATGGATTGACTTTGACCCTGAATGGGACAGTGAATGCTGTATAGTTTGTAAAAAAAAAAAAGATCTAAATAATTTTTAGTTAGAAAGTTGAAAGTGAATAAGTGAAAGACTTTGGCTTGGATAAAAAGTCTGCACAATTTGAATATATAATCATATTTAGTTACAACACTGCTTTTCCTATTTTGAAGATATGATCGAAAAAATACTCAAAGAATAATGAAATGCCAAAATCACCACAATTCTAAAATATTACTTTTTTGTCTGGGTATACAAACTGTTTTATTAACTCTCTTAAAGTGGATGTAAACCTAATTAATGGAATTTAAGCTGGGTACATATATCTGCAGTATTTTGTTATCTCTCTTCAAAGAGCCAAGTCCCTTAGCCCTCTCCTGAACCGATCCTCTGTTATCAGCCTGATAACTCCTGACAAATTCTCAGACACATCAGATAAAAGCAGCCTGACATTTCTGTCAGGGGAGTTTGCTAAAATAGATGAACAGGCAGCTAGCCCTGTTACAAAACAGCTCTGAGAGTCTCTGCCTATGATGAGAAGGGGTGTGTGCCTTTCCTCCATTCAGCAATGTTAGCTATATTGGCTGTATGCCCAGACATCACACTCTGTGTTAAACAGGAAGAGAAAATCTCCTAATACGATCTGAATTTTCTAAACAGTATATAAATGTGAAGACAACAGATATACATACAACCTATGTAGGGAAATTACTTTCATCTCTGTGTATCATCTGAGGCTGTTCACTTCACTGGGTGTATGGAGGGTTTACATCCACTTTAACCACTTAATCCCCGGACCATTTTGTAGCTAAAGGACTAGGCCACTTTTTGCGATTCGGCACTGCGTCGCTTTAACTTGCTTGGTCGTGCGACGTGGCTCCCAAAAAAAATTGGCGTTCTTATTTTCCCACAAATAGAGCTTTCTTTTGGTGGTATTTTATCACCTTTGCGGTTTTTATTTTTTGCGCTATAAACAAAAATAGAGCGACAATTTTGAAAAAAAAGGAATATTTTTTACTTTTTGCTATAATAAATATCCCCAAAAAATATATACAAATCATTTATTTTTCCTCAGTTTAGGCCGATACGTATTCTACATATTTTTGGTAAAAAATCACAATAAGCGTTTATTGATCGGTTTGTGCAAAAGTTATAGCGTCTACAAAATAGGGGATAGTTTTATGGCATTTTTATTAATATATTTTTTAATAGTAATGGCGGTGATCAGCGATTTTTATCATGACTGCGACATTATGGCGGACACATCTGACACTATTTTGGGACCATTGTAATTTTTACAGAGATCAGTGCTATAAAAATGCACTGATTACTGTGAAAATGACACTGGAAGTGAAGGGGTTAAGTGTGCCCTAGTGTGTGATTCTTACTGTAGGGGGCGTGGCATGGCCTGACACATCACTGATCGTCGTTCCCTATGACAGGGAACAGATGATCAGTGACACTGCCACTAGGAAGAACAGGGAAAGGTTTGTTTACACTTACCTCTTTCCGTTTTTCAGCTCTGTGATCCGATCGTGGGACACCAGCGGCGATCGGGTCCGTGGGTCCCGCGGGCGCAGTCACGGAGCTCAGGACCGGGTCACGAGCGCACCGTCGACGGCGTGCGTGCAACCCGCGGCTGGGCTCTTAAAGGCAATGTACCTGTACATGCTTATGCCCAGCTGTGCCGTTCTGCTGACGTATATCGCCATGCTGCAGTCCTTAATCGGTTAAGCTAGGTACACACGGGCCGAAAATCAACCAAAAACTATCTGTTTGGCAGTTAACAACTTTTTGCCCTTTTGTACAGCACCTCATCCGACAGGCTCTTGACTAGCATCTGTCGAATGAGCACACTGGAAAACCAGCATCCAATCACCACTCAAAGCCAATATCTGCAATTGCTGATCGCTGTGTTCTGGCGGGGGGCAGTGTCTCTGTCAGAAAGCAATAGCTCAGCAGGCAGATCAATGCACTAACATTGGATGTCTTATTATGGCAATCTGTAAGATTTTTTTATGTTCAGCCCAGTTGAATGTAAAAAAAAATCCCATATATACCAGGCAAAAATGCCACCACCAGAATCCCCAATTACCTACCAAGTATACTGTGGCCATTATAAAGCTAAAAAATGCCTAGAAATAACAATTCTAAACTACTTTGTGGAAACTTTTTTTATTTGCACTAACATACATTTTTTCAGGACAAGCTTTTGTGGTATGTCCCCTTCTTCAAGGTCCAAGCAGTACTGATTTTGTAGTAATTAAAATATGTAGTAAGTTATATTGTGGTGTAATCTACCTGTGTCCTACTGGGGAAAGTTAGCCTTTATTAGTGGATCCATCTGCAGGAATTCACCAGACTGAATTATTTGTTACCATAATTCAATGTCTGGCCTAAAAAATGGAAGTAAACTAGCTTAGAAGGGTCAATGGGGGTCACAGTAACTATACTGACAATGTGTTTTAGCTATGATAAGGAAAGCACAGGGTGTGCTTGCCATAGAATGCATAGTTAAAGATCCGTGTAGTTCTTGTAGTCACTGGCAGGCCTCTTAAAGTAGATAAATGAGAGGGAATGGAAGAATTAACTAGAAAATTAGGGTGTAGCGATGTCCTGCAGCCTCTTTTCAGCTCTTCCCTGTCCACATACATTAATGGACATTTTTCCTAGTTGTTGCTGGTTGTAAGTGTTAAATTGGGAGGTGAGTGTGAGATTACTGTGCTTTACCATTGCTTCCTGGGATTCATTAAGTTGGCCAGTGATGGCCCTATGGTGGAACAAAAATGCAAAGTCAGGTTAAATATGTTAATGTTGGATGCCCAGACTATTCACTGGAGGAAAGGGCTGTTTTCAACAATTCTTCACCATGTATGATTCAGCTGCATTTCTCCCTATATAACTCTAGCTCCCAGAAGCCTATCCTCATGCCACAATGACTTAGAATAAGGAGGTGAAGGAGGAAGAAATGAGGACGGAGAGGAGGAAATGTGAAGGTAGAAGGGATGAAAGAGTGAAGAAAAGAGGAGATGGAGGGGAAAGAAGGGAAGTTGGAGATTATATTAGTCAGGCTTGCTAGCTACTATGTCAGCACGACATCACTCTTTTTTTTTGCTTTTTTTATGCTTGCCTGCCATTTTTTGGGGAGATGGTCTTGTGTAAGGGCCAACAGCATTTGGCCATAGTGTTCTACCATTTATTCTGCTGCTACCTGCTCTTCCCCCTGGACATATAATTTATCTGCACCAATTGCAGTTGCCTGCCAGGTCTCTCCTATGTACAGCCCAACAACTGCATCAAAATAAAAAGAAATAAGAAAAAATATATAAATACATAAAAAGGTAAATACAAAATAACATCTGTATACTGGAAACAGACAGACAAAAATAACAGATGGAAATATGCCATTCTGGGGCAACACAGGCCAGAAAACTTTCACTAGATTATGAAACGCGTCAGCTTTTTACCCCGTCTGCTGCGGCATGCTTTTTGTGTGTTTTTTTGATTTTACAATAAAAGCAATTTATTTTTGGAGTGCGGCTGTCCAGAATGTTTTTCCTTCATTTTGCTTCATTCTAAGCCTATTCTAACTGCCATGTTAAGGAAAGATGTCTATACTGTACTTAATAATGCTGAAGGCGATTTCTGGTCTCAGCACCAGTCCCCAGCACCAGCTTCAGTGTACAAGAGAGACAGCAACAGATCACCCAGACTCTTCAGCCATTGTTGGCTGTTTCTCCTCTTCACTGAAGCTGGAGAGATTATATGACCAGACAGGAGCACCCTCAACATAGGTAAGTATAAACATCTTTTTTACAGGGAACAGATTTAGGTATAGTTAGGATCTGACTGGAATGCTACTTTAATTGTGTTACTTTCATTGTAAAAGTATAAAAATCAACTACACATCCAATATATGTGGTGCCAGATAATGGTTTCTGTAATGTTGACCATGAAAATTGCATTGTTCCAAAATGCCACATATAACTTTTGGGAATCTCTAAAGCATCTAGTTTAATAGATTTTTGTTTTCCCATGGTCACATTAAAAGGACCTCGCTGAATGGTATTTCTTTCTTAAATGTCCCACATGGCGGTGGTCAATTTTCAATGCCCTTTTTTGACAATAGTTTGTGTATTGCCTTGGCAATGCCCAAATATAGTATTAATATTCACATCACCATAGACTTTAGTAGAGTTCATAGCTAAATTTGGGGTTTGTGGATTTTAGGCTGGATTTAAAGAACCTCCAATGTACTGAACCCAAGCTGATTTAATAATGGCTACTAAAAAGTAAGAGCATCCAATAAAAAATAAATATAAAAAATGGAAAATAAAAACACATCTTTCCATGTGCAAATGTGATATATCACAACATACACAGAAGATTTATCAGTACACTAAGCTCTTTAGGATCACTGAAGGTCAAGGTCCCCACTTAGTTTATTAATTGTTAGTATTCCCTTCCTAATCTGCCATTTTTTTCTATCAGAAACACACTACAATAAACATCCTTTATTCTACAATTTTTACGGTGAGGAATGTTGTTCACATTAAGGAATGAAGAGGGTTTTTAATGCGCTTGGCTACAGTGGTGACATTTTCTCTGTCCCAGAGAAAGGTGTTATTGTGACAGAGTTTCTCCCCACTGGACAGAAAGTGAGGTAAATCTTAAAAATAATGGGCCAGATTCACAAAAGAGATACGACGGCGTATCTCCTGATACGCCGTCGTATCTCTGAGATACGATTGTCGTATCTATGCGCCTGATTCATAGAATCAGGTTACGCATAGATAGCCCTAAGATCCGACAGGTGTAAGTGACTTACACCGTCGGATCTTAGGCTGCAATTTTAGGCCGGCCGCTAGGTGGCGATTCCATTGCGGTTGGCGTAGAATATGCAAATGACTAGTTACGCAGATTCACGAACGTCCGCTTTGCCCGTCGCTCTAAATTTACGTTGTTTCCGTAGAGATACATCGCGTAAAACTAAGCATGCCCTCTAGGTGGCCTAACCAATGTTAAGTATGGCCGTTGTTCCCACGTCAAATTTTTTAATTTCATGTTGTTTGCGTAAGTCGTCCGTGAATGGCGCTGGATGCCATTTACGTTAACGTCGAAACCAATGACGTCCTTGCGACGTCATTTAGCGCAATGCACGTAAGGAAATTTTAGGGACGGAGCATGCGCAGTACGTTCAGCGCAGGAATGCGCTTAATTTAAATGGTCCCCGCCACATTTGAATTAGGCGGGCTTGCGCCGGGCGGATTTACGCTATGCCGTCGCAAGTTTACAGGTAAGTGCTTTGTGAATCAAGCACTTACGCTGTAAACTTGCGGCGGTGTAACATAAATGGGATAAGTTACGCCACCGCAGCGTAACGTATTTCTATGTGAATCTGGCCCCATCTTTCTTTCTTAAAAATTTTTTATCGTAATACGGAACATTTTTAAATGTTTACTGAAATCATGGTAAAATACATTTTTTTTTGCATTTTGACAACAAGTATAACTGGTAAACATATCCTTCCTATGTTGTAGATTAAAGGGAATTCTGAAGTATAAATTTCTAGATTGTCACAGAAGCTAATAAATGTTTATTGTTGCCATGGCTAACAGAGAATGCCATGATAATGTATATCAAAATGATAGGTATTTAGCTGTGTGCAGGTAGCAAAGAAAATAGTAGAAGAGAAAAATAAATAAACTCAAATTGTTAACACTTGGCAGTATCCAGAAGAAAAAGGATCAGAAGGTTCATATATATATATATATATATATATATATATATATATAAATATATACAGTATAGATAGATATACAGATAGATAGATAGATAGATAGATAGATAGATAGATAGATAGATAGATAGATAGATAGATAGATAGATAGATAGATAGATGTATATATATATATACATACACACTATTATTACATAGCAACATTGTTAGCAATGTGTTAGACACTTCAGCTATTATTATATTGAGGAATAAAACAGGCAATAAATAAAGGGTCAGAGTTAAAGAAGCTAGATGCAGAGCTTAGCTGTTGGGGAGAAAGAGTTAAGAGGTGGTTTTAGAGATAATCTGTGAGGGGACGGTGCAGAGGTGAGCTTACCCCTGAATTCTGGACATAGTAGACCCCTCTAACCTGCACTCTGGATGCATCACACTCCTATAAATTGCCCTCCTGAACCCTGCACTCTGTGCATATGGCCCTCTTGAACACTGCATTCTGTGCCTATAGCCCCCTTGAACCATGCATTATGTGCATATCACTCTTCTGAATTCTGCACATATAGTCCTCTTAAACCCTTTGTTCTGTGCATATTGCCCCCTTGAACCCTGGACTCTGTGCACATTGACCTTGTGAAAACTGTATTCTGTGCATATCGCCCTCCTGAACCCTGCACTCTGTGTATCACACACTCCGGAATTATGCACTCTGTGCGTTTCACCCTCCTGAACCCTGCACTCTGTGCATATCGCTCTCCTAAATCCTGCATTTTGTGTGTATCATCCTCCGGATCCTTGCACTCTATATATTACTTAATCACGAACCCTGCACTCTGTGCATATTGCCCTCCTGCATCCCTGCACTTTGTGCATATTGCCTTCCTGCACCCTGCACTCTGTGCACGTTGCCCTCCTAAACCTTGCACTCTGTGTTTATCGTCCTCCTGTACCCTGCATTCTGTGCATATCATCCTCCTAAATCCTGAATTCTGTGCGTATCACCCTCCTGAAAACTGCACTCTGTGTATTACACACTCTTGAACCCTGCATTTTATAGTATCAGCATACAACCATATTGCATTTGACATATTGTGCACTTGTAGTAGTACAGCTCTGGTCTAGTTAACCTTAAGATTTGTATAACTTTCTCTAAAATAGGTCTTTATCAGTGGAAAACTAATTAAGTGTGTGCACTGTGGCACATAACTTTGACAGTAAAACTGTAAAAACACCTATTTTAATTAATTGGCTGTATTTTCAGTTTTATACTAAGTGTAAACAACGTTTTAATGTCTGTTATAGTTAAATTTAGCAATTTAATCATTAAATAGACATTAGTACAAAATGCAGTATTAATAATTACAGTAAGTTCAGGATCTTTAATGTGTGTGTGTATGTGTCAGTAAAATGTTACATGATATACATCATTATTTACAAAACAACAAAATTGAACATTAAGTCTAGATTTGTGCTGGTTCATCAATCTCTCCATTTTAAAATGCAATGTACTTATACCTGGTTGCAGATAGGCAGATAAAAGACTCATTAATAATTTGAATAAAATAATAAATCCAGGAAGAACTATTAAATATTGTTTAAGGACTAAAAGACATGCACTGATGTAGAACGTTTTAATTTAAAAATGCTCTCTTCAATCTACTTATGGAGAAGACTCATGGTAAAATAAAAATGCCAATAAAATCTCAAAATAAAGGTCAGGACACAACTGACTAACTGTGAGGTTACCTAACTTTTTTTGTCATAATATAGTAAAACTGTATCTATGCAATATGCATAATCCAAAAACAGATATGCATCTAGCTATAAAACGTTGCAGTGCAATTGTCTCAGCATCTATGCAAAAGTCACAAACAAGAACTGATATGTTTGGGATATACTGTATGTGAAATGTCAGTTTCTACTTGTTTCTTTTCACAGGGTGAATGCAACATTCCCTAATGTTTGATCCTGGGGAAAAACACTTGACCAGAAGAGTTAAAGTGGTTGTAAAAATGTATCATGTTCCCTTAAAGCATGTTACACAGCACAATGCCTGTATAACCTTAAAATCCTGTCTGATCCTGCCAGGTTCTGACCTCCCCCTGGAAATGGACCATAGTTTATCATAGCTGCTGAGCCCTGACACAATGGTCAGTTTACGCGACTCGTCATCTGCAATTCTCCTCTGTCCGCCTCTGCCCCCTCTCTCCCTGCCTCTTAGCAGTGTAAGTGCCAATTTTCTCCCCTCCTGCTGCTATCAAACCGAAATGACATTCCTACAATCAGCTCTGCGATAGTAAATAATGCCCCCAGTGTATGTGTTTTTTAATGCCGCTGTGTACCTAATTTTATAGCATTGCTTGATGCTCACATGACCAGCTGCCTTTCTCCACCTCTCTCCTCCTCTCCTCCTCCTGGCTGACATCAGTGGGGGTTTACCAGCTCTGCCCACTTTGCTGTCAGATTGACCAATGTAACTATGTAAAAATTGTCATACCTAAACTACAGCTTTAGGAAAGATATGTGACATGAAGCATATTTTCATTCTGAAATAGTGGTAGCAACATCTCAAGACTCAAGTCCTGCAGGAGCGCATGGGAATGCCATTCCTGTACTTTTTACACAGCAGGAATGCCATTCACATTAGCAGCCATGTCCTGCAGGCTCTGGCAGGCAGTGTGGGTGTGCAGGAAGGGGAGGGCGTCTGTGCCAATAGGGGTACTGGCAAGGCTGCATTGCTGGGCACTGGTAAGGCTGCATTGCTGGGCACTGGTAAGGCTGCATTAATGGGCACTAATCCGGCTGCTTTTGATGAGGACTGAGAAGTGAGCGGCCCGGGCCACACTTTGCACAATCAATACAGGCAGCCTGAGGAGAGAGGCTCTGGGCCGGCACGCTCGGCACTCCCGACCTCCTTCCTCTGCACAGACATACACATGTGTGCGGACACCTTGAGGAAGCAGGGGCCACACATATCGGGGACTGCATTGAAACATAGTGCAGGAGGGGCTCCCCGATCTCAGAAAGACCCTGCATAGAGAGATAATGCAGGAGTCCCCAGTCATTGCAACGTGTTTTAGAAATTCACACATTGTCACACATTGTGGTGTTTTTTTGTTAGTATAGCATACAGGTTAAATTATTTTGTTGTTACATTTGTTCAATATTTATTTGTTTAATGCATGTGAATTTTGGAGATGTACTCATAAACTGGCACTTTACTATAAACTTTACTTATTTTTGAGGTGGGGGGAATCTTGGGTGAGTTCCCACACTTTTTCCCAGGACTTGACACATGCAACATCTCTTGACAGGACTTGACACATGCAACTGGTAAATCAGGAAGATTTACCAGTTCTCTGGCTATTCTAAAGAGGGGTAAGGGCTCCAGTGGTGACTTAGATCGAGTGTGTACATGAAGATTTCTGATTTGGCTTTGGTTACTTCATGCTTCTTCTGAGTCAACTACTAGATTTTGACTCAAATTTAGAAGATCAGAATGACCGGCAGGCAGGGCTGATGCAAGGATTTTTGACACCCTAGACAAAACCTAATTTTGCGGCACCTGCCTTGGCTCCACCCCTGACCCAACCCCCTTTCTCCTGTCCATGTATACCCCACCTTTTTAATGAAGCACCCAACAAATGCAGCCTCACCAGCGCCCATCAATGCAGTTTCACCAGCGCCCATTAATGCAGTCTCACCAGCACCTATCAATGCAGCCTCACCAGCACCTATCAATTGAGCCTCACCAGTGCCCATCAATGCAGCCTCACCAGCGCCTTTCAATGCAGCCTACTAGTGTCCATCAATGAATGTTTGCTTGCTTTCATTCATTTGGGAGTTGGGACACAGACACAGTCCTCCGCTGCCAGTGAGCCTCTGACACTATGTATGAATGGAGCGATGGCTGCCTGCTGATACTGAGACTTAGTTGGTTGTTGAAGAGAGAAGAGAGTAGGAACACTAGTGGCCGGGAGCCCCTAGGCAGCAGTGCCCCCTAGGTGGCTGCTTGGTTTGCCTAGTGATAGCGGCGGCTCATGCCGGCAGGCAACAGAGGCCCATATACAGTATTTATTAAAGCACAGGTTTCTGCTAAGCACAAATTAAGTTGTGAATATGCATCACATTTTATACAATGTACAGTACATGGTGTAAGACAGTTGTATGAAGTAATATACCAACTATAAGATTATTTAAATATAATTAACCACTTCCCATTCACTGTACATTTATGAATGTTCTTGATCCGGGTGGGTGATATCTTGATCTTTTCTGCAGATGCATCATTCTTTAGGGCTAGTGATTCTGCACAAAATAAAAGTAATCTGAGTGGCTAACGAGCCGGTGGATTACTTTTACAGGCAGCTGAAGGGAATCCCACCCCCTTTCCACCACCGCCTTTACTGGAATCTCATGCAGTCAGGGAGCCCAGCAAGGGTGCAACCAGAGGAATACAGTTATGGGCACACAGTGAGAGGAACAGATGATGTTCCTCCCACTGTGTGACATCAGAAACAAAAAGCGACAAAGATTTTGTCACTTCCTGTTTCTGTTTTTTGTTTACCGGGCTGGTAATGGAGGAGACTAGAGGAGAGATCTGGGTTTCATAAAGATGACCTCTTGCGGTTCATGTTATTGCAAGGAATTTTGCTCATTCTTTGTAATATCAATAACGTTGATAAAAAAAGTTAAAGGTAAAGTTTTAAAATTAAATACAATTTTTTTTTAAATAAAGTGGCCCCGTGTCAGGGCTGGGATCAGAGCTTTGTGCTCAGATGTTGGTTAATTGCCAGCACTCTTCATTCAAACAAAAAGCGACAAAGATTTTGTCACTTCCTGTTTCTGTTTTTTGTTTACCGGGCTGGTAATGGAGGAGACTAGAGGAGAGATCTGGGTTTCATAAAGATGACCTCTTGCGGTTCATGCTATTGCAAGGAATTTTGCTCATTCTTTGTAATATCAATAACGTTGATAAAAAAAAGTTAAAGGTAAAGTTTTAAAATTAAATACAATTTTTTTTTAAATAAAGTGGCCCCGTGTCAGGGCTGGGATCAGAGCTTTGTGCTCAGATGTTGGTTAATTGCCAGCACTCTTCATTCCACAGCAACTCCCCTGGTCTTCATTTCCTGCTTGTCAGCTAGCTCTGCTAGCTATTTAAACTGCATGGATCAGATCGTCTGTGCTTTTACCTTGATCAACATATCCAGACTCTCTCTGCTGTGTTTTCCTGTGAAAGACTTTTGCTTGGCTGACTTCACTTCTGGTTCCTGATCCTGTTTGTTGCACCCAACTTCACTGATCTCTGGACTCCTGTTTCTCTGGCTTGTTCTGACTACCGGTCCTGATTACTGAACTGTGGCTATGCTTTGACTATGTTTGCTCTGTTTATACCTTTTTACCATTTTATTAAATAGTGTGATTTTTACTGCACTTCTGTCTTAGTCGGATTCATGGTTCGTAAAACTCTGTTCCTCTATGCTCATTCGCAAATGCGAACATGCACATAGGTTCCACACACATATGTAAACAGCGATTGCACCACACATGTGAGCTATTGCTATAAACATCAGAGCAAGAGCAATCATTTTAGTGCCAGACCTCCTGTGTAACTCCAAATTGGTAACTTTTGAGGCTTTTAAAGCATTGCCTATGTGTATTCTGTCTAAACAAATTGTGTTAGAAAAAACGCTGCTCAAATATCGTGTGATATAAAAAAAAATGAAAAACACACTATTTTGGCGTGGCTTGCGTCCCGACGCTATTACGTCTCACATAGCAGGCTGGGACAGCGGGAGGAGTGAGGAGAAGACGCCGAGATCACTCGGCTTAACGGCAGTCTGTATAGGAGGACGCTGTAGTTTTATGTGCTTGCACTAAACAACCTCAATGTAAGTGCAATATATATATTTTTTTAATAAACACCCTTTTTACAAACAATATTATGCTATGGGGATTCCATGTCTCTTTCCCCTCTGAGATACGTATGGAAGGTATTGCATAGGACCTGAACACCGGAAATTCTTTAGTCTTGTTGGGAGACTATAAACATTACCCTGGACCCATTCTGACCGCTGCAGTGGTCAGTATTTCTGGTAAGCAGATCTGAATACTTCATCACTTTGTGTGTCACACTCTGGTGGATAAAGATACTATTGATTACTGTGGATGTCACGTTTTGAACATTGCATAGGCGATTCTCACTGGACTTCACTTTTCACTTTTTTTTTTGGTTATTTTTATTTTTTACCACAAGTGTATTGATTTCACCCATTTATTATCATTAATATTTCTCTACGTCATCACTTCATATGGACTTTGCACTATTGGGATTTCAACTCACATGTAATTCTCACATTGTTGGAGTTTTTATTTACCTAGTACATTCATAGGTATTGTTATCAGTCACTAATAGTTTTTTGCGCCGTACCTCTTCCCTTTTTCACTTGTCTTTTAATTTGTATCTACATTTTTTGGTACGTGGCTGCATTTATACTTTATTGTTTCTGCGCAGTGTTTTTTCTCGTTAGATAAGTTATTTCTTTGAGAAAGTTTTTCCACACTATTTTATTGCCTAGGGTCTTTGCTTTATATATACATATATACAGATAGATAGATAGATAGATAGATAGATAGATAGATAGATAGATAGATAGATAGATAGATAGATAGATAGATAGATAGATAGATAGATAGATAGATAGATAGATAGATAGATAGATAGATAGATAGATAGATAGATAGATAAATGTTTGGAGGGTTTAAGTTTTTTTTCTAACAAAAAAACAATGTTTTCTTCCATGTAGGAGAGGAATAGCAGAATTGGCCCAGGCTAAAGGTGTTAAAGTATAAAATTGTTAAATATGAAAGGTAGATTGAAGATAAAAAACAAATACACTTCCATACCAGAAGGAGAACAAGAAGGATATTGTATTTATAAGTTTAAATAATATCAATATTTAACTGAGCTTACCAGTTTAAAATTGATAATTCAGAAAGTTATACAATTCCTAAACTAATAAAATAAAAGCCTGAAAATTGCAACCAAAGATGTAGAAACACCTTAACCTCCCTGGCGGTATGATTCCTTTTGGTTTTAGGTGCTGAAAACGGTACAATTATTTTGCATGGAAATTTGGTGTTTTATATTATAGGCCTGCAATTCTTAGGAATAAATCACTTAAATTTGTTCAAACATGAGTCTAGTAGACATCCTGGGTATGATAAAGTTTGAAACACAAAATAATAAATTATAATATAATAAATAACTATAAATAATTATAACAAATAATATTGTAATTATAATAAAAATTATTCAATAATGTAATTAAATCAAAAACACTGAAATTTGCTCAGTTGCAGAATTGTCACTGTCATTATTTTTATTGTTTGATGACTAATTTCCCCACAAATCGCTATCGCTCAATTCTGCAAGTGATTCTAATTTATTATCGCTGTTTTCTAGCTGGTCTAAAAACACTTTTGATGTAAAGGGACACTTCTTGGTTGCTATGGACAATCTCCAGTTTCCAGGCAGAAAGAACAGTTTTTATAATATAAAACTGCATGTAGGACACTGGACAGACCACTAGGGACAAAGGGTGTGTGTATTTATTTCATACAGTACTGTAATCTGTAAGATAACAGTATACTGTATGTTTCACTTTTTGAATTTGGTGCCGAACTCCATCTCCGTGCGTCGTAATGTCTCAGGGAACGGAGCTCGGCACTCGGCACTGTGAATCGAGCGAGGAGACACAGTGGAGGAGTCCGCAAACACAGCGGGGACACATCGCAGGAACCAGGGACAAGGTGAGTAACTCTCCCTGTATCCTGCAATGCGATCCCAAGTCTGGCTCGGGGATACCGCTTTTGGTATGAAAAATTCCCCCCGAGCCAGACTCGGGAATACCACTAAGGAGGTTAATATTGTTATGGTTAACACCCCTGGCATGTGACATGGCCTCATCCCAGGTGTGTAATCTAACTAGCATCTTGGTCTTCACCAGAGCGCCCTGCAAGGAGTGATGGCTGGTGAAGCTATAGGCTTCTTTGCTGCAAGATGACAGCAGGTCATGGCTCTCAGTATTTCCCAATAAAGAGGTCGCAGGATCAGTTTGTCTACACCAGTGGTTCTCAACCTCAGTCCTCAAGTACCCCCAATGGGTCATGTTTTGGGAACATCCCTTAGATAAAATAGCTTGTATCATTACCATGTCATTGGTATTGATTTAAAGCAGCTGTGCAAATTAAAGGAAAAAATGAAAACACGGCCCGTTGGGGGTACTTGAGGACTGGGGTTGAGAACCACTGGTCTACACTGTAGAGACAGGATAACAGTACTATAAGAGGTTAGGATTTGGGCAGAAGTCAAGGCAGACAGCTAGAGAGAGTAGTCAGTGTCCAGAGGTTGAGGCAAGAGGTCAGGCAGTAGGCAAGGGAGTAGCAAGAACAAGCAATAGAGACAGGAGGCAAGAGATATGGGCAGAGTCAAGCAACCTGAGCTGTTAATGAGCAAGGGTACACAGCTCCCCCAAACCGCCTCAAGGATGCTGATTGCAGGACTTTTTCTAATGTCCCGCAAGCGCACCGCCCAGGTGTGAAAGCACCCATTGCAGAGAATGGGAGGCAGTTTTCAGGAACTTTACAGGCGCTATTTCTAGCACTAAAATGGCTGAAAACTGCAGTGTGAAAGGAGTTTAACAGTATAAGTATAATAAACATTGTTTACTACAGTATGACTTCAGTTTGTGAAGAGACAGGAAGGCTTTGTAAAGAGTATGTCCTGTTTATCTACTGAGTGAAGCTAAGGAGATGCAGATTAAGATCTCTGTGTCCTCATACTCTTTCAAAGTATGAAGCATAGGGGATCTGTTTTGACTCCTGATAGTTCACCAAAGCTTCCTCAACAGGCATGTAAAAAAAGCTAACATAAAAAAAATCAAAGAATTTATTCACACACATAGGGCCAGATCCACGTAGCGGATCGTAATTTTAGGCAGGCGTAGCGTATCGTAGTAACGCTAAGCCGCCGCAACTTTGAGAGGCAAGTGCTAAATTCACAAAGATACGCCAGCGTAACTTCTTTGTGGATCTGGCCCCCAGAGTCTAGGAGTCAAAGGTGCTGGCATACAGGCACAGGCAGCAGCCTGTACAAATCAATGACAAGTGTACAGTGGCTGTACACATGAAACCACACATCCTGGATGCAAAATGGGCTGCTCATCATCACTACATACATTTAACCACTTGGGCGTGCAATTTTATGTGTATGGCCATTGCATCTGGTATGTCGCGTACACAGACCGTTTTTAACGGTCTAGAAAAAAAACGTTGTTTTTTTCGACGTGATTCTTGTCAAGTCTGCTTTGCCTATACACAATCGTGAAAAAAAAATGCTCGAGCAAAGCGCGGTGACGTACAACACATACGACGGCACTATAAAGGGGAAGTACCATTTGAATGGTGCCACCCTTGGGGCTGCTTTTGCTGATTTTGTGTTAGTAAAAGTTTGTTGAGAGACGATTTGCGCTTTTCAGTCTTTGTGCTTTTCAGTCTGTTACAGTGTGACGAATGTGCTATCTCCATTACGAAAACACTAGTTTTACTAGAACGATTGCTTCTCATAACTTACTTCTGAAAATGTGTGTTTTTTCACGTCATTAAAGTCTACCCACCACCGTTTTTCACTACGTGAAAAACGACAACGTGAAAAACGACGCGCAAATTTAGAGCATGTTCTAAAGCCTACACACGGTCGTTTTTAATGACCATGTTAAAAAAAAATATTTTTCACGTCATGAACGCGGCTTTAGCCTGTCATTGGTTTGTACAGGATGCTGCCCATGGTTGCATTCAAACATCTTTGACTCCTAGTCCTAGATGCAGAGATAGCAAAAAGATAGCTAACCTCCAGATTATAGTCCACATTGTGTATTTACAGTTTTGTGGTACACAAATGCACAATTTAAAATGTACAAATATTTGGTATTCATTTACCCGATACAGTTATGTTTGAGAGAGCTAAAAATAAATGTAATATATTTATATTGTAATATTATATTTAATAAACCTTTGTGCAATTAACACAGGGGCAACAAAATAAATAGCACTGTATTTTAATCTATCCATTGTGTGCTTTCATAAAATTTTATGGTTTGGGGATCTATTACAAACTCTAAAAGCTGTAAGTGAAAAATTGCAAAAATGACCTGCCCATCTGAAGTTTAAATTACAGCACACCAGTTCAAATGACAAATGATCTGTATAGCATGGTTCTCCAAACCACACTACCCAATAAATTATGTGTTTGTTTCAAAGCATATTAACTAATGGCAAATGTAATGCATTTTCACATCTGACCCTTCAAGTGAACCCAGGTGTGCCAGATTAAAAAATCGTGCACTCTTTAGGAAACCACTATTAACAACTAACACAAACTAGTTGGGTATTGTTGTAATTAATTGAATATCTAAAAATACACTTTAATACATTTAAATTCAATGCTTTTTAACATATTATATTTAGAGTTATTATTAGAGCTTTATAGACTTTATAGACTTAGAATACAAAATCTACACAATCCCATTGATTTCATTGCAACAAATCTTATTTTTCCCATGGCATGTTTATACTGCGTGATTACATTAATAAAAATAGACTGACTTTATTCAATTTTATTCACTTATGGGAATTTGGTTCTTGGTATTTTTACTAAACAAAACAGTTTGAGTGCCCAGAGAATTAAACTCTTTATTGATTTTTTAATGTTGTTTTCCATTTTATGTGTATGGAATGTTTAATGTAGCAATTGTGCAATGCTGTACCCAAATAAAATGTATGTCTCCCCCCCCCCCACAAATAGAGCTTTCTTATGTTGGTATTTGATTTGAAAAAAAAAAAATAATAATAATAGTTCTTACTTTTTTATATAAAACATATCCAATAAAAAAATGGAATAAAAATCAAATGTCTTAATAAATTTAGGCCAATATGTATTCTACTACACGTTTTTGATAAAAAAAAAAAAAAAACAGTAAGCATATGGTGATTGTTTTGCGCAAAAGTTATAGCTTCTACATACTATAAAGTTATGAAATTCCTATTCATTTTTAACTAGTAATGGTGGTGACCAATGACTTATAGCTGGACTGCGACATTGCAGTGGACAAATCAGACACAAAGTGACACTATTTGGTGATCAGTGCTACAAATATGCAATGTCACTGTACTAATTACACTGACAGGAAAGGGGTTAACATCAGGGATGATCAAAGGGTTAAATGTGTGCCTAGGGAGTGCTTGCTGTGTGAAGGGTGATTGTACTATGGAAAGACAGAGATCTGTCTTCCTGCTTTGTAGGAACACAGGATCACAACCTTCCCAACTCAGAGAACGGTGATCTGCCTTGTTTACATAGTTCCACTGATTGGCTCTGTTAAAGGAGAAAACTTACCTTAATATAGTCCTTCTGCATGACTTGATAATGATCCCCAGAGCCTGGGGGGGAGATGCCTGTCAGGAACTTGAGGTCCTGCAGGCTTCTCCCAGTTGCCAGGTATCTCAACGTGGCAACTAGCCTCTGCTTGGCGCATCACAGTGTCCTGCCTCGTGATATAGGCAGACAGCAAATCCAGACGGTGAAAAACGGGGTCCATCATCCTGAGATAATTCCTGAAGTCATCAGGGTTATTCTCCTGGATTTCCCGCAGCAGAGGCATATTGAGAGAATTGGTCCCGCTGGAGCAACCAATTCTTGGTCCATGAACTCCTCCTCGCCCTGTTCATGGACTGAGCTCGGGTTACAGTATTAACCGCAACACCAAGCCCATACGCAGCACAAACTTGACAATGAGAACGTACTTCCAACATGGCTTTAAACCGGTCGGCTGGTCAGAATGAACTTTAAACAGAACGCACCGAGGAACAGCTAGGCCTATGAAGAACGACCTGAAAACCAGAAAACGAGCGGACAAGAACCCACTGAAAAACAGATACAACCTGACTTCACACACTAAAAGACAGATACAAACCCACAAGCACAAACTGAACACCAGAAAACGATCTGAAATGCACGGTGACTGAAAAGCGCAAATCGGCTCTCACCAAACTTTTACTAACACGCGGTAACACAAAATCAGCAAAAGCAGCCCAAAGGGTGGCGCGTTGGATTTGAACTTCCCCTTTAGAGTGCCGTTGTACGTGTTGTACGTCACCACATTTTGGCACGGTCGGAATTTAGTCTGATATGTGTATGCAAGACTGATGAAAGTCAGCTTCATCGGATATCCGACGAAAAAATCCATCGAATTAGATTCCATCAGAAATCCGATTGTGTGTACAGGGCTTAAGGATACCTCCAGATGAATGTTGCAGCAAAGTTCAGTTGCAGGGGCTCCCGAAGATTATCATGATGCAGTATCTGTCTTTAGTTTGGCGACCTGAAGACAAGATCAGTGGCGATGGGGATTGTTGTCCAACCAGCCTGGAATGCAGCTTCTCAGCGGAAGACATTGTGATGTGTCATTAGAACTCAGAGTCATCTATCTACTCTGCCTCTTAATCCGTAGAAGTCTTTATTCTGTCATGCAACCAGACTTCTAATTTCAAGAAGTGGCTGTTGGATGTAAAACGTGGCTCTAGCCTCTGCTGGTTATTGAGCCCTAAGCTGAAACTAGCTATAGAATCACAGACCAGAAGATACAGGGTTAACTAAAATAACAAGAGCTGCATATAAACATATAAACGCTATTGCAACAGGTTCACCTACTAATACACTGGAAGGTGTCAACATACAGACAGCCTATCTAACACTGTGCTTGTGATATAATGACAATAAAACAGAGATCACGTCTTTCACCAGTCATTATTTATATATATTGTATAGGTGTGTGTGTGTACATATACACACTCAGAGGCTATGGGCAACAATATTAAACTAATTAACATAGGAGCACTTGCCTATTAATCCTTTCTGATCTGGATTTAGCAGCAGATTTTCCATGAACAGCACATTTGGTCTCTCCACTTCCTCCATCTGGGATTTCAAAGCCAGTCTCCTAGGGACAGGAAGTGCTAATACATATTTCTATATAACACTTATATTAGTGACAGTAGAAGGTAGCAGATCTCTATAAGTACATAGTTACATAGACGCCAGCCCATCATCTAATCATCTAATAACAACGTTTTTAATGTAAGGTGCTCATGGAAAGGACATTTCACAGAACAATACAATGCAACAATTTCCCAGCACTATATTTTGAGGCAGCCACAGTTGTCAAACAGATTAGGGATCAGGTAAATAACAAATTACAGGGGGAAAGAATACCCCCTGAAAAGAGTCACAGGCGGACAAGCCACTTATGAAAAGGAATTCATTTTATTGCAACAGAGTTTATACAAAATTGCAAAAATACTGGGTACCCATCACCAACACCTGGACTAAATTAAAAAAAGACAATGTTGTCTATATTTAAGAGCAGCCGTGTCATGTGTAGAGCAAGCACACATCATATACGTTGTAACCAATCAGATTGCAATTAAAGTAAAGACATTGGACTGGTTCACAGGTCCAGTGGCATTCACTGTAAAACCATGTACCCACTGTTAAAAGCGTCGCCTATGGAGATTTTTAAGTACCAATGTTTGGTGCCATTTCATGAGTGTGCACAATTATAAAGCGGGACATGTTAGGTATATATTTACTTAGCGTAACATCATATTTCACATTATACAAAAAAATTGGGCTAACTTCACTGTTTTGTTATTTTTTAATTCATGAAACCGTTTTTTTTTTTTTTAAAAGGCATTTGAAAAATTGTTGCGCAAATACCGTGCGAGATAAAAAGTTGCAATGACTGCCACTTTATTCCCTAGGGTGTCTGCTAAAAAAAGATATAATGTTTGGGGGTTCTGAGAAATTTTCGAGCAAAAAAACAATGGGCCAGATCCTCAAAAGGGATACGCCGTCGTATCCCTGTTTCTATCTTTGGAACTGATCCACAGAATCAGTTTCCAAAAGATAGGCAGAAGATCCGACATGTGTAAGGGACTTACACTGCCGAATCTTAGGATGCAGTACCGCATCCGCCGCTGGGGGCATTTCGAGTCGAAATGCCGCTTCGGGTATGCAAATTAGCACTTACGGAGATCCACAAAGCTTTTACGCTTAGTTTTTTCTCCGTAAGTATTAAGTTGCATGTGTAAAATTAGGGCTGCTTTTACAAAGTGTAAACTGTTTTTTTTTTCGACGCAACTTTTTTTACCCGGCGCGATTCACAAAACTCGGCGTAACATAAAACCGCGCTATGCACGTCGGGAAAATGACGTTGTGAGCATGCGCAGTACGTCCGGCGCGGGAGCGCGCCTAATTTAAATGGAACTCGCCCCATGAATATAGGAACGCCTTGCGCCGGACGGATTTAGGTTACACAGCCGAAAATTTCTAGGTAAGTGCTTTGTGGATCGGGCACTTAGGTAGAAATTTTGCGGCAGTGTAACTTAAATCAGAATATTTAAGTTACGGCGGCTCTTTGTGGATCTGGCCCAATGATTTTTACATGGAGGAAAGTGCCAGAATAGGCCTGGTACTATTGCAGGCACCACATGTAAAGACTAGTAAGCTGCAATACATTTAATTTTGGGTTTGAGGTTTAGAAACCATTTACCATATTATATGGCAATTCTATAGAAAGAAAATGAAGCAATCATATGGGAAAATACTAAATAAATTAATATAGCTGCATTCAATAAACATTTTGCTACAAGGTATGGCTAGAAAACCGAGGCTATTTAGGTCAAGGTTAAATAGTATATGGTCAGTTGTAGTTAGTATGACTGTTAAAGTCCCATTGAACAGAAATAAAATACTTTTGTGACAGTATAAAATGTTCTTAGACAAGAATATGTGAAATAAAAATACCAAATTTTATTATAAGGCAGACATTTTAGAAGAAGAACGAAAGGTCACCCTTTCTTTCATTTTAAAAGTGCTGAACCTTTTTTGAGCTTCATAGTTTTGAGAAGCAATTACAAGACATGTTACTACTTGGCAATACTGAACGTGACTATTTAATATATTATATATATATATATTCAAAAAAGAGGCACATGCACTTTAAAAAAAAAAACTATTTGCTAAAAGCTGTTTATGTCCCCTTCCAAATGTTGATTAACTTGGGTACATTCAGCCTGCCCATACATGGTTTTATTCTTGACTGGTTCCTGCTGAACCTGATGAGATTTGAAACCCAAATGAGCTGCTGGTTTGATTTGGGAGGCATGTTACATCTATATCTCCGCCGTCTAGGGTACTTGATGAGAGCTGCAGTAAAGTCAATGTCCACATGACAGGTGTCTTTCTGTGCTTTTATTACCCAGCTGGGTAAAAACGATAAACAGTAGAAAGGTGAAGGGATAGCAGAATAGAAGACAGCAAATTCAGGTGCAACTGGATATGGAAAACAGTCCTGCTTCCAACAACAACTTTACTTCGCCACTCCAGCCAGAGCGGGTACAGTGCATCCGGACAGGCCTCTCTCACCAGCATGGCAGCCAGAGTGTCACTCGGATGGATAGGATTAAGTCTATGCCACAGACCCTCCTGAAGATTGGAGACAATTGTGGTCCAAAATCCTTCTTGATTTAGCACCCGGTTCTCCTTTACATAGCTTTTGGTTAAATCAGCAACTGATAGGCAACCTACGTCCAGCCTCTCAGAACCAAAGTGTCCTCCGAAGGAATAGATAGGTCTCTCCTAAAACACCAGCCTCATTCTCGGTATCCCAGACAGGTTCCTCATCAGTCAGCTTCCTCCAATTGGACAGACAGCCCAGGACCACTTGGCAAAATAGGGACCCAGTCGACTCACTGTATCCACAATCTAGATGAATGCGCTCCGGACCAACGTGGTCCCGTAGCCAGGAACACTGCGACACACACATGCACACACACCGGCCAGGAGGGACACACACGGGGGTGGTGGAAAGACTTCCCAGCTCAAGGGCGGGAACACAGCGACCCCGAACCAATGGCGTCTGCCCTTTAAATTCCCCTTTCCAGCATGCACATTGAGGCGATCAACCCTCCTGATTGGCTGCCGGGAAAAGATATCCAACTGCACTTGACCCCACTGCCACCACCTGTCGGCCTGGGGTGGGAACACAACCCCAGACAACGACAGTATGCACAAACAGTATAGCCAACACTGGAGCAGAGGCATAACATTTAACCAAATAAACAGGTTCAGAGCCAACTACCTCTCTGAACTCCCTCAAAATTTACCATAGCATCGGCTCCCCCTTTACTATAAGGGACCCCATAGATCTTCCCCCTAGATAATTGAATAAATGGCTAAGCATTCACTATTAAATAATCACAGCCACAATTTTGGAAGAGTATTTAATTACAAAATAAAAAAATATATGTCCCATGCCATAAATCCATTGTTAGTTATGTCATCCAGCAATGTAGATTGATCACCAATAATGATGAATAAAGCCCCCAATGATGACCCATGCATGATGATCTTGCTCCTGTTGGACTCTTGCCACAACTTATAGCTGCTGGTTTGGCCACTAAATGCAAAGAAACTGGACAGTGATGTTACCTGGTATCAATGACCAACTATGTTCATTCAAGATCTCCCAGCTGGCTTGTTAATTATAAAAAAACAACAAAACTGCTGGAGGGCTGGGATAACAGTGGCAATACTGCCACTAAATGAATCATTTCCAACTGAAGGATGAGCCAGAGGTGTGGGCGTTGGAGAATAAGTAAAATCTAGCCACTGACATCAACATCTGGCCATTTTTTTTCCAGATACTATACAACATGAAAATGCAGCACTCAAAATAAACAAAATGAACAAAAATACCCTGTTTTCACCATGTCAATTAGAAACAGTGTCCATACAATTTTTTTTTTCAATAGACTTTATTGAAAGAAATAATCAATACAAAGCATAGTGAATGTGACAGGTTGATGTCCTATGTCACCAGAATTGAACATTATTTTTTTAAGTAAGTAGTGTTTACTAATGAAAGAGCAAGATACAGGATTTGCTTAGCAGAGTACAGAGTGGATTACAGTGTAGGAGTAGTGAAATAAAGAATATCTGGGATATTCATTGTGCCACAATCTCCCATAGCTAAGGGGAGGGGGTAGAACAAAAAAAAAACAGAAATCATAAACGTAACTCAAATCGAGCAGAAAATAAACCATCAATAATTGAGAACTGGATGGATTCTGCCATGTTGCCTTATAAGTTTGTGAAATCTCCATTAATAGCTACAAAATATTGTAATTATGAATATATTTAATTTAGCTTGCATCTATGGAAGGCGTGCAACATGGCATCACAGAAGTGCCTGTTAGAGCAGACACTGCAGTGCCTAGTCTTGTGTATACAAACAATGGGATCCAAATCTCATTGTTTTACACATACGAAATTCAGGATCCATGCTGGAATATGCAATGAAGTAAGCCCAACCCATAATCAATACTTAACTTCCTGGGAAAATTCTATTTAATCTCCTGATCAGAATAGTCACAAGGATTTGCATTAAAGGGGGCTGACTTATGCAAAGTATAGGGATTGGAGATATAGCCAGTCTCTATCCAGGAATAGGGAAGCCCTCCAATCAAGAGCCACGCTATACCAACTAATGAGTCATCAGCCTGTAATGATATACACAGACTAGATGGGAAGGAAATTCACTTTATGGGAGAGCAGCCATCGGAATGGAACCAAAGGGTAAATATGGGAAAGATCTGCCTTTTACTTGTAACTGAATATGTTTGCAGATTAATGTTTTAAGGATTATGCTCTGTATTCCATCATGTAATTATTTTTTTTTAACTTAATATACTCCACAATAAATGTTATTGTGTTAAAGCTTTCACTCTTGGTCAAAGAACTCTCATTTAACCCACATCATATCTTTGAGATATTAAATCTTAAATATAATAAACGTGTAACAGCTAGCTGAAAAAATAAATAAAAAATGTTATGTGGGGGAGAGGAGGGGGAATGGTACATCAGTTTCCTTGAGACGAGACACCTGTATGTGAAGTATAGTTCAGGGGGAAAGTGATATCCTCTAATGCAAATGAGAGAAGAGAGAACTTAAGAGGCATCCTCCCTGTCATAGAGCATTTGGAGGTCCTTGTGATATGAGAATGAGCTGTCAAATGCAGATTGAGGACTGTTTTTTCCCGATAGGAAGGGTATGTGGGAACGATGAAGTATTTTCAGATGCGATTCTCTCCAAGACTCGTTGGGGGTCAGCTGAAGGGTTTTGTTGTAACCTTGCAGTAGTTTGTCAAGTAATTTTGCATTCAAAAAGTCTTTGCCCCGATTTGCCACTGATGTTGAGGCGAGAGGTGGAGTAGCATCAAGGATCAAGGGTTTTTACATTTCTGAGATAGTATATGATCCTTCTGTATGTAAGCAATCTAGTAAAGTTATTCAAAATCTCTTACTGCCTACCCTGCATGAGGTATGAATGAAGTTGATACATTGCCAGTAGTAAAAAAACATGAGTCTTAGGTAGGTAGAATCTTTCTGCTATGAACATGAAGGCGCAAGGTGTTCCAGATTCCAGGTCACACAGAGACGAGAATTCAGTAAGACCTTTGCGTTGCCATAGAGAGAAGATTTTGTTGTCCAAACCCCAAGAGGAACATGGGGCTACCTACAATTGGTAAATACCTAGAGATGTGGGAGGGGGAGGTTTAGGCTAGACATGTACGGTTTGTTTAGTTCCGAAAAAATTTTTGGCCGAATCTTCATTATTTGAAAATTAATGTGTAGCCAAATTTCCGAATTAGAATATTTCTGAATTCTAATAGTTTTTCGAATAATTTTCGAATAGTTTTCGAATTTGAAACGTTTTCCAATTTCCAAAGCGAATTAAATGGAATACAAAATAAAGTAATAGAATAGAAAACACACACACGCACACACGCACATATATATATATATATATATTTTTTTTTATATTCTATTCCTTTCTCTAGAAACTGGAAAACTATTAAAATTCAAAAACAATTCAAATTCAAAAACTATTCCAAAACTTTTTGAATTTGATTAGAAAACAAATAAACAAAATAAATTCCGAAAATGAATGAAACAAATTTAACTAAACAAATTTATTTAAATAACAATTCGAAATGAAACAAAACTATTTTTTTTGTTCTACACATGTCTAGTGTAGGCTCTTTCATGTCTCCCTCCAGGCTATGATTGTATCTCTCAGAAGTAGGTCGTGTTGCAAGTCTGGGTGGATAGTTTTCCATTTGCAGTGTAGTATAGCCACTAGAGAGTATGGGTGAACCATTACTGACTCTTTAGGGTTTGAGTAGCGGGAAGCCTTTGAAATCCAGTCTAAGCCTATTTAGAGAAAGAAGGCTAGGTTATACATCCTGACATTTGAGAGACTAATACCTCCGTCTCTTCAATAAATAACATCTCCCCAGAAGTGAAACAAGCAAATCCATCCAGTTCTCCAGTTCTTAAAGGGGTGAATACTTTTGCAAGGCACTGTAGTACTCTCTAATTTAGATTTTTTACATTATAAACCTTTTAATATACTTCAGCCTTGTAAAAAAGTGCTTATACATTGTGGAACTAGTCTACACAATATTTCTGGGTGTTGTCTTTGAAATAATGCATTCCAATTTTTTATTCATATTTTGTAATGTATTTTATGATGTTATGCTTACTTTTTATTTATAGTCTAAATGATAACTTTTAGGGCAGATTCACAGAGCAAGTACGCCGGCGTATCTACTGATATGCCGGCGTACTTTAAAATTTTGAATCCTCAAACCAAGATACGACGGCTTTTGGGTAAGATCCGACAGGTGTACGTCTTCGTACGCCTTCGGATCTTAGATGCAATACTTCGGTGCCCACTGGGTGGAGTTCGCGTTGTTTTCCGCGTCGGGTATGCAAATTAGCGATTTACGACAATCCACGAACGCACGCGCGGCCGTTGCATTTTCTAACGTCGTCTGTAGTCGGCTTTTTCCGGCGTATAGTTAAAGCTGGTATTTTGCAGCGTATAGATAGACTTGCCATGTTAAGTATGGCCGTCGTTCCCGCGTCGAAATTTGAATTTTTTTTTTGCGCAAGTCGTCCGTGAATAGGGATGGACGTAACTCACGTCTAAGTTAAAAAAAATTACGCAAAGCACGGCGGGAAATTTCTGGATGACGCATGCGCAGTTCATTCGGCGCGGGGACGCGCTTCATTTAAATGAAACCTGCCCCCTGATCGCCGATTTGAATTCCGCCGCCAGAAATACACTACGCCGCCATAACTTTTACCTAAAACGCCAAACACCCTCATCCCAGGTTATTAAAATGTAGCTTAATCACAAATTAACCCAACTTTGGTTAACGCAATACTAAAGGATTGCGTTTTTTTGTTTTACAGTAAATACCAAGCATGTTATACTTGCTATTCCCGATCATCCTTTTCTTGCATCCCCTGCCAGCACTCCTGGCACCATCCCTTGCTGAGTGACCCCATAGAAAACCGTGCAATGTCACCAGACCAAGTGCAGTGTCACTAAAGGGACATTTTACCACTGTAGTGGTGATATTGTACAGTGTCTGGCTTCTCTGATACCATTTGATGTCAGTGCCATTATCTCTGATCACTGCTACAACAGTACAATGTGACCAGACCAGTGCTGCCTAATCACTGCCATCCCCTTGAAATGTTTCTAACCACCATCCCCCTCTCACAGTGTCCATGTCCATTCCAGTCCACTCACAGTGTCCCTAATCATTGCAGTCCACTCACAGTGTCCATAACCACTGCCACCCACTCAGAGTGTCCCTAATCGCTGACATCCACTCACAGTGTCTATGATCATAGCTGCACCAGTCATATTGTTCCTAATCACTGTCAGACCATTAACAGTGTCCCTGATCACTGCCACACCAGTTATTGTATCCCTGGTCACCACCATATCAGTCATTTTGTCCCTAAACACCACTACACCACTCATATTGTCACTGATCACTGCCACAACAGTTACAATGTTCCTGATCACTGCCACGCCAGGTAGTGTGTACCTAATCCCCACCACATTGCCACATCAGTATCAGTGTCCCTGATCACTGCCACATCAGTCATATTGTCCCTATTAATAGACAAGGGGTGCAATCAGCACAAAAATGTGTGTAAATGTGATCAAAATATAGTGCAAAAAACCCTTTGATTAGAAGGGAAAATGAATGATAGAGAATAAATGGAAAAGTCAATATCAAACTATTTCCAAGTAATATAAAGTGAAAAAAACTTTACAGTTGATATTCCACTGGAATGCTTGCTGTACACAAAAAAGGACATTCACAAAATCCAAAATAGTATAAGAAACAGAAATCAGTGCAGCGCAAACCAATAATAAATTTTAAATTTTGAAGTGAACGGAATAGATAAGTAAATGGACGAGTCCACAATAGAAAGATAGTCCACAGTAAAGAAAAAGATCCAACGATCAAATCTGTTTAGGGATCTTCACCACGTGAAAAAGGAAGACGGAGACACCCAAAACTGAAAATGTGTTCCTCCACCAGTGTAGTTGGGTACTCTCACCTTAGCACAAGACCACTGTTTTACCAGATGGTCATAAAAGCATGAATGACACAGGGAGCTGGTCAGGAAACATATAGGGAAAAAGACAACAATCTAAGAGCCTCCGCTGCATCAGAAAACATTTTAATTTAAAAATGTACAGGCTACTCACATTTTAGCCGATTCAAACAAGCAAATAGGCGATTTTTGGCAGTAGAAGAGTTCCTAGGGACACAGCGCCGAGCGACGTGTATTGGCTCCTGACCCCCAGACGCGTTGTGTGAAAACACTTCCTCAGCAGGGCAGAGTATTTATATTGTCCCTATTTACTGGCACTCCAGTCACTAAGAGATCCAAAGTTGATGGGAATGGAGCTCCAGCTGTGACTGATATCCTCAGCTCTGCATGTTCTTCATGTACTGTGAGGGGGTCTGTGTCCCTTTTCTCTGATCAGGGCTCTGAGCTGTCCTCACTGAGATCTATACTGTGAAACTAGATCCGATCCCCCATTTTTCAGAGCTGGGAGACCTGTGAAAATTCTGCACCTTTAACAGCTGTAGATGATAGATGGCTGCCTATAAAACAGATTCACAGATGTTGAAGAATTTGTTTAATCTCTGTGTATCATCTGATTCTAGTCACTTCCCTGGATATTAGTAGGGGCTTTCAACCATTTTAAAGGATACAAAATACCTTTGTCAAGGTATGCTTTAAATTATATCCCCCTTTCTACCCCCCTCCCCCAAAGGTTTTGCACTCACTTGGCCATGCACCTGCCAGATCCATGCTGTGATCCGATTTTAAAATGTTACAGTGCAGGGAAAAGGAACCTTTCTTTAAAGAATATGTCCTTCAAAGAATAGATAGACTGGCAGTTCTTAAAAACCTCTCCTGATTATCACTAGAATGTTTAACTTTTGAATATAGCTGTCAGAACATGAATATTTCTGATCATTTCTACCACGTCTTATTAAAAAAAGTTTTATCCCTATTGCGGGGTCACCAGTATGGTATTTGGAAATTTAAATCATATCCCCTCTCAAGCGTCTCTTCTCCAGAGAGAATAAGTTCAGTGCTTGCAACTTTTCTTCATAACTAATATCCTTCAGACCCTTTATTAACTTTGTTGTTCTTTGTACTCACACCATTTCCAGTACATCCTTCCTGAGGACTGGTGCCCATAACTGGACAGCATACTCCAGGTGAGGCCAGGCCAAAGCCTTGTAGAGTGGGAGAATTATCGCTTTATCCCTGGAGTTAATCCCCTTGTTAATGCATGCCAACATTCGTTTGCTTTGTTGAATGAATGAATGAATGAAAAACTTATATAGCGTGGCACATGCGAACTGAATCGCCTCTGGGCGCTTGATGTTTCGTGTCTCATGACATCAAAAGAGCAGAGTTTTGATCCGTCTTCTGAAAGTCAGGTGGTTTTCCTCCAACCGAACGCTGGTTGGTAAAGCGTTCCATAGTCTCGGACCTTGAAAAGCAAACCTTCTTTCTCCTTTGGACTTGTATTTGGTTTTTGGCACCTTGACCAGATTTTGGTCAGTGGATCGCAGAACGCGATTAGAATTGTGAGGTTCTATCTTGTCGCAAAGATATTGCGGTGCCTTCCCATGGATGCACTTATGTGTCAGGCAGAGTGCTTTAAATACAATTCTGTCTTTTACTGGCAACCAGTGAAGGGTTCTCAGCGAAGGTGAGATTGATTCCCATGTCCTTTTCCCAGTCACAAGTCTGGCGGCCGTATTCTGTACGACTTGCAGACGAGCGATTTGGTACTTTGGGAGCCCGAGGTAAAGGGCATTTGCATAGTCCAGTCTGGAATTCACGATTGTTCCCACCACGACTGCTACGTCTTCTTTGGGGATAAATAGAATAAGTCTGCGTAGTAGGCGCAACAAATGGTGCGATCCGCTGACTACTGACCCTATTTGTGCATCCATTGTCATGAAGGTGTCAAAAATGACTCCTAGACTTTTGACTTTGGAGCTAGGGGTGATGATTTGGCCCAGAATGGGCGGGGGTGTCCAGGTTGTTGCCAGTTGACTCTTTCGGCTGGCGTGAAACATAAGAAGTTCTGTTTTGGAACTGTTGAGTTTAAGAGAACTCTTAGTCATCCAGTTTTCTATCGAAGAGAGACATTTCTCTAAACTGAGATGATCATCCTTTTTGTTGCAGATGCGAAAATACAATTGCGTATCGTCTGCATAAGAGTGATAAAGTAGTTCTTGGCTACTGATAATATCAAAGAGAGGGCGAAGATAGATGTTGAACAGCACCGGTGATAGGGGGGATCCTTGGGGGACTCCACATGGCACCGTGCGTTTTTCCGACGTGAAAGATCCCAGTTTCACTGTTTGTGATCGGTTTTCAAGAAAGGAGGAAAACCATGGTAAATCACCTTCTGCGATTCTGGCTACCTCGGCCAGTCGCATTAGTAACATTTTGTGGTCTACTGTGTCAAAGGCTGCGCTTAGGTCCAGCAGAACCAGGAGACAGGATTCTCCCTCGTCTGCGGCCTCGAGGGCATCGTCCCATATTTTGAGTAAGGCCGTTTCTGTCCCGTGTCCGGGACGGAAACCTGATTGAAATGGATCGAGTAGATTGTGGGTATCCAGATGCTGTTGCAGCTGTTGTACCACTATTTTCTCCATTATCTTGGAGAGAATATTTAGGCCTGTTATGGGGCGGCGGTGAGTTGGGTCCTTGGGATCCAAGTTAGGTTTTTTCAAGATGGGCTGGATTGTGCCCTCTTTCAGCAGGGATGGCACTATGCCTTCCTTAAATGACTGATTTATAAGCTGTGTGATGGGAGGCGCCAGAATGTCAGCGCATTCCTTCAGCAGCTTGGTGGGAATGATGTCATTGGGTGCTGTGCTGTTCCGCAACGCACCAATGATATTTTTGGTGGTATCGATGGAGATGGGTTCCAGAGTGAACTTAGTTGATTGTAGAAGGTTTCTGTTGGTGTTTTGTAGTTGATTGAAGAGGGGGCTGAGGGGGGTATTATTTTGCAGAATACTTACCCGGATTCTTTCGATTTTGTCGATGAAGAAATCCGATAGTTCGTTACAGAACTCTTGGGTGTCTGAATTGGGGACTTCAAGACATCCCGGATTCATGGTCTGGGTGACCATCTTGAATAGTTCTCGGGGGCGGTTCATGGCGCTGTTAATCGTCATAGAAAAATGATGTTTCTTGGCTTTGAAGATTTCTTTATGATATTGTGTTGTTATTGTCTTGTAGATGATGAGGTTTTCCTCTGAAGGGCTTCTTTTCCAGGCGGCTTCCGCCCTTCTGCGCTCTTGCTTCAGTAGGGACAGCTGGTTGTTGAACCAGCCGGACTTTTTTTTTCCGGATGCGGACTTTGCGTTTCGGTGCTACTAAGTCGGCTGATTGTAGCAGAGCTGCATTTATGGCATCCAGTGTATCTGAGGCTGTTAACTGAGGATGAATAGTTTCGATTCGGTTTCCCAAGGTAGATTTGAAGAGTTCCGAATGGAGCTTCTTCTGAGATCTAGCCCAGTGTATTGTCACCGGCTTGGGTGCTTTTATAACTGGTGGAATTTTGGAAATTATGAAACTAATTGCATGGTGGTCTGTCCATGGCAAAGGTTCATTTCCCAAAATGTTTATTTTCAGATTTTGTCTGAAAATTAGGTCGAGTGTGTGACCTGAAGCATGCGTGGGTCCGCATATAAGTTGCTGTAGTCCTAATCCTTCCAGGTGATCGATGCAGGCATCCGCAATGGGATCCTGTGAGGAGTTGGCCCACAGATTGAAGTCCCCGAGCAGCAAAAGATGTTTGCTGTTAAGGGTATAAGTGGATATGAACTCCGTTAATGATGGCAGAAGCTGCGATTTTGGCCCAGGTGGCCTATAGCAGAGGAGAATGTGAACAGTCTCCTGGGGGTTAGTTTGAAGTTGAAGAGTAAGGGTTTCCATAAATGGAAGAGGATTTTGAAGGACCGGCTTAGTGATTGCAATATGAAACTTATGGATCACCGCTAGGCCTCCTCCTCTTTGCCCTATTCTGTTTTCCGTTATAATTCGATAATTTTCTGGCACCAATTCTCCAAGAATGGTGTTGCAGTCGTCTGAAAGCCAGCTTTCTGTGATAAAGAGGCAGTCTAGATCGTTTTGTAGTAAGAAATCGTGGATTTCTGATCTGTGTTTTACTGCCGATCTTGTGTTGATCAAAGCACATGATATGTGCTTGAGCTGGGTTAAATGGTTGAAATTTTTGATGGTCGATCGTCGATCGAATCTCAAAAGTTGGTCTATTTTTAAGGCCTTTTTGGTGACGGCTGGTAATACTGTTGCGAATTGTCTCAGACCCCAAATCGTTTCTGCAGAGTATCGCAGTTTAACCATTGTTGCCAGTCACTGGGGGGGGGGGATTAATTGCAATAGAGGGAAGATTCGCTGAATCCTCTCGCTTGGCCTTGGTCCAGAGGAAGGCAAAAAAAACCCTGGCAGTGCTAAGCCAATTTGCTGCCGCAGGGAAAAAAATTCCTTCCTGATCCCTGAAAGGCGATCGGACGAAACCCTGGATCAAGTACTGTTTGGAATGGGGGGGAAGGGGGGGAAGAAGGGTGTCACTGTAGCTGAGGAGTACCAAGATGGCCACCGACCGGGCCACAGGCCTCAGGTTTGGGGGCTGTTTGGCTTGGTGGGTATGAGCTGGTTGTTAATCCAGGGGAGGATGGGATCCTCCAGGGATAGGGGGATGATCCCTGACAATTCCAGTAAAATTTCCAGGCTGTCACTGCTACTTTTTGCGGCGCGCCGCTAGGCCGCGGCTGAAGCCGCGGTCTTTCCTAATTGCGGCAGCCGCGAATAATGCCTGGTCTGGCGCGGATGCGGGAAAGAGCCGCAGATCGCCAGAAAAAAAACGCTGCTATGCGCGGCGGATGGCCGGGGTGATTATGGGTGACTGATTGGGGTGCATGCGGCTCTAAGAGAAGGTAAACAGCCGCAATTTGGATCGCTGGAGTGGCTGTCCTGAAAAGGATGGTCACTAGCGATTCCTGGGGGTGGAAAGATGGCCCTGAAAGACAGGGTCTTACCTGAGGAGAGGGGCCCACGAAGGGAAGGAAGGAGCCGGTCCTATGGGCCAGATCTTCTTGCAAGGTTTTAAAATCCTGCAGAGAAGTTATTGCCCTGCTTAGCTTAGTGCCGCTTGCAAATACAGAGATTGTACTGTTTACCCCATTCTCCAGGTTGTTTATGAACAAATTAAACAGGATTTGTCCCAGAACAGAACCCTGGGGGACCCCACTTTCCACCCTAACCATTCAGATTGCTCCCTATTTATCACCACCCTCTGAACTCGCCCTTGTAGCCAGTTATCAATCCACGTACTCACCCTATGGTCCATGCCAACGGACCTTACTTTGTACAGTAAACGTTTATGGGGAACTGTGTCAAATGCTTTTGCAAAATCCAGATACACCACGTCTACGGCCCTTCCTTTATCTTCTGTTACACATCTATTATACTTTATGTGTGTATTGTGTATCTCAAAATGTAAACAATATATCATATTTCAATAAATCTGATGAAGCTATAATATATTCTATACAATTAATAAGTAGAATAGCTTTTGATTTACAGGAAGTAACAAAATGATGTGCAAGTAGTTTTAGAAAATCACTAAAGCACTAATCAGATCACAATTTTCTCAAAATCTTCAAGCTGCATGCAAATTAAAAAGGGGTAGTCGTTTATGAATTTCAAACACATGTTCAAAGAGATATATTAAAATAAAATATTATTTTACAGCTGGGTAATTATGATAAATATGGCAAGACAGGCAGAAGTGATGATTAATTTTTTTCTTGTAAAACAATATGTAGTATTTCCTTCTGATTAAGAAAGAATAGAAAAATGAACTTCAGACAAGAAAAAACTTCTATGGAAACAATGTTAAAAAAAGGTATTTAAAGTACACCAAATAAGTGTGCTGTCTATACCACAATACACTGCAAAGGGTTTAAATACTTAATAGTCCAGCAAATTAAAAGGACTCTTTGATACCAGGCAAGCTTAAAGTAGAATTCCAGGCTATTATTTAGTATATGATTAAACCTTTTATTTTTAAAGAACATACAACATAATAGGGGGTGTACCATCGTCCTAGTTTTATGATATAAGTTGAGGAGTCCCAAGGATTCCCCACAAACCCGGAGTCTCCAATGAAAAAATGTGGGCAGGGAGGACTATACCGGTACTCTATGTAAAGGTTCAGAAACCTAAGTAATTCATTTAAGGTAAGTTTAAGAAAATGTTTATTTACATATAGACATTAAGACAAAAATAAATAAAAATTACATCACTTTAAAACACATTACAAACAAAACAAACTTGACCACAATCAGGTCACCGGTTGTGCAATCCCCATTTTGTTACAGACGGGGTAGGGTATCGGTGAAACAATTGGAATCGTGAGACCAAAAATCTCGAGTCTCGACTAGTTTCGCTTTCGCTTCGTCAGGAGACGGTCTGGAGGCACAACGTTCCTTGGCCCCAGGGAGAGAGTCCCAGTTGAAACGTGAAGAGGTAGGTCATACGTGAACCAAGACCAAAGTCTAATCAAACAGACCTGCGTGCCCAGGCGGGCATAAAATATTTAGGGGGTTTTTTATATATATGAGTCCCAGGACATAAAAGTCCTATATACAGACTGTGTGGATGCTCTCAGTAATGGCACTATGGATGAGTGTCCAATACAGGAAACTGGTGATATGGCAATCACCAAACCATGGGGATAACCAGAGAGCGAGCTTTATTGCGTGGTAATGCCTGTATGTCCTGGGACCTGGCTCCGGTGCCGTCCCAGGACATACAGGCATTACCACGCAATAAAGCTCGCTCTCTGGTTATCCCCAGACTGTGTGGATACTGAGAGCATCCACACAGTCTGTATATAGGACTTTTATGTCCTGGGACTCATATATATAAAAAAAACCCTAAATATTTTATGCCCGCCTGGGCACGCAGGTCTGTTTGATTAGACTTTGGTCTTGGTTCACGTATGACCTACCTCTTCACGTTTCAACTGGGACTCTCTCCCTGGGGCCAAGGAACGTTGTGCCTCCAGACCGTCTCCTGACGAAGCGAAAGCGAAACTAGTCGAGACTCGAGACTTTTGGTCTCACGATTCCAATTGTTTCACCGATACCCTACCCCGTCTGTAACAAAATGGGGATTGCACAACCGGTGACCTGATTGTGGTCAAGTTTGTTTTGTTTGTAATGTGTTTTAATGTGATGTAATTTTTATTTATTTTTGTCTTAATGTCTATATGTAAATAAACATTTTCTTAAACTTACCTTAAATGAATTACTTAGGTTTCTGAACCTTTACATAGAGTACCGGTATAGTCCTCCCTGCCCACATTTTTTCATTGGAGACTTCGGGTTTGTGGGGAATCCTTGGGACTCCCCACTATTATTTAGTATGGTTAAACCTGCTCTCACCCCCTTCTAAGTTCTATTCTAACCACCCCATGAAAGGAAGATGCATGTGACCTCCCCAGTGGCTGGTTTCAGGGGAGAGGAGAGAATAGAGACAATGGTTGCAATGCCTGGGTGGTGACCTCACACATAAGCTTAATGTGGTGCATCTGTTGTTGCCCGTCTCTCCTCTCCCCTGAAGCTTCTGCTTGGAGCTGATCGTGCAATCGGATCAGAGTGCCCTGAGAATAGGTAAGTATAAAGATCCTCTTTTCATAGCGTAGTTAAAATAAGATTTAGAAACGGGATGAGAGCAGGTTTAAGAATACCTATTACCAATAGCCTGGAATTCCATATTCATATACTGTAATTAAAGCAGCCTTTGTCTGACCCTTGGGAAGCATAACACTTCCAGGGCAGTTAATTGCTTGGTCATTTTCTCTGAAATAAGTTGATTTTATGGGTACTATTATTCTTTCTGGGTACCATGCCTTCTTTTCCCCAGATTGGCAAGTCTTATCCATTTTTAAGAATTTAAAATGTGACTTTTCATAAACCATAATCACATTAAAGGTATTGTAAGTTTGTATGCATGTTGAAATGCCACCTAGAGGACTTCCCAACCTCCAACTTAGGTGCAAATATATAAAACAAATTATTCAAATGCCTTGAATTGACTAGAAATATGTCTGCTAGCTAAAAGACAATAATAAAACTGTTCTGGCTGATGTCTTGGGGGATTTTCAACTTCAAATGATTAAGAAAAAATACATGAAAAAATAATGGTAACACTTACCTATCCCACTGCCTATTAAAGGAATTTTTACTATTTTCAAGAGCTAAGCCGCCAAAAGATGGTTTGAACCTCATTTGGTTCAGCAGGGACCAGCCAAGAATCAATCCATGTATGGGCAGGCTGATTATACCCAAGTCAATTCACCACTCAATTTGGGCACAACCAGTATGTTGGCTTTCTAGCATGCAGTTATTGCCAGTGGCTATAGCCACTAGCAATAATAACTGTGTTTCCCCCGGCAGAGACAGCTCTATGCACCCCCTGCCTGGAGAACACAATAGCTGTGCTGGAGGGATTCCCCCATCAACACAGACTGAGTGAGTGATTTTCTTTCCTGCAATTTGTTGTTGCAGGAAAGAAAATCACACCATCTATGGCCTGCCTTACAGCTTCAGGGGGGAAATGCCTGTGCCCTCCACATTATCAGCTTTATCAGGCTTCTGACACACCTGAAAGTATGCTAAATGTAAAAGATACCATGGTGACCATAGCTTTAAAGAACAGTTGAGGTTCCATTAACAAACAGTGGGATGCTTCTTAGAAAGGTGCTTCTTAATATTTTTCCCCATAAAAAGCTTTCTTTTTGTGGTATTTGATCACCTATGCATTTTTTATTTGTTTGTGCTATAAACAAAAAAAGATCGACAATTTTGAAAAAAAAATATATTTTTTACTTTCTGCTCTAAAATATATCCAATAAAAAAAAATGAATTTCTTCATAAATTTAAGTCAATATTTATTCTGTTACATATTTTTGGTAAAAAAATCCAAATAATTGTATATACTAATTGGTTTGTGCAAAAGTTATTGTGTCTGCAAATTATAGGATATATATATAATATATTTTTAAACTAGTAATGGTGTCGATCAGTGACTTATAGAGGGACTGCAATATTGTGGAGGACATTCTGATACTAAATAATACTATTGACACTTTTTGGGGACCAGTGAGACTAATTACAGTGATCAGTGATAAAAAAAATATGCACTGTCCCTGTACTAATGACACTGCCTGGGAAGAGGTTAACATCAGGGCTAATCAAAGGATTAAATATGTGCCTAGCCAGTGTTTCATTACGCTGTGTGAGGTGCTTTTACTAGGGGAAGGGATGGAATTTATTCCCTGCTTTGCACTTCTGCCTCTCTGCCTAACCATCGGTGGGTGTCGGCGAACATCGGGTACCATTTACCCACTGATTGGCTTCCACTGTGTGCAATCACAGTGGAAGCAAGCTGTCGGTGGTGTGCATGCACACCCCCACTCGGAAGAGTCGTTTCACCTGTATATAGTATACGTGATCCAGTGCAGAGGTGCCACCCTGTAGCAGTAAAACTGCTAAAGGATGGACTTTAAATGGTTAATTCTTAATCTATTATATCACATGAATATATCTATGGTTGCATACATCTATATACAGTATTTATCAGATAAAGTTTGGACCAGAAAGTTAGACTGGTATAATTTTTTTTTTTTTTACTTTGGTCACTTTTTCAAGGGTCCCTCAAATTCCAAACCAGACCCTTCTGAACATGTATGAATTGTAGAGGAGACTGCACTCAAAAAAAGTAAAAAAAAAATGATGTCAGACACACTGACCTGCTCCTGAACCATACCCAGTCACATGCCCCCAGATTGGGACTGTCCTCATGTTGAGGACAGGGGCCTCTTCTACATAACCCTGGCTAAAAGCTTTTGGGGGTGTGGTGGAGACTATAAAAATTTAGAAGACCCATTTAAGATAAGGGGGGCCCTCAGATATCTCCACCTCCATGGGCATTAGTAAGGAGTACAAAGTACCCCTACTCATTCATGAAAAAAGTGGATAAACACTCAACAACATTTGACAAGTCCTTCCTCAAAAAAAAAAAAAAAAAAACACTCAAAAACTTGCCAGGACATGGATTGACACAGATAAAAACACATTTTTAGTAGAGTGGTAGAACTTTTGATAAAGTTTTTATTACTGTCTAAGGCTTCCTGTCCTGGTGAGACATATATCCCCCTGTTTATTGTACGGGTATTTATATAGGAACACCAAGTGCAGGAAATCTCAATAACCAGGGTCACAGAAAGAAAAAAAAAAACAAGAGAACTTTTATCTCTTCCCTGCTCTATCCAAAAATGAAATAATTACAAATTTGGAATTAATTACTAGTGATGGGCGAATCTTCTTGGGCTGTGAACAAATCCTAAAAGCCACAAATTGCGAACTCTGATGGGAACCCAATTACGGTAAGTTGAAGGCAAATCTTGAAAATCTATTTTCTCAATTTTCAAGGCTAATAGACAAGTGCGTGTCAAACAAAAAGTACATGGGAATCTGGACAGGTGAGAAGTGCTGAGTGTATGGAGCTGGGTAGTATGTGCAGAAGAGGAGTGTGGAGTGTATGGTGATGTGTAGTATGTGCAGAAGATGAGAATGGAGGTCAGAATTATGTGCAGGAGAAGAGTGCAAGGAGTATGGTGGTGGGCAGTATGTGCAGGAGAGAAGTATGGAGTGTATGATGGTGGGTAGTATGTTCAGGAGAGGAGTGAGGAGTGTATGGAGGTGGGTAGAATGTGCAGGTCAGGAGCTTAAGGTGGAGGGTAGTATGTGCAGGATGGTGTCAGCAGGTAGGTGGACATGCAGTCTCAGTAGTTATTTATTTTATATTTTTGTTTAAAATGTTTTTTTTGGGGGCACTGGATGATGTTAGTAGAACAATGGACAGTGTCAGAATTTTTATTTTTATTTAAAAAAATTCACAGTGCTTTTGGTGAAGGGGGTGGGGGTTATGGGGTAGTGGACTGTGTCAGTAAGGCAGTGGACAGTGCCCATAGAGCAGTGGATGGTGTCAATAGTTTTTTCATTCTTATGTATTTTTTTTTTACAATTGAATTTGTTTTTCATTATTTTACAATGCTTTTTGAGGGGGAGGGGATTGGGACTGTGGACAGTGTCGGTAGGGCGGGCTGGGTAGTGTTCGTAGTTTTTTTTTTTCAATTTTTTTTACCCATTTTTATTTTTTATCATTACTTGTTTTTCTAATATCAGTTGGGGGGCTTTGGTGACATGTCAGGGGTCTAAACAGACCCCTGACATCGCCCCTTTGAGACAGAGAAAGATGCTGTTCATTCATAAACTGAAGCAGAGTAACACACAGGTTACTCTGCTCAGTTATTACAGGACATAGAGAGCGTTCGGTAGCAAACGCTCTTTATGTTCAATTCAGAAAAGGAAGGAGCCGATAAATTACATATTTACCAGCCCCTTCCCCTGCTCTCCATCCTGACAAATCCCCTGGGAGAGAGGAGGAGGCGGAGGAGGACAGGGGGCCAGAGAACATGGGGCTGGAGGAGGACATGGCTGACATTGAGGGGATGATAGGTGTGGCAAAGGGACAGTTGTGAGCACCGATCTCCCTGTATGACATTTCAGCTAAAAGTCGTAGGAGGGAGATTGGTGCTCCCAACTGTCCCCCTATGCACAGATCATCATCCTGATCAAGGGCAATAATCCATATGTGCAGTGTGGGTCACAGTACCACCCCTCCACCCACCCTCCTGCACACAGGGGTGATATGCAACTGGCTTGAAGTGGAACATTAAAAATGCTAAATTCTTTTAAATCACATGCTTGGGGGAGTTTTTAAACCAGTCTGGGAAGTGGCACACCTCTAGCATGTTCTAATGCAAAGGAAATATTCTGAAAATTCAATTTGCTGCTAAATTATATGTCTCCCAAATCACACAAATGCAATCAAACACTATAAGTGTGTATCAGTGGAGAGCAGCGCTTTGATAAACCTTAAAGGGTAACAATAATAAAAAAAAAATAATAATAAAAAAACATGCTTAAAACATGCCTTAAACCTGCATGTGACATGGCACATTTGTAGAATGTAAACAAGCAAAAACGATGCAGCTAAAATTATTTCCAAACTACTCTGTTCTGGTTATAAATAAATCAGCTGGGAATCCCCCCCCTTAGCTTTACCAGGCCTTTATGCTAGATGAGGGTCTTCTATTGATTAAAAGGGGAACCCTACAAAAATTGCAAAAAATGTGGCTTGGAGTTCCCCCACAAGAGTCCATACCAGACTCTTATACTTGATGAGGGTCTGGTATGGATTTTAAGGGGAAATCCACAGACAAAGAGCATGGGATCCCCTAAAAAACACACCAGTACTAACAGAACTATTCCTAGACATTCAGCCTTACTGTCCAGGAAAAATAGGGCAGTGAGTGTGTGGACCTCCCTCTGTAAAAAAACCTTACTATATCACATTCTCTCATTATAACAGGGATACATTTTATGATGGGAACACGGGCCTATTCCTCACATGCCTGGCCCAGTAATGTGGGGGTCTGCAGGGGGGATTCTCAGAATCTGAGGGGCCCCAGTTAATGCTCCCCAGGTGAATATAGTGAGGGGTACATCTGCGTACTCATTAGGTTTCACAGTGTGAATTCATTCTCATTCAAATTGTCCATTGATGTAGATCAGAGATATGCAATTAGTGGACCTCCAGCAGTTGCATAAATACAAGTCCCATGAGCAAGACTTCGGACAGCCACAAGCATGACACCCAGAGGCAGAGGCATGCTGGGACTTGTAGTTTTGCATCAGCTGGAGGTCTGCTAATTGCATATCCCTGGTGTAGATCCACAACAATAAAAATGAATGATGATCTTAATGACCTGCAAAAACAAAACATACAGAGCCAGAAACATGTTTGGTCCTGGTGAACTCCTCACCAGAAATAACATTTCCTAGCCAACAGCTGAATGTAATCAAATGATATGGGTAAGCTGGGTGAAGTAGTTGACTAAATATGTTAACTACAATATTTGGTCAATAAGGTCAGCCAAGATACCCCTCTTTGTTTACATTCAGATCTGGTGCTGGGAGCTGTAATTTTCGCAATGAGGATTCTGTTGGGAATGTATGCAAAAGCATTTTTTTTTTTTGTGGATCATCAGGATCATCATGTGTCATGATTGATATGGGCTTATGTGGGTCCCACCAGCAAGATATCCCATATTGAATGTATTTAATCTAGGAAAGTTCAGGAAAGCAGCACATGCTCTCTGTCTCCCCTTTCCCTTTTTTGGGCAGGAACCCAATGTTGATTTACATCCTGACAACCAAAGATGCTTAAGGACTGCACAGTGGGAAGTTGGCACTTAGCACTTATAGTAATATCTGAATAAAAGACTTCTGGCCTGCAGCCAGAGGTTGTGTTTTGCAGATGAGTGAACGCCCTATTGATTTCACACAACTGCAAAAATCAAAATTCATGTGAATGCTGGGCAGTTAAAATCAATAATGATTTGTAGAGTACAACAATCGAATTTAATCTAAGCTGATATCATCATTTACTAATTGTAGTAATGTATACTGAAACCTTTTGACTATTGCACTTGTCTTATAGTATGTTTTGTATATCATCCTTTTTCAGGTTCTTGACTAACAAAAGGATTTGGAAAACATATTTTCAGTTCTATTGCTTTTTTACCAGTTATCTGTGTTTGCATGTGTTCTAGTGATAATAGGATATAACGGTTCAGCTTTAATACTTACATCATCTGCTACACAGCCACACTTGACCTATGCTGACTTTATAGTCATGCCACTTACAGTGCTAAAAAATACCAGCTCATTAAACATTTCACCGATTTTATGTGAACTGTTTTTTTTTTTTTGTTCAAAGAAACTTAGTCATGTAAGTGTCTATTTTTGTTGAACGGTCTTACTTATGTTATATTACAATGTATTTGTAATGAAATCACAAAATCAGTTTGCTAGCTATAGAGCTGCAACTCATTATCAAATGGCTATTTTCACAAATTCACAATTGTTTTTCTGTTCTAAAAAAAAGACACTATAAATAAATGTACGTACACTAACATTAAATGTAAATACATACGTATGTACGGTACACAGTGTCTTTCTAGAGTTCTATAGCTTGTGTACAGTATAAATAATGTTAACAGAATTCACATTGTCATTTAATATGTTTATACTGTATATAACCATTTTCATGAAAATACAAAATTTTTATTGGGAAATGTAAAAGATTTAAAACAGTTAAAAACTGAAGACCAGGGAGGACTCACCTTCCCACTGTGTTATTGTATTTTAATAGCAGAAAGACTTCCCTATTGCTAAAATACACAGATCAGTGCTGTAGCCTTTTGCCTGCAGCACAGATCGAGCAGCTTTTATCCATCAGGATGGTTAAACAGAAGTCAATTGGTAGAGTAAAGCCTCGTACACATGACCGGTTTTCCCATCAGGAAACTGCCAGGAGAGCATTTGGCCAGGAATCCTGGCCATGTGTATGCTCCCTAGTAGTTTTCCTGTCAGAAAAACAGCTGGGAATCCTGACGGGAAAATAAAGAACCTGCTCTCTATTTTCCTGTTGGGATTCCCGGCAGAGTGTGTCCTGTCGAGAAAACCGGTCATCTGTATGCTTACCTGCAGGGTAGAAAAACCATGCATTCTCGATAACACTTCGAAGCATGCGCGGTAGCATACAACCTTTGTCTGGGGTGTAGCAAGATGGTGGCGATGTAATCAATTGTTAACGAGACACCAGCTTGTCATAGTCGATGACATCACCGCATTCTTGTCATTCAAAAGAACGGCAGGTTTTTGTGTGCTTTTCAGGGCAAACCTGCCAGGTCGTGTGTACAGGGCTTTACAGTTACAGGGATTGGAAAAAATAATTTCACTGCTTCCAGTAGTCACATTTTATTCATATGGTTTAAGCCGCCCAATCAAAGTTTCACACCATGCTATCTCTTTACAATACTTTATTTTGAATATTATGATTTCTGACTGACTTTTAGTGAAAATGCTGCTGTCTGCTTTCCTACTTCAGTGTTCTATGATCACATAGATGCAAAAATCAGTACCTGTGCCTTTACATTTGTAGGCAGATTTGTATTGCAGAGGACAAACTGAAACTTGCCAGACAAGGAATTTTGTGCAGGTGACTAGAAAACACTAGATGTAGCTCTGGTGCCTATGGGACTGTCCCATCATATTTAGACTCAATGCACAATGGCTGTAACATTAAAGTTAAGAAAATACTATGAAAATGATGGTTGTTCCAACAATATCCATCTTAGGGCTCATGCACACTGTATCTCAAAGAAGCTGCTCCTATGAACTTTTAAGCTTTTTTGAGCTCTCACTTTTTTCAGCCTGGAAACTTTCCTCCATGTTAGCCAATGTGTCCATGCACACTATGGCATTTTCAGGAGTTTACAGGCAAATGCACTTACAGGTAGAACCCCCCCCCCCCCCCAACTCACATTTTTAAGAGGAGCTTTCAAGCTGAAAAAATGCCTAAGTGTCCAAAAGCGTGTGCAAAAGCATGAAAACCACAGAGAAAAGGAAACATTAGCTGAGGAGAGGGTTTGTGAAAAAGAAAAAAGTTCAAATAAGCTCAATAAAAATGTGCAAAAGAGCACAAAAAAGCACAAGCTTCTTCAAACTTTTAGGCAACAAAATTAAAGCTCAAATGCTTGTAAAAGCATTTTTTTTTTTTAGCTGCAGTGTGCATGAGCCCTAACTGAATATCAATTGCTGTTACTTCACTTGAAAGTAATAGCTGGGGATGGGCTGTAATTTGATTTCAGTTACTTAAAGTCCAAAAAACACCACATGTACATCTAAATATATTCTGTCCACAAGGTGACACCCTGCTATAAGGAATGTAAAATTATGTTACAGTGGGCACTAAAATAAAATAAAAAAACTGCTATTGCCTGATTGCAACCTATTGTTGTTTGAGTCAAGTTCCATTTGCGCAAAAGTGTAACAAGCTTGTTGTACCTGTGATTAGCTGTGTTGTTATTCAAACTGATCACAAGCAAAAATTAAGCACTGCTCTCTCTCTAGGAACTAAGCCCTGATCCCAGTCATCCAAAATTCTGGCACTTGACACTAGGGCTGTCAGATTTCTGTGATAATGATCCCTTGTAGAATGCTAACCCAGGGTTCCCCCGGGCCCCCTTCACCAGGACCCCTGATGGTGGGAATGGACTAACAGAATACTGGAACCAAGGTACATCCATATCTTATATAGGAAAGCAAAATAGAAGGGGGCCAAGAAGTGATAAAAAGGAAGGTAATAAAAAACCTACAGTAAAGCAGACAATGCCTATAAGTGAGCCAGGCAACACATGTGAAAAGAATCAGAGTTATAGCCGAACCACTGCAGCAAGGAGGTAACAATACACAGGCAGGAAACTGCAGGCTAAACTGTAGCAAGGGCTAAGTGAAAGCTGAGGAGTGGTTTAATCTTGACTTGAGCAAAATAGAGGCCCAATGTCTATCCATTGCCTAAATTTCAAGGGGTCTTCACAAGGACCTAAGGAATAATCCAAAGTCTAACACAGGCAGTTGCGCAAGGTGCCTACAGTACATGTAAACACTGTTCGTACTTTGAAATTTTTTATAAGAGGTCAGGATCATTTTTGCTCTCCAACATACTTCAAGAACTAATTTGCTTCATTTTTGGTGAAATGGCCTTGTATAATACAGTATATTGCAATATTAATAACTATAAAAACTGTGACTGTTGCATAATTCTTGCATTGGCTACTGTATGCCATTTTTGTGTAATTCATGAATACATAACCAAGATAAATAGTAACCCAACACTACTAAACAAACAATTTAAAAAATCGTCCAATCAGCAGAAAGCAACTACCACCTAAACTACACCATATATAGATAAAATAAAGCAAATATTAGTGAATCACTTTCAACTTCAAGTGGTTGTAAAGGCAGAAGGTTTTTTAACAATGCATTGTATGCATTAAGATAAAAAAAATCTCTGAGTAGCAGCCCCTCAGCCCCCCTAATACTTACCTGAGCCCCATCTCTATCCAGTGATGTAAACAAGTACCTCGGCTGTCTGGGCCTTCTTTCTAACTGGCAGAGACACAGCAGCAGCACTATTGGCCCCCACTGCTGTCAATTAAAGTTAATTAGAGAGGGGGCAGCGCCGACCGTGGCTCTGTGCCTGACACACAGAGCTGGGGCCCCTTCCTTGATAGAGGGAGGGACCAGGAGCACCAAAGATGAACCCGAGATGAGTAAGATCTAGGCTGACCACTGCATAGGGTAGGTAAGTATAACATGTTTGTTCTTTTTAAGAAAAAAAAGAAGACTTTAGTATCACTTTAATCTTTCATAAAGTGACATGTGCAATAAATAATAAAAGTATGAAATACGTCAATCAATATGCTGCAAAATATAATGTATTATTCATATACAAGTGTGTATTAAATCCTATATAATGTGTATCATGAAAAAGTGCAAAAATAGATGTGTAGTCCAAGTAATAGTCCTATGTAATCTCTTCATATATGGAGAAAAAAACACTGCACTGTTCTTCACCACCCCTTGTGGGTATCCTTTCATCTGGTACTGTGGACCCCAATAGAATTAATAGGGTCTCATGCACTCATTAAACAATAGCGTAGTGGTTCCTCCTCTCCAAATGCTGAACTTTAGATAACCATCCCTCAGGAGCAGGTGCAGGTCAACCAAAAAAAGGCAAGCACAGACAACCAATAGTGCAGACTATTTCATATTTGTTATTAGTAAAACATAGGTATCGCACTTGCATATAGTCCATAAAAGACAGGCATGTAATTAAACTGTCAAATAGCATTCTCAAAGATGGCATCTTGATCCCGTCAAGCACAATGATGTCACTGCCCACCTATATATCTTTGTATATGGTTAATGGATTCAAATTTGCAGTGTATTGATTGATGTATGTCATATTTTTTTTAGTTATTGTACACGATACTTTATGAAAGATTACGTTGAAAGCGCTTCACTAGTATTTGTCTTGTATCATAAATACATAACACTTAATTATGTAAAACTTTTATCTTTTTTAGTATAATCTGTTCAATCAGATGATGCAATACATGCCACTCTTTAATTTTGCAACATCTGTCTAACACTGCTGCTTCAAATGTTTTCTAAGGAGGCTCCCCTGGCCCCAGAGTTATAAGTGTAATAGAATTAGCAATAATTGTATTTCTCCCTTTGGAACATCGTGGATTTGACAGACATCAAATAAAATACCCAGAGGGATAAAATAGCTAAAATAGCCCTTAGCTATCTCCTTTTCTAAATTTAACTAAAAATAACTTATTGGAAATGTATACACATGCATGTATATTTGTAGATATACATGCAAACAACCAAAGTTTTATACATATTAAAATAGTTTTCACCAACATAATTTCAATTCTATAAAAATAATGCCTGAGTTCCTCTAAAAAAAAAAAAAAAAGCTTTATGTAGAGTGCAAAATGTCATTAGTAATGTGGATCAATTTGGTATTTCACAGGCAGCCAATGTTGCAGAAAGATAGGAAAGAAACATAGAATGCCAAGAGCAGTGTGTGCTTTGTGGAAAATTCGCCTGAGGCTCTGAAATACCAGATGTACTCATGTGAAATAGTTTAATGTTTTCTACCTAGAAAGCAAAAACCTATGGATTACTCATAATTTTACAAATGTATAATTTTATTTTTCCAAAAAAAGAAATTCCACTAAGATTTTTATATTTTTAAATGAGTTAGTATGGCTTGGTATGTAGAAGTAGGTTTCAGAAGATGCTTATAAATATTAGATTTTATTATCAAATTTTATATTATGCCATTCACTACTGGTTTAAAAAACAAAGTTCATCTATCTACTTAAATGATTTGAAATCATTTAAAAGCAGGCATAACCCCCCCCCCCCCAGAGTACAGGTTACAAATAAGCACTGTACTGCTTATAACCAGCCACTTTAATAGTACCATATAAACAGATAATTTGGCAAATTGAATGTGAATCTTCCACCATGAGGCAGGCTTTTAATGTTGTACAAAACATTAGAATACTGCAAGAATCACTTTTACTTTTTAAATTCTGTCTGGCATTGTGGAATCATTAGCATTGAAAAATCAAAGTTTAAAAGTTTTTATCAAAAGCAAATCTGGACTTGAGAAACCTTATGCCCCGTTCACACGATCGGAATTTCTGTTGGGATAAACTCAGACGTATTTTTCTGACGGAATTCCATTCAAGCTGTCTTTCATACACACTGTCACAGCAAATTCTGACTATCCAAAACGCGGTGACGTACAACACTATGATGAGCTGAGAAAAATTAAGTTCAATTCTTCCGAGCATGCGTCGACTTGATTCTGAGCATGCATGGTTTTTGAGTTCCATACAGACAAACGGAATTTCCGATCTGAAAAAAAGAGAACATGTTCTCTTTCTAAGTCCGTCGGAAATTTCCTAAGGAAAAACTTAAATGAGGCACACATATAATCGGAATATCCGATGAAAAAATTCCATCTGATTTTTTCCATCGGATATTCCGATCGTGTGTACAAGGCATTATGCTTCACATGTGAGACAAGTCAGTTGTAAATAATTGCTTTTTTGCTAAGGTCTCACTTTTTTATTTTTTTGCACAGCAGTATGTGTCTGAAGAACCATTATATCAATTATATCAAAGTGCAAGCTAACATCAGGTTATGTTACTTTTTCCTAGATCTACCCCCCTTAGGTCATCATGCATGAAATCCATTGATTCTTTGCAAAAGAAGATGGGATTATGTTAAAAGAACAGAGTGTGTTGTTATGCTTCTGATAGTAATTTGTATGCTAAAGGTACCATTTTATACTGTTTGTAAAGTTTAATAGATTTTAGAGTTTATGAACATGGCTGCCAGAGGGTGTACAGATTGCATGGAGCATAAATAGCCAGCATAAGGGATCCATAGGTGCAGCGTACAGTGCACAGCCTTCCATTGCAATGAATGACTGTACTCTGCTAAACAGGAGTTTACACAGATGCTTTGCACGGGTTTATGCAAGAGCCAATGTAAACCCTCCAATAGCAGCATACATCCATTCATTGCAATGGGAGGCTGTACTGCGCACTGTACTTGTGGATCCGTTGAAACCTTACATGTAAGTCTGCTTTAAAATAATGATAGTACCACAGAAAGATGTATTGAAACAGAAACTAAGATGTATTTGCCAAAGCAATGTATTAATGTAGTATTCAAATCAAAAATTTTATATAATGCAGCTTACCAATCCTTGGATGTAGTGGCTGCATTAGTTTTGTTTTTTAGTTTTTTTTCTCTGTTTCCATCTGCTAATCTGGCCAGTATCACACGTCCTGTATTAAAGTGCCAATGTAACTTCTTACAGTAACAGTTTTTTTGACGGTTTTACATGAATAAATAAAAGCTGGTCCTTATAAGCATTTCTGTCAAAGTTTTACTGGGATACTACACTTGCTGGTGCTGCCTTCCCTCTCTGCTTTCTTACTCTCAGTAGGAGGCCTGTAGAAGGAGCCTAATTGCTCCAAGCATTTTTTTGGAGGATCCACATCTACACACAGTGATATCAGATGAGCATTTTGTATAATTTACTCTTGTGAGTGTTTTTAATCTCTTTCTATTAAAAACTTTTACTGGGATACTACACTTAGTTGGCGCTTCCTTCCCTCTCTGTTTTCTTCCTCTCTGTCTACACAGACCACAGGGGGTCCCGTGTATTTCTTTATTGTACCCCAAACTACAACGGACCAGTGACATTCGATGGATTACTATTTGTTCCCTTGACCATTGGTACTTTTCATATGTACATTGCTGGCTGAACTATATACCCCAACTCTGTGCGCCACTATTTTCTTTATTCACTAGATGAAATGAAAAGCTGATTTGTTACTATGCACAACTGCTACAAATTCTGTCTGCTCCAGGTTTAGTAAAATCTCTTCATTCACCTCTGCTACAGCCAAATGCCAAACCATTGGGAATGGGTATTGTTCAGCATCTTTCTGGTAGTGTTGAAATCTGCCTGCCCCCTCTAACACATTCATATTAACCAAATAGGCGGACCACCATAGGTCAACAGACATATGAAGAAGAGAGTGGGCAAGATCCAACACAACCTAAATGGTCTGAGATTTGCCCATTTGGAATGGCCAACATTTAGCCATAGCAGACCAGAGGTCTGCACTTCTACCAACTAGCTATGCTCTTTTTTTGTACATGTGAAAGACAATTTAAATATAGATACAACCATCAAACTAGTATTTTTGAAAGGGGATTAGTAATGGCACTCTCACTACAGGTGCCATTTAAAAGTTTAATGTGTAGATTCTAAAGGTAATTATTTCAAGCTGAACTATGGCTAGCCTATTGTAGTGTAGTTACACTTTTACAGACAAGGAAAAATCCTACATAGTTATTTTTGTTTATGAGGGGCTGAGAAGCAATGTTTGTCATAATCAACACTGGCTGTACTGTGCAGGTAGATTTTCATTATCAATTGTAACTATATTTTAGCACTGCCTGTCCTAACAAAGGGTTACAGGTTTAGATGATAGGGTGCCTACAATGTATTGTTAATGAGGACAAACTCACTCTGACATTGCAAGTCAGACACAAAACATTTAAAAGGTAAGAAGTGTTAACAAATATATATACATTTTATGCATTCTGAATGGATAGGAACACAACAAACATATAGTGGGGTTTCCTAAATTTTGACCTTAAAATGTCACTAGTTGCGGATCGGCATTCAAAGCAGCTTTAGTGGACTCAATATCACCACCGGCTTTGACGTGAAGGAAGATCACAAGATTGCCAATTAGAGAGAGGGCAGGTTATATATATATATATATATATATATATATATATATATATATATATATATATATATATATATATATATATATATATATATATATATATATATATATATATATATATATATATATATATGCCACACCTGTGGGATCCCTGTGAAAGCTGGAAATCACTATGGTAGGCACTGCTACTATTTTTGAATGATCAGTTTTTTAGATACTTTTATATTTTTTTCTATTGTTACATATCTATTTTTTAACCATCAAGTTATAGGAACGATCGAATGATGTGACTCAGATATATCCGTGATTGTGACATTGGGCTCCAATCACATTCTCCAAAGAGGAAAGCGACTGCACAACCATTTTCAAAAATGTTTTTGGCACTCACTAAAAAATGCTTCTAAAATACCAAATGCACTATTTTATGAAGTCATGTATTTTAGTAGTGAAAGCCTGCAGTAATTTACTGCCAGCAGTAGCCAAAATCCATAACAAAGACTGTAAATAGATGGTTGTTAAGGAGCGGGCATCCATCGGTGTCCTTAACAACGAGGAAACAACATGGTTGCTAAGGAGCAGGCAGCCGCCGCAACCCTAAAAATCGACGAGTCATCAGTTGTCAACTGGCTTCCCCGCTGACAGCTGGATGTAAATAAAAGAATAGCCGGCAATAAAAAAAAAAAAAAATCAGCGTGGGGCCTCCCCAAATCCATAACACCCCTCCTAAGAAACCCAACTGACAGATGATAACTCATTGGTTGTTTACTGGTTGTTAAAGATGTCAGCACCTGCCGGTTCCTTAAATATTGCATGCTGGGACCACTACTTATTTACCACATGCATTTTTTTCCTTTTATGAAATTACTGTTACTCATGTTTTATGCAGCATTTACTGAGCGTTTTTGCCATTTACTGAGCATTTTTTACATTTTCAGGATCGCATGCAGTTTTTGGGAAAACTCCTAAAGATCTGTTTTTGTTATTGAAGCTCATTATCCCTAAATAGATCATGTGGGTATGATATTTAGGCATATCTTAAAGTCATAATGGTAGACGTTTTATATTCATTTTTTGTGCAATAAGCCCAAGACTCTCTGTTTTTGTGCTTATTTAGTTATCTCCACCTTTATACCACAATCATGAAAAATCTTTTAGGACATTGTGCTGCAAATGAATAATATATCTGTCAAATGGCAAATATACCATGAATTGCTAATATTCACCACTTTTCCACAATATAATAATGCTATGATTTATTCTATTATATAATGGCTTATAAAATAATAATTATTGCCTCATTCCAAATATAGCATGTATCTCTTAATGAAGAGAAAATAACTATGAATAATATATGCATTCAGTGTATAGTATTGCATGGATTATTGGTTCCTTTTATTAAAATATACAGGACAAAAATACATCTAGATGCTATAATATTCTTTACTATTGTGGTGGAGTACAACAGCTTTCTTAAAGGGAACATTTTGACAAATATATTTTAAGGCAATTTATAATAATAATTATGTGCCTGCCGGGCCACTTTTATTGTTGGTCTTCTACAACAACAAATTGTAAACACAAACTTGACTTTATTCGACATAAAGGTGAAACATATATTTTGCATGTACTGAAATGTCAAAGAACTACAGCCATAAAAAAATATTGTACCCTAATAACAGCCAACACATGTAATGATAGCATTCAGAGCGTGAATTCCTTTTTCATTTTATTATGCCATTTACATTTTGCATCATATTTTCAAGAGGTCAAGCAATCCTGCAAAAGTTGAGAAAAACGACAACACTAAATGTAAATAATAGGTCACCATGTGTTTGTTTTACACCCCTAAGGTGTACTTAGGGATTGGTTTATTAAAAGACAAATAGACTGTTCACTATGAAAAGGAATTTTTACCTTGCAAGGGAATTTTTTGTGTTGTCGCAATAGTAATCCTGCTCAGTATGAGAGGAACCGCAGGTTCAGACATTTGGTGTATGTGCTTGGCTGAGGAGCCAATGGGGCAAAGCTACCATCTGTGGGATTATGACTTAACGCCTCTAAGTCAGAATCCCCCTAAAGGTGATGATACCGCAGGTTGGCCTGGGATAGCGGGGGGCGGGACGGGAGCGCGGACGAAAGTGGGCCGCCTCTCTCCCGGAGCGCATCGCATGTTCATTGGGAACCCGGTGCTAAATCATTCATAGACGACCTGATTCTGGGTCAGGGTTTCGTGCATAGCAGAGCAGCTACCTCGCTGCGATCTATTGAAAGTCATCCCTTGAGCCAAGCTTTTGTCGCAAAAAAGAAAAAAAAAAAAAGAAAAGGAATTTTTACCTTGCAAGGGCATTTTCCACTAGCTTAATTAATGAGGTGAAACTTGCTTACTTCCATCATTCAAAAATACACAACCAAAAAATAAATAAAAAAATATGTCCCCCTTGACATCTATATCAGACGTTCATTAAGGCCTAGTACACACGAGAGGATTTATCCGCGGATACGGTCCAGCGGACCGTTTCCGCGGATAAATCCTCTCGAGGATTTCAGCAGATTTGGATCCGATGGAGTGTACTCACCATAGGATCGAAATCCGCGCCAAAATCTCATCGCGATGACGTGTCGCGCCGTCGCCGCGATGATGACGTGGCGACGTGCGCGACGCGGTCATATCAGGAATTCCACGCATGCGTCGAATCATTACGACGCATGCGGGGGATCCATTCGGACGGATTGATCCGGTGAGTCTGTACAGACCAGCGGATCAATCCGTTGGGATGGATTCAAGCTGATAGATTTAAAAGCAGGTCTTCAAATTTTTATCCGCTTGAAATCCATCCCAGGGGATAAAAATCTGCGGAAACATATCCGCTGGATTGTACACACCAGGGGATCTATCCGCTGGAGCCGGTCCGCGGATCAATTCCAGCGGATGGATCCTCTCGTGTGTACGGGGCCTAATAGTCTGGCATTCAATTTTATGGGGAACATTTTTTTTGTGGGGTCCCCTTTACCAGACCCTCATCAAGTATAAAGGTCTGGTAAAGAAGAAGATATTTTCTGGCTATTTTGTTTACAAGAAGAATAAAGCAACCAGGAATTATCATTTACCATCATTTTAAGCTGCATTTTTATTATTTGCAAATGTCAGTTTTGCTGTGGTAGGTTGTATGCATGATATAGATGCACCATTTCACAGTCAATTTGTCTCCCAAAATAATAATTCCCCCCAAGTCAATCTGTCCCCAAGTATAATTCCCCCCAGGTCAGCCAGCTGCTTCCCATTGACATTAATGAGACTGCCTGCACAGGGACACACAGAACACCTGTGCTTCCTAATGCGGATAAACACAGCCTTGCACAGATGTACGCTGTAGTATGCTTTGTGTGAATAAGACCTTACTATGTTTTATTTTTAAACAGTTATTTTTTATATATATATTTTTTTTTTGGGGGGGGGGGGGGGGCGGGGGCGGTGGTAGTGAAACATTTAATAAACTAAGCAAACCCCAAATTCTTCTTTTTTGAGACAGAGAAAAGGGCTGAGGACATATAATCTCCATTCTCTTTCTCTGCAGCCTTAGCTGCCCTGAACAGTAAATGAATGGGAAGCTCTCTGCACTGAGCTGCTTCTTGTCCATTCACAAACTGAAGCATAGTAAACACGTTTACTATACCTCAGGGATAAATGAACACAAGAGCCATCATTACTGATCACTCATTGTTTCATTTGTGATGGGGCTCTCCATCCTGAAAATGACAACCACTCCCATCTCCTGCCCCAGTAGCAGCTACAGCCACTGGCAGGGGGAGGAGGAGAAGCTGACCAGCAGCTACAGGGAGAAGGCGTGGGTTTCTGTGCTGTGGTAGAGAGCCCAGTACAGGAGGTGTTGGAGCACTATAAAGGGAATATATTGACATATTTGGATTCCCCTGGAGGCTCCCCTGCACCAGCTAAAGCTGTCAGGAGGGAGAGGAGGGAAGCTGGCCAGCAGTGCTTCAGGGAGGGGTGTGGAAGATTGGTGAGTGGTGTCAGTAAAGGGGAGGGGTCCAAGCAGTGGGGGGATCTATTTTCAGAGATTCTATTTTCAGAGTTAAATCCCCCATGACTCCCCTGCAGTACTCCAAGCCAGCGGGAGGAAAAGCTGACCGCTGCAAAGAATCTGTATTATCTGGTATTATCATTTTTTTATATCTATTCACAAATCTTTTGCCTTTCATTTCCATTTTAAACTGAATGGGTTGTTTTACAATATAAGAGTTTACATATACTTTAAACCTTTCTGTTTCAATCTCAAGATCTAAATGTCTAGGGGCAGATCCACAGAAGAATTAGGCCAGCGTATCTATTGATACGCCGGCGTAATTTTAAATTTCCCGCGTTGTATCTTTGTTTTGTATCTACAAAACAACATACGACGGCATCTGGGATCGATCCGACAGGCGTACGTCTTAGTACGCCATCGGATCTAAGATGCAATTTTTTGGCGGCCGCTAGGTGGTGTTTCCGTCGAATTCCGCGTCGAGTATGCAAATTAGCTAGTTACGGCGATCCACAAACGTACGTCCGGCGCATTTTTTTACATCGTTTGCGTTCGGGTTTTTCCGGCGTATAGTTAAAGCTACTGTTATGAGGCATACTCAATTTTAAGTATGGCCGTTGTTCCCGCCTAGCATTTTGAATTGTTTACGTCGTTTGCGTAATTAGTTTGCGAATAGGTATTTGCGTAGAATGACGTCACCGTCGTGAGCATTGGCTTGTTCCGGCTTAATTTCGAGCATGCACACTGGGATACCCCACGGACAGCACATGCGCAGTTGAAAAAAACTTTGTTTACGTCGGATCACAACGTATTTACATAAAACACGCCCCCATCACAGAGATTTGAATGCCGTGCCATTACGCCGCCAAAGATACACTACGCCGCAGTAACTTACGGCGCAAATTCTTTGAGGATTCGAAAAAAAAGGTAAGTTATGGCGGTGTAGTGTATCTTAGATACGCTACGCCCGGCGGAAAAATGCGCCGTTGTACGTGGATCTGCCCCCTAGTTTCCAAGAAGATGCATTTCTTTGAAAAAAAAAATATATATTTTTATGGCTCAAATACCTAACTTTTATAGTCAAAATAGTAGCACGGTTTTTCCGCAATCCGTATCAAAAGCTGTATTTCTGAAAAAAATATATAATTTTGGAGGAATACTTAAAGCGGGGGTTCACCCAAAAATAAATGTTTAACATTACATTCAGCCGAGTTGTCCTAATGACAATCGGCTGTTTTTTTTTTTTCCATACATACCGTATTTCACCGCCGCTTCTGGGTATGTCTTCTGCGGGACTGGGCATTCCTATCTGATTGACAGGCCTCCGACCGTCGCATACAGCTTGTCACGAGTTGCCGAAAGAAGCCAAACGTCGGTGCGGCTCTATATGGCGCCTGCGCACCGACGTTCGGCTTCTTTCGGCAACTCGTGACGCGTAGTATGCGACGGTCGGAAGCCTGTCAATCAGATAGGAACGCCCAGTCCTGCAGAAGACATACCCGGAAGCGGCGGTGAAAATAAGGTATGTATGGGAAAAAACAAAAAAAACAGCCGATTGTCATTAGGACAACTCGGCTGAATGTAATGTTAAAAAAAATTTTTTTGGGTGAACCTCCACTTTAAATATTTTACGTATAAAATAAAATAGTCACACAATCTGGTTGATTAAAATATGTAATTTTTACTAGTGCTGCTAGTGTCCATTCCAGCAATTCCTTGCATTTTCCGATTTAGTAGTGCTTTAAAAGGAGCAGCAATATTTGTGTACCCTCAGATTACACAGAGAAAGAAATGACTAGCTGACTCCTATTCCTTCAAACATCTTTTGAAATATTGTGACATTTCAGATACAACTAGCCATCATGGATTGGCTGTGTGGAGAACAAGATTACTGACATACTGCAGTTTATATTATATGACATCATAAATTCTAGCTGTTAATTTAGTGCATGTACAAGCCCGAAATACCACATATACTTGACATATTTTATGGACAGCTGTAATTTAGGTTGGTAGAATTTTTTTCAATAAATATCCATTTAATTTCTGAATGAACATTCACGGTTTATTGTTTAAAATACGTAAAAACAACCACTACTAAGTGAAATCAATGACCGAACAGTGTAACATTGTAGCAAAATAAATAAACCAGTGTAAACAGTCCCTCTGCTGCATTGAGCTGTAGTTTGGTAAGGCCTTGTCACATCCAAGTGACCACCAGGTTCCAAATATAAAAACAAATGACAAAACTGCAACTGCATGTTTCTTGGGAACAAAGGGAACAGACTGAGAATACAAACTCAGTTAACAATTGATTTTGGCTCAGTATATTATTTTATTTAGATGTTTGGAACATTGTTTTCCTTGTAACAGTGTTCCACATTCTCTTTTGTACACTTTTAAATAAAAACAAATATTGTAATTTCTATAAAGGCAGCCCTACACTTTACAAAGTCCTATAAGGTTTAACAGCGTGATTAAGTGTTAGTTTCTGAAAGCATAAACAAAAATACTTAGCAGGCAACTAGAAATGAAAAGAAAAGTAGTGCAGCTAATTGCCATGTTTGCATAGAACCATGTGTATGCAGGAATGCAAAGATTCAAAACAAAATTGCAGTACCCAGTACAGAGTATTATTTCATTAAAACCACTGAACAAATTACTTTGCATTTATAACATGGGTTTTACATTTACATGGAACTTGGAAATCTATTCCACTAGTATCCATATCCCCTTTGCTGGGTTCTAGTTTGTATTTTAACCACTTGCTTACTGGGCACTTAAACCCTCCTCCTCCAGACAAATTTTCAACTTTCAGCGCTGTGAACTTTGAACGACAATTGCGCAGCCATGCAATGTTGTACTCAAATGATATTTTTATCATTTTTTTTCACACAAATAGAGCTTTATTTTGGTTTTATTTAATCACTACTGGCTTTTATTTTTTGCTAAACAAACAGAAAATGTTGAAAAAACAAACATGTTTCATAGTTTGTTATAAAATGTTGCAAACAGGTAATGTTTATCCTTCATTGATATGCGCTGATGAGGCTGCACTGATAGGCTGCACTTATGGGCACTGACAGGCACAGATACAGTGGCACTGATGGCCACTGATAAGATGGCACTGATGGGTGCTGATAGGTGTCACTGATAGGTAGCCCTGATAGATGGCACTGGTAGGGGGCACTGATGGGCATTGGTAGGTGGCACTGATGGGGCAGCACTGGTGATGAGGCACTGATTGGTGACATTGATAGGTGGCACTGATAGGTGGCACTGTGGGCACTGATGGGTGGCACTGTGGGCACTGGTGTGTGACGCTTGTGGGCAATGGTAGGTGGCACTGTTATGCACTGGTAGGTGGCACTGGTGGGTACAGATGACTCTCCGGCTGCTCTCATTGATCATGACTGATGTTCCTCTGAGGATTGGGTTTAGGAGAAAAAATAACCGATTACCGTCTCTGTTTACATCACATTACAGCTGTTATTGGCTGATGGCTGATCACGTGGTAAGGGGTCAGGATCGACCCCTTACTCCGATCTGTGATCAGGCGAGTCTTATAGTCTTATAGACTTATAGACTCGCTGATCACAGAGAGCGCGCCGCGTTCACCCTGCAGGGGGCACACAGGCCGCTCGAGAACGGGAAGACGTCTAATGACAAGTAGGTTTGTTTTTTATTTTCTAAATAGGTTCCTTTAAGCTAGTGCATTGTTGGTTCACTTACCTTTTCCTTCACTTTCCCTTCTAAATGTTTTTTTTTTCTTTGTCTGAATTTCTCATTTCTTGTTCCCCCTCAGTAAGCTTGCCCCCATCATCTGAGCCGTTCTGGCTGGGGGTTTCTCAGCGTCCTCGCCCCCTCCCTTGGGACTACATCCCTGCGGGGAGATGAGCGTCTCCCCACAGGAATGTAGTCCCAAGGGAAGGGCCGAGCACGCTGACTAACCCCCAGCCAGAATGGTTTGGATGATGGGGGCAAGCTTACTGAGGAGGAACAAGAAATTAGAAATTCAGACAAAGAAAAAAAAACATTTAGAAGGGAAAGTGAAGGAAAAGGTAAGTGAACCAACAATGCACTAGCTTAAAGGAACCCATTTAGAAAATAAAAAGCAAACCTTTTAAACCCCTTTAATGTTTAAAAAATGAAAAAAAAAATCAAATTACTGCTGACTAGGGCTGATTACAAAGCAGACTGCAAATTATTAATGTATATTCAGACATTCTAAAAAAAATATCTTATCTTGTGTTAATGTCAAACAGCCATCTAAAAATGCTCATATTTACATATCAATGGTGGTATTTACATGTAAACACAGGGTCTGCAGGTAAGTCATCTGTAAATAACAATAGGGCAGAGCTGGGCAGCATTAGTAACAGAACTTCACACTGAGATATCAAGACACATCAGAGGACTAAAACCTCAAGGGATGAGGGAATTTAAAATGGCATAGTGGGGCAGCTGCTTTGGGCCCCACAACAATGACAGGGCCCACAGCCCTACTGTGCAGTATATGATTTATATATATTATTTTTTTGCAGGCAAATATTAATTTAGATTGCAATAGATACATGGTATTGTGAATATTGATAATTCAAGCATGCTTTGAATAATAGGTTTTCAGTAAGATATGGTACAGTTCACATTAATTTATATATAAGGATAGCACCTTACTTTACTTTTTCAATTCATTCTAAATAGGCACAAGTGGAGTGATTTAGCTGAAAGTGAATTCATAGTCCAATAAATAATTTCACCCTCTGTAAAATGTTGCTTTCTCAGTTTTGCTTTTTAAGCTGATTAAACAACGTGTTAAAAAAAGAGCTGATCTTAGATATTGACTACTACAACTCCCTCCTCATTGGCTTACCTTTAAATAGGCTATCCCCTATTCAGTCCTTCATTGAATGCTGCTGCCAGACTCATCCACCTTACAAACAGCTCAGTGTCTGCTACCCCTCTCTGCCAATCCCTCCATTGACTGCCACTCACCTAACAATTAAATTCAAAATACTAACAATAACTTACATAGCCATCCGCAACTTGGCCCCCAACTACATCACTAGCCTAGTCTCAAATTATCAACCAAATTGTTCTCTTTGTTTTCCCCAAAACCTCCTGCTCTCTAGTTCCCTTGTCATCCCCTACCATGCTCGCCTTCAGTACTTCTCCAGAGCCTCACGCATGCTTTGGAATTCCCTATCTTAATCTGTCTGATTATCTTCAACTCTATCCACTTTTAGGCGATCCCTGAAAACATTTCTCTTCAGAGAAGCCTATCCTGCCTCCACCTAACAACTGTACTTTTATTTTCTTCATCAGCTCATCCCTCACAGTTATTACCCTTTGTATCACTTGACCATTCCTTTAAGATTGTAAGCTCTAATGAGCAGGGCACTCATATTCCTTCTGTATTGAACTGTATGTAACTGTACTGTCTGCCCTCATGTTTTAAAGCACTGCGGAAATGGTTGGCACTACAAAAATCCTGTATATTAATAATAATAGTATTGGTAGGCCCTTCCTTATGCCTCCTGGCCAACCTTGTTCTGGCAAGAGATTGAATACCTTCAATGTAATTTTCTATTTGATCGCTACTGTTTTCCCTAAATAAAGTCAACTTTTTATTATTATTATACAGGATTTATATAGAGAATGACGCGCCTGGAGCTTTGACATTTCTTATATTTGTGAGGCGGGGTGCGTCAGAGGGAGACGGGGTCACGTGACGGTGGCCCCGCCTCACAAATATAAGAAATGTCAAAGCTCCAGCCGCTCATTCGCCGGGCGGTGTCCGGCGGAGAGAGAAGGCCGGCGATGGTGCTCTGGATCCCGGACGATCTTCTCATCGCTGGACCGGAGAGGAGATCACCCGTCGCTGGATACAGACAATGTTGGAGCAGGGAGCCGGGACTGAGTAGATTACCATCACTGGATTTTTTTTCTATTAGTAAAGGACTTTTTTCTATGGTGTGTGTGTGTTTTTTACAATTATTTACAGTTCCTTCGTGAAATGGTAGGGGTACAATGTACCCCATTACCAATTTACATAGGGGGGCAGGATCTGGGGGTCCCCTTTGTTAAAGGGGTCTTCCAGATTTTGATAAGCCCCCCGCCTGCATACCCCCACAACCACCGGGCAAGGGTTGTGGGGATGAGGCCCTTGTCCCCATCAACATTGGGACATCCTCCCCATGTTGAGGGCATGTGGCCTGGTACAGTTCAGGAGAGGGGGGGCCGCACTCTGTCCCCCCTCTTTTCTGGGGCTGGCCAGGTTAACGTGCTCGGATAAGGGGTCTGGTGTGGATTTTTGGGGGAACTCCACACTATTTAAAAAAAAGAATTGGGGTGGAGTTCCCCTTAAAATCCACACCAGACCTGAAGTGTCCGAAATGGATATTTGGGGGGAACCCCACGTAATTTTTTTTTAAATTGACGGCGGGGTTCCCCTTAATATCCATACCAGACCTGAAGGGCCTGATAATTGAATTTGGGGGGACCCCCACGCTTTTTTTTTTTTTATGAATGCATTCCCTATGAATTGCCGGAGCCGACAATTCATTATAGCCGCAAGTCCGGTTTTAAATGCCTTTTTTTCCTTTCAGAAATTACACTTTGTGCAGGGACAGTTCTATGTACGGGGAACATGCAATATTTCACATGCTAACTTTACACCCCCCCTAGGTACGAAATTTAAAGTAATATTTCACTTTTATTGTTTCACTTTTAGTATTATTAAATTCACTGCTTCCGAAAAAACGTCCGTTTTTAAAACTTTTTTTGCACTGATACATGTCCCAGGTCCCCAAACACTTTTTAGGACAATAACGTGCATATTAGCCTTTAAAATTAGCACTTTAGATTTCTCCCATAGACTTTAACAGGGTGTTCCGCAGCTTTTCAAATTTGCCACGAACACCCCAAATTGTTCGTTGTTCGCCGAACAGGCGAACAGGCAATGTTCGAGTCGAACATGAGTTTGACTCGAACTCGAAGCTCATCCCTATTAAACGTTATTACAAATAGAAATATGCATGAAATAGATTTCATACCCTTTAAACCATGTCTACTTCTTCTCACTCTGTGAACAGCTCCAGCTCACTTTGTTATAACAGCAGAGACTAAAACTTTATTTGGATTTTGATATAATTAGAATTTTCTATTTTTCTATTTCCTATTACAATGAGCAGCTTGTTTCCATGGAAATTTCCCCACCTACACAATGTTCTAAGATGAAATACAAATGGAAATTTTTTATTTTTCTATCTTAGTATATTCAGCATCAATGTTCATAAACAGTTTTAAAGCATGTGATGGTTTCAGGAAGTGCTGATTCAACATTTCTAAAATGTAATTTTGAAGTGAAAATATAATATACAGGTAATAGCATTTTCAGCTCTTCTTGCATTCCCTTTTTCTTGATGTAGCAAATAAAACAAACAGGCATGTTATAAATAAACTTGCAGTGCAAAGCTTTCCTTGTAATTTTAACGGTACATGCATTTTCATTTTCATGAGAAGTCTGGGAAAAATAATAAACTTCACAAAGATCTTATCAGCGTCCTACAGATAGTAAGTCTTTTCGGATTATAGATTTTTCTATGAAACCATAGGTCAACGTGTATCAGATTTTTCAATATTAAGGGACTCTGGAATTTAGATAATTTTGAGGGGGGAGAGGGGGTCAAACAGGAACAAAAGACTGCATCTGAAGCATATTAAAACTGCCTTATAAAGTCAGGACTCACAGATGTGTTATGAATAATCTACAGCAGATTAAATCATCAATTGCAAGAGCAAGATCTGACAGATATGGGTAGTTTATACAGGTGACACTCATCCATATTATTATGGAGTCAGTGGAGATGATTAATCAAGAGATGGACACATGCCTTACTGTAGTCCTTTGTCATACATCTCATTCAAATGATATGCAAGCACATAAAACAAAGGCAATTTGGAGAACTCCTAAATCATGAATCTTAATGGTAATTATCTAAATAAGCCTTCTCTTTAGATAATTTTACATGTATGTAGTAGGGCCATATGCTACAAAAGATAGATAGCACTTTCTGTTGTTATGGTTATTGGACAACAGGTTCAAATCTCAACATGATCAATTCTTCATCATCTTTTTCATTTATTGGACACTACAGAGACTTTCTACTATGGTGGAAAAAAAACGCTGACCGGTAATTCAGATTTTTGTCAGTTCTCATTCAATCCTACTTTTTTACTGCTTTGCACACTCACCACTTTACTGGTTTCAATCTTTTTATTACATGTGAAAATCTTTTCGTGTATGATTTCCATTTTTGTTTTGCATTATAATCATGAGGAAAATAAGGAGGCTGCCCAAACTGGTTTCCTGGTTCTTAACTTTTGAATTGCATGCCAATAATAAGTACAGTGAGCAGTAAATACAAGTTGAAGAACTATTATTTTCCTCTGGGTCAGTGCCTAAGAAACCCAAACAGCGTGACAGCCAGGCTTGAGCATTTTTAGAAAACATGTCAACCTCTATATTTCTCTTATAATAGATGTATGAAAATTATGAAAATAGAAGGTAAGATTTATGATTCAATAGAAGCATGTGTATAAGAATATATAATTAATTTGTCTGTGACACAAAGATGTACACATGAATGTTAGAAACCAGTAGCTGCTATCATTAAAGTATAAAAATACTTAACATCAAATATGGAATACATATATAACAGTGCCACTCCAAGTAAAAAAATGTGCTGATAAAATAATTCAATTCATATGGAACAAAATGCAAAAATAATTAAATTTATGTGTGACATGTGCAAAGCAATATGGGGTTGATTTACTAAAACTGGAGAGTGCAAAATCTGTTGCAGTTGTGCATGGTAGCCAATCAGCTTGTTCAATTAGGCTTTGACAGTTCTAGTAATTCACCCCCTACGTGACCATCACAATCCATTATCTTCAGAATTTTTAATAATAAACAATCACAATTATAAATGTGTCCAGTGCTTCACTGGGCATGAAAACAAGTGATATGTGCTCCAACTGTATGCCAAATCTTCATTCAAAAAAGTTCCCACCTACAGCAAATGCAGCTACCACCTTTCCACACTAGCAACCCAGAAATGATAAAGCCAGCTTATTCCCAGAAATGACTAAGCCAGTTTATCTCTCATCAAATCTGCTGAAGGATCACACACCTATCCCATGATTATACAGCAACTCTCAATAAATGTCCTATGAAAAGCAAGAAAAAAACGCCATTGTCTGTAAGTTTACTGGCCCCTGTGTTCTTCCCTATATTGTGATTTGACTGATTGTATTACCAGAACCTGTGATGACACGGTGGCCAGGCATTGACGATAAGCTTTTATAATTGTTTTTTAATTCAAGTGCATAATTGTTTTTACAATAAAAACATTTTTTATTTATGTTCTACACAAGATATTTGTTCTTATGCCTTTGAGTGGGATACTATGTGGATTCAAGGCAAACATTCGTATCTAATAAAGTCCAATTGCAACACTGAGGGTAAGAGACAGATGAGGAGATGGTGGATACAGGTGAATGTAAAAATTAAGAACCTCTCACCAACTTGAGTGTATAATAAACACACACCACCCTGCTGTCAAATATATCTTCTTACCACAAACAGATGAATAACAAGCAAATTGTATATGACTCATCCAAACACTAGGCATGTAATATCATCAAATCGGTCATCATGTTCCAAACTTGTTATCATGTCCCATAACTAAATGACTCAGAAGCCATTTAGTTATGATGCCGACAAGTGAAGGTCTTCAAATTTGCCTCTAGATACACAAATGCCTATGCAGACAGGAAGAGAAAGAAAACTGCAGTAACTTTAGAAAGGCATGAGAGGAAAGAAGCCAAGGCTGCTTATTGGTGATTTTGGAAACGGCAGAGGATCCTTATATCTGTGAGCTCCCAGTTTGGAACATGATGACCGATTTGATATTACTTGCCTAAAGTGATTGGATGAGTCAAATACCATATGCTTGTAATTCATTTGTTTCTGGTAAGAAGATATATTTGACAGCACAGTGATATGTGTTTATACACTCAAATTGGTGAGAGGTTCTTCATTTTTACATTCACCTATATCCACCATCACCTCATCTGTCTCTTAAGCCTCGTACACACGATCACATATCTGATGGAATTTAATCCGATGGATTTTTTCGTCAGATATCCGATGAAGCTGACTTTCAACAGTCTTGCCTACACACCATCAGTCAAAAATCTGACCGTGCCAAAACGCAGTGATTATGAGCATGCGTGGATTTTTGACCGATGGACTTTCACACAGACGATCGGTTTTTCATCCATAGGAAAAATTTAAAAAACATTGTTCTATTTTTTTTCACCAATGGAAAACAAACCGATGAGGCCCACACACGATCGGTTTGTCCGATGAAAACAGTCCATCGGTCTGTTTTCATCAGACAAACCGATTATGTGTACAAGGCTGTGTGTGCTGCAATTGGACTTTATTATATTTTGATACACTGCAATTAATGTATTTTTTGGTAGCTGCTCTATTCATCGCCTAATACTCATGATATATTTTAGCGTGAATACTATCCCTTGTTTTATATTAATTATCTGATGTTATTGTCTGGGCAATACAAACCTTCTGTTGTCACAATATTGGGGCCTGTCAGGGAGGTGATCTTACACCCTTGGGTTTCTCTTGGTGATAGTGTCACACAAAATATTTTGTTATCACTATATATTTTTTGGCTTATTTGGACATTTGTGTACAATAGGACTGTGATATTAGTGCATGGACTGTATTATTACTTTTATGTTTCAGATGTTTATACACAACTTTTGTGTTGCTTTATGACACTTTGATGTAATATTGGATACACATTTTTTTTACTTTGTTTTCTTGCATAGTGAATCATCAGAATTGTATTTTATATTCATGAAAATTAATTATTTAAAATATTGAAGATAATGGATTGTGATGGACACATATTGATTTGCACATGTCACATATGAATTTAATTATTTTTGCATTTTTTTACCAATGAATACTGTCTTTTAATGGCTTATTTTTTTCTCTATGTGGCTGGGGTAAAAAGCTATCCTGTTGTCATTCTGATCTAATGGCTTCCCCTAGTTTTTAAGTCACTAAGTAATTTATAAAAATTATAAGTCCTCCATAATCATTATGCAGATCAAAAGTTCTGACTTCACTTTGACTTCCTTTGCACCTGTTTGTTCCAGGTCAATAACTCAGATTTTTTTCAGATGATAGCTGACCAACATAGGTTAGTGGGTTCCTTCTTCTGAAGTCCATTAGCAGGAATGAGAAAACTTTGTAAGTAAAAGCATAACATATGCTTGTTATGTATTAAACATTTTTAATGTCAATTGTAATGACCTCTAAGTCCTATTTTATATTTTATTGTAAACATGCATGTTATTTATTATATTTTTATATATCATTTTATATAATAAAATGTTTCAAACACATTTGCAAGAAGTCTGTTTTTAGTTGATAGTGGAATAAAATCAAGAAAATAGCTAAAGGTGCACATATCTGTACAGCAGTGTGACAGCTGGTGGCATTTCCTGTCTGAATTTTGGTCTGAAGGGAAATTTATATTAAATAGCATATCCCCAGTGAAACAGTACAGCAGACCTCCTGCTATATAGATGAGCCTTTGCTTTTATTTTGTTTGATGAGGTTAAAGCAGTTCAAAAGTTCACTGCTCTAAATGAACTCTTGCTAAATGGATTGCGACTGAATAAGAGTACATATTTTTAGAAACAAATCCTTTCTTTCCTATTTTAAACAAAAAAAAAATATTTTCAACACAGTTCCTATCTTTTTAACATGCATATCCTAGAATGCTGAAGATCAAACGTGTTTTAAGTCATTTTAAGATGACAGCAGTAAAATTCAATTGGATGAAAATGATTTAGTGATGCATACTTTACCTCTGCCAGAATGCCACATGCAGAGAATTAGACAATTAACATGTCTGGAAATTTAGACAGGAAGGAAAAGTTGTAGATAACAACCTCAGTTAACATTCTTACAACCTTAATCTCATCAATAAATCAGCTGCATAAGTAATTAAAATATATTAATGCATACGAAAGTGGCACTTAATTAAATATAGTTCAAAAGTAATAACCAAAGGATGAAGGTAATAGCTTAAAAGGAAGTTTTATCATTAAAGTTCTGCCATTGATATTGACTCTCTGAAATGTCTGGATTATGATCAGATCCTGGGGCATAGAAGAATATAAAGAATACTGCTGCAATTACACATTTCTCTACAGAGTTATCGAAAATGCCAACTGCCAGACAAAACAAAAACTTGAAAAACATCTATGGTGTCTTAATTTGCCACAAACTATTTTCGAATGCCCATAATTCAGCATAAGACAGGTTTTGCAGTCTTCAGTGCGGAATCAATAAACACACAAAGCTTTGTGGCACTAAACTGCTTCATAAATTTCAGGCTGTGGCCTTTTGATAAACTACAGCCTGAAGCATATAGTAAAGAATTCTATAAGAAATCTCCATGTTTTGTTACATAAATCCAAACACATAGATGAGTTGTCAACGATCTTCTTTGCATCAGTGTTGTTTGCCTGTGTGTGCACTATACTAAAGTTGGGAAAATGCAATCATTTTTGCACCCAGCTTTAATAATATTATACTTTTATTACCATAATTAGGAATGAGCTTTTGAGTTGGTAATATATATGACAGCTACCTGTCAAGGGTTGCTAAAGAAGCATCGGGTCATCTCTGGGGTTTATCTGAGGCCACAGGAACCAAAGATTTGTCGGTCATGATCACAAGGATATTTATTTTGTTTTTGGGTACAACACCCACATAACTGACTAAAATTGATTGGGGACACTGCACTCCAGGATTTAAGGGCCAGATTCACAAAAGGGATGCGACGGCGTATCTGCTGATACGCCGTCGTATCCCTGTTTCTATCTATGCGACTGATTCATAGAATCAGTTACGCATAGATATCCCTAAGATCCGACAGGTGTAATAGTTTTACACTGTCGGATCTTAGGATGCAGTACCGCGGCCGCCGCTGGGGGGAGTTTGCGTCGTAAACCAGTGTCGGGTATGCACATTAGCAGTTAGGGCGATCCACAAAACTTTTTCCCGTCGTTACTTCGCCGCAAATGTTAGTTTGCCGTCGCAAAGATAGGGCACCTTTTACAAAGTGTAAAATTAGTACACCATGTAAAAGTATACCCGTCTTTCCCGCGTCGCTTTTGAATTTTTTTAAAAAATAATTTTTTCCCGGCGCAAGTCTTTTTTTCACGTTGCGATTCACAAAACGTCGGCGCGTCGTAATTTCGTGCAAAGCACGTCGGTAAATTTGCGTCGGGAGCATGCGCAGTACGTCCGGCGCGGGAGCGCGCCTAATTTAAATGGTACCCGCCTCATTTGAATTGGCCCGCCTTGCGCCGGACGGATTTAGGATACAACGCCGCAAATTTTCAGGTAAGTGCTTTGTGGATCGGGCACTTAGCCAGAAAATTTGCAGCCGGTGTAACCTAAATCGGTTAAGTTACGCTGCGCCTGGGCTACGTGAATCTGGCCCTAAGAAACCAGAAAAGATACAACCAAGAGATGTTTAATGCAAGATAAATTGTTTCAGTTGAAAGAAAATATCCTTATTAAAGCTATGGACAAATGACATTCTTGATTTTGAAGGTGCATAAATATATACGTTATTTTGGATGTGCTCCATAAGACCCTGAAAAAACAGAGATCCCTCACGCAGGCCCTAAAGGAGGTAAATAACTACAGGTGGGGTTATGTCTATCATATACTTGCAAGGAATAAGGCTAAAATCCAGATACTGCATTTTCCTGAAGACCTACCATCATTTGTCAAAGTTCTGGACTTCCCTATGGTAGAGCTGGAACCATGGCTAGACCCAGAACATCCTCTGTGCTCATTGTATTTGGGGATGATGAAACACATGGGCTAGTACAGAGGTATTGAATAAGGAGACCAAACAACAATTTGATACAACATTTTTATTTATCTTTGGTAAAATTGGCCACGGTGTCATCCATAAAATGTGGGGGCGGGGTTACAAAAATTTCTCAATAAATAAATTAAATTACAAAAGGCCAAATTGGCTAAACTTAAAACTTTAAAATCAAATTAATTGCTGTCCATCCAGCAAAAGCTGGACGACTACTCCCCCAATACGGATGACAACATGACTTATTATGACAAACTGACAGGGAAGGGTGGGCGGGCGGGCGATGCTGCTCGTCAGGAGACGTGACTGAGCCTCAGCCTCTCCCCTATATAGGCTCGTCCAGCGCGGGAATTACCTCACGCGAACGGACCTATCAGAGAAGGGGGCTGCCGCAACTAACCAATCAGAGGCTGTTACTACCCCAGAGCGCGGCAGCCCACTTCTCCCTCTGCGCTATCCCATGCAGGCTCAGCATATTGCCGTAGCCTTTCATGGGCTAGTACAGAGGTATTGAATAAGGAGACCAAACAACAATTTGATACAACATTTTTATTTATCTTTGGTAAAATTGGCCACGGTGTCATCCATAAAATGTGGGGGCGGGGTTACAAAAATTTCTCAATAAATAAATTAAATTACAAAAGGCCAAATTGGCTAAACTTAAAACTTTAAAATCAAATTAATTGCTGTCCATCCAGCAAAAGCTGGACGACTACTCCCCACCGGCCGGGGCCAACCGCGAAGCTGTTGGCCGAGGCCCCCCCACCACCGTGGCTGATTCGATCATGGACTGGATACCCATATTAAAAATGTCCAGGCCAATGCCTGACAGATGAATTTGGTCATCCCGAAACAACCCAGGCAAAAAGCCCTCTAACTCGAAATGACGAAAGGAAGAGCCACCAATTGAAGGCATAAAACTATGGATTGTCCTATTAAGACGTCTACGGATCCTATCCACGTAAAAAAGGGTGCCATGCGGCGACCATAACAGTCTGGGAACCATCTCAGAATATGCTAACACTGAACCCGGGAACATTTGAGTTATGGAATAGAGATCCCTTTTCATCTCACATAACAAGTCCCATGTGTTGAATTTACCCAAGTCATTAGCCCCCGCGTGGATAACTATCACTTGGGGTTGAGGCCAGACAGAAGACAAATAAACTAGGTGGTCTTTTACATTGCGCCACCGCATACCTCTAACACCTGACCATAAAATTAAAAATAAATCGGGATCAAGCCCCAGGTTAGCAGAGTATGATCTGGATCCGGAGTGCTTGTAAGCCCAGAACACGTAGGAGTGACCTATGACCCAAGCGATATTCCTGGATAAATCTGAAAGAAAATCATAAAGTTAGAAGACTGGGACGAACATATAACTTATATCTATTGCTGCCCCACCTACCCACTTTTTTAACCTTACTCTCCGAAAAACCTATGGAATCAGCTGTGGTGGCCGCGCCAATTCGGAAAGAATGGGAAGAAAAATGGTACCCAGATAAGTTCAAGCGCTTCAAACAGGAGGCCAGAACAGCTGAGAACTGATACCTTGTTAATGATGACAAGTCTTCATGAATAAAAAAGGAATCGTTACTAAATGGTCTGACCAAAAGATAATTACGAACATGAAACACAGGACAGATAGCCTCATTAGGAGAACTGGATAAGGAAAACCACTGACCAACCTGAGAGGACTTGGATCTGGACAAAAACAGGCGAATAGAACCGACGTCAAACTGGACATGAGAAAAACGGAGAAATGAAAAAGAGTTTCTGTTTGCTGCTGTAAACTCGCCTAACCTTAGGGCTCCAAAGAATGCGATAGAAAAAGCAGCCTTGAAAAGAAAAGACTCGAAACTAGATGAGCAGACATCTTGAAGGATCCCCAGAAGATCGATCAAAATGGGGATAGATATGGGACGCCTATTATCCGAAGAGGGCCTAGACTTCTTGAGGCCCTTCAAAACTTGAGTGACCTGAAAGAAAGAAGTAAGAGCAGGGAGGTCTGCAAACTTAAGGAAAAAAGAAACTCCCGCCAATATTTTACCTATGGAAGCCGGGGAAAGATTAGCTTGAATGAGAAAGGACAAAAAAGACAAAGCCACGTAAGAAGATACAGCTAGTGGATCCAAACCCAATGGTTGACAGAAAGAGCACCATTTGTGCCATGAAAGCCTATAATCCCTCCAGGTGTTTTCCGCTACTGAAGCCTTGAGATTCCGGAATATTATTCCCAAATTAAGCCCCAGAGGAAGTCTGGGCAAGGGGTGCCACGTTGATCCGCTGATGGCGCCAACTCTCGGAATCTCTTGAACTGTGAACGAGATAAAGAATCTGCTATGTTATTTTCTTTACCTGCAATATGCTCAGCTCTCAACCATATATTACAGTTCATACAATGTAGTACAAGGAAACGTAATAACCTCAAAACGGGATCAGACTTAGAAGACAGAGTATTGATGGCGAAAAAGACACCTTTATTATCTGTATGAACTAAAATTCTACGATTCCTAAAGATGTCTTCCCAAACAACCACCGACACTATCACTGGAAAAAGTTCTAACAGAACTAGATTTTGTAGTATCTCCTTCTGGAGCCAATCAGGGTGCCAGGACTGGGCCCACCAGCGCCCATCCAAGAAAGCCCCGAACCCAGAAGAGCCAGCTGCATCAGTGAAGAACTCCATCTGAGAACTATTAATAAAGTCCATTTGCCAGGCCGAGGAACCATTAAACTCATTTAAAAAAGCATCCCAAATTCTTAGATCATCCTTGATGCTTTTTGAAATCCGGAAATGAGCGTAAGGGTTCACCATACCTTTTATGGCTAACGAGAACCTGCGCGAAAAAACCCTTGCCATAGGGATGACTCTGGCCGCAAAAGCAAAAAGCCCCAGCAAAGACTGTGCCTCCTTTAAGCACACCTTCTTACTTACAAGAAAAGTTGCAATCATAGACTTCATCTTATGTATCTTCTGCTGTGGCAATCTGAATTCCATTCGTTCAGAGTCAACCGTGATACCCAAAAATTCAATAACCGTAGTGGGAAAAACTGTCTTCTCCTGTGCCAGCGGCACTCCAAAGTCATGACAAACGTCAAAGAAAACCTGTAAAGATTCCATACACACTGATGACCCCCGGGGACCTAAAAACAAGAAGTCATCTAGATAATGTAGGATGAGGCCTTGAGGGATAATGACTGACACGACCCAATGTAAGAAGGAGGAAAAGGCCTCGAAATAAAAGCACGACAGTGAAAACCCCATTGGCATACATTTGTCGAAATAATATTGATTCAAAAATTGAAACCCCAATGAATTGAAGCCTTGTGGATGCACGGGAAGAAGGCGGAAAGCCGACTTAATATCGGCCTTTGCTAGCACAGCCCCCTGTCCTGCTTGCCTCAAAAGACACAAAGCCTCATCAAATGAGGCGTAGCAGACCGGAGCCTCCACAGAGGCAACTTCGTCATTGAGTGACGAATGCGGGGGATAAGATAGGTGGTGGATCAATCTGAACGCACCCTGCTCTTTTTTGGGTACAATGCCTAACGGGGACAACCAAAAATTAGCGAATGGCGGGTCATTAAAGGGACCAGCAACCCTACCCTCAGACAATTCTTTGTAAATTTTCTCAAGTACTAAGTTAGAGTGCATGGATACAGATACTAAATTTTTTACTGGTACACACCCTGAACCAGTAAAGGATGGCACTAAGAAACCATTAGCAAAACCTTCAGTTAGCAGAGCCGCCATCCTGAGGTCTGGATAGCGCTCGAGCCATGGGCGCATTCTTGCCAGGCTCACCGGAGTCGGGGCCTTTCCCATGTGTGTCCTTGGGTCCTGAATGAGAGGAACTTGCGGCAGCTTTACGAAAACATCTGCTCGCCGCGTGAGTACCACCACAATAAGAACACTCATGTCTGTATCTACAATTTAATAAGAATTTACATTGACCCTCATTAAATGCAAAGCATACACCCTTCCTGACTGGACTCTGACCATTAGGAGAGGGGCGAGGGGTGAACTGGGGCCTTGGTGGCAGCATAAGGTTTAACCATAAACCCACGTCCTTAGCCCCCCAATGCAGCGAGGGGTGCACAGCTAGTTTTTGACGAAAATTCTCGTCATATGAGAACCATGCGGAGCCGCCAAAGTGGCGAAAGGCCTCCGCAATGATATCCAGGTGTTGGAATAAACCTGAACACTTCCCAGGGAAGCGCTCTCCCATAACTGCTGCATAGATACAGAATGCTTGCAGCCAGTTTTGAAATGTCTTAGGAACCGCTCTCCTCCTATCCTCCTCCGTTCTTTCGCTGGACTGTCTGTCAGACTTAGCCAAAAACTCCTTGGAAGATGGCAGAAGTGATAATATGTCAAGATATTCACCCCTCCAAATTTTTTCTTTGACTGATTTAGACAGATGAAAACCCAGCGGGGATAAACTGCAAGGGAGGGGTTCCTTAAAGGAAGACTCGCTGACCATAGCAGCAGAGGATCTGAGGGGTAAAGTATTATGAACAGAAGGACACCTCACATTCGATTTGGTAGTAACATCTTTATCTAGCAGAGAGGGATGACCAGCCTCATGCCACACCACACCAATCTCCTCCATATCAATAGCATTATCGCTATTTCCAGCACCAGCCTCCTGTGCACTCTGACTTACTGTGCATGTCTGAGTACTCAGACTCTCACCTGGTTGCACATACATATTTACATTTTGTGAGGAAAAATCCGCACCATGACCATGTACCCCTTTGAACTGCTGCACAATGACAGATAAAGATTCAATCAGACTAGAAAATGCAGATAACTGGTTAACATTTCTGAAAACAACTTCAGGTAAAACATGCTCACCCAAGTCCCCAGGAGGGGGGGAAGAGGCAGCGCTGCTCCCTTGCTGGCAAGAAGCACCTCTTGTTGCAGCTCCCTCAGCTTGAGGAGCTAAATTATTACTCTTACATTTCTTCTTTCTCCCAGGCTGTTTCCTGGGGGCGCCCACGCTCGTCTCTGGTACTGCAGCTGGGCTGGGAACGGATGAGGCAGAGCCACTCTCCTCTGACAGGCATCGCTTCAGCCACTCCTCACCTCCCCTGCTCTCCGCCTTCTCCAGGAGTCTGCATAAGAGCTCCTCACGGCTGTCCGGAACAGCGCGCTTCATCCTGAGAGAGAGAGGGAGAGGCGGGCGATGCTGCTCGTCAGGAGACGTGACTGAGCGAATCGCCTCAGCCTCTCCCCTATATAGGCTCGTCCAGCGCGGGAATTACCTCACGCGAACGGACCTATCAGAGAAGGGGGCTGCCGCAACTAACCAATCAGAGGCTGTTACTACCCCAGAGCGCGGCAGCCCACTTCTCCCTCTGCGCTATCCCATGCAGGCTCAGCATATTGCCGTAGCCTTTCATTCTTTAAGCTGTGTAACAAATGAAGCTGAGTAGTAGTCGAAAAAGTCAACCTATCCTACACCTCCAATAAGCCTATGTTTAATCAGCTTTGAGTGTGCACATCTGGATCTATTCCCATTCCAAACTAATTTGGATAATAGGGATTGTAGGGATTTGAATTAGCTGATTGGGAGTATTCAAAATAGATAATTTGGGGGAGTTGCATCAAAAAATGTTCTCATTAATCAACAGTACCATATAATGACAAAGTGAAAACAGAATTTTAGAAATGTTTGCAAATGTATGAAAAAGGAAAAACTAAAACATCACAAAATATTCAGATCCTTTGCAACAACACTTGAAATTTAGCTCAGGTGCCTCCCATTTCTGGGATTTCGATCACTGCTGAGATGTTTCTACACCTTGATGGGAGTCCACCTGTTATAAATTAAATTGAGTGGACATGGGGTGTGGTTTGCCGAGGACCAAGATAGCTGCTTAACCACTTGTCGACCGCTGCACGACTATTTACGTCGACAACATGGAATGGGCAGGCAGATTGGCATACAGGTACATCACTTTAAATCTGCCGCCCAGTGGGTGCATGCGCCGCGTGCCTCGTGAGTGCGGCCGCGGGTCCTGGGAACTCGATGTTCCCGGGAGTCCCACAATTGCGGTCGGCAAGGACAGAACAGGGGAATGCCTTTGTAAACAAGGCATTTCCCTATTTTGCCTAGTAACACTGTAACTGGTGACCGCTCCCTAACAGTAATAATAACTTCCTAGGGAACACTTAACCCCTGCAGCACTACCTAGTGGTTAACTCCTTCACTGCCAGTGTAATTTTTATAGCACTGATCGCTGTAAAAATGACAATGGTCCAAAAATGGTGTCAAAAGTGTCCGCCATAATGCTGCAGTCACTATAAAAATCGCTGATCGCCGCTATAACTAATAAAAAATAAAATTATTAATAAAAATGACATAAACAGTACTCTGATTTGTAGAAGCTATAACTTTTGGGCAAACCAATAAAAAACACTTATTACAATTTGTTTTGCCAAAAATATGTAGAAAATAATTTTTTTAGATATTTTTTGGGGGATATTTATTATAGCACAAAGAAAAAAATATTGCATTTTTTTCAAAATTGTCGCTCTTTTTGTTTATAGCGCAAAAAAATAAAATCGTAGAGGTTATCAAATACCACCAAAAGAAAGCTCTACTTGTGGGAAAAATGACATCAATTTTGTTTGGGAGCCACATCGCACGGCCACGCAATTGTCAGTTAAAGCGATGCAGTGCCGAATCACGAAAAGTGGCCTGGTCTTTGACCACCAAAATGGTCTGGGGCTGAAGCGGTTAAAGGAGATTCAAGTAAGCACCCTGGACCTCTTAATTCTTACAACATTAGCAACATATTTGTACCTATGGGGACATATTTTTCACAAAAAAAAATCTAAATGAGTATTGTGTTGGTAGCAGAGTACCAAATGTATAATATTTTCACTAACCCAATTTCTTAATTCTTCTAAGTGACTTCAGAAAAAAAAAAATTTATTTTGATACTTGGAGTCATAGATTTCTAACACGCACCGCTCTGCTATAACTGAAAGTCACATCAGTTATATTTTTTGGTGTAGATCAGTTCTTATTACAAGTTTATACCTTTACTGTATGAGGAATAAGTGGCATTTCATTTTGTGGATGTCAAATTTGTGTCAACACTCAAGGGCTTACATAGACAGTGTCAAATTGTTACCAGATTACCCATTTTGTCATTTACATATTCAGTAGACAGAAGCTAAATGAAGCAGATCTTTATGCAGCACTCACAGATGGTGCTAAATGATCTCTTTATTTATAAATGGGACACAATTCTATATATAGATCGTTCAACCATCAATGCATATTTTTATTGTACAGAAGGACAAGTAAACTTTGTATACTTGGTATAATGTGTATTGCCACACATTTTAGGTTAAACGCTATTGCAGCCTAAGACTGAAAACCTTTTTAGACTAATTTACTTGCTTTTCTTTTGTTTACAAAATTGTACTTTATATGGCGTTTGTAAATTGCTTTATCATCATCATCAATTCAAGGCTGTTCTACAATGTGCTGTTTAAAAGCATGTAATAAATGTTATGCATAAATGCACAAAATTACATAAAAGCTATTTGGGTTTTTTGGCACGTTGGAAGGTGTACATTGGGAACAGTATTATACTACCTATTACTTGCAGCAGTGCATTATTTCAGGTATTGTAACATTTTACTCTAGAGCTGGCCATAAACATCATAGAGCAATAGTCCTGATTCACTAAGCTGTAATATCTGATATATTAATTGTACCTACAGGTAAGCCTATAACAAGGCTTACCTGTAGGTACTGTAAATATCTCCTAAAATTACACCGCTTAGGAGATATTTACTATATATGCTGCCACCGACATCATCAGTGCATGGCGCACTGAAGGAATGGCCAGCTCACGCTGTTTTTCAGGACCCGTGCATGCGCGGGGGTGACGTAATCGTCGCTATGGCCAATCACAGAGCCTGTGTTTCATAATGAGCTAGTATGCAATGTATACTAGCTCATTATGCCTTTGTCTTGCAGTTTTTTTTTCCCCGGAGGTTTACAACCTCTTTGAGCACGTAAAATTGCTTTAAAACATTAACTGCATGCAGATATTTTCCGAAAGATTACTAGTGTAAATACCTGGATTTATCTCAGTATAAGAGCATTGTAACACCCAGTGTTGTAGAACTAAGACAAAGGGGTAGCACTAAGGGCCCATAAGTTGTACTGTATGCAGATATAGATATACTAACCAGGACCACATTGAGAGGAAATAATATCAGAATGAACACATTTTTAAATGTGATGCTTTTCTTTCATTGTCCAATATTTAGGTTTTGCATTTCACTTTTTGTACTGGAGAAATGGAAGGGAATACAATTTAATCAAAGTAAGGTGAATTACTTCTTCTAGAACTGTCATTAGAACACATATCCCTGTTGGAAGATAACAACTGTGAAATGCCGTATTTGCCACCACTTTATGTCTCAGCGACAATGGTCACCAAAACAAACAGAGGGTTTGAATCTATCTAGCAAGGATACAGCAATACATCATTAAAGACAATTCTAACCCTTTCCCACTGAATCCAAAACAAAAAAAGTTTAGGCTATACAGTACACACACTTTAAGGGATGTGTTGCCTAAGGTCTATTGAATGCTTTATTATTCTTTATCTTTTCTGTGAATGTGAAGTCAAGACTAGACAACAAGATTATTTTTACTTCTTTTTCTATTTTTGGGTGAATCTTACTATGTAGCCCTGAATGTGCAATCATATCATGTTTTGCTTATTTACTAAATGTCCCTAATTTCTTGGGACAGTCCCTCCTTCTGTTCAGTCTACCTGCCATTTCTTTTTCCCAGGCTGTTTCCTGAGAAAGAGCCATATATATAGTGCAATATGCATATGAATGAGAAATGGCGCATAGGCCTTACTCCTGCACTGCATTCATTATGCTTTACATCATAGTCCTGACCTCTGCATTGTATATGCTATTTTGTACATTATATTAAGCTGGGCAACAAAGTACTAACTTGGTTTATTACACAGGTTTTTTGCCATTTTTTGCCATTTACAAACATTTTCAACCTATCAGCAGTCACAACCAGTAGAATGGTCAGTATCAAATTATGTTTTTTGAATAGAGCACACACACCGCATCAGGCAACAAAAGGAGGATACACCCAATTCAAGGTGTTTATCCTGGATCACCACCGTCGGTAGAATAAGGTAGAAAGAAATTTATTGCACACTGGAATCCAAAAGGTGCTGAAGAAATTGTTTTCTTTATTGTCACACCAGACAAACTTGCAAGAAGTATTTAGTTGACGCGTTTCACATCAAAAGAGCCGTGCTTGTTCACAATATTTTTTAAATGCATCAATTACAGGTATATATAGGCATATGTTATTTAAATGGTCAATACAAAACACCTGTGACTCAAGGGCAGTCCAAACAGCATCACCAATCATAAAAGCCATCAACTTCTTCCTTAAATGTGATGTTTCTTGCCGCCCTGAGAGAAACTGTTTTATATACAATTATTCACTCACTCACTCACTCTTATATTGGATGTTTTGGAATACCTTTTAAAACATAATTTATTTTCTTTCAATGGTGAATGGTTTCTTCAACAGTGCAGGGCTGCGATGGGTGCTAAATTTTTGCCCTCCTTGGCCAATTTGTATATGGGATGGTGGGAGCATTTTTTCATCTATGGTGGGAGCAATCACTACAGACCTCTAATCAAAACCTTTTTTCACTACATTGAATCCATGATGAAGATCAAATCATATGACCTTGGTGCCCTGGATAAATTTCTGTCTTATCTCAACTGTAATGACAACCTTCACAAAATGACAACATTGTGAAAAACAATCATTATTTAATCATTATTTAACCACTTGCCGACCAGCGCACAATTATTTACGTCGGCACAATGGCTCGGCTGGGCATATGGGCGTACAGGTACGTCCCCTTAAAGACACGGCATTGTGGGGCGCCGGTGGCGGCGTGAGCTCGCCGCGAGCTCTGTGAGTGTGACCATGGGTCCTGTGGACTCAATGTCTGCCGGGATTCCGACGATCGTCTCACGGAGAGGAAGAATGTGGAAATGCTGATGTAAACAAGCATTTCCCCGTTCTGCCTAGTGACAAGGACACTGATCACAGCTCCCTGTTATCAGAGTTGTGATCAGTGTCATGTCACACATATCGCATCTACTTTACAGTTAGAACACATCCCTAGGACACACTTAACCCCTTCCGCGCCCCCTACTGGTTAACCCCTTCACTGCCATTTATTTACACAGTAGTCAATTCCTTTTTTATAGCACTGATCCCTGTATAAATGACAATGGTCCCTAAATGGCATCAAAAGTGTCCAATGTGTCTGCCATAATGTCGCAGTCACGATAAGAATTGCAGATCGCCACCATTACTAGTATAATTATTTTTTTATAAAAATGCCATAAAACTATTCCCTATTTTGCAGACGCTATAACTTTTGCGCAAAACAATCAATATATTCTTATTGCGATTTTTTTTGCAAAAATATGTAGAAGAATACATATCGGCCTAAACTGAGAAAAAAATATATATATTTTTGGGGGATATTTATTATAGCAAAAAGTAAAAAAATATTGCTTTTTTTTCAAGATTGTCCCACTTTTTTGTTTATAGCTCAAAAAATAAAAACCGTAGAGGGATACCACCAAAAGAAAGCACTATAGATACCACCAAAAGAAAGCACTATTTGTGGGAAAAAAAGGACACCAATTTTGTTTGCGAGCCACGTCACACGACCGCGCAATTGTCAGTTAAAGCGATGCAGTGCCGAAATGCAAAAAGTGCTCTGGTGTTTGGGCAGCCAAATGGTTCGGGGCTGAAGTGATTAATTTTCCAATTTTTTTTATAAACCTAAAAAAACTTACCATGCCCATTACTAAATACATTTGACTGTCTACTTTCCAAAAAAAGATCATTTGGGGGGTATTTATACTGTTCCTGCATTTTAGGGTCTCAAGAAATTAGATAGACAGTCAGTACATCAGGACTGATCAATTTTCAAATATATATAAATCATAGTTTGCAGACTCTATAACTTTTCCACAGACTAAATAAAACCAACTACTTTACTAAAATAAAGTAGCAGAATATATTTTGACCTAATGTTATGAAGAAAGATTACTTAGAAAATGTAATAACAAAAACTAAGATAAAAGTGTTTTTGTTTATAAAATGTTGGGCATATTTTAATTTAATTTACAGTATATAGCAACAAATAAAAAGCCCAAAAGTGATTAAATGCCACCAAAAGAAAGCTATATTTGTCTGAAAAAATACAAATATTTTATTTGGGTAGAGTGTTGCATGCCTGTGTAATTGTCACTCAGAGTGTGATAGCTCTGAAATCTGAAAATTGGTCTGGACTGGAAGGGGGTGGAAATGTCCTGACTTGAAGTGGTTAAGTGATGCTTTATATGTCTAAATGCAGTTTAGCAGTCCTCTGCCCCATCCCTTTACTGTAGGAGTAACCCCCTCACCATTGTTTTTAAATTAGTGATCACATCATTTTTCACCTGTTCTAGTTGGTCATCTGATATGCAGGGATTTAGTTCACTTTGCTCTTCTCTAGTAAGGGGCAAGCCTCAGTGTTTCAGAGAACAATGCTCATGTAGTAAGCCCAGGCCAGTGTCCATTGAGGGTGTGCATATGACATCCTGGGCTCTCAATACATTTTAAATAGCTTAAACACCATGGGGTAGATTTACTGGCACAGAATCTGGTGCAGATGTGCATGGTGGCCAATCAACTTTTATTTAGCTTGTTCAGAGAAGCTTTGGCAATAAAACCTGGAAGCTGATTGGTTTCTATGCAGAGTTGCACCAGATTTTGCACTCTCCAGTTTTAGTAAATAACCCCCCTTGTCTACTTAATTTTGAATGAAAAAAAATGCATTTTGGCTCACTTAAAATAAGCCCTATTATGCATGTAATTAGTGTTTATGTGTCTGATCCCTAGATGTGGGATTTTAAATGCACAACAGAGGATTCAGGTAATGTTACTTTGTTTTGGCTTATTAAGAAAATGAAAATCAATAAACAACCGCTAAAACTATGTGTAATTATTGCATCTATGTCACAGGAGCTTATTCCAGAGTATGATGTGCTGTTTTATTTAGTCTCAATCTAATTAGGTGCTAAACACATGCATAAAATATCAATATTCAGGGAAGTCTCAAAGAAATATGTCAGCATTTAAGAGATATTCCCCTTCACATAACAAACGAATGAAGCTAATGAGTCCTAGTCATTGTCATTTTATTCCGTTTTATTTATTGCACTCCAGGCAGTAAGGAGTAGAAGAAAAAATGCTCTCTTTTAAAATTCATCTGCATGTCATGTATACTCTCCTCTTGCCAGTGTTGTATCATTCAACTGGTAATTTACATTCTCCTCACCTCCACAAGAACTCTCAAGAATTGGTACATGCTGCAGCTGCTGGGTCAGATGTGTGCTGTTTCTTGTAGCATGCTGAGAATAGGAATTATTACTTTTTCATTAAAGTTTCATACAATGTGGAATTAAAGGTTGTTTTATACCTTATTCTTGGCAATGCAGTTAGCTAAAAACAAATGTCTTAATTCAAATAAAACTATTTCATAATTTTTAATTTAACAAGCCTGTCATTATGCAAATTACACTGCAAATATTTTCCCAGCTAATTCTTCCCCCTGTAAGACTACAAATGAAACTATTCTTATTCTGAAATTTGACTGTATCCAAGGCATGGCAACACAAGCTATTGCATGGCACACATGAAAGAAAAGGGGTGCAATATTGCTTTGGCAAGGTAATGTACAATTCAAACATGCTTTTCAGTCAATTCATGATGCTGAAAGTGAGTTTATACGTTTTTACAATTGTTACATGTTTTGGGGGTTAACATGTACAAGGGGCATGTATGTATCATAATAACAATTGTATATGATCTTTAGACCTATTATTTAAATCGTATGTCTAAATTGCAAACTATCTTAAAAGGTGTAGCTAAGACTTTGGTTTTGATTATATTAGTCATGGAAGTATTATTGGCTATATTGTCTTGGAGTGGGCATTTCTTGCATTTAATTGGGTACTGACCTAATAGGTCCCTACCAGTCCTCAATCAAGTAGTCCTGGACCATTGCCCTGAGTAGGTTGTGTGGACAGTTATATATCTGTCCAAAACTCATGATAAGGACAGATCATGACACCAAAATTATGCTGGTTTAGATACTCACAATATGTTTAAGTGTGTCATGAGTTTTTTCTGCAAAAGTAGGTTATTCTATTCCAATAAAGCTTTGACTTTGCCCTTCCAAATTTAAAGTCCAATTGCAGTTTGTTATAAAACATAATAAACCAATAAATGAGTCATAAGAACATATTATTCAAAATGTTTTATTGTGCCTCAATATTGTCCCAGTGTAAACCCAACATTTATACTTAGGCTGGCTATAGATTGAGCACATTTATTTCCTGCAACCGCAGACAGTGTTGACAGGGAAATCCCTCTGGTGAAGCCAGTGTGTTCTCCCAGAGGGGGGCTGTAACAAAATGGCCCATGATACCCAGAGACTTTTGAAGGATGCGGGGTACTCCTGTGCCAGCTTCACCAATGACTATTGTGTCTAGGGTCATCCTATGTCCAATAGGATGACTGAGAAATGATATCTCGGATTACATGAGATGGGACAGTAATGATAATTCATGTATTGCAGGATATCTTGAAATATTACATGTGGTTAATTCTGACCCCAACAGGTCAATAGGAGAGTGACTCATTCATGTGGGGACACACACTGTTGAGGTGTTAATTGAGTCTGTCTCCTAAGATATTTAATTGTTGACACTGTATTGTGTGAAAGTCTATTGATGATAGATGTGTTGGGGGGTTGGCAGTCTGAAAGGTCATATGTCTGACTTTTCAGCTGTAGTGGATTAGCATGTCAATTACGTCTACAAAGTAATGTGTATTGTGTATCAGGTGAGAATAGCTTATCGTGGAGTCAGAACGTCTGGGTAAATGACTAGTAAATAGTTCATGTAGATTATCTGAATGTCATTATCTAAAGGAATGTGTATTGAGCACCCATTGCGTCATGTTGTGAGTGGAGTTAAGCCATTGTTTCTTGGGGCTTCTAACTGTATATAACAAGCCTGAGTTTACCATTAAAGTATCCATTCTATTTGGAACCAGAGAACAGAGCTGTATCTCGTTATTTGGGAAAATCCAATGGGTCCTGTCTGCTGGATTGTGGAAGGTGTCTTGGGTTGGTGGAATGGAATATCGTAATGGCGTTAACCCCTGACCGTTACAGGGGCTATAACAGCTGCTAGCAATAATCATGTGTAAAATTGATCAGGCTGGTTGTACCCAAGTTGATCGATCGATCAACTTGCATACATTCAGCCTGCCCATACATGATTTAAATCTCAGCCTATTCTTGCGGAACTGGTCATGATTCCAATTATCTATGCCTGGCTTTATGCTCCCTGCTATTTTAACCACTTAAGGACCGCCTCATGTAAATATACGTCAGCAGAATGGCACGGACAGGCACATGCACGTACCTATACGTCCTCTGCTTGACGTGGGTCAGGGGTCCGATCGGGACCCCCCCCCGGTACATGCGGCGGTCCTTAAGCCTCGGGGAGCGATCCGGGACGACGGCACGGCTATTCATTTATAGCCGCCCCATCGCGATCGCTCCCCGGAGATAAAGAACGGGGAGAGCCGTATGTAAACACGGCTTCCCCGTGCTTCACTATGGCGGCGCATCGATCGAGTGATCCCTTTTATTAGGGAGACTCGATCGATGATGTCAGTCCTACAGCCACACCCCCATACAGTTGTAAACACACACAAAGAGAATACTAAATGTTACAGCGCCCCCTGTGTTTAACTCCCAAACTGCAACTGTCATTTTCACAATAAAGAATGCAATTTAAAGTGGAGTTCCACCCATAAATATAACATTACATCAGTAGTTTTAAAAAAATGTCATTAGTCCTTTACGAAATATTTTTTTTTTTTTTAGATGCCTTCAAAGTGTTGTTGCTAGGCAGAATAGTTAATCTTCCCACTTCCTGCACCTAGGTGCTTAATGCTTCCTAACCTACACCGCACAGACTCCTGGGAATGTAGTGGGTGTAATTTTCCAGGAGTCTGTGCACTCCCCAGTCTCAAAGAATCATGTGACTTGGACAGCACAGGTGCTGAAATCTGATCTGACACTGCTTGTGCAGCACTGAGCATGTTCGAGATATGCAAGGCTGAAATCCAGGAAGTCATACAGTCTGGCTTCATGATGCCCACACTTAAGATGGCCCCAGTCCATTTCTATTTTATAAAGTGTCTAAATGCTGTAACAACCTAACAAAACGGACCTTAGTTTACAGGCCAACTTTACTAGAATACATTAAGCTTGTGTATTACAGGGGTATTTATATTTAAAAAGTGAAATTGTGGCCGGAACTTTGCTTTAAATGCATTTTTTGCTGTGAAAATGACAATGGTCCCAAAAATGTGTCAAAATTGTCCGAAGTGTCCGCCATAATGTCGCAGTCACGAAAAAAATCGCTGATCGCCGCCATTAGTAGTAAAAAAAATAAAAAAAATAAAAATGCAATAAAACTATCCCCCATTTTGTTGACGCTATAAATTTTGCGCAAACCAACCGATAAACGATTATTGCGATTTTTTTTACCAAAAATAGGTAGAAGAATACGTATCGGTCTAAACTGAGGGAAAAAAAATATTTTTATTTTTATATACATGAAACACTGAAACAATATAGACAGATTATTCAAACAACATCTCAAAAACCAAAACAAATACTACATAGAACCCCCCCCACCCCCCCAAAAAAAGGAAACCACTGCCTCACCCACCCAGTACCTTTGAGCATTAAAAAGGAAACATTTTAGCTCTTTAGCTATAGCTGAAAAGAAGTATAAGTATTTACGTCTGAGCACCTATAGTCACATGCAGCCCAATACCTATTATAGCAATACTTATAGGACAGATTGGTCTATATGGGTCTATATCAAAGCCAGGAACACAGACTTAAGCCATTGGGACCAGATATCATCAAACTTCCTCATAGAGTTCCGTAAATAATATGTATGTTTTTCAAATGAAATGATCCTATTAAGATTAAGAGCAGTAGTTGTAGTTTTGCAGCCTGTGTGTCCAACTTACAGGTGGAGACAGAGCAGCAGGCATTATCATTAATCTGCTGCAGAAATTTAGGCTTTTGAACTAGCCCTGGGACTCAATTAAACAAAAAAGTAAGATGTGCAAAGTTGTTATGCATCCTCCACAGATTTTATCTTTTACATCAAGGTTCAATAGGGATTTAAGTCAGTGCTGAAATAATAGAGGTGTTCTTTCTTATTTTACATGGAAATCTGCTTCTGATCTCTTGGTGAAGTAGTTTCAAATCCCATATATATGTTCTTTCATAGAACCTTACATCTGACCACAGAAGTGAAATTTTACAAGTTGCAGGACCCTAGAGCACAAGTCCTCGTGTAACAAGGTTGATTCTCAGTGGGTGCTACATACAAAGAGAGAACTACTATAATTCACCATATGCAACGTCTGCAGAAACAATATTTAAAAAAATCTTAATATTTTTATTTTTATATACATGAAACACTGAAACTATATAGACAGATTATTCAAACAACATCCCAAAAACCAAAACAAATACTACATAGAACCCCCCCACACCCCCCCCAAAAAAGGAAACCACTGCCTCACCCACCCAGTACCTTTGAGCATTAAAAAGGAAACATTTTAGCTATAGCTGAAAAGAAGTATAAGTATTTACGTCTGAGCACCTATAGTCACATGCAGCCCAATACCTATTATAGCAATACTTATAGGACAGATTGGTCTATATGGGTCTATATCGAAGCCAGGGACACAGACTTAAGCCATTGGGACCAGATATCATCAAACTTCCTCATATAGTTCCGTAAATAATATGTATGTTTTTCAAATGAAATGATCCTATTAAGATCAAAAATCCAGTCAGATATGGTAGGGGGATGGGGAGAGGTCCACTTAAGAGCAGACTGTCTTGCGGGCCACAAAAAGGCCACACCCAATAATATTGACAATGGAAAAAGTATAGATAGAAGTATTAAGATAGCCCAATAGGCACATAAATGGTTTTATTGAAAGATTAAAGCGGATGTGCCATGGGAACAAAATATTAAAAGTCAGCAGCTACAAATACTGCAGCTGCTGACTTTTAATATTAGGACACTTACCTGTCCTGGAGTCCAGCGCCGATCGCAGCAGAGCACGAGCGATCGCTCGTCACTCTGCTGCTCCCCCCGCCATCCACGCTGAGGGAACCAGGAAGTGAAGCGCTGCGGCTTCACTGCCCGGTTCCCTACGGCGCATGCGCGAGTCGCGCTGCGCCCGCCGATTGGCTCACACGCTGTGTGCTGGGAGCCCAGTGTTCCCAGCACACAACGGGCGACAGACGGGATGTGACGGAATGCCCGTCTTTCGCCCGTATCGTGTGGCCGGAAGTGGGTGCAAATACCTGTCTTTAGACAGGTGTCTGCACCCCCCTCCCCCCTGAAAGGTGTCAAATGTGACACCGGAGGGGGGGAGGGTTCCGATCAGCGGGACTCCACTTTAGGGTGGAGGACCGCTTTAACATCTAGTAGCCCATTAAGAGTACCAACCACCTCTGGAGTTTAGGACACCGCCACAAAAGATGTATCAGCGTACCTATATTGCCACATCTAGTACAAGCTGGCTCAGATCTCAGACAGATAGGATTGCAAAAATTGAGGAGTTATATATACCCTATTAAAAATAAAGATCTGGGTCAGTCTATGTGTTGGAAAAAGTGAAACAAGAGGCATGGACTGGAGGATGCTGTCCCAAACCTCTTTAGAGATAGGGCTGATATATTGTTCCCACCCAGCCCTAGGGCGAATGGAAAAGTTCAGTAAGAACATATTTAACAATGCCCTATATGTGACAGAGGTAAGACCTTTTGTTGACCTTGCTTGCACTATCTTATCCAGAACAGGGGTAAGAGGAAAGAATATGTTGACAGAGGAAAATTGAACATATAAATCATATTGTAGTTGAAGGAATTGATAAAACCAATTAGACTGCAAAGAAAACTATCCCCTTAACTCTTCAAAGGACTTAAGCAGACCGTTCTCATATAACTGAGTTAGTTACTCCAGATTTTTCCCATCTCTAAAAATCCAGAATTACAGGAAGTATATCATTGCCCAATATAGGGGTGTATCTGGTAGAATAGGAGACACCCATTATTTTCTTAACTGTTAACTCTTAACTATTTTACAAATTAACTTGAAAGTAAGCATAGCAGTAAGCAAGACAGCCCCCTCTTGTACATAAAGTGGTGCACAACTTTACATGGGAGAATAGACGTCGAGCAGGAGTAGATAACTACTGAGAGTTCCATCCCTTACAATGCTGTATTTGAGATGCAAGAAAATATATCCTCAGATTGGGAACTGACAATCCCCCTACATTTTTGGGGTATTGAATAACCTCCAGTTTAACCACTTCCCTACCGAGTCATTGTGAAATAACGTTGGCGGGAACCCTCCCTCTGGGTGGACATCATATGATGTCCTGGGCTTCCCAGGCGGCTAGGATGTCTGCCGGGCACCAGCGATTGCCCGCAATCATGGCAGGATCATGGATCTGTGTGTATAAACACACAGATCCATGTCCTTTTAGAGGAGAGGAGACCGATGTGTGTTCCCAATACAGAGGAACACACATCGGTCTCCTCCCCTTGTGAGTCCCCTCCCCCTACAGTTAGAATCACTCACTAGGGAACATACTAACCCCTTGTGTTACCCTTCCCTGCCAGTCACATTTACACAGTAATCAGTGCAGTTTTATTGCACTAATCTCTGTATAAATGTGACTGGTCCCAAAAACGTGTCCGATGTGTCCGTCGCAATGTCACGGTCACAATAAAAATTGCAGATTGACGCCATTACTAGTAAAAAAATAAAAATAAATAAAAATGCCATAAATCCCTTATTTTGTAGACGCTATAACATTTGCGCAATCCAATCAATAAATGCAATAAAAGAGATACAAAATCTGAGGCATCTATCTCATCTTGATTAGGTTGACATGCCTACTACCGAGAGGATGAGCTTATTCCAGGTCTTACTTCTGTCTTGAAATCTAGAAAGTAGTGGAAGTATATTATCTACAATATAAGGCTGGGGGAGTCAGAAGAAGTTATACCCAAATATTTTATGGATGATACCACCCTAAGATGAGACAACGTAAGAGGTAGTGAGTCCGCAAGAGGATTCAAGGGCAATAGCAAGGATTTCTCACAATTTAGCACAGAGAACCTGCCAAATTCTTTGACATATTTCATTACTGCCGGAAAAAATGAACGAGTATTAGTCAAAAACATTGTCTACATATAATGATATATTTTCCTCCATATTTCCTTCAATCAGACCAGTAACATCTGAAGAGGGCCCTGTATAAGACAAACCAATGGCTCTATGGCTATAGCAAAAAGCAGGGGAGAGAGTAGACACCCCTGTCTGGTGCCCCTGGCAAAGTCTGAAGAAGGAAGATTGGAGACCATTAACCCTAATTGACTAAAGATAGAGCCAAGCCCAAATTTTTGGAGTATGGCCCACAAGTAAGGCCACTCGACACTATCGAAGGTCTTGATGGCATCCAGTGCTAGAAAAGCATGATCTGAGTAGTCCAAAAATCGGGACCTGCATATTTAAATATGCATGTCTAATATTAACTGCTGTTGACATATTAGGCATAAATCCTGCCTGCTCTGAATGAATAATATGCTTAATAACCTTATTTAATCTAATAGCAAGGATTTTAGAATTTTAACATATGTAGATAGTAAAGAAATTGGTCTGTAGGATTCAGGATAAAGTGTGTTTTTATCTTTTTTAGGTATAACTACTATAACGGACTGACCCATAGAGTCTGGAAGATGAGCCATATGAAAGGCCTCATTTCGTGTATTAAGAAGGGATGGAAGGGATGGAAGGAACCCCTCATTATATTTTTTATAGATCTCAATGGGGAGACCATCAATCCCTGGAGCTTTATGCCGCGTACACACAATCTGATTTCCGATGGAATTAAAATCCAATGGAATTTTCCATCGGAATTCCGATGAAGCTGACTTTCATTAGTCTTGACTACTCAAGATCAGACTAAATTCCAACCATCCAAAACGCGGTGATGTAAAACAGTATGACGAGCCGAAAAAAATGAAGTTCAATGCTTCTGAGCATGCGTCGACTTGATTCTAAGCATGCGTGAATTTTTCTCCGATGGAGTTCCACACAGACGATCAGAATTTTCTCGGAAAAATTTAAAACATGTTCTTTTGTTACACCGATGGAAAAAAGTCAGATGGGGCCCACACACGATCGTTTTTTTAGATGAAAACAGTCCATCAGACTTTTTTCATCGGAAAAAACGATCGTGTGTACACTCCCTTCCATAGGGAGAACCAGGCGATTGACCGTGGCCAGATAGGCGGATATCTCAGCTAAGGTATAGTCGGCCCTAGAGGTGTGTATATATATATATATATATATATATATATATATATATATATATATATATATATATATATATCCTGATAATAAGACTGGAAAATTGATACAATGGAGCTAGTCTGATGAATAATCTCCCTCTATCCATTTGTTAACGCTGAAACATAAGTGGTATTGGATTGAGAACATACTATCTGAGCCAATAACCAACTATTTGCCTCTCCCTCAGCCCAGCTAAGTCTCTGAAAGAAACATTAATTATTTGGGAAAGTTGATTACTCTAATATTGTGATATGTGATATTGTTTGGGAATACATAATCCTTCTCCATCCACGTCTAATGGCTCATGCTTTGAAAAAGCCTATTGGTGGATTTTCTACATATAGTATAATCCATGAATGAAGAAAAATACTAAAAGGTAAATTTTCTGCCACCTGCAGTGGTCAGTTCCTACATTACACTACCATTCCTTCAGCAGATTACCATTTAGGATGACTGGACTCCAACTCAACAAAACAATGTTTGACCAATACTGTTGTAGGAGGCAAGCGTTTTCTAAAATTGTACTTTATATGCTATTATTGGTTTGCTTATTGAAATTGAGAAATATCTTTTGCATGATATAAAATCCCCTTTAAAAGTATAACATACAGTACTATTATATAAGCAGTACTTCAACAATGGTGTAGTGAACAGGTCAGAAAAATATTATAATTGGAGACTACTAACATCACCACTGCTTGCTATTTAAACTACCTGTATATGAATAGTCACAGATAGTTTTTCCTGGTTTATAAGAGCTCATAGTATAGGAAAAAGATTGAATATAAAAGTCAAAAGAACACCTATAATGTTTTCTAAGGTTGGACATCAGCTAATTAGAAGATTAAAATAAACAAGTCATTTGCAAAAAAAAAGTGTTTTCTTACACTCGCTGTCCACATCTCTTAACCCAGGCTTTAGATTGACCCTAAAATGTATTCCACTTTTTCTTCAATCCCTAAATAAACATGTAACCTTCTCTAAAACAGTTAGCTTAACCCAAGACTTAACCTGGCCCTAGTTCATAAAGAACCTGTGCCAAAATGATGCATAGTAAAATATTTACATATCCGTAACAAGCATTTGAAACACTTTTAGGCTAGGTTCACAACTTTCCCTGGGGTGCGTTGCATGCTCGTATGTTTGTATGTCTTCCTGCGTTAACATGCATTTTTTTCATGCATTAACACATGCTGGTTAGGCAGCCTTTTTCAATATGAGGCTAGCAAATCACTTCAAAGTCCCCAAAAAATAATGTGTTGAGGTGTACTTCTGTTGGAAAGGTGAAAGAACACAAGTGATGGACATTACCCTGCATTCCCACAACACAAAGGTTTGAACTAAATCTAAAGCAAGTCCTTATTAAACAAGGGGAAGTTCTGATGACTTCCATCATTCAATTTTGTGCAACCAAAAAGGCAGTGTTTTCTTTGCATGTGATATCATATTCTCTTCATTTACTAAGCCGTTGAAGAAGTTTAAAACAAGGCATCCTTGTGCCTCACTATCTCCTTGCACTGTGAAGTTCTTTATTCTCAAAAATCACAACAAAGGCTCTAAAGCCTGGTACACACTATCAGCACTGGCAGCTCTGGTAGGAGCCACTGTACTAACTATCCAACGTTAGTACATCAATCTCTTATGCTGAGCTGTTGCGTTCTAATAAGGGGGACAGCCCACCAAAACAGTGTCCGGGAGCCAGTCAGTGTTTGTTTTTCAGCATGCACATCCGACAGAACCTGGCTGAAAAGGCCAGCTTCTGTCAGCTGCCATACACACGGGCCAAATTTTCGTTTGAACCAGCGATGTCAACCGGCATTCGAACCATGTGTACAGGGCTTAAAGCTGGGTTTTAGTTGGTTACCAACCGCTTAAAAACACCTGCTGTGCATACAAATGAAAAGACAGGCTGCCAAGGTTTTTCTCTACACTGAAGGTAAAGGCAGTAACAAGCTTAATTTTCAATACCTCTGATCTCAACTTTAAATATGAATAAGGACTTGGTTTAACGTACATTTACTCTTGGTTCAGAATACGTATTTACTTTAGTGTGTAGAGTCTAAGCACAGGTTCACATTAAAATTAATCCTGAAAGGTAGCATAGTGTATTAACTCCTAGAATATATGCATAACCTTTTCAATTTGCCCTTCAGTATGTTCTTAGCAAAAAAGAATAGCAAACAGACTTTTTTTTTTTTTTTACAGCTCAGCACAGGTTCCATTACTTGAGTTTTTACTTATGAGTTTTTTACTTCTAAAAATTTCAAAATATTATACTATTATTGTACTTTTATATACTGTATATGTTTTCCAGCATCAGGAACCTCTGTCATATCAATATTTTTAATATGAAGCAAAGTTCAAGAACAATTAAGAAAGCAGGAGGACTTTACTTTAGAAAGTCTCATTTTACCAGAAGAGTAGTTGATGCTATGGCGTATTTTCTGGATGGTCTGGGAATTGTGAGCAGGGTGCCCCCGGACTCTGTCCTAGGACACATTTTGTTTAACTTGTTCATAAATGATATAGAGGTTGGAATAAATGGTCCAATCCCTGCTGACGATACAAAGCTAAGCAGGGCAATAACTTTTTAATAGAGGGGTGGCAGCTAACTGTCAAATGAGGCTCAGTGTAGAAAATTTTGAAGTAATGCACTTGAAAGCTAAAAATATGACTGCAAGTTACTTACTATTGATAGAACCTTTGGGGTATTCAAGGATGAAAAAGATCTGGGACTCCTTGTAGATCACGGACTTAACAATGGCATGCAATGTCAAGCGGCAGCAAGCAAAGCTATATGTCCAATCAAGAAGCACACACACTGCACCAGGCAATAATCAGGTGCACTGGGTTCCAGGTGCAAACCTCAGCTCACCACCATCAGTAATACAAAGAAAAAATGAGAAATTTGCACACCGGACCATCAAAGTGCTTGATAAGATGTTCTTTATATTTCATGTGCCAGTTAAATATGCAGAATTAAAGTTAGTTGATGCAATTCACACAAATGTACCATGCTTGTCAACAGCCAAAGCAAAGCTATCAGCCTACTAACATGGATTAAAAAGGTTATTTACTCAAGAGACAAAACAATGAGACAAAAGTATGCAGTCCAATTTTGCTCACTGATCCACAGGAAGGATGAGAAAAAACACTCCGATATCAATGCTAGTGATAGACTTCATTATACAAGCCTTTTTTTTTTTTTATTGCTGTAGGTAAGAAGGAGAAAAAGCGCTTCATAGTGCAGTATTGATTAAAAATGTGTTTCTCTTTATTCCATTCAAAGGAAAAGGACTGATATCTAAAAGCTTCACAAGTGATAAAGTACATAGGAAGTGTATGCAAACAAACAAACCAGCCTCGGCTCAGACCGATCAGCTGGGGGCGTGGTGACATCAGCAACTCTCGCTCCACCTGACGCTACGTTTCTCCCTAACGGGCATCAACTGGGAAAGGAGGCATATGCTTCCTATGTACTTTATCACTTGTGAAGCTTTTAGATGTCCTTCCTTTTCATTTGAATGGAATAAAGAGAAACACATTTTTAATCAATACTGCACTATGCAGCGCTTTTTCTCCTTCTTACCTACACGTTCCCACAATACTGTTTGAGACTGGTCCATCCCGAGATTAATTGATAGGAGACCACTGAAGTTTTCCTTTGGATTTAAAACAGAGGAGTGGACCAAGAGTAACCGCTTGGAATCAACCGCAGACATCTGTGTCTCTGAGTCTATCTGATCCCTGCAGGGATCCAAATGATCTGGTAAGCGGCCACTTATTTCCTTTATTCGTGGGAATTTTGTATGACGTTATCTGCATCCATTCAGTCATCAGACAGAAGATTAAGACCCTGTATGAGTCACTGCACTGAAATGACTTCATAAGGTAATTTTCCTAGTTTTTAGCACTTACCTATTGTTGAACAGCAATAAGGATATTTTGAATGTATCCCATCATTCATTTATTCTCCATTGTGTTTATGAATTTTTCACATGCAATTTTTATTGCTCTATTTGGTTGTGCACTTTTTTTCACCTTTACACATATGCTCCAAGCCCGATATTAGTTTTTTGTTTTGATTAGGTGCGACACCTTCATTTATTGTTATTTATTTAACTTCACGTTTGCCACTGTGCACTTTTTTTTTTATGGGGATAGCGCAGATTGTCCACGCCATACAATACTATTTTTTTATTTTGCCCAAAGCTAAACTTTAAAGTGGAACTCTGGGCATAAATACCTTCATTGTATACATATATATATTCCTCAATAGCCACACATGATATAATCCACTTAGTGTGCCAAGTGCCTTTGCAAAACTAGTTATTACCTTGTAAAGGTAGCAGTGACATCATCACTGTGCTGCACATAGCCTGTGTAGTGAGCAGATCTGTAGGTGGGACCCAGCTGGTCCACCCACTACAGGCTGCCTGCATATAACTACAAAAGGTACAAGACAAGTTGCCCTGAATGAAAATACACATGCCCCATATGTTTAGACAGTATTTATTTTACTGGAGTACAGTTTTAATTACAAACAGGTACCCCTCTAACAAAAGGTTTACCTTTTTTAAATCCAATCTCAAAAATGTGGAAAGTGCTGTTAAATGCTACAGTCTAAGTCTTTAACACATGCATTCTATACCCGTTTAAATAAAATTAAATCTAATTGCATTTCAAGACAACTCTTTTTGAAGGTCTTTTCAGATGTACATTAACTGCAGTCCATTAGCATGATTGCTAACATATTAATACAATGCATTGTGCATGTGTTTTGTATTATGCACCTAGGAGGCCATTCAGGGCATATGCCCTTTTTTAGCTAAAAGCCCATAATGTATCTAAAAAAGTAAAAGCCACAGAATAGGCTGCATGACATAAAACCTTAATTTTACATCAGCTTTAATTTTCCTTTAAACAACGTTCATGCTTTCAGACTGTAGGAGTCCTGTTGTCACTAGCTTTTTAGTAATTCTAACATTTTAAGCTTTCGTTCTAGAAGCTTAATAGTAAAAGCAACCACAAGATGGTGCCATGAGCAAAATATAGCACACTGCTAGAAGTCTCTGGATAAAACAGATGCACAAATAATTTTGTAGTTCACATAAAACTGGAGATTTTGATAGTATTGATTATTCATAAAATCAATATTTTATGTCAGAAATATATCTTAATTTTGCCTTAAGAAATAGTTATTTATAATGAAAACATTTAAGATGCATATTAACCCCAAGTCTATTTTTAGTATGTTTGGCGTTATACTTCACTGTATCCAGTTTTTGCATTCAAATATTGTTTTTATAAATGTGTTGCAAAGTACTTCTTGTTGCAGACTGACAATGCTAAAACCAATGCTTTGCAAATAGTAGAAGCAATATCAATCTGCTATGTGAGCTCCTTCAGTTGGCTGTTGAGCTGTCTACCTGAAAGCCAGTGGTGAAAGAAAGGAAGGAAGGAAGGAAATGAAGGAAGGAAGGAAGGAAGGAAATGAAGGAAGGAAGGAAGGAAGGAAGGAAGGAAGGAAGGAAAGGAAAGGAAGGAAGGAAGGAAGGAAAGGAAAGGAAGGAAGGAAGGAAGGAAGGAAGGAAGGAAGGAAGGAAGGAAGGAAGGAAGGAAGGAAGGAAGGAAGGAAGGAAGGAAGGAAAGAAAGAAAGAAAGAAAGAAAGAAAGAAAGAAAGAAAGAAAGAAAGGAAGGAAGGAAGGAAGGAAGGAAGGAAGGAAGGAAGGAAGGAAGGAAAGAAAGAAAGAAAGATAAAATTGTTAAAGGGTAAGTTCACCTTTGTACACTTTTTTTCTACATTTCAGCACCCCTATGCAATATAGTAAGGATGGGCCGAACCCCCCCCCCCGGTTCGGTTCGCACCAGAACATGCAAAAAGGCAAATAATTCGGACAAAACACTGTTTAAGTCTATGGGACACAAACATGAAAAATCTAATTTTAAATGCAAGTTATTGTCATAGAAAGTGTTTGGGGCCTGCCCCAGGGGACATGTATCAATGCAAAAAAAAGTTTTAAAAACTGCATTTTTTTCGGGATCAGTGAATTTAATAATGCTTAAAGTGAAAATGAAATATTCCTTTAAATATCGAGCATGGGTGTCTCTATAGTATGCTGTAAAGTGGTGCAGTTTTCCCGTGTTTAGAACAGTCCCGTAGCAAAATTACATTTCTATAGGAAAAAAAAGTAAATTAAAACTGACTGCGGTGGTAATGAATTGTCGGGTCTTGGCAATATAGATTAAAACTCATTGAAAAAAACATCATTGGTCCCCACCCCCCAGTCCATTACCAGGCTCTTTGGGTCTGGTATGAATATTAAGTGAAACCCTGAACAAAAAATAAATACATGGGCGATCCCTTCAACATCGATACCAGGCCATTCAGGTCTTGTATGGATATTAAAAAGAACCCTGCACCCAGTGGTTGTGGGGGTCTGCGAGAGGGAGGCTTATCAGAATTTGGAAGCCCACCCAAGTCCTTTATTAAAAAAGGAAAAAAAATGTCCCGCAATGTTCATCCATCTTCATGGCACAGATGTCAAAAATAGTAAAAATCCCCCCAGTCACGATATTTAAAGAAATATTTAATTTTTATTGTTTCACTTTTTTTTTGCATCGATACATGTCCCCTGGGGCAGGACCTAGGTTCTCAAACACTTTTTATGACAATACCATGCATATAAGCCTTCAAAATTAGTAATTTTTGTTTTTCATGTTAGTATCCCATAGACTTTAACGGGGTTCCGCGGCTTTCAAATTTGCCCCAAACACTGCATATTGTTCATTGTTCGCCGAAAGTCTGAACAACCAAAGTTTTGCCTGAACTTATGCTTGGGCCGAACCATTCACCCACCCCTACAATATAGAATTCATGTATTTTTTTTTCACAAATATCAAAGCTTTCCATTAAATCTGCAGTCACTTGAAAATATATATGTGAGGCATAGAAGGTCAAACGAAGACACCACATCCCATGTATTGATCAAAAAGTGGGAAGAAGGGGGGGGGGGTAACAAACCCAGGGACTTTAAACGGTGTCTCACAAAAAAAGTAAATCGAGTAGAAAAATATATCATTTATTTGATTTATACATACATAATTAAAATGGAAGCTTGTTCTGAAGCCACTTATATCATTATAGGATCAAAATGTGGTTGTGTTTACTTCCATTTTAATTATGTATGTATAAATCAAATAAATGATATATTTTTCTACTTGATTTTAAGTCACTGGGTTTGTTAGCCCCCCCCTTCTTCCCACTTTCTACAGTCACTTGCTTTTCTTGTCCTAATCAATGTTTCCAGATGATTCCATTAATAATGTATTTCTTCCTGATCAGACTTTAGGTAATGACACAGGAATGAGTTGACCAGCTGACTTCATTAGCACACACCCTGTATCATCCACCCACCCACCCACCCATTCCCTGGTGCACGTTTTTTTAAATGCAATCAATCAGTGATCACCATTCTCACTAAATGCACAATCAGATTGCATAGTGTATGAACATCTTTATACAAGTACATAGGAGAGAGTGGACAGAAACACTCAAGCTGTCAAGCCCCGTTCACAACTCTGCATAGTGAGAACTCTTATTCCCACATATGTTTTTTTTTTTTAGTTCTTTTTTTACTATGCCAATTTCACTTTCAGGCCCCATTCACATTTAGCATAGTGTCTATTTTTTCCATTTGACACAGATATGGCGTCTTGTTGATTTTAATGGGCTGCACTACGTGTGGTTAATGGGACATTTTGATGTTTTGTGGGTTGTGTGTTTTTTTTGCAGCATTTGCCCCTCGTTTTTTCACATAGCAAAATGTATGTTTTCTTTTGTGTTTGATGTGCTGTTAACAATTAATGGCACTGAAAGCGCAACTATGCAATCTGATTGTATATTGTGTATTTAGTGAGAAGGGTGATCTCTGATTGATTGCATTTCTTTTAAAAAACGTGCACCTGGGAATAGGTGGGTGGATGATGCAGGGTGCGTGTTCATGAGGTCAGCTGGTCGATTCCTTCCTGTGTCATGAGCTAAAGTCTGATTTCCAGCTCTATTCCTATTTTGGAGACTACTTAAAATTTTGAATTTTCCCTCACTGTCACAGGAGCCCAAACCAGCTCATGAATGAATGAATGAAAAACGTATATAGCGCTACACATGCGAACTAAATCGCCTCAAGGCGCTTGGTATCCACTTCTAATTTGGCCTTGAGAATAGGTGGGTCTTGCGTTTTTTCCTGAAGGCCTGGTGATTCGTTTCCGTTGGGATATTGGTTGGTAATGCGTTCCATAGTCGGGGTCCTTGGACTGCAAATCTTTGCTCTCCTTTTTTTTTGTAACGGGCCTTGGGGATTTTAAGTAGATTTTGGTTTGTTGACCTGAGAACGCGGTTGGGGTTGTGGTATTTTATTTTCTCACAGAAATATTGGGGAGCGGTTCCTTGCACAAACGCGATTCCTTGTGTGTCAGGCAGAGGGCCTTAAATGCGATCCGGTCCTTCATGGGCAACTAGTGAAGGGACCTGAGGGAGGGGGAAATTGATTCCCAGGATTTTTTTCCTGTTACAAGTCGTGCCGCCGTATTCTGGACGACTTGTAGACGTGCAACATGGAATTTTGGAAGACCAAGTTAGAGGGCATTTGCATTTTCGAGCCTGAAATTGATTATTGTTCCCACGACTCATGCTGTGTCTTCTTTTGGGATAAAGGGGACAAGTCTACGTAGTAGGCGCAGCAGATAGTGGGATTCACTGACTACTGATCCTATTTGTGCATCCATTGTAATGTCGGAGTCAAAGGTGACTCCGAGGCTCTTGACTTTGGTGCTGGGGGTGATGATTTGTCCCAAAATGGGCGGGGGGGGTCCATGTCAACGTCGCTAGTCTCTTTAGATTTGCGTGGAGCAGAAGAAGTTCTGTTTTTTATCCATTCAGTTTAAGGTAGCTCTCCGTCATCCAGTTCTCTATCAAAGTGAGGCATTTTTCTAGCCCGAGAGAATGATCCTTTTTACTGCTGATGCGAAAATAAATCTGGGTGTCGTCGGCATAGGAGTGGTAGAGTAACTCCTGGTTACTGATAATTTTAAGTAGAGGGCGGAGATAAATATTGAATAATACGGGCGACAGGGGTGAACCTTGGGGGACTCCGCATGACACTGTACGTTGTTCTGAGATGAAAGGACCTAGTTTCACTGTCTGGGATCGATTTTCCAGGAAGGAATCTGCAACTCTAGCTACTTCTGCTAGGCGCAACAGCAACATTTTGTGATCTACTCTGTCAAAGGCAGGTCCAGCAGTATCAGAAGACATGATTCTCCTTCGTCTGCTGCTTCGAGAGCATCATCCCATATTTTTAGAGTGCTGTTTCCGTCCTGTGACCTGGACGAAAACCCGATTGTAGTGGGTCCAATAATTTTTGGGTGTCTAGATGGTGTTGTAGCTATTGCACTACTGCTTTCTCCATTATCTTGGAGAAGACATTTAGGCCTGTTATGGGTCGATGATGGTTTGGGTCTTTGGGGTCGAGGTTGTTTTTTTTTTGGAATGGGTTTGATTATGCCATGTTTTAGGGAGGTTGGTACAGTACCTTCCTTAAACGATAAATGTATGAGGTGCGTGATCGCCGGGGCCAAAATATCGGCACATTCTTTCAGCTGTTTTGTGGGAATGATGTCATTAGGCGATGTACTGTCTTGCAGAGTTATGATGATATTTATTGTGGTGTCGATGGAAATAGACTTTAGTGTGAACTGTGTTGATTGTGGCATACTTGTATTGTAATTAACTTGTTGATTCAAGGGTGTGGGGCTGGTAATTTTTTGCTGAATTGTTTCACGGATGTTTTCAATTTTGTTAATAAAGTAATCCGATGAATCATTGGAAAAATCTTCTGTTTCATAATTCGGAGCCTCTAGGCAGGCTGGATTTCTGGTCTGAGCGACTAAGTTATATAGCTCGCGAGGGCGGTTGCGGGCTTTTGCGAGGATATTAGAAAAATTATCTTTTTTCGCTTTAAAGATTTCTTTGTGATATTTTTTTGTGATTAGTTTGTAGATTGTGTGATTTTCCTTTGTTGAGTTTTTTCTCCAGGCGGCTTCTGCTCTTCTGCGTTCTTGCTTCAATAATGTGAGCGCGTCATTAAATCAGCCGGAGTTGGTTCTCCAGGTGAGCGCTCTGCGTTTTGGAGCGATTATGTCTGCGGTTTGTAATAGTGCTTTGTTGATGGAGTTTCGTGTTTCTACTGCTGTTTGATGTTGCTCTATTAATTTTATTTTGTTTGATAGTGTGGTTCTGAAGAGTTCCGAATGTAGCTTCTTCTGGGATCTTGTCCAGTGTGTTATTAGCGGGTTTGGTGTTTTTTTAAGACGATGTTGGTGGTAATTTTGAATTCGATTGCGTGATGATCTGTCCAAGGTAAGGGCCTATTCTCTGTTAAGTTGATATTCATGTCCTGTTTTAAGATTAGGTCGAGGGTGTGATCTGAAAATGCATGGGCGCGCATATCAGTTGCTGCAGACCTAGTCCTTCCAATTGGTCAATGCAGGTGTCGGGTTTGGGGAGCGAGAGGTGAGCCTTGTAAATCACTTCTAGGCCTCCTCCTCATAATTCTTTGGCACAAGTTCTGCTAGAATGGTTTTACAATCTAATGTTAGCCAGCTTTCTGTGACGAAGAGGCAGTCTATATTGTGTTGAATGATGAAATTGTGGATTTCCAGTCTGTGTTTTACTATAGATCTTGTGTTGATCAAGGCACATGATAACTGTTGTAGCTGAGCTGGTGCCATCCTGTTTTTGATGGTCGATCGATTCTTAGCAATTGTTCTTTCTGTAGTATTATTTTAATGGCATCCGGTAGCATTGGAGCGGTAGTCCTTAGACCACAAATGTTTTTTGCTGAATATTTCATGCTGACCATGATACAAAAGACGCTGCAGATGAAAATGATGGTTGGTGGTAATAGCGCTAGTGACGACGATGGTGGACCCCCAAACTAACCCCCCCAGTTGATTCAGAGGAAGGCGAAAAAACTCCTGCTGAGCAAGGCCAATTAACTACCTCTAAGGAGAAAAATTCCTTCCTGATCCCTTAGAGGCGATCGGGTAAACCCTGGATCAACTTACTAGGTGACAGAGGGCTGGGTCCTTACCTGTTGTGAATCAATGGTCGAGATCTACTTGTTCCACGTCATGCAACTGACGGTCCTCTGGTGGTGGTACGGCAGGTGAGGGGAGGTTGTAAGGGAAGGGACAAAAAAGAGGGGTTGAAGTGAGGGTGAGAGTGCTGGGGTGTAGCACTAATGGCTTACCGGTCTGTGCTTATTTTTCCCGGCTTTCCTGCTGTTGGTGGCCCGGGGGGATTGCTGGGTACTGTATGGTCTTATGGAGACAGGGGGGTAGGTATAGGTGAACCTTGTTCCTTAGTTCCACCAGCTGGGTGTACCAAGATGGCCACCGGACGGAGCTAGGCCCGAGCTGGGGAAAGGAGGCCGTTGGCTCGGGAGGGTTCCGGTGGCAGGGGCCAAGGCTGCTCAAGGTGGAGGGCGGGCTGGGGCGATAACTTATTGGCTGGCCTGATGGATGGGATTGTGGGTGCTGGATGGTGAGCCGCTAGGCCGCAGCCGTGGACTTTCCTGTGGGACCTGCGGACTGACGTGGGGAGCGGATGCTTACCTTTTGAGCGATTCCGGGGACCACTGTATGGACCTCGCTGGCTGGCAACCTGGGGAGGAAAGGAGGTAGGAGAAAGCAATGGGCGGCTGGGAGATTTTTTTAGGCCGCATCGTGATCTGTCCTATGGGCCTACGCCGCTCGGGAGGCCAGACTTGAGGCTAAGGAAAAAAATAACTGCGCTAAACCAAAAATTAGTGCTCGTTTAAAGGAAAACTAGGTCGGGCATAGGCCCAAAGATAGGTGTTGTTACCTACCGGTAAATTTCACCGTGATACGTGCATACATAAATGAAAAAATAAATACACAATAATCTAGGATGACAATTAAGCTCCAACAACCTGGAGACGTAATGGTGAATTTTCACAATAATACGTGCATGCATAAATAAATAAATAAGTACACGTTAATCTAAAATGATAATTGAGCTCCAACGGCCTGGAGACCCAATATAAACTTGTGTATATAAAGCAGTGACACTTGTGTGTATAAATTAATAGCACCTATAACCATTGCTGGAAAGGTACCAATATATAAATTATATCGTTAACAAAATTGAAAATAAAAGAAAGGCAATAATAAAAAAAAGTTCATTTTTCGAAATTGGTGTCACAAAAGGAGGAAAGAAAGTCCGTAGTTGTGTCAGTTGTGAACACCCGTGCACAATCCAAACAAGTAGCTATTCGTGGTCTATAGAAGCCTTATGTGAATCCACCACCAGCAGTCTGAATCTGCTTACCAGATATGAAGGTCCCTACGGACCAAGCCCAACATGTAACTCCAAAACAGATGACCTGTTTGTTAATGGTTTCCGGGTACAGCAAACTCCAAATTAGTGTTCAATGATAGCGATCAGAAAAAGAAAAAGAGATGCTTCCATAGCATAAAACCAGGGATATTTTTATTGTACAAAGATTACAAAGGTATAGCACTCACATTTAGGATGATTTGTAAAAGCATTCAGCCATGCAGCTCCGGCCGGACGCTTGCAGGCAAATGAACCGCTCGTGGAGAGGTACGGTGAGAGGGGATGACACCAGCGTGTCGATCGTTCCGCCCGACGCGTTTCATGAAAGAATCACTTTGTCTCGGGGCACTAGCGGCACACTGGGTCATCCCCTCTTATGGACGACAAAAAACAAACAATTAGAGCCAAGCCTCGCTCCGGGTCCCGCGCGCACGCGCAGCGCCAGACTCCATAGTGATAGAGTATTGGTGCGCTCCATTCCTTAACAGCCAATAGCTGGCAGCCGCTAAGACGCGACCGCCCACGACGGGAGGGACGGAGACGTCAAGCAGCGTACGGACGGAGCCCGGAACTAAACACGGCAATACAGAGTCCCGGAAGTGGATTACCCCACTGCGAGATCTGGGGACACAGCATTAAATGGACAAACGTAATATGACTTGTTTTTACACATATATATACCTGTTATAAAAATCAATGCATACAATACAGTGCTTACAGTAAAACGCATTACAGTTATTACATAGACAGGATAAAGTCACCATTATGCTAAAAAATCCTACCGGACTTTAAATAAAATTAAAAAATTAATAGTGAAATTAGTTATAAAATAAATTAAAAGACACTTATGTGTACAATGCGCCATTATCACATGGACAGCAGTGGAGCCTCATTATGGGTCCCGAACTCTCGTACATTACCCGAATCAATAGATTCAGAACACTGGTATGCTCACTTGCTCGTCGAGCGAATGACACAGCCGTATTACGCGGCTACTCACACGGGGCGGGGCAGAGACGTCAGAGACATGCTGATAGAGCCCGGAAGCCCACAGAGCAATACCAAGTCCCGGAAGTGAAATGCACCACTGATGGACACGGGGACACGATAGTTCTATGTATTCACATTGTGACATTTGACTATAAAGACAAGTACCGTCCTTTATTAATCAAAACAAATCGATATAATGGTACTGAACTAAAATCTATCAAATCTGAAGCAAGATTAAATTCTATTTGGAGCTAATTTTAAACAATAATGTAATATAAATTAACTCAGGCCAACCTATGAAAGGTCATAGTAAATCCTTAAAATTGTTAGCAATGGGCAAAGAACCCATTAAATGGCAAACCCTTTCAATGTTAATGGAATTTATCACATAGTTATAAAACAGTGTGCTACTAGGCTGTCACTGGACACCCATAGAATGTGGGTTTGAAACTATAACCTATTGCATGATTCGTATAAAATTAATAAAAACAAAATATAAACTGGTTAAGAGTAACCGCTATAGCAGGGGATAAACACATCTCATCCTTAGCAGTATTAACCCCTCGAGTCTACTGAGGAAGAAACATCTTAACCACAAAGGGCCAGAAGCTAGTCACCCAGGGCGTAGGACAAAAAGCAGGCCATAGGGCAGGACCAACATTTTGGGGGGGAAACACAGTTATGAGTTGTTAATGAACGCGTTTATGTCGGTGTCCACATTGAGCCCATATGGAAGATAGGTCCTCAATCTGTGGATCCAAGACATATAGCGAATATTAGAAAAGGTTTCCCTAACCACTCTGTGTCAAGGCACTACGATTCAGTTCACAATAGGAACCCAGCGGGAAATTTCCTTCACCAGGGAGCTACCCCTCCAGTGGGGTCTATACTTGTCAATACCTACAAATAAAGTTCCCGCTGGGTTCCTATTGTGAACTGAATCGTAGTGCCTTGACACAGAGTGGTTAGGGAAACCTTTTCTAATATTCGCTATATGCTCATTGAGCCTAATTCTCATCTCTCTTTTGGTCCTTCCTACGTACCTCGTCATAAGACCGGCAGATAAGGGAGGGGGCATAGTCATCTTAGACAGATGTGACTATGTAACAGAGATGCATCGCATTGTTGATGACCGCGACACATATACCCCCCTAAACTATGATCCTGTGTCCAAATACAAACGCGAACTGGCGATTATAGTAGGCCAAGGTTTTCGAAAGGGGATCTTGAATGAGAAGGAGAAATCGTATTTAGTGCCGGTTGCTCCCCGTACACCGGTAATATATTACCTCCCAAAAGTACATAAAAGCCATACTTGCCCCCCGGGACGTCCCATTGTAAGTGGGATAGATTCAATCACGTCCCGGGTGGGCAAGTATATAGACTTTTTTCTGCAGCCCCTCGTTCAGAAGATACCCTCCTTTGTTAGGGATACCAAACAGGTTATTAATTTACTCTCAAGGTTATCACCAACAAATGGTGTTTGGATGGTCACGGCGGACGTGACGTCATTATACACCATCATCCCCCATGATCTGGGGTTTGAGGCAGTGAGGCTATACCTGACACGGGGAACTGATTTAGCAGCTGTGCAAATAGAATTTATTATGACCCTACTTAAATTTGCAGCTGGTCATAACTATTTCTGGTTTGACAACAGCTTCTTTCGCCAGGATAGGGGAGTAGCCATGGGGGCCAAGTATGCCCCCAGTCTGGCGAATCTATTCATGGCCAAATGGGAGGAGGACGTCGTCGACAAGTGTGGCAGACCTGAGGTCATTTTATGGATCAGGTATATCGACGACGTCCTCCTCCTATGGGATGGTGGAAGGGAGGATTTGGATACGTTCATGTCATCCCTCAATGACAACATGAGGGGTATCCATTTCACTTTTTCAGCCAGCCAGACTAAGGTTAATTTCCTCGACCTTAACATTGAGGTTGTAGGTGAAAGATTTCTAACTACCACATATTTTAAACCTACGGACAGAAATTCCTTTATTCCTCTTGACAGCTGTCATTACGCCCCCTGGTTGAAAGCCGTCCCTCAAGGGCAGTTCACCAGGATACGGTGGAATTGCACAGAGGTAGCGGCTTATGACAATCAAGTCGAGGTTCTGTCCCAAAGGTTTGTGGAGAAAGGTTACGATTCAAGTTCCCTGTCTGAACTGGTCTCATCCACCCGTACAGTGGACAGAGAGTCCCTCTTAAAAGACCGCCTGAAGAAAGAGAAGAATGGCTTCACGCTTCCGTTTATCACCACTTTTTCGGCGCAACATCAGAGCATCAAGCATCTCATAAGAAAACATTGGCACATTTTGCGGAGTGATCAATTGCTCGCACCAGTGTTGCCAGAGAGACCGTCTATTGTTTTTAGGGGTGCGTCGTCACTGGGGAGCAGTGTGGCACCCAGTGTCCAAGACCCCCCAAAACAAAATAGAACTTTCCTGGAAGGCCTGTGCGGCTACCACAGATGTAAGAGATGCCAAGTATGCTCTTTAAATAAGTGTCAAGACCGCAAAGTCTCACACTTTATTTCAACAAGTACTGGTAAGACGCATGAGGTAAGACCCTTTGTCACCTGTTCGACAAAGGGGGTAGTTTACCTCCTTCAGTGCCCTTGCGGGTTACAGTACGTAGAAAGGACCAAAAGAAAGATGAGAATTAGGCTCAATGAGCATATAGCGAATATTAGAAAAGGTTTCCCTAACCACTCCATGTCAAGGCACTACGATTCAGTTCACAATAGGAACCCAGCGGGAACTTTATTTGTAGGTATTGACAAGTATAGACCCCACTGGAGGAAATTTCGAAATGCGAAATGTCTTGGATCCACAGATTGAGGACCTATCTTCCATATGGGCTCAATGTGGACACCGACATAAACGCGTTCATTAACAACTCATAACTGTGTTTCCCCCCCAAAATGTTGGTCCTGCCCTATGGCCTGCTTTTTGTCCTACGCCCTGGGTGACTAGCTTCTGGCCCTATGTGGTTAAGATGTTTCTTCCTCAGTAGACTCGAGGGGTTAATACTGCTAAGGATGAGATGTGTTTATCCCCTGCTATAGCGGTTACTCTTAACCAGTTTATATTTTGTTTTTATTAATTTTATACGAATCATGCAATAGGTTATAGTTGCAAACCCACATTCCATGGGAGTCCAGTGACAGCCTAGTAGCACACTGTTTTATAACTATGTGATAAATTCCATTAACATTGAAAGGGTTTGCCATTTAATGGGTTCTTTGCCCATTGCTAACAATTTTAAGGATTTACTATGACCTTTCATAGGTTGGCCTGAGTTAATTTATATTACATTACTGTTTAAAATTAGCTCCAAATAGAATTTAATCTTGCTTCAGATTTGATAGATTTTAGTTCAGTACCATTATATTGATTTGTTTTGATTAATAAAGGACGGTACTTGTCTTTATAGTCAAATGTCACAATGTGAATACATTGAACTATCGTGTCCCCGTGTCCATCAGTGGTGCATTTCACTTCCGGGACTTGGTATTGCTCTGTGGGCTTCCGGGCTCTATCAGCATGTCTCTGACGCCTCTGCCCTGCCCCGTGTGAGTAGCCGCGTAATACGGCTGTGTCATTCGCTTGACGAGCAAGTGAGCAAACCAGTGTTCTGAATCTATTGATTTGGGTAATATACGAGAGTTCGGGACCCATAATGAGGCTCCACTGCTGTCCATGTGATAATGGCGCATTGTACACATAAGTGTCTTTTAATTTATTTTATAACTAATTTCACTATTCATTTTTTAATTTTATTTAAAGTCCGGTAGGATTTTTTAGCATAATGGTGACTTTATCCTGTCTATGTAATAACTGTAATGCGTTTTACTGTAAGCATTGTATTGTATGCAATGATTTTTATAACAGGTATATATATGTGTAAAAACAAGTCATATTACGTTTGTCCATTTAATGCTGTGTCCCCAGATCTCGCAGTGGGGTAATCCACTTCCGGGACTCTGTATTGCCGTGTTTAGTTCCGGGCTCCGTCCGTACGCTGCTTGACGTCTCCGTCCCTCCCGTCGTGGGCGGTCGCGTCTTAGCGGCTGCCAGCTATTGACTGTTAAGGAATGGAGCGCACCAATACTCTATCACTATGGAGTCTGGCGCTGCGCGTGCGCGCGGGACCCGGAGCGAGGCTTGGCTCTAATTGTTTGTTTTTTGTCGTCCATAAGAGGGGATGACCCAGTGTGCCGCTCGTGCCCCGAGACGAAGTGATTCTTTCACGAAACGCGTCGGGCGGAACGATCGACACGCTGGTGTCATCCCCTCTCACCGTACCTCTCCACGAGCGGTTCATTTGCCTGCAAGCGTCCGGCCGGAGCTGCATGGCTGAATGCTTTTACAAATCATCCTAAATGTGAGTGCTATACCTTTGTAATCTTTGTACAATAAAAATATCCCTGGTTTTATGCTATGGAAGCATCTATTTTTCTTTTTCTGATCGGTCTCATTGAACACTAATTTGGAGTTTGCCTTACCCGGAAACCATTAACAAACAGGTCATCTGTTTTGGAGTTACATGTTGGGCTTGGTCCGTAGGGACCTTCATATCTGGTAAGCAGATTCAGGCCCCATACACACGATAGAATTTATCCGCAGATACGGTTCAGCGGACCGTATCCGCGGATAAATCCTCTCTAAGATTTCAGAGGATTTCAATGCGATGGCGTGTACACACCATCGCATTGAAATCCGCGCTGAAATCCTCTGCCGATGACGTGTCGCGCCGTCGCCGCTATTATGACGCGGCGACGGGCGCGACGCTGTCATATAAGGAATTCCACGCATGCGTCTATTCATTACGGCGCGTGCGGGGAATCCCTTTGGACGGATGGATCCGGTAAGTCTGTACAGACGAGCGGATCCATCCGTTGGAATGGATTCCAGCAGATAGATATTCTGTGCATGTCGACAAATATTTATCTGCTGGAAATCCATTCCAGGGGAGATTTATCTGCGGATAGATATCCGACGGAGTGTACACACCATAGGATCTATCCGCAGAAACCCATTTGATGGGATTTATCTGCGGATAGATTCTATGGTGTGTATGGGGCCTATGACTGCTGGTGGTGGATTCACATAAGGCTTCTATAGACCACGAATAGCTACTTGTTTGGATTGTGCACGGGTGTTCAAAACTGACACAACTACAGACTTTCTTTCCTCCTTTTGTGACACCAATTTCGAAAAATGAACTTTTTTTTATTATTGCCTTTCTTTTATTTTCAATTTTGTTAACGATATAATTTATATATTGGTACCTTTCCAGCAATGGTTATAGGTGCTATTAATTTATACACACAAGTGTCACTGCTTTATATACACAAGTTTATATTGGGTCTCCAGGCCGTTGGAGCTCAATTATCATTTTAGATTAACGTGTACTTATTTATTTATTTATGCATGCACGTATTATTGTGAAAATTCACCATTACGTCTCCAGGTTGTTGGAGCTTAATTGTCATCCTAGATTATTGTGTATTTATTTTTTCATTTATGTATGCACGTATCACGGTGAAATTTACCGGTAGGTAACAACACCTATCTTTGGGCCTATGCCCGACCTAGTTTTCCTTTAAACGAACACTAATTTTTGGTTTAGCGCAGTTATTTTTTTCCTTATGCTTTTTTATGTTCATTTGACATACTAATTGCTGCTTATTAACCCACATCCACTATATTCACATAGCGCAGTTGCTTTCCATTTTTTCCAGACTTGAGGCTGCTTGTTAGGGTTTAGAGTAAGGGGGCTGGGAGAGGGAGAGGGAGACTGTGTTGTCAGGGGATCATGGACCGTGGATTGGTAAGAACATCCAGGGGAATATCACTGGAGCTAGAAGCTGGATAATAGCTGGAAGCTGCATACTAGATGTTGGATGCTGGACTGGGCTGAGAGCCTGCCTGCCTGCCTGGAGCTATGAGCCACACGTCCTACTCCTAGGATCATGTGCCGATTTGAGCTCCTGTTGCTTCCTTCATTGTCTGTTTGAGCATGAATGTGTGTTAGGGACCTTAGGTTCACTTACGTGAATGTGTATGTAAAGCTCTGTGTAAACTGACTGTGCTATATAAGTACCTAAAATAAATATACAGTAGATTTTATATAGATTATGCTTGTAAGATACAATAAACATATTATATACTAGAAGATGTTCAGCAGGTACAGTATAGGTATGACGTCTTTGACTGGTCATTGATAGCTTAGTCAGAAGTTTATTCATTCATATGAAATAGAGCTCCCTTGTACATATACCCTTGGCTTCTTTTGTGGGGGGAATGCTTTCATGCAGAAACCGAGGTGACTAACAACATCATTAAGGAGACACTTTTCAGCTGCTGTAACATGTAAGGAATGCATGAAGGAAATAAATGAAGGAAATACAATTTAACAATACCTTAACTAAGCAGCACATATATTAAAGGTAGAACCATCTTATTAGCACAAATAAATATATATTTATATTATTTTACTATTACTAATATTTTTTTTTTCAGTGAGCTTACCTTTAAAAAAAAAATTACCATTTTCACTGTTTAGGGACCATTGGACATGGTGCTAGCCTTAATATTTGTTTTTTATTAATATTAATACTGTTATTTTTATTATTATTATTAAGGCCTCATGTACACCAGAAGGTGCATCCAAGCGTGCATGCATTTTTATGCGTGTTCTTGCTCATCATGTATTAGGGCAGCCTATTCATTTGTAATGTATTTTGGCAGAGTGTGAATGTGTGGGTATTTGCAAAATGCATGTCGGTGCCATTAAGAATTATTGGCATCTGTGCACATCTGCAAAAGTGCAGCAATTTTTTGTGCATGCACGAGCGTTACTTCTTTGTCATGTTTTAGGGCAGCCTGAATTTTAAACGCACACATTTGAAAGATGTGGCACCTGTGAACATCTGCAAAAGGGCAGCAATTTTTTGTACAATGTGGGAAAATGCATTATTTTGCACATATTCCTGCACTGTACCTGATATCAATGACACCTAAGGTTTAAGTAGGAGGGACAACTGAGTAAATGAACACTTTAAAGCATTTATATTGTAAATGTGCAATTATCTCTGGAATAGGGTGGACATACCATGTGCTCCATATATATATATATTATCTGGACAAGTTTTCATTGCCATTACCAGTTCCTTGTTTGAAAATAATCTTCCAAGACATCTAAAGCTATATTCACACACAATGCTAAATTAAAAATAAAAGCAGCGATTAGCTTGAAGTTAAAGGGGTTGAAAAGGTAAAAAATGTTTTCCTAAATAGCTTCCTTTACCTTAGTGCAGTCCTCCTTCACTTACCTCATCCTTAGATTTTGCTTTTAAATGTCCCTATTTCTTCTGAGAAATCCTCACTTCCTGTTCTTCTGTCTAACTAAACACAGTATTGCAACACTTTCTCCCTGGTGTAGAGAGAGCCTATTGAGGGGGGAGGGGGCAAGCAGGAGTGTCAGGACACCCACTAACACACAGCTCCTTTCTCTATCTGCAAAGTAGAGAGCGTCCTGACCCTCCTGCTCGCCCCCCTCAAGAGGCTTTCTCCAACACCAGGGAGAAAGTGTCGCATTACTGTGTGTAGTTACAGACAGAAGAACAGGAAGTGAGGATTTCTCAGAAGAAATAAAGACGTTTAAAAGCAAAATCGAAGGATGAGGTAAGTGAAGGAGGACTGCACTAAGGTAAAGGCAGCTATATAGGGAAAACAAATGACCTCTAAAACCCCTTTAAATGCTATTTCAGGTCTAGATTGGTAGAGCAGCTTAAATAAATAGGACTGCGGTATTGTATCCAATCCAATGATTTGGCAAGCAAATATCAGCAACAGAGTCCTTAGAACTAAAAGATACTCAACTGTTATTACATATGCAAATTCTTGTAATGCAGACTTAGCTTTGAAGAATTAGGAAGTCATACAAATATATTTACAAACCTGTGTTTAACATCATATTTTTTTTTTTGTTTTCTCACTAGAAAGTTGTATTTTCTTTGTAAACATCATTCTCCACAGTGCTCCTTAAACAAGATATTAAACACTGCATCACTTTGACATATTGAATCTATTTTTATGCAGTGATTTTATAAGCAATGTGTCATATTTTATGTCATTGCCATAATTGGGTCACAATAAATAGTCTTAGCTTGATGTACTAGAAGTGTTTCAATATTCCGCCTGCTTTTAACTCAGGGAAAGCTGATTATCATTTTTTAAATGATAATGAAAACATTGGATATAGGCTTAAGCATATTAAAGAAATATTATTTTGTTGATGAACAGCTCACTAGCTTACTAATAAAGGCGCAATATCTAGACATAGTGTATGGTGAAAAAATACCTGCGCTGCCCCTGACCTTTAGGAAAAATATATATACAAATAGTGAAAAGAAGGTGAAAAAAGTTAACATAAAAGTTAACATAAGTTAACATAAAAAATGACAAAAGAACTGGTGCTCCACCCGACACGTTTCCCCATACAAGGCATCGACTGGGAACGGAGGCCAATATAATATAATAAGAGCCCACTGCAATGAAAGGATACTGTACCTGCATAGGAGGAGTCCCTGGAGGAACATTCCCAAGCTGAGTGATACCTGGATGAACGAATTTGATCTCTATAACTTAAGATCCACACTACGTGGTAAGCGGCGCTGTTTATTACATTATCCAAACAGAAGTACCAAGCCCTATCTGAGTGTTCTACATCACGGTTTATTCATTGGAGCACTGTGTGGATTTTAATATATACACAATTTAAATTGTATTTAAAAAACAATAATTTATATATATCATTGTAACTGGTTGCATCATTTTATCTTACCCAGATTTGCGGCAAATGCTGAAGTGTGAATGCGGCCCAATATGTTGCATTGTTACATTCTTTAAACATATTTTAAGAAAGGTATTTGACATCTTAGGTTAAATAACATAAATCACAGCAAATAAAAGCTGAAGAAAAACTGAGAAAGAAATTACAGTTGAAGTTTAATCTAATTATGTTTTCCTGGTTCCTTCTTTCTCCTTTCACACGCATTTTTCATGCGCCTGTAAAGCCACATCTGCAATCCCAATGTGAAAGCCTGAGTGCTTTCAGAGCCCTTTCACACTGCCAGCGCCTGAAAAATGCTCATAAAGCTCTGCTAAGACCTCTTTCACACTGGGGTGTTTTTCAGGTGCTTTGGCGTTAAAAAAAGCACCTCAATGGGAAGGGGCGCTTTAGAAACGGTGCATTCAACACTCCTAAAGCACTGCAAAGAAGCTGCTTGCAGGACTTTTTTGGACGCCCTGCCAGCACAGCGCCTCAGGCTTTCACATTGGGATTGCAGATGAGACTTCTTTCAGGTGCTTTACAGGAGCATTTTTTTAACGCTAAGACCCCTTTCACATTGGGGCGTTTTTCATGGTGCATTAGTGTGAAAGCACTTAGGCTTTCACATTGGGATTGCAGATGCAGCTTCTTTCAGGTGCTTTACATGCGTTTTTTTTAACGCTAAAGCGCCTGAAAAATTCCCCAGTGTGAAAGGGGTCTTAGGGGCAGTATATGTGAATCGCCTAATATTTAAAAAGAGTTTCTAGATTCTGATAAACCCTCTGCATGCAGAAACCCCACAGCTGCTGGAACAGAGTTGTGGGTACGAGGCATTTGTCTTCATCCCATACAAAGAAATTAAGGGTGCCACTTCAGGCTTTAGCAAGTCCTTACATGCTGACAACCACTGGGAGTGCAGGCAGAAAAAGAGCTTGTCTCAGCTCCATAGAAGTCAGATGAAGATAAAGAAGTTCCAAGAGATGCACATCACACAAAACCCTCATGTAAAGAGTGGAAGCAGCCTCAGCCTAGACTTCATCCAGGCCACACCCCTGACAAGTTTCCCCCACCCACATGGCTTAATCATGGGAAACATGAAAATAAGCTGAATTCTGATTAGTTGATGTGAGTTACTGCACTTTTTAAAAGAATGCCAACTCTTTTGCATTTTAAAATGTCAGACCCTGTAACTAAAACCTCAACATAAATCAAAAGTTTTCTTTTAGGTAGTTAAATATGATTAAGCACAAGAGCAATATCTTCCTAAAAATTATCAATTAGTTCTGGAAAAATGGTGCTTAGGAAACAATATGCGGGAACTTTTACCATTGAAGCCCTGTGAGTCTTTCCTTTAATAATGCATTTTTCATATACTCCAGGAAAAAAAACTATTGAAGTTTGTACAACAACTGTGTTTTCCTAGTATTGTTTATTAGTTATCTTTAATCCATACTTTTAAGGATTACAACATAAGATTAGGTTCCTTCCAGCCATGAATACCGTTGTAGCAATTCTATATTTATAACATTATACATAATTAATTTATATTACTAAATTCATCTGAGGAATTATCTTTAATATAAATGTAAATTTGGATGTAGTGTGAGTACATACTGCATTGAATTTTACATTATGGTAGAATTAATGAGAGTTAACAAAAGGAGCCAAGGTGAACCAGTCCTTTTAATGTACAGATTGAGAATGGATGAAATCTATGCTTAAAACATTACCATGGACTGGAAGAACAAATAAAAATGGTTTGTTGTAGTGTACATGCTTTGCCTGTTTATTAAATAACAAAAGTGATAATCCATCTTTTATTACCATTTAAACCCTCCTTTTTTTTAAAGCTCTCAGTAATGATGCTATGTAAAATATCTTTATTAGGTAATACTGTAGCTATTCTTGAATAAATGGTGAGTTCATCACTAAATGTAATGCTATAAAGGCAGCCTGACTTCAGGCAGCATAATCACCATTTGACAAGATAGTAGGGCCACATCTCCACAGGAGTCATTGGTATTCCAGCTTCATTATAATGTGCTGTATGCATCAGCACATTACAGTGAAGTCAAATACGCTAATGTGCCATCACATACAGCCATTGTATTGAAGAATTGAAGCCAAAGTAATACTATAGCTATGCAAGTCTGTCAGATTGTCAAAAGGCAGTTCTGATGCAGGAGGTCAATAGATGGACTGTCTTTTTTTAAAATAACATAATGATTATAATTTTGTGGTCCTCTTCAGTGAAGGTCAAATTTGGTATCAAGACATGCTGTAACAATGATATGCATGAAAAAGTTATTAGGCTTTTTTCTGTGCTGGTTAATTGTTTTTGACAATTAAAAATGGAGAATACCACATTTGGCCACTGGATGCCAATAAGTATCACAGGAATAATGCAGTATTTCTCATTTTAGATCACTAAAAAAAATCTACCAGCACAGCAAATAGCCTTAAAATATATATATATTGTTCTGCCCTATATAAACAGAACAAATGTACGTGCAATTTCACTGGGGGAATTTCTATGTTTATGCTTTATAAATACACTAACCACTTAAGACCAGTACCATTACGCAGGTAAAGGACCTGGCCAGTTTTTGCGATTCGGCACTGCGTCGCTTTAACTGACAATTGCGCAGTCATGCGATGTGGCTCCCAAACAAAATTGGCGTCAATTTTTTCCCTTCATTGTGGTGGTTTTTGATCACCTCTGCGATTTTTATTTTTTGCGCTATAAACAAAAATAGAGCGACAATTTTGAAAAAAAAAACAATATTTTTTACTTGTTGCTATAATAAATACCCCCAAAAAATATATAAAAAAACATTTTTTTCTCAGTTTAGGCCGATACGTATTCTTGTACATATTTTTGGTAAAAAAAATCGCAATAAGCGTTTATCGATTGGTTTGCGCAAAATGTATAGCGTTTACAAAATAGGGGTTAATTTTATTGCATTTTTATTAATAATTTTTTTTTTTCTACTAATGGTGGAGATCAGCGATTTTTTTCATGACTGCAGCATTATGACGGATACATCGGACAAATTTGACACATTTTTGGGACCATTGTCATTTTCACAGCAAAAAATGCTATAAAAATGCATTGTTTACTGTGAAAATGACAATTGCAGTTTGGGAGTTAACCACTAGGGGGCGCTGAAGGGGTTAAGTGTGACCTCATATGTGTTTCTAACTGTAGTGGGGTGGGGCTGGATGTGTGACGTAATTGATCGTCTTTCCCTATATCAGGGAACAGACGATCAATGACAGCGCCACTGTGAAGAGTGGGGAAGCTGTGTTTACACACAGCTCTCCCCATTCTTCAGCTCCAGGGACCGATCGCGGAGCTTCGGACCGGGTCGTGGGCACGTGGTGCGTGCTCGCTCCCGCGACCCACGGCTGGGCACTTAAAGAGGACGTACAGATATGTGCTTGTGCCCAGCCGTGCCATTCTGCTGATGTATATGTGAGGGAGGCGGTCCTTAAGTGGTTAACCACTTCAGCCCTGGAGGATTTGGCTGCCCAAAGAACGGGCCATTTTTTGTGATTCGCACTGCTTCACTTTAACTATCGCGTGGTCGTGCGACAATGCACCCAAACAAAATTTACATTCTTTTTTTCCAACAAATAGAGCTTTCTTTTGGTAGTTTTTATTTTTGTGCTATAAACAAAAAAGAGCGTACATTTTGAAAAAAACTATATTTTTTACTTTTTGCTCTAATAAATCCCCCAAAAATATATAAAAAACAAATTTGTTTCTCAGTTTAGGCCAATATGTATTCTTCTACATATTTTTGTTAAAAAAAAAAATTGGGGATAGTTGTATGGCATTTTTATTAATAATTTAGCTTTACTAGTAATGCCGTCGATCTGCAATTTTTATCGTGACTGCAACAATATGGCGGACACGTCGGACACTTTTGACGCTATTTTGGGACCATTGTCATTTATTTAGCGATCAGTGCTATAAAAATGCAATGATTACTGTGTAAATGACACTGGCAGGGAAGGGGTTCACCACTAGGGGGCGAGGAAGGGGTTAAGTGTGTCCTAGGGAGTCATTCTAACTGTGGGGGGCAGGGCTACCAGTGGCACGACAGTGATCACTGCTCCAGATGACAGGGAACATGCAGTAGATCACTGTCCTGTCACTAGGCAGAACAGGGACATGCGTTGTTTACATAGGCATCTCCCTGTTCTGCAGCTCCGTGACACGATTGCGGGACATCGGCAGCCACGGTCACAGAGCCTGCGGCAGGGGCACAGCAGCAATTTCAAAGCAACATACAGATTTGCACAGCCGTGCCATTCTGCTGACATATAGATACAGGCGGCGGATGGCAAGCGGTTAATGTAACTAGGCTAATAATGCACATCCAACTAACTTGTTAATTAATAAAGAAACATATGCTAAGCCATAATGTTCTAGACCTGTATTAGCCTGTTAAGAGAGAGACCTGTCTAAAAAAAAAAACACAAAACAAGTGACATTTAGTAGTTAATTTAAACTGATGAAGAGGGATGGGCCGAACACCAGCTATTCGGTTCGCAGCAGAACTCCTGAACAGCAGAAATGTTCTAACCCAAACGGCGAACCCCATTGAAGTCTATGGAAGACAAACAGGAAATATCACAATTGCCCATTTTGAAGGTTTAAATGCAAGTAATTGACAATACAAGGGGTATGGGGGTCTGGGTACTGCCCTGGGTGATATGTATAAAAAATAAACCTCTTCCTTGCCAGTGACATTTATACAGTGATCAGTGCATTTTTATAGCACTGATCACTGTATTGGTGTCACTGGTCCCAAAAAAAGTGAACTAAGGGTCAGATTTGTCCGCCGCTTGCTCGCAGTCCCACTAACAATTGCAGATAATCGCCATTTACCAATAAACTATTTTTATACCGCAAAAAATAAAAACAGCAAAGGTGAACAAATACCACCAGAAGAAAGCTCTATTTATGGGAAATTATGGACATCAATTTTGTTTGGTTACAACGTCGTATAACCACAAAATTGCCAGTTAAAGTGACGTAGTGCCGTATCGCAAAAAATGGCCTGGTCAGGAAAGGGGTAAATCCTTCCGGGGCTTAAGTGGTTAAAGCATTTAAAAACATGTTGTTTTACATTTTTCAAACTGAGGTGTTACAATCCAGTTGTATTTTAAATAAATAAACAATGCATTAGCAAATGACCAATAATAACTTATGTTATGTGACTAAAGCATTACTTTTACCACTGTTGTCATGTATTTCATGAGAACACAGGAATCATCACCTTTCACTACTGTGCGTCATCATATGAATGAAAAGAGGTGCTTCATATAAAAAGGAAGTTACTGTATCTATATCCTAATTAGCTTTTCAGATTTAAGGAGAGCAATGTGAAGCCCAAAGTACACATACAGCAAACATTATAATATGCTCTTGACTCATAGGGAATTCAATACGAGATCCTTTAAAGCTTCAATATCATTAGAAATTCATAATCCATATATTTTTAAGGGACGCAAGAGGCAACAGAAATACTTCAAAACAAATATTTTATGATTTAATAGAAAATATTTTCTGTCCAATTGTTGATGTAGGAAGCACTTTTGTGATAGGAGTGGAAAAATAGGGAAGTAAAAAAAAAAAGAAAATCATACCCAAGCCATGTAATCTGGAGGCCCTGCCCCTTGTGGATGTCACTGTCCCATTGAGCCCCAGGTGGTGATGTCACCAGGGGGTGGGGCCTCCGGAAGAGATCACTTGTGCCCCATGGTTATACAAGTAATGTCACACAGTGGATCTAGCATTACAGTGTGAGCAAACGTCAGGAGAAGATCGGAGGAAGACACAGGGAGAAGACAGCGGAGAGAGGAGAACCAGCAGTGGAAGCAGACATCAGCAGAGGGAGAAGAACCGGAGGATGAAGACATTACCAGAGGGAGAAGAAATAGGTGCTGCTTCAATAAATTACTTTGTCAAAAACCTGTGTATTGTTTTTATTTTTAACACTTTTTTTAGGTGAATGGGTAGGGATATCATTTTTCCCCATACTCATTCACATAGGGTGGGGGGCAGGATCTGGGGCCCCCCTTGTTAAAGGGGGCTTCCTAATCTTGTTAAGCCCTGTGTCCACAGATCCCTGACAACCACCGGCCAGGGTTGTCAGGAAGAGGCCCTTGTCCCCATCAACATGGGGACAAGGTGCTTTGGGGTGGGGGGGCGCAAGGCCCCCCTGCCAAAAAGCATCCAGCCCCCCATGTTGTGCCCATGTGGCCTGGTATGGTTCCACCCTAGTCTTTTGCAGACTCTAATGCCGTGTACACACGATCAGTCCATCCGATTAGAACGGACCGATGGACCGTTTTCATCGGTTAACCGATGAAGCTGACTGATGGTCCGTCGCGCCTACACACCATCGGTTAAAAAACCGTTTGTGTCAGAACGCGGTGATGTAAAACACAACGACGTGCTGAAAAAAACGAAGTTCAATTCTTCCAAGCATGCATCGACTTGATTCTGAGCATGCGTGGATTTTGGTTAAATTTAAAACAAGTTGGCTTTTTTTTAACCGATAGTTAAATAACCGATGGCGCCCACACACGATCGGTTTTGACCGATGAAAACGGTCCATCCTCATCGTTTTAACCGATCGTGTGTACTCGGCATTACAGGTTTTCTTCTATGATTGCCCTGTATTTGGCTCTATATATCTTTCCATCAACTCTGACCAGCTTCCCTGTCCCTGCTGAAGAAAAGCATCCCCCACAACATGATGCCGCCACCACCATGTTTCACGGTGGGAATGGTGTGTTCATGGTGATGTGCAGTGTTAGTTTTTCGCCACACATAGGGTTTTGCTTTTAGGCCAAAAGGTCTCATCTAACCAGAGCACCTTCTTCCACATGTTTTCTGTGTCCCCCAGATGGCTTCTCCAAAACTGCAAATGGCTTTCTTTCAACAATTAATTTTTTTTTGCCACTCTTCCATAAAGGCCAGATTTGTGGAGTGCACGACTAATAGTTGTGGATCTCTGCAGCTCCTCCAGTGTTACCATGGGCCTCTTGACTGCTTCTCTGATTAATGCTTTTCCTGTCTGGCCTATCAGTTTAACTGGATGGCCATAGTGACAAAATAAAATATATATACAAAGTGTACATACATTCACCGCGCTAACTAAAATGCAATAGATTGCTAGCAGCCAACACCAGAAAATTAGATCAATTTTGTAACACAAACTAGACAAAGAAAATAAGTGTAGCGCTAAGAAATTTTAATAGACTAAGTGAATGAGTCTTGTAACAAGTAGAATGAAGACACCATAGGTGCTTACACAGTCCACTAAACAGTGCAAATAATGTTGATTAAAGTCCATGAAGAAAACACAGGTGGACTCTATTTATTAATTAGCTGACTTCTGATGATTGGTTCTACTAGATTTTAGTTATTGGTATCAGAGTAAAGGGGACTGAATACAAATGCACGCCACATTTTTCAGATATTTGCAATTTTGAAAACCATTTATTATTTTTCTTCTATTGAACAATTATGTGCCTTTTTGTTGGTTGTCTCTCACATAAAATCACAATAAAATACATTTACATTTTTGGTAACATGACAACATGTGGAAAATGTCAAGGGGTATGAATACTTTTTCAAGGCACTGTATATACATACATATATATTTAAAAAAAAAAAAAATATATATATATATATATATATATACATATATATATACATATATATATATATATATATATATATATATATATATATATATATATATATATATATATATATATATATATATATATATATATATATATATATATATATATATATATATATAAAATAAAACAACCATATAAATCTACAAACCATATTATACTAAAAAAAATCAGGGCTTGTTTCATGCAATACTCAATTGTGTATACAAATATTAAAGAGGTTGTAAACCCTTGTGTTTTTTTTACCTTAATGCATCCTATGCATTAAGGTGAAAAAACCCCTTGTAATGTCCGGCCCCCCAGCCCTCCCGCTTTACTTACCTGAGCCCCGAATTTCGCTCTCTCCACGGCTTCTCGGCTCTTCATTGGATAGATTGATGGCAGGACAGCCATTGGCTCTCGCTGCTGTGAATCAAATCCAATGATTCCCTCTGGGAAGCTTTCTCCTGAGGGGGTTACCTTGCGGACACGCTCCTGTGTCATACACTCGGCGTCTATGGACCCTGAGTGTATGACACAGGAGTGCGCCCGCAAGGTAACCCCTCGGGAGAGAGCTTCCCAGAGGGGGTTATCCAATGCGTGGAGGAGCCACGAAAGTCGCTGTGGGACCCCAGTAGAGGATGATCGAGGCTCTGTGCAAAATGAACTGCACAGTGGAGGTAAGAATATGTTTGTTATTTTAAAAAAAAATAACCTTTAACCACTAGCCGACCAGCCACCGTCATTATACGGCGTCAGGTCGGCTCTCCTGGGCGAGAGCCCGTAGCTATACGTCCTATCGTATAGCCGCCACTAGGCCCCGACTCCCGTGCGTGTGCCCGGCGGGCGCGATCGCCGCCGGGCACACGCGATCGCTCGTTACAGAGCGGGGACCGGGAGCTGTGTGTGTAAACACACAGCTCTCGGTCCTGTCAGCGGGGGAAATGCTGACCTTCGGTTCATACAATGTATGAACCGAGGATCAGTGTTTCCCCTAGTGAGGCCACCCCCCCCCCCCACAGTAAGAACACACCCAGGCATACTTAATCCCTTCCCCGCCCCCTAGTGTTAACCCCTTCACTGCCAGTGGCATTTTTATAGTAATCTAATGCATTTTTATAGCACTGATCGCTATAAAAATGCCAATGGTCCCAAAAATTTGTCAAAAGTGTCCGAAGTGTCCGCCATAATGTCGCAGTAACGAAAAAAAATCGCTGATCGCCGCCATTACTAGTAAAAAAAATATATTAATAAAAATGCCATAAAAATACCCCCTATTTTGTAAACGCTATAACTTTTGCGCAAACCAATCAATAAACGCTTATTGCGTTTTTTTTTACGAAAAATATGTAGAAGAATACGTATCGGCCTAAACTAAGGAAAAAAATTTTTTTTTATATATTTTTGGGGGATATTACAGCAAAATGTAAAAAATATTATTTTTTTTCAAAATTGTCGCTCTATTTTTGTTTATGGCGCAAAAAATAAAAACCGCAGAGGTGATCAAATACCACCAAAAGAAAGCTCTATTTGTGGGAAAAAAAGGACGCCAATTTTGTTTGGGAGCCACGTCGCACGACCGCGCAATTGTCAGTTAAAGCGTCGCAGTCCCGAATCGCAAAAAGTGCTCTGGTCTTTGACCAGCAATATGGTCCTGGGGGTAAGTAGTTAATATCACATTAAGGTTAAAAAAATCATAAAGAAAGCGCAAGTGTCCAATAGTAGTGTTGCTCACGAATATTCGTATTGCGAATATTCGGCTCGAATATGGCATATTCGAGTATTCGCGAATATCTCGAATTTCGCGGTCAATATTCGCTATTCCGAATATTCAGATTTTTTCAATTTTATTTTTAGAACAGATCACATCCTAGTGATCTCCATCGACGTCTAAAAGCATTGCTGGTATGATTAGAGACCTTGGGCCGAGTAGCTGAAGCGATCATTTTATATTGCCGAATATTCGCAATGCGAATATTCGGCAATAGGAATATTGCGCGATTATTTTCTCCGCCCTTCTTTTGCATCAGAGCCAATCAGAGTGCTCCTACCGCAGTTGTCGAAATTCCGCAATCAATTTCGCATTCGCATTTTGCGAAATTTCGATAAAATATCACGAATATTCTGAGCCAATCAGAGGGCTCCTACCGCAGTTGTCGAAATTCCGCAATAAATATCGCATTCGCATTTTGCGAAATTTCGATAAAATATCACGAATATTCTGAGCCAATCAGAGGGCTCCTACCGCAGTTGTCGAAATTCCGCAATAAATATCGCATTCGCATTTTGCGAAATTTCGATAAAATATCACGAATATTCTGAGCCAATCAGAGGGCTCCTACCGCAGTTGTCGAAATTCTGCAATAAATATCGCATTCGCATTTTGCGAAATTTCGATAAAATATCACGAATATTCTGAGCCAATCAGAGTGCTCCTACCGCAGTTGTCGAAATTTTGCAATTATTTTCGCATTCGCAATAGCGAAATTTCGCAAACATTTCATTTCGATAAAATATCACGAATATTCGAATTTAGCGAATATTTCTCGAATATTCGGCTATATATTCGTGATATATCGCGAAATCGAATATGGCGTATTCTGCTCAACACTATCCAATAGTGCTGTGTGCCAGTATTGCACATATAAACCTTCAAAAGAGAGTGCTCTTGAGCATATAAATTCCTCCACACCAATTCACCCTGTTCATGCCCCACCAAAGCGTTTGCACTCACCTGCCGGGTTTGACCCCCTTTGGCGTACACCAAGGTGGGTCACAAGAGCTTTAAACTGCTGTTTTTCATAAAAGATGATACCATCCTGGGACATCCAGGGAAAAATGATTTATGCGTGAGACCTGCTGATTGACGGTAGCCAATCACAGCACAGAGTCCTGTGTTTACATACACACAGATTAGCGATCTGGCTGTTTCTTCTCTTTGCAAAGCAGGGGGTCTGGGGTCAATTGGCAAAAGGGCACCTAGAATTATGGGATGTACATGTACTTTGTTCCATGGTGAACTGAATAATGTAAAATATAATGATAATTTTTCTCTAGCTCCCTAATTCGTTCTTGCCAGCAAGTTCCGGGGTGCAGGTTAATATTACATTATAGATTTGTAGCGCTACCCCCTCAGGAGCCGCTGATTGTTTCGGCGTATTAAGTTAATTCTATGTGATGTCTAGGGGTGAAGGTAGTGAGTAGAGCAGTAATTGAATGTCCAATCGGTAGATGAAGTTTTCTGAATGATTTATTTCCTTGGTCCAACACGACCAACATCAACTTGAGGTAGACAGAAAAGGTTGATGAAATAAAGGAACTTTGCGGTATCAGGCTTTGGATAGAGAAAAGCAATCCTGCTATTCTGTAGCTGCATCAATACATCGCCACTCCAGTCAGAGTGGGTGAAGTGCCTCCGGACTGGCTTGGCAGCCGGAGTGCCACTTAAGGTTGCTGGGAGGAACAAGTCTCTGCCACCGACTTGGCTCTGATCAAATTAAGATGCCAGATGAAACCTCTGCCACAGGCTCAATGCTGACAATGTGAACAGCAGAGCAAATCCTCCCAATAGGTCACGTTGGGGTCACTGGTTAACAGTGCAAGTGTACCCGTCAATGTCCGGTCACCAGATCCCCGATGGTTCGTTCAAGCCCTTTTGGATAACCTGCCTCTGGGTTTTCCTCAAGCCGATCCCCCACTGAATGGCATACAGCCTAGGATCTTCTCAGTAGATGCGGGGACCCAGTAAGTCACTGGGGCCCCTTGGTAGCATCAGTTGCTCCAGTCTGGGAAGGCCCAGAGTCAGGAACTCCGCGGCACCCTAAAGGTGGGTGCCGCACCTGGAACCAGGAACCCGCGAAGAACCCAGAATGATGGCCTCCGCCACAGAAATACCGCTCCCCAGCATGCACAGCGAGGCCCAATTCCTCCCATTGGCTGCTGGGAAGAAGCGGCTCCGCCTGGATCCCTCTGGCGCCATCTGCCGTCCAGAGATGAGACTGTATCTCTGGACGCACAGACTGACCCACAAGACAATCCAGGATTTGGCGAAAGACAAATTTACCAAAATCAAGAATGAGAGCAACATAACTCTCTCATTCCCCACTAAATTTAACATAGCGTCCTTTCTGAAAGTAATGGGGCGCTACAGATTACTATAAGCTTTGCTAGTAGGTATCAGTGTTTTCTTAGTTTACTCTTCACCTTCTCTTTCTGGCATGGGTGGAGAACTGAGATCTTAGACAGGATCATTAACCACCTGGGGCCCGCGCTATAGCCGAATGTCGGCTACAGCGCGCACCTGAAAATCCAAGTGGACGTCAATGGACGTCCGCCCCTTTTGGCGTTCCCGAAGCGCACTCCCGAGCGCGCAGCGGGGAAACACTGTGTTGGCCGTGTCCCTTGGACACAGCCAATCACAGATCGCGGCGAACGGCCAATCAGAGTGGCCGTTTGCTATGCGATCTGTGCGGCCAATGAGAGATGATCTCATATGTAAACATATGAGATCATTTCTCATTGCCGGCTCACACAGAGACAGCGTCCTGTCTCTGGAGAGGAGACCGATCTGTGTCTCTTGTACATAGGGACACAGATCGGTCACCTCCCCCAGTCACCCCCCTCCACCTACAGTTAGAACACTATATAGGGAACATATTTAACCCCTTCCTCACCCCCTAGTGTTAACCCATTCAATGCCAGTCACATTTATACAGTAATTAGTGCATATTTATAGCACTGATCGCAGTATAAAATGTGAAGGGCGCCAAAAATGTGTCCGATGTGTCTGCCATAATGTCACCGTCCCAATAAAAATCGCAGATCGCCGCCATTACTAGTAAAAAAAAAAAAAAACTATTCTGTCCCCTATTTTGTAGGCACTATAACTTTTGCGCAAACCAGTCGCTTATTGCGATTTTTTTTTTTTTTACCAAAAAGATGTAGAATACGTATCGGCCAAAATTGAGAATTTTTTTTTTTTAATTGGGCTATTTATTAGAGCAACAAGTAAAAAATATTGTATTTTTTTCAAAATTGTCGCTCTTTTTTGTTTATAGCGCAAAAAATAAAAACCGCACAGGCGATCAAATACTACCGAAAGAAATCTCTACTTGTGGGGAAAAAAGGACGTCAATTTTGTTTGGGAGCCACGTCGCACGACCGCACAATTGTCAGTTAAAGCGACGCAGTGCCGGAAGCTGAAATTTCACCTGGGCAGGAGGGGGGTATATGTGCCCAGTAAGCAAATGGTTAAAGATGGTGAGAGGTCATGTAATACACTACAGGCAGCTGCAGTATTTGAGACCCAATATTTCATTCACATCTTTAAAATCTCCAATGTATCATTTCATGGCAATAATATAATGAAAGCATGAAAGGATCCATAAGTTAATGACTTGATTTAGCACAATTTCTTAAAGAGAAACTTTGTTTTGAGGTAAGTTTACTTTTTAAATGTACATGTTTTTAAATTGAGGTTATGTTTTAATATTTATAAAATATTTACCTTACAAACACATTTAACACATGCCTAGAGCTTCCCCTGCAAGCTCAAAATAGTAAATTATGCAATATTTCAAATGTACTTGAAAGCATTATTTTGGTCTTGAAAATACTGTAAACAAACATAAACAAAACAATGTCCCCTCTAAGAGGAGCAAGCCACAAAATGACTTTATTGAACTGAGTGAACTGAGGCAGAGACATGGTAAATTGGTTCAAAGGACCCCTTACTAGTCTACTCATGCCATTATATAGTGCACCATATGCCCTAAACCAGCAGTTCCCCAACTGTTATATGCCAGAGTCTTTCTTGCATTTTGAGTGGTGGCAGTTAAACGGTTGGGCTTAGTGCAGGGAGCTATCAGGTTTAATATAAACTGGGAAAAGCATTGTGATCCTGTCTGTTGTCTCAGCCTTGAATTTCAGGAACTCCACGGGGACACAGGAGTAGATTTGATGGTTAGCATTATAATTTTTCAAACATTACATAGTGCCTGAACATTAGCAGTGTTGCTGACCTAATTTTCTTACACTAGGTGAGGTTCACTTTGTAGGGAATAGTGTTGCTCACGAATATTCGTATTGCGAATTTTCGGCTCGAATATGGCATATTCGAGTATTCGCGATATATTTCGAATTTCGCGGTGAATATTCGCAATTCCGAATATTCGCATTTTTTCAATTTTATTTTTAAAACAGATCACATCCTATCGACGTCTAAAAGCATTGCTGGTATGATTAGAGACCCTGGGCCGAGTAGCTAAGCTGAGGCTATCCTTTTATTTTGCCGAATTGAAAAAAAAAAAAATTGCGAATTTTCGCTAATGCGAATGCGAAAATGATTGCGAATTTTCGATAACTGTGGTAGGAGAACTCTGATTGTCTCTGATGCAAAAGGGGGGGGCTTTGTGTATGTTTCTGTTATGAATATTTGTATGTTTGATATTATTTTTTTTTGTAAGAAGGAAAAAATTGCGCATACCTTAAAAAAAGGGGAGAATACAGCAGCAACTCAAAAATGTTATACAACATAAATTAATACAAGACAGAAAATGGAGTCGCTCTACAAGAATAAAAAATATGTCTAGTGACAAGACATGTGGGTAAATTATAAAATAAGCAAGCGCAAATAACTTGTGAAATACACAGTGAAACAAATATATAAAGAAATATAGTCCCAATAATAGAAAAATAATCTTTCATAAAAATGTCTTTGATATGTGAAGTGAAAAAAAGTCCAAAGCATGCAGCATGAACGTGTTCAATCCTCAAGGTGTTTGATTGACAAACGGCTGTGACAGATGGATAGAGTAAAGAATCACCACCAATGCAAAACACTTTTTATTTTCTATTGTAAAATATCAAGAATATTCTGAGCCAATCAGAGTGCTCCTTCCGCATTTGCCGAATATTCGCAATTATTTTGTATTGTAAAATATCAAGAATATTCTGAGCCAATCAGAGTGCTCCTTCCGCATTTGCCGAATATTCGCAATTATTTTGTATTGTAAAATATCAAGAATATTCTGAGCCAATCAGAGTGCTCCTTCCGCATTTGCCGAATATTCGCAATTATTTTGTATTGTAAAATATCACGAATATTCTGAGCCAATCAGAGTGCTCCTTCCGCATTTGCCGAATATTCGCAATTATTTTGTATTGTAAAATATCAAGAATATTCTGAGCCAATCAGAGTGCTCCTTCCGCATTTGCCGAATATTCGCAATTATTTTGTATTGTAAAATATCAGGAATATTCTGAGCCAATCAGAGTGCTCCTACAGCATTTGTCGAAATTGCGCAGTAAATATCGCATTCGCATTTTGCGAAAATTCGAAAAAATATCAAGAATATTCTGAGCCAATCAGAGTGCTCCTACCGCAGTTATCGAAATTTCGCAATTATTTTCACATTCGCAATAGCGAAAATTCGCAATCATTTCATTTCGATAAAATATAACGAATATTCAAATTTAGCGAATATATCTCGAATATACGACTATATATTCGAGATATATGGCGAAATCGAATATGGCGTATTCTGCTCAACACTAGTAGGGAATGTAAAATGTTTCAAGTTAATTCTATTTATGTTCATACCTAAAAAAAAATAATTTTAAACATGTTTACTTTTTAGCCAGGTAAATATGAAATATTTCACATTTTCAGCAGCAGGCTCCAGACTCCTTTTCACATGCTCACCAGGCTGTGGAGCAACAGTACAGACATGACAGCTGATGGTGGGGACCGGCAGTAAGAGGGGGCAGTTGATATTCAAGAACAGGCAGTACAAATGATGAGGCAGTACACACAGGCTCCATCATCCCCCAACTCTTTCATGTCCCCCATAATTTCTTCTCCACTGTGTAGCCCTAACACTGACTTCATCCTTGACCTTGGGGCCCCCCCCGTGAGTTGTGAGTGAGGTGAGCACAGTTTAGCCAAAAAACGTAGCAGTAAATACAGTATAACAATGTATTCAAATAGAAATAATGCATACATTGACGTCACCCACAAATGCAAATTCATAAGTGATACATATAAAAGAAATGGTGGTACATAAATGTAATAGCAAGCATATAACACACAGGTATCTAGTGTACCCGACAAGTTTCGCAAGACCCAGCTCGCTCTTCAGGGGTGGATGCATGTAGAAAGTACCTAGAATTAAATAATATAAATTGGATGTATAGCGTAATGTTGATTATATAGGCACATTGTAAGAGGGGCCTTGATACAATGAACACCATACTCACCACTGAACTAGACTAAAACAGCTGATGTACAGCTCCCAGAAGGTCTCTGAGGTTCAGCATGGATTTCTCTGTTCTTTTCACTGAGGATATTTATACTTGTGGAAGTCGCTTGCTGTGACTTACCACTCATACATCTACATATTCACTGCATTCAGGTATACTCATGTGTTTTCACATGGCTCACACCGAGCACCCATTCCAAGCCTGTGTTTGACATTACAGGTTTCATTATACACTTGCATTTCATCTCATTTTTTTACTTTATTTTGTTTCTTTGCTCTTCTGCCATTTCTTCACTCTCACTCTTCTTAGCTTTTGGTATCACTTTACCACTCCCCCCTACGGTCTTCATGTCCTTATTATCTTTGGCTCAATCCTTTAATTACATACATAGACATATATATGTTATCATATACTAACCTTACTCTGCTACTTTAGATTGTCTGACATGCATATTCATGTTTACAGCCATTATCTTCCATGGGCAAAGTGAGATCTCCAGGGAAACACATTTCGTATCCATGCCATGCTTGTCCTCCATTTGGCCCTTGGTGGGGTTTTGTCTGGCTATGTCTCCTTAACTATCTGGTGAGACACCTGCTGCCGCTATCTGGGAGATGTACATCAGCTGTTAGGGTCTTGTTCGCTGGTGAGTATTGGGTTCATGGTATCAAGGCCCCTCTTACCCTGTGCCTACATAATCAACATTATGCTATACATTCAATTTATATTATTTAATTCTAGGTACATTCTACACACACCCACCCCTGAAGAGCGAGCTAGGTCTCGCAAAACGCGCTGGGTACACTAGATGCGTTATATGATTTCTATTACATTTATGTACCACTATTTAATTTATATGTATACCTCATGAATTGGCATTTGTTGGTGACATCAATGCATACATTATTTCTACTTGAGCACATTTTTATACTGTATTTCTGCTGCTACATTTTTTGGCTAAACTGTGCTCACCTCACTTAAAGTCTCAGGGCAAATTTTCTGTTTTATTGCATATTTCAGGGATGGAGGTGTGTCACTGGCGACACCAGTAAATTTCTCTTTTTTTCTAGATCAGGAGGCAGGTTGCTCATGAGTTGAAAGAAGCTCTTGACGATGAGCAACCTCTTGGCTGCCCGAGTTTGGGGGGCAGGATTAAACCCATTGCAGCTTCCTCCCTTCTTTCCTCTTTTGTGCCACTCAAGCCAGTTTCCTGCTCTGATAACAATTTGATATATATTACAACCCTGGCAAATGAAGGCTATATAAAAATTAAGATGATAGTGGATGAAATGTAGAATAACATTCTCAATTTTTAAGGTATAAGTTTCCACAGCAGATGTGTTTGTTTTCAAATGTTGAGATCCTATGCAGGGAAAGAATGCATTATTTGATCTGTGTGAAAGGAGCCTAATGTATCTGTTTCTCAACATACAATAGCAATTTTAAGGTATGTTGTTGAATGTGATCACACTGTATCTTTCAGTCCTAAATGTCAGATTTTGTTTGGTTTTATTGCACTGGAAGCTGAACGATTAAAGGTTCCTAGATCCTTGTATGTCATTCCTGTTCTTTCATTCTAAAGGAAATTGACTATCTCTCACTCTGCAGGAGTAGGAAGAAAGCAATTGATTTCTGTAGCGATAAAGTAAAGATGTATTTTATATAATGGTTTGATATGAGAACACAATTGTTTCTGAAACTTGTTCTATTTGTGATGTGATTGACACATCACTTGCAATAGGATATGAAAATACAGTTAACCTCTTAGTACAAACATGTTTACACAACATATTAAATATATTTCTGTAAAGCTACCTCCTGTATAGGGTTAACTGTTTTTTAAAGTGTAATATTCCTACATTCATTAAAATATAAAAAATGTTGGGTTTACAAAAATTACTCCTTCTAAATGCAAGTTTCATATAGTCCAGTTTCCTTGAAATAGAAACTCAGTTCAGTTTTCAGTTGAAAGACAAACATCACTGTACATTGTACAAAACAGCTGTTGCATAAAAAAAAAAAAAAATAATAAAAAAAAAAAAAAAAAAAAATTATATATATATATATATATATATATATATATATATATATATATATATATATATATATATATATATATATATATATATTTTGCTTTATGACTTATATTACATGTAATAAATAAAATTATGCATTTTTTAAGCTTGGTGATGTGGTATATGAGACTCACTCAACTTTCAGGCATCAGTACCAACACCTAGATACGTAAACACAAATAGTCTCTTCAGAAATGGGACATGTGAGTTAACGGAAGCAGATATATCCCCCCAAAAAGCAAGGAGCTGCATCAAAGAGAGGATTGTTATCTTTTTAGTTCTAATGCAAAAAGAATCTAAAATGTCCTGGGTCACAATTATACAACATGCTAGAAAGCCTAATGTGTTTAGTCCAACATATGAATGTAAATAAAAAAAATACAGAGCTGTGATATTACAGTAATAAAATAATATTGCGCAAACCACTAGGTGTCGTGAGTCAGGCTGCCAACATGCCAAAGTGGATACTAGGTGAAAATGTTGTGAAAAAATGTAGCGCCAAAAATGAATGAATAAACCGTTAAAAGAATATAAATAAAGTGAACCTGATAGTTAAATGATCGGCATCACCGACTACTCTAGTCGCAAAGTATGTGAACCTGTGAGGTGAATACAACCACATAGACCAGAAATAAATCAGATATAGGTCTGTATGGTAGTGCCAAAAGATTAGTGTCAATATATAAAATACTACAATCAAAAGTGATATCTATATGAGTTCGAAGCACCTGTTCCTTCTCAGACAATCACTGAGAAAAAATGAATGAATAGTGAACAAACTAAAATATATGAACTAAACGTGATGGTATGTTTCAAAGAAAAAGTGAGTACACCTTAAATATACAAATGACTGAATAAGTCAGTGAGCATGACACCATAACAGTGTTTAAGGAAAAAGTCTTTTGAAAGCACACATATGATCTTCAATTGTTGAAGTGGAGCCAGAATCTTCAAAATACATAACACTCTTCACACATGGGCATTCATAAAAGGGTGGGTACTCTTACCAGAAAAGATGGACCCTCAACCTCACCATACGGTGGGAGGGTCGTTCGAGCTTGTACAGACTAGCGTCTGGATCTGGGAGTCTCCCCTTCAGATGGTCAGAACCAAAGATAGCCTCAGGTGGTCTCGATTATCCAAGATAGAGTGTTAGGCAGGAATCAGCTCATCAGATATGCTCCAAACATCCCAATTGTTATGCAAAGGAAAAACATATAGAGGTGCTCCTCATAGTGTAAAAAAGTTTTTTTATTGCACTCACATGGCAAATTTCAAAAGTAAAAATAGTGAAAAGGCTTGCAAAGCCACACTGAAGGTAAAAAGCAAACAACAAGCTAAAAAAATCAGGATAAAAAACCACAGCAAGCTGGAAAAATAGCAGCAGATGCTCCCACCTTAGGTAAGTATGGGAGAGTTTCCAATAAGTCAATAAGTCAACAGTGGAGTTACAATAGAACTATCACCCTACCGGTTTCGTCTCTATAGGACTTCAACTGGGGTTCTGACAGTCTATCAACTCCACTGCCATAAATACCTGTTTAACCAGATCCGTGACCGCCAACACCTGGTCCTCCTCGTTGCGATGGCGTGCGTTCCATACACATTAACATATCCTCATTGTGCGTTGCAGAGACCGGAAGTGGTCATAGGCAAGCGCTGGTAGAACTAAGAGGATGTCTATCACTGTCCTGCCAGCGGATAGGAAGACGTTCCTATCTGGATTAACCAATAGGTATCAGTATACGCAAAGCGCAATGACGTCAGCGCTGCGTTCCAGGATCATTCACAGACTGTGTGGGTTTCCAGGTCTCTCCCCTCTCCACCAATAGAAATGGTCCGGAGTTGGAGGTGTGTCAAAACCGTCAGCAGCACTCATCAGCTTTCCCATGCTAAGAGAAGCGTTAAGCACGTCAGCGCTGCGCTTCAATATGCGTTCCAGGGAGTTATTTTTCAAACAGTGTAACCTGTAGAAAATATATTGAATCATTCGTGTGCTAACGGAGGACATTTATTCCATAGGGGGGAAAAAAAAAGGGCAGATCATTCCAGGTCATCCTCACAGGCTAAAAGGTGAAATAAGTCCATAAATCAAAATTTGAATAAGTATAGCGCCATAGGGGGTGGAGTGGCTATGGGGGCCAAGTTTGCCCCCAGCCTTGCTAACATTTTCATGGCCAAATGGGAGGAGGATGTCGTCTATGCCTTCAACAGGCCGGAGATTCTTCTCTGGGCCAGGTATATAGACGACATCCTCCTCCTATGGAAAGGTGACTTACAGTCGTTGGATCTCTTCATGGCTACCTTAAATAGGAATGAGGTGGGGATCATCCTTACTTATGAGGCAAGTTTTAGCAACATCAATTTTCTTGATCTTGAAATTTTTGTCCAGAATAACCGTCTAGCTACCAAAACGTTCTTTAAAAACACGGACCGTAATAGCTATATTCCCAGTGATAGCTGTCACCATCCGGCCTGGCTCAATTCCATTCCCAAAAGTCAGTTGTTGCGTATTCGACGCAACTGCTCTGATGTCAAAGATTTTTTTGTCCAGGCAGATGTTTTGAAACAGAGGTTTTTGGACAAGGGATACTCAAGAGTAAAGATAGATACAGAAATAGAACAGATTGGGAAGGTTGACCGTACCTTACTTACAGTGGAAAAAACTAAAATAGCTCAAAATCCAAAGTTTAAGAATGCTTTTTTCACCACATTCTCTGGACAGTACAAACAAATTAAGAACATCATTCACAAACATTGGGGAATTCTTAAGGAAGACCAATTACTGGGACCAACCCTACCCACCAATGCTATGGTGATTTATAGGGGGGCCACCTCTTTAAAACATCAAGTAGCTCCGAATGTCATAGATCCACCAGTGAAGCCGTCCTTTTTTCCTTTATCCAAAGGCTTTCATCCCTGCAGGAAATGTAGGGTATGTCTGAATAACACACATGGACGTAGGAAGGTAGTCTCTTTTAGGTCCACTGTTACAGGGTTGACATATCCTATGAAACAGTTTTCCACATGTGCATCTACGCACATAGTGTATTTGATCACCTGCCCTTGTGGAAAACAGTACGTTGGTCGGACCATACGGAGCTTTTCCACAAGGGTAGGTGAGCATGTTGCGAAGATCCTTAAGGGATGTGACAAGCATACGGTACCAAGACATTACCTTGAGGTACACAATAAAAAATTGGAGGGTACCACCTTTGCCATCATTGAGAAATTTGTTCCCCACTGGAGAGGGGAGCCTTCCACCAGGGGGGTCTCTAAATTAGAGGTCTTCTGGATCTATACGCTCAAAAGTTACGCACCATTCGGACTCAACGTCGAATGGGACGTAAATGCGTTTATAAACCAGTCCTGATCAGGACAATCATTTAAGGCACCCATTTACACATCAGAAATTGTTATACCTTTTTTACTGATGTTTTGTCCTTACTTTTGATGCATATACATTACATGTAGTTCCAATATATGTATTCATCCTTTTGGACTACTTCACCAATTTGTACATGTATATTTTCTTTGTTTATAGATGTTTATGTATGGATAAGATTACTAGATGTTGTGTTTAATCCATCTCCGTGTCAGCCAATTCCAACCCCTATGGCGCTATACTTATTCAAATTTTGATTTATGGACTTATTTCACCTTTTAGCCTGTGAGGATGACCTGGAATGATCTGCCCTTTTTTTTTCCCCCCTATGGAATAAATGTCCTCCGTTAGCACACGAATGATTCAATATATTTTCTACAGGTTACACTGTTTGAAAAATAACTCCCTGGAACGCATATTGAAGCGCAGCGCTGACGTGCTTAACGCTTCTCTTAGCATGGGAAAGCTGATGAGTGCTGCTGACGGTTTTGACACACCTCCAACTCCGGACCATTTCTATTGGTGGAGAGGGGAGAGACCTGGAAACCCACACAGTCTGTGAATGATCCTGGAACGCAGCGCTGACGTCATTGCGCTTTGCGTATACTGATACCTATTGGTTAATCCAGATAGGAACGTCTTCCTATCCGCTGGCAGGACAGTGATAGACATCCTCTTAGTTCTACCAGCGCTTGCCTATGACCACTTCCGGTCTCTGCAACGCACAATGAGGATATGTTAATGTGTATGGAACGCACGGCATCGCAACGAGGAGGACCAGGTGTTGGCGGTCACGGATCTGGTTAAACAGGTATTTATGGCAGTGGAGTTGATAGACTGTCAGAACCCCAGTTGAAGTCCTATAGAGACGAAACCGGTAGGGTGATAGTTCTATTGTAACTCCACTGTTGACTTATTGACTTATTGGAAACTCTCCCATACTTACCTAAGGTGGGAGCATCTGCTGCTATTTTTCCAGCTTGCTGTGGTTTTTTATCCTGATTTTTTTAGCTTGTTGTTTGCTTTTTACCTTCAGTGTGGCTTTGCAAGCCTTTTCACTATTTTTACTTTTGAAATTTGCCATGTGAGTGCAATAAAAAAACTTTTTTACACTATGAGGAGCACCTCTATATGTTTTTCCTTTGCATAACAATTGGGATGTTTGGAGCATATCTGATGAGCTGATTCCTGCCTAACACTCTATCTTGGATAATCGAGACCACCTGAGGCTATCTTTGGTTCTGACCATCTGAAGGGGAGACTCCCAGATCCAGACGCTAGTCTGTACAAGCTCGAACGACCCTCCCACCGTATGGTGAGGTTGAGGGTCCATCTTTTCTGGTAAGAGTACCCACCCTTTTATGAATGCCCATGTGTGAAGAGTGTTATGTATTTTGAAGATTCTGGCTCCACTTCAACAATTGAAGATCATATGTGTGCTTTCAAAAGACTTTTTCCTTAAACACTGTTATGGTGTCATGCTCACTGACTTATTCAGTCATTTGTATATTTAAGGTGTACTCACTTTTTCTTTGAAACATACCATCACGTTTAGTTCATATATTTTAGTTTGTTCACTATTCATTCATTTTTTCTCAGTGATTGTCTGAGAAGGAACAGGTGCTTCGAACTCATATAGATATCACTTTTGATTGTAGTATTTTATATATTGACACTAATCTTTTGGCACTACCATACAGACCTATATCTGATTTATTTCTGGTCTATGTGGTTGTATTCACCTCACAGGTTCACATACTTTGCGACTAGAGTAGTCGGTGATGCCGATCATTTGACTATCAGAGCTGTGATATTACCTTAAAATGTTTCCAAAAGTTTAGATTTCTTCACAAAGTGCAATTTAATTGAATTACATAGGTTGTAGAGGCTTACTTTGATCTATCACTCTTAACATTTCTCTGAGGCAAGGTGACCAGATTTTCAAAATGTCATTTGGAGTCTGCAGTGTCAGCAGGAGGAAAAAAATGTCACTGTGCCATTTTCAGTATGGGGGGGAGCAGTTTATAGTGTGGACAGACAGTATAGAGGGGCTAGTCTATGGTGGTGACAGGCAATACAGAGATGGCAATTGATGCTGGGGACAAGTAGTACAGAGATGGAGGCAAAACATACAGGCTCAAACATTCTCCCAAGTCTTAGACACCCATCATTGCACCCCTCAGTGTGGCCCTCACACCAATCTCATTCTTAGCTTGGAGCCCCACAGCAGTTGCTTTCATATCAGGAAAATGCTTGCTCATCAATTGAGAAAAGCTCCCATCACTTCAGCTATTTATAGTGTCATATTGGGGCCTGAGATCACCAGCAGCTGTTCTGTAAATGCAAATAGTTCATTCTTAGTTACTCCAAAACAGGTAAACAAACATAGCTTCCTTCTTCAAAAAAGTTAAATAGTTCACACTTCTAACATAAAAGGAACTGCACGACTGGCTCACCACCGGTCTCCCTAAACTGGGATAGAGTTCCTTTGTGTTTCAGAGTGCTGTACAGGACAACTGGGGTTCAGCAACAATTATCTTAGTTCTCAGAGCATTTACCTTTGTGAACTACTCCACTCTGCATTACTGACACAGGTGCTGATTCCATCCTGCTGCTTTTCAGGCCTCCCTTGCCTGTGGCTTAACCCCTATGGAACCAGAGTCCTTGTAGTGAGGGTTTTGAGGTTCTTCCCACCCAAAACTCTTTGAACCTCTGAAATTATGGGTCCCTAATACAGACTTATCAGTTCAGAGAGTACAAAAAATCAGTCGTCTATATCTAAACTCCCTCAAGAACACCTGCCTGCATGGGTGAGCAGGGCCATTTGAAGGAATTTGGGAGCCCCAAGCAAAATGGGGGCCCCAAAGCACCCCCCTCGCACGCAAAGCATACGTTAGCGCTACACAAATTTTTACACCTATTTTCTTACTCCTCCCCCCTCCCTAGTCCCTATGTTTTTCTATTCTCACCTCCCCTTCTTCCCTGTAGGCTGTCACTGTAGCGTGGCCGAGCTCCTCTTCCTCCTGTCAGTCAGGTGTTCTATCATTATGGGTCCCCAGTTCCCAATCAGATAGTGCCCGGGCTGGGCCGGGTACTGTACGGTACAGGAGATTCAGTTTCCTGTGTTCCTGGCTGGACTGAAAGGAAGTGAGCACTCAGTGTGCACTTCCTGTCAGTCCACCTGGGAACAGGAAACTGAATCTCCTGTACCACGCGCAGTACCCGGCCGGACTGACAGGACTCCAGGAGGAAGGAAGAGGAGCTCGGCCACGCTACAGCCTGGGAAGGGGAAGTTGCGGGCCCCAGGCCAGCTCGGGGGCCCCAAGCAATTGTTTGTTTTGCCTGTCCTGTAGCGACGGGCCTGTGGGTGAGAACCCCTAAGTGCTCAGCAATGTTTACAAAACGGTCCCCTATAAACGGGACCACAACTCAAATACCGGTGGAATATACCTGCTGTCCAGGACACATTCCTGTTGTCCTGTACAATATGTAAAACACCAAACAATGCAGTGATGAGCTGTAGAGGTATTTAAAGCATTGCCTATGGAAAATATAGGGTACTGAAATGTGTTGTCATTTTCTGGGCTCACACAAATGTAAAGCTTGATGAATTTAAAGATTTTTATTCAGCACGACCTCATATTTTATATTCTACCAAAAAAAAGTGTGTCTAAAATGAACTTTAGTTATTTTTTTTACTGAAATCTTGCACTTGAAAAAACATTACACACATATTGTGTGACATAAAGAATTAGACCTGTCATCATTGTATTCTATAGAGTTTTTGGTTTTAGAAAATATATAGGCCCGGATTCACATACATCGGCGCATATTTATGCGGGCGTAGCGTATCTAATATTACGCTACACCGACGCAACGCACAGAGGCAAGCACTGGATTCACAAAGCACTTGCTCCCACTCACTCTAAGGCCTTGTACTCACGGCAGGACATGTCCAATGAAAACGGTCTGCAGACCGTTTCCATCGGACATGTCTGGCCGGGGACTGCCCGGGGACTTCTGTTCGATGGCTATACACACCATCGAACAGAAGTCCGCGCGTAAACAATACGCGGGGCGTTTCCGCGGTGTCGCCGCGTCGATGACGCGGTGTCGCCGCGACAATGACGCGGCGATGTGGGCGGCCTGCCTTTAAAATGCTTCCACGCATGCGTCGAAGTCATTTGACGCATGCGAGGGATGGCGGGCGGCAGGACATGTACGGTAGGTCTGTACAGACGACCGTACATGTCCGGGCGGACAGGTTTCCAGCGGACTGTTTTAAAGCAAGTCCAGGAAACAGTTGTCCGCTGGAAACCTGTCCGATCCGCCCGAAAATGGTCCGCTCGGGCCAACACACGGCCAAACATGTCTGCTGAAACTGGTCTGCGGACCAGTTTCAGCAGACATGTTTGGTCGTGAGTACGGGGCCTTAAAGATACGCTGGGTTTCCTCGGCGTAAGCCAGCGTAGGTGGAAGTGGGCGTGAGCCATGCTAATGAGGCGTGACCCCATGCAAATGATGAGGGAAAGCGCCATAGAAGTACTTAAAATGAACGGCGCAAAATGAAAGAAGACAACAAAATGACGTCTGCAAAAGTTTGGGCACCCTGCAGAGTTAATATCTTGTACTGCCCCCTTTGGCAAGTATCACAGCTTGTAAACGCTTTTTGTAGCCAGCCAAGAGTCTTTCAGTTCTTGTTTGAGGTATCTTTGCCCATTCTTCCTTACAAAAGTCTTCCAGTTCTTTGAGATTTCTGGGCTGTCTGTCACGCACTGCTCTTTTAAGGTCTATCCATAGATTTTCAATTATGTTGAGGTCAGGAGATTGTGAAGGCCATGGCAAAACCTTCAGTTTATGCCTCTTGATGTAATCCCCCGTGGATTTTGAGGTGTGTTTAGGATCACTATCCATTTGTAGAAGCCATCCTCTCTTTAACTTCAGCTTTTTCACAGATGGCATCAAGTTACCATCCAAAATTTGCTGACATTTTATTGAATCCATTTTTCATTCTACTCGTGAAATGTTCCCTGTGCCACTGGCTGCAATACAACCCCAAAGCATGATTGATCTACCCCTATGCTTAACAGTTGGACAGAGGTTCTTTTCATTAAATTCTGTGCCCTTTCTTCTCCAAACATACCTTTGCTCATTCCGGCCAAAAAGTTATATTTTAACCTCATCGGTCCACAGAACTTTTTTCCAAAATGCATCAGGCTTGTCTATATATTCATTTGCAAAGTTCAAACGCTGATTTTTGTGGTGAGGACGTAGAAGAGGTTTTCTTCTGATGACTCTTCCATGAAGACCATATTTGTACCAGTATCTCTTTATAGTGGAATAGTGTACCACAACTCCAGTGTCTGCCAGATCTTTCTGGAGGGATCGTGCAGTCAAACGTGGGTTTTGAATTGCTTTTCTCACAATCCTGTGAGCTGTTCTGTCTGATATTTTTCTTGGTCTTCCAGATCTTGCTTTAACTTCCACTGTTCCTGATGACTGCCATTTCTTAATTACATTCCGAACAGAGGATATTGACATCTGAAAATGCTTTGCTATCTTCTTAAAGCCTTCTCCAGCTTTGTGAGCGTCAACTATTTTCAGTTTCAGTTTTCTAGACAACTGCTTAGAAGAACCCATGGTGCTGATTGTTGGGGCAAGGTCAGATGAGTCTGGGCATGTAAAACCTTTGGGAAGACCAGGTGATGTCAATCTCAGACAATGATTGAGAACAATCCATGACACTGGCCGGTCTCAGCTTTAAAGGGGGCAGTGCATGCTATAAATTCTGCAGTGTGCCCAAACTTTTGCAAATGTCATTTTTTTGTTTTCTGTAATTTTGAAAGTGTAAATGATGGAAATAAAATCTAACTTTTTTTGACATATTATAAGAATGTCTAATCTATAATTTGATGCCTTTTGGAGATTTTTCCATCTTTCCTTGGCTTTGTTATGCACATTAATACAAATTTTTTACCTGGGGTTCCCAAACTTTCGATCCACACTGTAAGCATTACAACACATGAAATTTATTGATTAAAAAAACACTATAAGCGGTCTAATGCCGCATACACGCGGTCGGAATTTCCGATGGAAAAAGTCAGATGGGAGCTTTCTATCGGATATTCCGACCATGTGTATGCTCCATCAGACTTTTTTAGATCAGAATTTCCAACGGACTTTAGATAAAGAGCAGGTTATCAATTTATTCCGTCGGAAATTTCCGAGTCCGACCATGTGTAAGTGGCATACGTTTTTATAAAGCCCTTGCAACCACAAGAATTTTTTTTAAATTGAAAAAAATAAATAAAGATGTATTCTAGGTGTTGTGATGCCACCCTACTTTTTACAAATAAACAAAAAGGGAACTCAACTGGGGAAGGTTCCCCATTGTAACAGAAAGAATAGGTAATAAAGTAAAGGGGAAGGAGAGGTCTGCAATGGGGGGGGGATAGTCATTGAGTGACATAGAAGAGAGGAGGGAGATAAGAAAAACAGGGGTCGGGGAAGGGTGCAAGATGAGAGACCAATCGGAGGGAGGTACCATGGGGAGGAGAGAGAAATCATAACTCAGTCCCATTTACAGGTAGGTGTAAATAAGTTTTAAGATGCCATCCCACTGGGACAGTTGTATCTGTCGCCAGCGGTCCAAAATTGTGACCTCCAGTGTTGCAGATATGTATGACAAAGTACACCAATTAGTACTGATTAAGAAGTCGCTGTTGGCTGTCCTAGTATGTCAGTGTGATCGGGCAGTAACTCTGGGTGGGTTGGTATAGGAGTTAGGGGAGAGGGGTAGCTGCGGCTACTCACATAGATAATGTATCTGGTCATTTCATACAATGTAGGTCCTTTGAGTAGATGCTTCTGGAGGGAAGAAGTAATGATTTGAACTGACCAAGGAAGCCCTATCAAGGGGACTGGCGAGTGGCCTTGGTCCAGAGAAACCCATACCTTAAATACACTGTGTTGATTCCAGTCAATAACTTGCGTCATATTATAGACCTGTATAATATGGAGCCGAGTTAGGTAGACCCACTCCTCCTCTGTGTTTTAATCTTATTTAATGAGAGACAGTTTGTCATGCCAAACATAACAGGTGAACTTGGCTCTGAGCAGAAAAATGTTCTAAAAATATGTAGCAGAAACATCTATAGCAAATATAAGATTCTGGGCATCACATTCATTTTTAACACATTGCAAAACCAAGACAACGTCAGCAATTTCCAAGAGCATAAACCCTTACTGATCATTTGTAAAAAAAGAAAGTTGAGTTGAAAAGTCTTAGACAGGTCAGCGGGAATGAAAGTGCCAATATATTTTAATGCATTAATAACCCACTGAAATGGAAAGAAAGGGTGCAGGGCATCCTAATTTCTGGAGGTTAACCATAAAGTTTGATAAATTTCCAAATGTTTTCAATTCAGCGAGAAGAGGTGGGAGCAAAATAAAATGGATTGTTACATAAAAAAGTAAGTCATCTGCGTAAGCAGCAACTTTGTGGTGGTAACTGCAAGGTTTTAACTAAAATGCTGTTTTTTATTTTCCTTGCATGTCCCCCTCAGATCTACAGAAACTGCACTTCCAAGTGCACTTTCAGTGCAAGTTCAAGTGCACTTGTAGTGCAAAGTGGATTTGCCTTTAGTAAAAAAAAAAAAACATTGAGTCTGTTTTTTTCATTGAAACAGGTCAGAGGGAGGTTAACTGCACATCAAATGCAAACAGGTTTTGTATAACCGTAGACTTGTATGGAAATACAAAACCCATTTGAAGAAAGCAAAAACACATAAGCACAGGCCCTTAAGCACTTTAGATCACTCCCAGGTTAATCAGTAATCAGTTGATCACAATGAACATCTGCTTAACATGGATCTGAACTAGTAAAAAACTGTTCTGGCAAACTAAATCACTCATTAAAGCGGTATTAAACCGCAGTTGATTAAAAAAAATCCCCTGCAAGGTAATGTGGTAACGAGCTAGTATGCATTGCATGCTAGCACATTATGAAGGACTCCCTTTCGAATGAAGCCCTCCAGTGCCACGCTGTTACCGCTGAGAGGGCTGACATCGTCCTCCCCCGGTTTTCCTTCCAGGTTCGTGGCCTTCGGCTATATGAGTGGCCGAGGGCGCGATTACATCCCTCCCATGCATGCATGCAGGAGTCACTGTTTACATCACGGGCTCTAAAGGTCCAGCACTGTATGCCGGACCTTAAGAGCGCATGCGCTGGTAACATCACCTGCTGAATGCACTCTGAATATCTCCTAAACTGTGCACGTTTAGGAAATATTCACAAAACCTACAGCCTTATTATACAGAGTTTACTACCACTTTAATATACAACATTAATACTGAACCACTTAAAATGAAAAAAAAAAAAAAACATCACTGATCAGTCATACAGGAAACCTAAGGATGCTGCCCATGCTCACACCCTACATGTACAACCACTGGAGAAAAAAAAATATTGTCATATACATGAAATTACCTTACTGCTTAGTTAAGGTACATTATCTTAAGAATTCCATATAATAAAATATCAGAAAATTATTATATGTCAAATAGTAAGAGTATGTGTGATATTATGCAATAGACCCTCCTATCAACATTAAAATAATATAAATTGTGAGATCTAGGTTACTATAGTAAACAGCATATATGCCATGTCAATATCTTCGTGAACATAATGAGCACTTTTGATAAAGTCCTGCCCATGTTCAAGGTTTCTTTATCATATCAAGTTTAATGCCACTGTACCATTGTAATTCACTCATTTACTATAACTGGTATAAAATATTGCATTTTGTTTCCTACCATATTGATGGAGCTTCTGTTCCACTGATTTCTAAGAAGTCATATCCTTCTTCCAACTGAAAGTCTGTAAAGATAAGTGCTATAGTATCCCCAGGCTCGGCAAGAATTGTCCATGTACAATCAGCATTATTTTCATATTCTGATGGGAAGTGAGGACTTGTAATGATGCCACTGGTTCCTCGTAAAGTTCCACCACATGATCCTTCAGCTGATGCATAAATTAAAAAAACATTGTTGTCAGTAATTATATATTTTGTTACCATTAAAACAATATAATTTAACAAAACAGATGATGTGTTTATTTAAAGGTATGTTAAAGTTGGGATCCCTCAATATTTCCTGCAGAGTGAATGTCTAAATCGCTTGATCCTTAATGTTGTATAGTGTCACTAGATTGTGGTGACATTACATTGCATATTGCTGAGTCTAGTTTATTAAATTGAAAAAAAATGTAATCAAGCAAAATCATGATCCCAACAATATACTTCCAACAGTATTATTATTATTTTTTGTGATTCAATCAGAACTCCAACTGAAAGAGGAGAAATAACAGAGGAATCACTTGATTTTCTATCATATTTTCTATGGATTTTTCATTTGATAAATCTAATGTTAACTGTTTATGGTATAAAAAATCAACTGAAAAAAATATGATTGCAGCATACATGTTGGTACATAAAAAAAAAATCAAACCTGTTTATTTTCATCTTTTCTTTTGCTGAGTAAAAATTGTGGTAGATTAAGGCCTCGTACACACGATAGGTTAACTGGGCACACAGGAGTGGTGTTTTTTTAAAGGGTCACTAAAGGAATTTTTTTTTGTTGCTGAAATGACTGTTTACAGGGTATAGAGACATAAAAGTTAACTGATTCCTTTTAAAAATGATTACAAATAGATACAAAATCAATCATATAATGTGCTTGTAGGTTAGTTTCACTTTTAAACTGTTTTCATGTTCCTGTGAACTAGAGAGACACACAGAACAAAAACAAACAAATCCAGGGCAGTGTTTTGTTTTTAAAATGAATCTGATTGGTTCTGTTAAGTTTTAGACACACAGTAATGAAAGCTTAGACCTACAGTGAAAAGCTCCCAGTATGATGGTTATAAGGAAAAAGACAACCAGGAAGTGTGGAGATCAGAGCAGAATTACAGCCACTTCAAAGCAAAAACGAACAATAAAGGACATGAAACCAGTACTGCAGTAAGGTAAAGGGAGCTATTTAGCTAAAAAAAAAAATCCTTTAGTGATCCTTTAAGCTCAAACCCCATGGGCAACCTCCAGGAACATGTCCATGAAAAGAAAATAACATGGGTGGCTGGGTTGGATAAGAGATTTCTTCACCCTGCTGCTCTTCTTTACTCAGCCACATACAGGAGAGGGGACCAAGCTCCAGGGGGACAGCTCCCAAACAACCCCAGTGCAGTAGCCTGAATTCTCAGGCTTCCTCCAACTTCACAAGGAAAAGCAGAGGCTGTCTTGAGTGCTTTGGATTTCTCTTTGGATGGGACTTCATGCTTTCATTTCCTACAAACAACCAGCCTATGTTGGATCCAACTTTAAAGGACATGCTTGCTTTCCTGAACAGCACCATTCACACTGATATCCTAACCCTGATGCAGCAATTTAAATCCGATATTGCTAAAGTAAGGATAGATCTCTGCACATTGAAAATAAAATTGAAGAGTTAGCAAAACTATTTAACAACCTCATGATGCCCATTACCAAAGGAAAGATGATCGTGCCTGGAAAAAATCTAAATTGGAGAATCTGGAAGAACATTTTAGATGAAATAATGTCAAAATCAGAGGGGATTCCAGAGTCGGCTAAACACCATGAGCTCCAAAGATTTCTTTACTAAACTACTCTGAGATGCCCACCCATCTGCCACTTGAAGAGCTTGTAATTAATCAATATATTCATAGGGACGCTATTGTTTACATACATTTTTATAAAATCAAGAAAAAGCAATTGGCTCCCACAAGAAACACAGACAGGCTACCATAGAGTATACAAGGCCTCACATAATATGCTCATTTATTACAATACACTTTTCAGTGCAGGAGAAACCTAGCCACAGTAGCCAAACCACTCTGCAGCCATAATATCACCTACAGGTGGAATTATCCAGCTAAATTGCAAATTACACAGGAGGGAGAGACTTAGTTTGTTACTATAGTGGATGAGGGCCTCAAATTACTGAAATAATGGAGAATACTTGAACTGGAGACCTCAACACTTGATGAATCCCAGAGAATGCAACCACAATCCTCTGATTGGCAAGATGTGGAGGCAGGTTGACATGCTCAGTATGTATTTCCTCAGCATTTTCTTTAGCAGTCCTGACAGGGACTTACAATTCTATAGATGGCTGCTTGTTTGTTTTTTAATACCCCCCCCCCCAGTATAGCAGATGCCTATCTACTCAGATTATTGTTGGAATCACCCTTTTTTACGATAGGTGGTTGCATCACCGGTTATTTCTGTTGTTGGTAAACCACTGGAAGTAACAATTTTTCTTATCTCTTTTTCTGTTTGACCAACTGGATATACAGCTTCCATTATCTCATCAAAGGTACACACAGAAACGTAACTCTAATATTGTCTACATCATAGGCTTTCCATTTCGTGACCAAGGACATTTGAAGCTCTTTCATTGTCTGTCTTCTGGCCAGCTTCTGCCATTACTTGGTCTCAACTATTTCAAGCCAGACAATACCTTAGACAATTATTGATAGCCCAACACAATTGTCATCTGCGGGTACTGAAATCAAATCATTACTGTTATGGTATTAGGGAAGGAAAACTTTTCAGAACACGCCCTTTTAAAAAAAAAATGGGTAATAAACATCATAACCTGCAAGATATTGTGAGTGCCTTCAGTGCTGATTACTGTATTTTTTTTGTTTTGTTTTTTAATCAGGGGAAATTGCAAATGCAGTACCCCACTACCACAAATTATGCTTCCGCATTTGGGGAAATCGCAGGGATCTGCTGGAGTGCAATAGCTGAGCCTCGCCCTGGGAGAACCACCTTTGTGATCATGGTGTCTCCCCTGCCAGGTAAGTATAGATTACTGTAGTTTTAAAAGCCAATGTGATAATGATTCCACTCCCTAATCCAGTCCAGAAGGCATTGCAGAGTTTTTGGACTCAACTTCAATTTACGGTATGTAGATCACCCTGTGTGATTTTTGGCGAGGAAATTATTAAAATACTGCCACACAATAAATCTCCCGGCATTATGACTACTCCTCGTATTTTCAATTGTTCTCTAAATTACTCACTCCTTATCTTGTGGGGGTTTACAATGCAGCTGTGTCCTCTGCTTCCTCCTGCAATGCTCACTGCAACTATAGTGACACATTTTATTATACAATAAATTTAACTAAATCAAGCCTTTAAGGCTTTAAAATGGACATAGGAAAGCAGGAGGCATGGGGATTCCCATCTTTAAAGGGTACCACATGGCTACCATACAAACCAATTCAAATCTTGGATATGCCCAACTGACTTTGCTCGGTGGAGCCAGGTGGAACATGCACATGTTTTATTAGGGAGCTTACACTCACTATAGCTAATATCTTTTGTACTTTTGTAATTTTCTACTGTATACCATTGGTTTATATCTGATTATAGCAGCAGCCCTAGGAGCATAAGATTATTTTTTTAAAACAGGTTGTAAAAATGTGCGCACTACATATACCTTTACTTGCTCTCCAAATTATACTCAAGAAGACATCCCTTGCACATAAGAGACCTTTTAGAGGGGAATAAGTTAGCTACATTTATTGATCTCACGTTGCAACTCTTCATTCCACAGACTGATTTCCTACTATATGTTAAACTAGCAGCTTGCCTCTGTAAATACTCGGCCCCGGATTCAGAAAGGACTTACGACGGCGTAAGTCCAAATGTGCGCCGTCGTATTTATGCGCTTATTCAGGAACTGAGATACGCCTGAATTTTGCAAGATAAGACCGACGTAAGTCTCCTTATGCCGTCGTATCTTGGGTGCATATTTACGCAGGCCGCAAGGGGCGTTTCCGTAGATTTACGTGTCGAATATGCAAATGACCTAGATACGCCGATTCACGAACGTACTTGCGCCCGTCGGATTTAGCTATGCTGTTTACGTAAGGCTTACGTCCGGTGTAAGTTTACCCCTCATAAAGCAGGGGTAAGTCATGTTAAGGTATGGACGTCGGAAAAACATCGGAACAGTGCGTATTTTACATTGTTTGCGCAAGTCGTACGTGAATGGGGCTGGGCGTAGGTTACGTTCACGTCGAAAGCATTGAGCCGACGCATCTTAGGGAGTATTTGCAACGTGATTCTGAGCATGCGCGCGCATGCGCCGTTCGTTCGGCCATGCATTTACATGGGGTCACGCTTCATTATAATACAACAGACCCTTATTTATCATCTTACCTATTGATCAGACCAGTAACACCTCCTGCATTAGATACACTAATAAAATTGAAGCCAAACTCCAATTCACACTACAGTTACGCAAGTAGTTACAGCAAAAGTTTTTTTTTCTTGTGGGATAAAAGTTTTACATACATAAATAAAAGCTGATTATTGTAAGCACCCCAGTGATAAAAGGTTTGCCTCAGCACCCTAACTTATACAGTACATTTGCAGGAGAGCTTGTTTTATTGAAAAACAACAGCGTTAACTGGCTGAATTAGCAGATAAAAATAAAAGAAAATTAATTCAGCCACCACATCTAATGATTGGTAGGCTGCAATATAATACATGCTTTCTTTTGAGTTTATTACCACTTTAATTGAATATTTTTCAGTAACAACTACGTTCTAAATATTTCACAGATTTGACAGTATGCATTTATGTACAGTCCTGATCAAAAGTTTAAGACCACTTGAAAAATGGCAAAAAAATCATATTTTACATTGTTGGATCCTAACAAGGTTCCAAGTAGAGCTTCAACATGCAACAAGAAGAAATGAGAGTGAGACAAAACATTTTTTGAGCATTCAATTTAATGAAAATGACAAATAAACTGAAACAGGCTGTTTTTCAGCTGATCAAAAGTTTAGGACCACACCTCCAAAAAAAAAATGAAACCCCCCCCCAAAACAGAAATCCAACTTTCAAACATGAACTCAGTAATGAGTTGATCACTTCAAAAATGTGTTTCAGCATGCTTGATGCAAGCGTTTCCATGAGGTGAGTGGGAACATTTCTCCAAGTGGTGAAGACAGCCGCACAAAGGCCATCTACTGTCTGGAACTGTTGTCCATTTTTGTAAACTTTCCTTGCCATCCATCCACAAAAGGTTCTCAATTGGATTTAGATCAGGGGAACACGCAGGATGGGCCAAAAGAGTGATGTTTATTCTCCTGGAAGAAGTCCCTTGTCCTGCAGGCATTGTGTACTGTAGCGTTGTCCTGTTGAAAAACCCAGTAGTTACCACACAGACGAGGGCCCTCAGTCATGGGGAATGCTCTCTGCAACATCTGGACATAGCCAGCGGCCATTTGACGCCTCTGCACTTCCTGAAGCTCCATTGTTCCACTGAAGGAAAAAGCACCCCAGACCATTATGGCGCCCCCTCCACTGTGGCGTGCAGAAAACATCTCAGGTGGGATCTGCTTGTCATGCCAGTAACGTTGGAAACCATCAGGACCATCAAGGTTACATTTTTTTTTCTCATCAGAGAATAAAACTTTCTTCCACCTTTGAATGTCCCATGTTTGGTGCTCTCTTGCAAAGTCCAAAACGAGCAGTTCTGTGGCATTCAAGGAGACAAGGTTTTTGAATACGTTTTTTGTTTTTGAAGCCCTTCAGTCTCAGATGCCGTATGAGGGTTATGGGGCTGCAGTCAGCACCAGTAAGGGCCTTAATTTGGGTCGAGAATCGTCCAGTGTCTTGATGAGAGGCCCTGCTTATGCAGTTCAGCAACCCGACCACGTTCACAAAGGGAGTTTTTTTGCCTTTGCCATCACAACGTGTGACTACCTGACAGAAAATGACAATGAATCCACATCTTTGCACAGATTTGGCCTTTTAAAGGCATGTGGTCCTAAACTTTTGATCAGCTGAAAAACAGCCTGTTTCCGTTTATTCATTGTTTTTATTAAATTGAATGCTCAAAAAATGTTTTGTCTCACTCTCATTTCTTCTTGTTGCATGTTGAAGCTCTACTTGGAACCTTGTTAAGATCCAACAATGTAAAATATGATTTTTTGCCATTTTTCAAGTGGTCTTAAACTTTTGATGAGGACTGTATATGTGTACTTAGGTTGTGCATTAAAAAGCAATTCCCAGTAACAAGTGGAACCTACCAATGAGTTTCTGGCATTATCCAGGAACACTTTAGCTGTGCCAAAAGATAAAACATACTTTAGATTTACCTTAACCACTTAACCACCAGCCGCCGTCATATAACGGCGGCAAGGTGGTTGCTTAACTGGGGGTCGCCGTTATTTAACGGCGCCCACCAGAAGCAGTAATGCGCGCCGCCTCGGGCGCGCACACTGAAAATTCTGTGCGCGCCGGGTCTATGAGATCTCGGTAATTGACCGACAACCGCGGTCTTTTACCATGTGATCGCGCCGTCCAATGACGGCGCGATCACAGGTAAACAAACCGATCGGTACAGTGTGAGAGGAGAGCGCGGATGGCAGCAGCAGTGTGGGATGGATCTGTGACTATTGCAGTCACAGATCCATCCATCCCTGCTCAGCCATCCCTGCATTAACCCCTGCAATACTCTGCCTTCCCTGTGCAATACTCTGCAATGCTCTGCCTTCCCTGCGCAATTACTCTGCAATACCCCCTGCGCAATAATCTGCAATACTCTGCGAAACCCCCGCGCAATACTCTGCAAAAACCCCGCGCAATACTCTGCAAAAACCCCGCGCAATACTCTGCAAAAACCCCGCGCAATACTCTGCAAAAACCCCGCGCAATACTCTGCAAAAACCCCGCGCAATACTCTGCAAAAACCCCGCGCAATACTCTGCAATACCCCCGCGCAATACTCTGCAATACCCCCACGCAATACTCTGCAATACCCCCGCGCAATACTCTGCAATACCCCCGCGCAATACTCTGCAATACCCCCGCGCAATACTCTGCAGTACCCCCTGCCAGTACTCTGCAGTACCCCTTGCGCAATACTCTGCAGTACCCCCGCACAATACTCTGAAATACCCCCCGCGCAATACTCTGCAGTACCCCCCGCGCAATACTCTGCAATACCCCCCGCACAATACTCTGCAATACCCCCCGCGCAATACTCTGCAATACCCCCCGCGCAATACCCCCCCGCACAATACTCTGCAATACCCCCCGCGCAATACTCTGCAATACCCCCCGCGCAATACTCTGCAATACCCTCCACACAATACTCTGCAATACCCCCGCACCATACTCTGCAATACCCCCGCACCAATACTTTGCAATACCCCCCGCACAATACTCTGCAATACCTCCCGCACAATACTCTGCAATACCCCCGCACCATACTCTGCAATACCCCCGCACCAATACTTTGCAATACCCCCCGCACAATACTCTGCAATACCCCCGCACAATACTCTGCAATACCCCCGCACCAATACTCTGCAATACCCCCGCACCAATACTCTGCAATACCCTCCGCACCATACTCTGCAATACCCTCCGCACCATACTCTGCAATACCCTCCGCACCATACTCTGCAATACCCCCCACACAATACTCTGCAATACCCCCCACACAATACTCTGCAATACCCCCGCGCCAATACTTTGCAATACCCCGGCCAATACTTTGCAATACCCCGGCCAATACTTTGCAATACCCCCGCACCAATACTTTGCAATACCCCCGCACCAATACTCTGCAATACCCCGGCCAATACTCTGCAATACCCCAACACCAATACTTTGCAATACCCCGGCCAATACTCTGCAATACCCAGAAAATACTCTGGGGAAAAAAATGTGTTTTAACCACTTCCCGCCCACGTCATATGAGGTCCTTGACTTTGTGCAGGGATATCTAAATGATGCCTGCAGCTACAGGCATCATTCAGATATCATTTTTTTCAGCCAGCGATTCTCTACACCATAAGAACGATCATGGCGGCTGTTCCGCCTCTTGATCGTTCTTACGGGAGGCAAAAGTGGACGTCCCCACTCCCTTCGCCCTCCGGTGCTTCTTCTGACTCACCGCTGCGATCGAAGCCAGGATCGTTTTTTTTTTTTTTGTTTTTTTCAGGCTTCCCAGCCTAGAGGTGAGATGTGGGGTCTTATTGACCCCACATCTCACTGTAAAGAGGACCTGTCATGCTATATTCCTATTACAAGGGATGTTTCCATTCCTTGTAATTGGAATAAAAGTGATCAAAACATTTATTTTTGGGGAAAAACGTGTCAAACTAAAATAAATAAAGTAAAATGAACAATAAAAATAAAAAATAAATATTTAAAGCGCCCCTGTTCCCGCGTGCGTATACAGAAGCGAATGTGCACGTAAGTCCCGCCCACATATGAAAACGGTGTTCAAACCACACATGTGGGGTATCGCTGCGAACGTTAGAGCGAGAGCAATCATTTTGGCCCCAGACCTCCTCTGTAACTAAAAACATGTAACCAGTAAAAACATTTAAAACGTCACCTATGGGGATTTTTAAGTAGCTAAGTTTGGCGCCATTCCACAAGCGTGTGCAATATTGAAGGGTGACATGTTGGGTATCTATTTACTCGGCGTAACTTCATCTTTCATATTATGCAAAAACATTGGGCTAACTTTAATGTTTTTTTTTTTAAAAAGCACAAAACTGTTTTATTTCCCAAAAAAATGCGTTCGAAAAATTGCTGTGCAAATACCATGCGCGATAAAAAGTTGCAACGACCGCCATTGTATTCTCTAGGGTCTTTGCTAAAAAAGCATATATAATGTTTTGGGGTTCTATGTAATTTTCTATCAAATAATTGATGATTTTTACATGTAGGAGAGAAATGTCAGAACTGGTCTGGGTGCTCCAGAACGCCTGATGGTGCTCCCTGCATGTCGGGCCTCTGTATGTGGCCACGCTGTGTAAAAGTCTCACACATGTGGTATCGCCATACTCGGGAGGAATAGCAGAATGTGTTTTGGGGTGTATTTTGTGGTATGAATATGCTGTGTGCGAGAAATAACCTGCTAATATGAAACTTTTGTGGAAAAAAAATAAAAATAAAAAAAACCTTGATTTTGCAAAGAATTGTGGGAAAAAATTACAACTTCAAAAAACTCACCATGCCTCTTTCTAAATACCTTGGAATGTCTTCTTTCCAAAAAGGGGTCATTTAGGGGGTATTTGTACTTTTCTGGCATGTTAGGGTCTCAAGAAATGAGAAAGGCCGTCAGTACTTCAGATGTGATCAAATTGATCAATTTTCAGTAATTGGTACCATAGCTTGTAGACCCTATAACTTTCACCCAGACTAAATAATAACCCAATTTTTTTTTTTTAACCAAAGATATGTAGCAGTATACATTTTAGGCCAAATTTATGAAGAAAAATTCATTTTTTGCAAAATTTTATAATAGAAATGAAAAAAAAAATCATTTTTTTACAAAATTTTCGTTCTTTTTTCATTATTAGCGGAAAAAATAAAAACCGCAGAGGTGATCAAATACCACCAAAAGAAAGCTCTATTTGTGGGAAAAAAAGGACAAAAATTTCATTTGGTTACAGTGTTGTATGACTGAGTTATTGTCATTCAAAATGTGAGAGCACCGAAAGCTGAAAATTGGTCTGGTTATTAAGGGTGTTTAAGTGCCCAGTTGTCAAGTGGTTAATTGAAATTCTCTGTAATTCACAGTAAGCAGAATGTAAAGAACACTGTAACAGGGTCACTAGAAGTTTACTTTCTAAAGTCAGCATTCTGTAACATTTGCTCTCTCTCTCTTTGATTCCTATGTCACCAATTATTGTAGATTCCCAAACCAGATATGAATATGATTGGTGGCTGTGAGAAGCTTCTTAGTACTGACATTTTGTGATATATCACTTTCTGAAATAGCATGGAATTTACAGTGAGTGATTTGATTTCTCCTTTCTCTCTAACTATTGACTAAAAAAGCAAACAGTTCTTAGGCCACCATACTATTAACAAAAAAAAAAGAGTCTGTTGTGAATTGCTGCACTACCTTGATTAAAAAGAAAAAAAAAACAAGGCGCCAGATAGGATGACTATTCTCCCTGTATCGATCATAAGGCTTTTTTCAGTTATGACTGGAGTGTTTTGATAAATGTTCCCATGAATTTCAGATGTAAACATGTATTCTCCTTATAATCAATATATACCATACATAAAATGTGTGTATAATTTCATCAAAACTTTAAACTAACAAATACGTAAAAATATATTCTTGCAGTACCATTCATCTAAACTTAAAATGTCAGAGGCACATTTATCCAAGCATAATAAAACAGAAACCCCTAATTGAGGATATAAACAAAGTGTTTTGGAAGTAATTTCATGCATAGATATAAAACACTAAAACAGTAGCTCAATAGTTGCCTGCTTCTCTTCTACATATTTGATGCCCCAATACAGAATGCTGTTTGTAACAAAGGTCAGAAAATAAGTAGCCATTTTTAAGTGTAACACACGTGCTAAAAGGTGTCCAAGTACATCTTCATATAATTTAGAATGTCAGCCTGGTCCAAATGAACTATATGAAGTGACATGAAATCTGATGTTAAGCTTATAATACCTATTGTGTCTAATATTAGCATCAGGCATTACACATTTTGCTATAGGGCTCTGTAATATCTAGTTATGATCCTGCTTACAACCTGTATTTTTGCAGTACCTGGCAGTTCAGAAAATAGGTAAACTCTTTTTTTTTCTTTATTAAAAAAAGAAAATAAATAACCCAGTATTAGTTACTACAAGTGACTATTTAAACTGGCTGTAGTATATAGTAGATACTATTTATGCCAGTAGAGCAGACTTGTATTAATCATTTACGACTACTCATTTAGACAGCATCAACAAATAAGACATAAAAATATTAGCTTCAGCCCGGAAGGATTTACCCCCTTTCTGACCAGAGCATTTTGCGATTCGGCACAGCGTCGCTTTAGCTGACAATTGCACGGTCATGCAACTTTGTACCCAAACAAAATTGACGTTCTTTTTTTCCCACAAATAGAGATTTCTTTTGGTGGTATTTGATCACCTCTGCAGTTTTTATTTAACAACAAAAATTTTGAAAGAAAAGCAATATTTTTTACTTTTTTCTATAATAAATATCCCCCAAAAATATATTAAAAAACACATTTCTTCCACAGTTTAGACTGATATGTATTCTTCTACATATTTTTGGTAAAAAAAAATCGCAAGTGTATATTGATTGGTTTGCGCAAAAGTTATAGCGTCTACCAAATAGGGGATATATTTATGGCATTTTTATTATACTTTTTTTTTACTAGTAATGGCGGCCATCTGCGATTTTTTTCGTGACTGCGACTTTGCGGCTGACAGATCAGACACTTTTGGCACTATTTTGGGACCATTGACATATATTCAGCGATCACACCTAAAAATAGCCACTTATTACTGTATAAATGTCACTGGCAGGGAAGGTGTTAAACACTGGGGGGTGATCAAGGGGTTAAGTGTGTTCCCTTGATGTGTTCTAACTCTAGGGGGGATGGGCTCACTACAACATGACAGAGATCACTGCTCCCAATGACAGGGAGCAGTAGATCTCTGTCATGTTGCTAGGCAGAACAGGGAAATGCCTTGTTTATATAGGCATGCTCACCGCAATCACATGCCTTGACATGCCTTGACAATACAAATGTGGGCCCGTAAAGTGAAGGAGATTAGCAGGTTGGAAGACCTGGTTCTCTCCTCACGTCAACAACAGGAAAGATATTTCGGGATCTGGGCGTCCTGGAACTCTTTCTTGGCCTCTGAGGAGGGGGGAACTCTCTTCAACAATGAGGAAAATACGTAGGAGACGTGAATGGAGTAAGGGCATAAAGTAGGTGAAAGGTCGACCTCCCGACCTCCCGCCTGGCAGATCGAAGGAAGGGGGGGTTAAGGAGGGTTTAGGGGGGGAGGGGGGATACAGAGAATGGACTATACTAGGTATGAGATTCTTGTTTTAAAAGGGCAGCAGGGCCAAAGTAATTCCCGACTGTAGGAGAACAGGAGGGAAGGAATATTGTTCATAAGTTATGGTTTAAATATTGAATGTTATACCATAGGTTCTTTGTTTTTTGGGTACGTACTGGCTTGATGTATCTGTTATTGGTATACTAAAGTGTTATTAAAAAAAAAGAAAGCATTGTGCACAGAACCAAATTATTTTGGTGAACCTAAAAAAAAAAATGATTACAAGACAAAAAGTAAAAAAATAAAAAAATTCAGGCGGTTACTTGCATACAATAAGTAAAAGTGGAACTATATAAAATAAAAATAAAAAATAACCAGCACATATGAAGTGTACACTCCAAAGTATTCCTTCATGAAACAAAGGAAATCTTTTTAAATCCAGTTATAAAAATACAGGCAATTAATTTACTGTAATTAGATGCAAAAATGAAATAAATGAAATGCTAATACTGACCTACATTGTAATACTATAGTAAGAGATGAACACAGTTTAACATATTACTTATTATAATAATTCAAACCAACAGCTCTGGGGTTACTGTAACAAAGTTGCAAAACTTTTGATACTTTTAACCAGTGACCTTCCCCACACTGTCCCAGACCTACTGGTATCCTGGGTACAGTTGAAGTTATAAAAGTTAGTATTTATAGAAGTATTTGTAAAAATGTTCTGGTTGCTTTGTTTCTGCATACCATTGAAACTTTTCTGCCTGCGGGTCACTATATGTGTACATCTTAGTACAATTAACTTTAGATTTACTACACATATGTAATATGAGGGCCTACCTAAACTGTGAAATTGAGCAGGCCTTTGCACTAGATAGTTGTTAGAGCTAAGGCCGCACAATAAGATTGTAATGTATTTGGTATGCTTAGAACTCATTTCTGTTTTGACTATTGTCACAAGTCAAGACATATATTATTTCCAACAATTTGACCAGCAGTTGAGTTTTAGGAGTTGCCCATATAAACCAGGGGCCTGATCCACAAAAGGGATACGACGGCGTAACTGCTGTTACGCCGTCGTATCCCTGTTTCTAACTATGGAACTGATCCACAGAATCAGTTTTCCATAGTTAGGCAGAAGATCCGGCATGTGTAAGGGACTTACACTGCCGGATCTTAGGATGCAGTACCGGATCCGTCGCTGGGGGCATTTCGTGTCTGCCTCAGGTATGCAAATTAGCACTTACGGAGATCCACGAAGCTTTTCAGCTTCGTTTTTTCTCCGTAAGTTTTAGTTTGCAATCGTAACTTTAGGGCTGCTTTTACAAGGTGTAAAGTTAGTACACCATGTAAAAGCAGACCCTTCTGTCCAGCGCCGCATTTTTTTTTTGGTTTTAAAAATTTTTTGCCGCGCCGTATCTTTTTTTTTTTTCGACGCAACTTTATTGACCCGTCGCAATCCACAAAGCTCGGCGTAACGTAATTTCGCACTATGCACGTCGGGAAAATGATGTCACGAGCATGCGCAGTACGGCCGGCGCGGGAGCACGCCTCATTTAAATGGGAATCGCCCCCATTTGAAGAGGAACGCCTTGCGCCGGCGGAATTTAAGTTACACCACTGCAAATTCCCAGGTAAGTGCTTTGTGGATCGGGCACTAACTTGGGAAATTTGCGGCAGTGTAACTTAAATGGAAAAAGTTAAGTTACGCCGCCTGGCTGAGGATTTGGCCCCAAATTTCAGATGTAATGCGTATGTAAAAATATGCCCACATGCAGCATTGTAGAGCCAGAAACGCAAAGTCAGCCTAAAAAAGCCAAAGGGAAAAACAAATACATCCAGTGCAAGAAATGCAGAGAAAATAGATAAACGTAAATAAATAAACCAAAAATGCTATTATAAAGTATCCAATAATATTCATTTGTCTCTACTTTAGAAATGTATCCATATGGTGCCCACACATGGTGATAGCATAGACTAGTAAAGGGAGGTAGTAGAAATCTGATAACCAGGATATCATTTTTTAAAGCAAATTTAGACAGGATATGGCACAGATAATCTCAGGAGACAGGGCTCCTATATCTAGAATATATATATATATATATATATATATATATATATATATATATATATATATATATATATATATATATATATACACATATACATACATATAATATATATATATATATATATATATATATTATATATATATATATATATATATATATATATACATATACATATAATATATATTTATATATATTTATATATATATATATATATATATATATATATATATATATATATATATATATATGTATGTAGCGGCCTGCTACTTTCTGTCCGGCGCTGCTTTAAGTTTAAGGGGTAGTCTGAGGGTCAGTTTGACTCAGACTGTATGTTTTTCACTAAATGTGGGCCTCTGTTCCAGCCATGGCTGTACTGTGAGTGACCACTATTGTTGTCTGGGGTGTCGTTATCACTACAGGCCAGCCTAGGGATGGTGGGAAACCTTTAAATATCAGTTTGCATTTTGGAAAGAGAACCTGTGTTATATGTTATTGAATGAAAGCATGTGGGCTAAAAGGCTCTAAAAACACTAGACTAGTAGTGGAAAGTAGATTAGGTTCTTGTGTGTGCTCCCTGTAATTTTTTTACTTGCTGGGTGTTCAGTGGGTGTTTGCCCCGCTGAACGCCCTGCAATGCACAGCACGCTGCGCAGTGCATTCTGTAACCTGATTGGGCATAGCTTTTCCTAATCAGGTCACAGTAAAACCTGTAAAAAAAAGTAAGAGTCATCAGCTGTCAATGAGTTTCCCCGCTGACAGCTGAATATTAATAAAAAAAAATAGGTAAAAAAAGTTTTAAAAAATGGCATGGGGTCCCCCTCAAAATCTATACCAGACCCTTACCTGAGCATGCAGCCAACAAGCGCCCCCCTTCTGAAGCATACTAGGCCACAAACCCTCAACATGGGGGGTGCTTTGGGGCAGGGGGACTCTGCCTCCTCATCCAAAGCACCTTGTCACCATAATAATGGGGACAAGGGTCTCTTCCCCCTACCCATTCACCAAAAAAGTGTCAAAAAGTTAAAAAAAACAGACAGTTTTTGACGATTCCTTTATTAAAAATAAATCCCTCGTCAATCACGCCACCCACCACACCCGTAAAAGAACAAGAAAAAGATCCAACAAAGTTGGTGGCACCACCCTCTTGTGATGTCACCTACCCAGCATGCATCAGTATGTGATGTCACAAGGGGGGTGCCACCAGGTAACGTCGCCAGGTGGCCCTGCCCTTACCTATATAATAACAGTCAAACAGCGGAGGATGCATTAGATGGTAGGCCATCAATGAAGGTGAAGTGTTTTTTTTTTTTTTCGTTTTTTTTTTGTTTGCGGTGGGAAGCGTGATTGACAATGGATTTACATCGGGGGACACAGTTTTTTTATTTTTTAATAAAGGAATTGTCAAAAACTATTTTTTTTTTGGGTGAATGGGTAGGGGTACATAGTACCCCACACTCATTCACATGGGGGGGTCAGGATCTGAGGGCTCCTTGTTAAAGGGGGCTTCCAGATTCAGATAGGCCCCCACCTGCAGACCATACAACCACAGTCAAGGGTTGTGGGGAAGAGACTATTTTCCCATTAAAATAAGGACAAGGTGCTTTGGGTGGGGGCAGAGCCCCTGAGCCCCCCTGCCCCACAGCACCCCCCCCATGTTGAGGGAATGTGGCCTGGTATGATTCTGGAGGGGTGTGCTCACACTGACCTGCCAGGCTGCATACTCAGATAAGGGTCTGGTATGTATTTTGGGGGTCCCTAGGCCTTGTTCTTTTTAATTTTGATATAGTTCTTCTTAAAATTCATGCCAGACCTGAAGGGGGACCCCACACTGTTTTTTTTCTTTATTAATTTTTCAATAGCCGGGTGTCGGCAATTGCAACCCCAAGTCAATTTAAATATGATTTGACTTGTTTTGTTTTTTTTATATTTGTTTTTTTGCTGCAGCATGTTCTACAGTATATATGCTGTAGATGCGCTACATTACATGCACATTAAGGGGACCCCAGGGACTATAGTTAAAGGAATTTAACATTTTTATTGTTGCACTTTAAGCATCATTAAAATTACACTCCTGACAAAATGATCATTTAAAATGTTTTTAATTGCATTGATAAATGTCCCTCAGGGCAGTACCCAGACCCCCATACCCCTTTTATGGCAAATTATTTGCATATAAGCCATCAAAATGGGCACTTTTGAAATTTCCTGTTTGGCTCACATAGGCTTACTATTTGACCTGTTTCTTTCTGAAATTTTCACTTTGCTAGGAATTTTTTTCTTAGCTTATTTGGTCAAAATTCACTTTGCAAAAATGATCCCCATTAAGGTAAATACAAAAAAAGAGGTAATTTTTGTTGAATATGATTAGACAATGGAATTCAGTATCGCTTAACCTCATTCACTAGGTTAATGGAAAAATCCCCTGTCAAGTGAAAATTAATTTGAAAAGTGAATAGCCCATTTGCTTTTAGTATATCGACCCCAGTGTGTCCATTTACAAACCATGTATGTGACTACAGTTGCCCTTTCCCACCCCAGTGTTTTCTAGCTTCCCCAACCCTGATCTTTAATCTCATGTGCTTGTTCAACAAGCTTCCAAATTGTATTTGTGTGTATATCTTGACAGGGTTAAAACATAGAATATATTTATATACTGTAAAGGATATATAGGATATAAAGAATTAGCTTTAGCTTGACCTTACAAAATACTATTTTTCCTATACCTGTTGAATTCTTTAAGAGTTAGCTTAGTTAATATTTGTAAAACAACATTTTCCTAAATGTGGTAAGGTCAATATATTCACTAAGGAAACCATTGGTTGACTGATTGCCTTACAAATTCTTTAAACATATTTTAACTTTAACTTTCTTTTTTGAAACAAATCTTCAGTATGTTTCATATTTGAAAGAGGAGTCAAACATGAAAAGATAAGATTTTCCCCCTCCAAGATTTCTGCCCTTTTCTATTTCTTTTCTACAAGCTGAATAGATGCAATTAAGAGGCTTGACATTTCATAAAGCACCAGCAAGTGACATATTGTCATTGCCAGTCACATTATATAAGGCTTATCAATTTAAACAAATGAAGCTTTAGACAGATCTAAACGAACCATAGGCATATATTATTCAGTACGCCTTATTAAAAGTACAACAAAGGTAGCTAGCAAGTCTGTTAGTGGCATCTTTGTAAATATGAATCATTCTGGCTCAGAGACTGTTTAAGATACACTTGGTTAAATGTATGCTTTCAGATTTTAAAATGACTACCTTTATTTATTTCAAATATAAAGCATGTAAGCAAACAGCTCTGCCTTTTGCAAAAAAAAAAATTACCACTTATTAGCTGCTTGTGTTCATGTGTTATATATATAAAACTGAACTCTGGGAAAATGAAAAAAAAAAATATAGTGTAGAAGTAAAAAGCAAATGTACTTACCTTATTACTCGCGCTTGCAGGCTCCTCCTTCCATGTGACTGTTCCCCCAAGCCTCTTCTCTATGGCACTCCAGCTGGTGATCACAGGTGTGGCATCATCACATACAATTCAGGATCACTAGTCCTGCATTGTAAATATAGATGCTGTGAGCCTGCCCACAAGCCAGAGCATCAGTGAAAATAAGTGAGTGCCGGGTGCTGGGGAATCCGATATAAGTTAAGTAAAGGTGCTCTTCACTGGTACACTATACAAAAATTTGTCTAAATCCTTGCAGAATATACCGTGCCTCACAAAGTTAGTACACCCCTCACATTTTTGTAAATATTTTATTAGCTCTTTGCATGTGACAACACTGAAGAAATTCCACTTTGCTACAATGTAAAGTAGTGAGATTACAGCTTGTATAACAGTGTCAATTTTCTGTCCCCTTAAAAGACCAATTTGATGCAGTGTGTGGCATATGGTCTGAGCACTGACAGGCTGAACCCCCACCCCTTCAACTGCTGGCAGCACTCATACATCTATTTCCCAAAGACAACCTCTGGATATGTCGCTGAGCATGTGCACTCAACTTCTTTGGTCGACCATGGGAGGCCTGTTCTGAGTGGAACCTGTCCTGTTAAACCACTGTATGGTCTTGGCCACTGTGCTGCAGCTCTGTTTCAGAGTCTTGGCAGTCTTATTATAGCCTAGGCCATCTTTATGTAGAGCAACAATTATTTTTTTCAGATCCTCAGAGACTTCTTTGCCATGTTGAACTTCCAGTGACCAGTATGAGAGATTGAGAGTGAGAACACCAAATTTAACACACCTGCTCCCCATTCACACCTAAAACCTTGTAAAACCAACGAGTTACATGATACCGGGGATGGAAAATGGCTAATTGACCCAATTTTGGCATTTTCACTTAGGGGTGTACTCACTTTTTTTGCCAGCAGTTTAGACATTAAAGCCTGTGTGTTGCGTTATTTTGAGGGGGCAGCAAATTGACACTATTATACAAGCTGTACGCTCACTACTTCACATTGTAGCAAAGTGTAATTTCTTCATTGTTGTCATATAAAAAAAATAAAAAAAATATTTACAAAAATGTGAGGGGTATACTCACTTTTGTGAGATACTGTGTATATATTTATATTTATAAACCAAAAGAGAGAGTGGCACTCTATCTCTCGCTCATATATATATATATATATATATATATATATATATATATATATATATATATATATATATATATATATATATGTTTTGCATTTCTGAAGCTTGTTTGGGTGTACTTCCAATGTGGATCAATAGAGTGCAGTTTGTTCTGCAGTTCTGTGACCCATTTTCAGCAGACAGCGGGTTGAAGCGGTGCTTCATTGCTCGGTTCTCAGTCTTGGTGTGGGACAGATGCAGCACGGGCTGATGCTGCATCTGCCTAGATGAGTATGATTTTGAAAAAAAAAAATCCCATACTTCTCTTTTAAGTTTGTAGCATTCTGACTTTATGTTAAAGCCAGACATATGCAGTCATTACTAATTAATTTCAAATTAGTTTCATAAATATTAATATGAGGCATACAGATATGGTCAAAAATAAAAAGTTACAAAAGTGCATATGTGTACTATACCGCACAAGAGAATTTTTAAATATACCTACATATAAGAAAACAATATATACTCTAAACAACTTAATATCATTTAGAATAGTGAAATATATATCAAAGCAGTTGAGCTACTTTGTCAACATTGCAAAATGCCATAAACTTCTCATATTGCCAGAATTTTCAAAAACAAGTTTCCCTTTAAAATATGCTTTATATGTTATTAAAATGCTCTCAGGAACTATAGTATACTCTTCTGAACATGGCTGTTTGAAAAGGGTACACTGGAAACCTAATCCTGGGAAAAGGAGATAAGTAAAGGAACAACAGTGTTTGGATGACATTTAAGCTTTACACCTTTCTACTGCCAAGAAAAATCTCCAGGCCAGGCCAAAATGCAAAATGTTGCTTTATACTTGTAGCAATTAGGTTTTTCTGAGATTAATTTGCCAGGTTTCTCTTCTTTCTTTCACCTATAAGTACAAACTATGGTGTCAGCTTGTTTGTAATTTTTAGATTGAAGTTACTGAATGTGTTATGTCTCGTCATGTATGTCATGCCTCCAGCATTAGAGTTTGATAATGTTTTATTACTAATACTGCTTACCTTGTCTTGGACTCCATCTAGTGGCCAAAGTGCACCACTTAATCTCAATGCATAATCTGTAAGGGCCAGATCCACGTAGCGTGGCATAATTTTAGGCAGGCGTAGCGTATCGTAGTAACGCTATGTCGCCGCAACTTTGAGAGGCAAGTGCTATATTCACAAAGCACTTGCCTCTAAAGTTACAGCGGCGTAGCGTAAATCTGCCGGCGTAAGGGCGCGGAATTCAAATGATAAAGATGTGGGCGTGTTTTATGTTAATTCTACTTGACCCCACGTAAATGACGTATTTTTTGAACGCCGCATGCGCCGTCTGTGGGGGTATCCCAGTGCGCATGCTCGAAATCACGCCGCAAATAGTCAATGCTTTCGACGTGAACGTAATTTACACAAAGCCCTATTCGCAAACGTTTTACGCAAACGACGTACACGACGGAAAATTTGACGCTGGCCCGACATCCATACTTAACATTGCGTACGCCTCATAGAGCAGGGGTAATGTTACGCCGAAAAAAGCCTTACGTAAACAACGTAAAAAAATGCGCCGGCTGGATGTACGTTTATGGATTCGCGTATCTAGCTAATTTGCATACTCGACGCAGAAATCAATGGAAGCGCCACCTAGCGGCCAGCGTAAATATGTACCTTACATCCGACGGAGTACTAAGGCCTCGTACACATGACCGAACATGTCCGCTGAAACTGGTCCGTCGGACCAGTTTCCGCGGACATGTTCGGTCATGTGTAGGGCCGACCGGACAGTTTCCCGGCCTAGTGGACAGGTTTCCAGCAGACAAAAGTTTCTTAGCATGGCGTCAAAGTGATTCGACGCATGCGTGGAAGCGTTGAACTTCCGGGTTTGCGGACGTGGCGGCGTCAACATCACTGCCACGTCACCACGCTGTCTGTCCGCGGGGATTTCGGTTTGATGGTGTGTTCAACCATCAGACCGAAATCTCTGAGCGGACATGTTCGATGAAAACGGTCCGCAGACCGTTTTCATCGGACATGTTCACTCGTCTGTACGAGGTCTAAGACGTACGTCAGTCGGATCTAGCCCAGCTTCAGGCGTATCTTGTTTTGTGGATACAAAACAAAGACACGCCGGAGCATCCTAGAAGTTACGCGGTGTATCAATAGATACGCCAACGTAACTTCTTCGTGGATCTGGGCCTAAGTGTTTGACCTTGCCACACCTCCATGTTTACCACGAGCCCTCTGAAAAAAAAGATGCTTTTCTGGGAGACACAGGGCTAGATTCAGATAGCATTTACGTCGGCGTATCTCCAGATACGCCACCGTAATTTCAAATGTGTGCCATCACATCTTTGTGCCGATTCACAAAGTGAGATACGTCCAAAAATATGGCTTCAGCCGTCCGACGTAACTTGCCTACGCCGGCGTATCGTTGGCGCATAGTTACGCTGGACGCATGAACGTACTTGCGCCCGGCGTATTAATATACGCTGTTTACGTAAGACCGGCGTAACTTTACCCCTCATAAAGCAGGGGTAAGTCATGTTAAGGTATGGACGTCGGAACGACCGTCAAAATTTACGTCGTTTACGTAAGTCGTACGTGAATAGGGCTGTGCGTAAGTTACGTTTACGCCGCAGGCAGTGTTCGACGTATCTTGGGCATTCTAGCCGACGTGATTTTGAGCATGCGCACTGGGATACGTCCACGGACGGGGTCACGGCTCATTGTAATACAACATGCCCACTGCCTTGATAATTTGAATTAGGCGGGCTTACGCTGGCCCATTTACGCTACGCCGCCGTAACTTAGGGCGCAAGTTCTTTCTGAATACGGTACTCGCCTCTCTAAGTTACGGCGGCTTAGCATATATGAGATGCACTACGCCCGCCGAAAGTTACGCCATTCTTTCTGAATCTGGCCCACAGTCTCCATCTTGAGGACCTTGTATGGAGGTGGCAGCATTACAATTTGTACATAATAATATGTATTCCTTAATGTACAATGTATGTTTTCTATATGTTTGTACCCAGTTTCACCAACTCAGTTATTTAATGAAGCTTTGAGGCCGCGTACACATGGTCGATCCATCCGATGAGAATGGTGCAACAGACCGTTTTCATCGGTTCACCGCTGAAGCAGACCGATGGTCTGATGTGTGTACACACCATCAGTTCAAAGCCCGATCTGGTCAGAACGCGGTGACGCAAAACACACAACGTGCTGAAAAAAACGAAGTTCAATGCTTCCAAGCATGCGTCAACTTGATTCTGTGCATGCACAGGTTTTGAACCGATGCTTTTGTGTACTAACTGTAGCGCCCCCTTACTTTCAGTATGGGCACTACGCTAAAGTTAATGGGGAATGGGAGAGTTACTTTGCTCCCATTCAAAATTTGTTTACATTTTGGGACTTCTGTCATTCCAGAAATGTCCACTGGGTCAGTCTGTGGTCCAGGGATGCAATGCCATCCCTGGCCAGCAGTTGGCAGCAGAGGGGTTCTGGCGGAGTAAGTTTCTCCAGCAGCCAATCAAAGGAGTTTTTTTCCTCACGGGGCATGCTGGAGAGGAGTATATCTGTGACAGGTGTCATGTGTTCTAAAATCTTTGCGGGGGGTCCCCGTTCCAGGTGCGGAATTCACCTTCAGGGTGCACTCATCCATGGACCCTGCCGGCGTGGCCCACCTGGCCGAAATTGCAGACTACTTGGAACCTCATCCGGAGGTACAAGGGGACCCCTTACTGGGTTCCCGGTTCTATTGAAAGGATCCCAGGCTGGGTGCCGTTCGATTGAGGAGTCGGTTTGAGGAGGACCCAGAGGCAGGTTGTCCAACAGAACCTGAACAAACCAATTGGGGATCTGGTGGCCAGAGTACTGACAGGTATGTTTTCTGTCATCTGGTGACCAATGCAGAAATCTACTGGGAGGATTCGCTCCATCTATCTACCTAGCTCAGTTATTGTAATTGGCCTGTGGCAGAGGCCCTAGAGCCAGGCCTGTGAGAGAGGGCTGTTCCTCCCAGAAATCCTAAGTGACGTCTCGGCTGCCAGGCTTATAAAAAAGGGGTCTGTCTGGGGGCACTATACCCACTCAGTTGGAGTGGCGACGAGTTACAAATTGGTACTATACAGAGCAGTACTGACTGCTCTATTTAATATCCAGGCCTGATACTGCAAGGTTCCCTCTCTCTCTCTCTTCATCAACCTCGTCCTTCCCAATTTATGTTGATGTTGGCTGTGTTGGCTTGGAAAATAAAGCATTGAAAAAACCTTTATTCTCTGTCTGGACTTTCGCTCACTGTTTGTTTCTACAACTGCACCCCTGGGCCATATCAAGGTAACTCAATATGCCGATCCCAAAAACAAACCAGCAGCTCCTGCGGGGGTAGCGCTAAATAACCATCGGGGTTTGACCGATGGTCAGCCGTCCATCGGTTCGATTTTAAAGCAAGTTCTAAAACATTGGTCTGAAGGACAAAAGTCTGATGGGCTGTACACACGGTCGGTTTGGACCGGTCGTGTGTACGCGGCCTAAGATGTGAATATAGTCAGGCTTATTGAAGGATAGCAGCAGTGGCGGTTCGTCCATAGAGGGCGCTGGAGCACCGCCCCCTCTGGCTCTCACCGCCACTGAGTCTAATAACATAGATTCATGCATTGCACAAATCTATGTTATTATCTCCGCTGCCGCTGTTCTATTCAGATGGTCGGTGCTCATGTCCGGCCATCTGAATAACGGCAGCTAGTTGGCTGTACGGAAGTGCCTATCAGAGCCAACGGCTCTGATAGGCTTTTCAGAGTACAGCCCTCGGGTCTCCGGAAGCTTATACAAGGAACGCACTAGGGATGCGCTCCTTGTATAAGACTGACAGGCGTCTCAGCCAATCAGGTTCACCGGTTCTGGTAACCTGGTAACCTGATTGGCTGAGAAGCGGGAGAAGCGGGAGAAGACATCGATGGATGGTGGAAGCAGGATGGCTGACCCCAAAAATGTGAGTCCTGGGCTGAAATGGGGAGGGGGCATTTTACAGGGCACAGTGGCAGCATTTAACAGGGCACAGTGGCGAGTACAATTGATGGGCACAATGGTGACAATTGATGGGCACAGTGGTGACAACAATTGATGGACACAATGGTGACAACAATTGATGGGCACAGTGGTGACAATTGATGGGCACAGTGGCGAGTACAATTGATGGGCACAGTGGTGACAACAATTGATGGGCACAGTGGTGACAACAATTGATGGGCACAGTGGTAACGTTTGATGGCATGGCACAGTGGCTGCGTTTGGCATGGCACAGTGGTGCCAACAATTGATGGGCACAGTGGTGACAATTGATAGCACAGTGGCTGCTTGTAATGGCATGGAACAGTGGTGACAGTTGATTGGCACAGTGGCTGCGTTTGATGGCATGGCACAGTGGCGACAATTGATGGCACAGTGGCGACAATTGATGACATGGCACAGTGGCTGCAATTGATGGGCACAGTAGCTGTGTATGATGGGCACAGTGGCTGCCTTTGATGGGCACCGTGGCTGCAATTGATGGGCACAGTAGCTGTGTATGATGGGCACAGTGAGGCTGCAATTGTTTTTTTTTTGCACCCCCCCAAAAATTTGGAGCACCAGCAGCAACTGGATAGCAGGGTTTAGCTGCACATTAAGCTGCACACAGGCCAGATGGTAACGTGTTGTGAGGACAGTGCAGAATGTGTTAAACTACCATTTTTTTATATTTACCCAAACAGATCCTCATTACATTAAATAATATTCTGTTTTCCATATGTCTGGGGTAAATGTATCTGGTTCACCTAGATGACACATGCATTATTCAAAATCTGCAGTATACAAAATCATACACATGAGACAACATTAGATTCTAAAAATGAGAAACTGCCAGAATAATGTATTATTTAATTCATGTTGCCCTTACCATGAAATTGGCAACCGGATGTTGTGAAGTTCCTTATTTAAATCTACATAATTGTTAGCATTACCCTGTATATTGCAGTTGCTAAGATGCCCATCTAATGCCGCATACACACCATCACTTTATGTGATGAAAAAAAACGACATTTTCTGTGAAGTAAAAAAATAAGTTTTTGAAACTTCAATTTTCAAAGACGAAGTTGCCTACACACCATCGTTTTTCACAATGCTCTAGCAAAGCGAGGTTACGTTCACCACTTTTTTCCATTGAACCTCGCTTCATAACTAGCTTCTGGGCATGCGCGGGTGTAAAAACTTTGTTTTAAACGTTGTTTTTTGCTACACACGGTCAATTTCTGTGATGTAAAAAACGACGTTTTGAAAAACGACACATAAAATTGAAGCATGCTTCAATTTTTTTTTGTCATTTTTCACAAGACATAAAACAACGTTTTCCCCCACACACAGTCATTTAAAGTGACGTTTTTAAAAAACGTTGTTTTTTTCATCACAAAAAACGACCGTCTGTACGCGGCATAAGAGTTTTTTTTTAATTATTGACGCTTCCCATTGACACAACCAATTGTGGAAGAGAGTTCTAAATCCTTACCACTCTAATGCCGCGTACACACGGTCGTTTTATGTGATGAAAAAAAATGACGTTTTTAAAAACGTCACTTTAATTGACCGTGTGTGGGGGAAAACGTCGTTTTATGTCTTCTAAAAAACGACCAAAAAAAATTGAAGCATGCTTCAATTTTATGTGTCGTTTTTCAAAACGTCAACTTTTACTTCACAGAAATTGACCGTGTGTAGCAAAAACGTCGTTTAAAACGACGTTTTTTCATCCGCGCATGCCCAGAAGCTACTTATGAAGCGAGCTTCAATGGAAAAACGTGGTGGAACGTAACCTCGCTTTGCTAGAACATTGTGAGAAAAACGATGGTGTGTAGGCAACTTCGTCTTTGAAAATTGAAGTTTCAAAAACGTCGTTTTTTACTTCACAGAAAATGTCGTGTTTTTTCATCACATAAAGTGATGGTGTGTATGCAGCATCACAGTCAAGAACATCCTGCAGAGTTTAAGGTTAAACTGCTTCTGAGACTGAATAGCTTTTTCCCTTTGCTAGAATAACCATTTAGATATGTGTATATTGCAATTAAACCTCTTGAGCCTCTCTTCTTACAGGAGAATAAGTTCAATGTCTGTAGTTGTTCCTCAGAACTGAGGTCCCCAGTCACCTGATCAACCTTGTTGCCCTTCTCTGGACTCTCTTCAGCTCCAGGACACCCCTCCTGAAGACAGCAGACCCGAACAGGGTGGTATACTCAAGATATGACTGGTACATCTCTTGAGTAAATACCATTTTTAATGCGTGCTAATAGTCTGCTAACTTTCATGACTCTTTAAATACCCACACTCCAGGCCTTAAATATTTAAATAATTTAAGGCTTCTTTCACACTATGGATTGTATGTCCGTTTTATAATATCCGTATTACACCTATTAACGGACGTTTATTAACGGATTTAATAATGGATACATACGGATAAATATTTTACCATTCTTCCTTTATTGAAAACGGATAATGTTTATCCGTATACATCCGTTATATCATTCCTTTCTAACGTCCGTTAATAAAAAACATTTCACCCTTTCTTGAAGTCCAGCTCCAGAAGTCGTATGGATATTCAGGGGAACCCCGCCGTCAATTTAAAACAAAAATGACGTGCGGTTCCCCCTAAATATCCATAACCAGACCCATTATCCGAGCACGTTGACCTGGCCGGCCGCAGAAAAGAGGGGGGGGACAGAGTGCGGCCCCCCCTCTCTCCTGAACCGCACCAGGCCACATGCCCTCAACATGGGGAGGATGTCCCCATGTTGATGGGGACAAGGGTCTCATCCCCACAACCCTTGCCCGGTGGTTGTGGGGGTATGCGGGCGGGAGGTTTATCAGAATCTGGAAGACCCCTTTAACAAAGGGGACCCCCAGATCCTGACCCCCCCCCTGTGTGAAATGGTAATGGAGTACACTGTACCTCTACCATTTCACGAAGGAAGTAAAAAGTATTGTAAAAAAAACACACTGACACAAAAGAATAAAGTCCTTTATTAAAAAAAAAAAACTCCAGCGCTGAAAAATCCACTCGTTCCCGGCTTCCTGCGTCGTCCTGATCCAGTGACGGGTGCGGGTGATCTCCCGCGATGAGAAGATCCAGCGTCGGGTGATCTCCGCTCCGGCGATGTGAAGATCCATCCATCCGGCGCAGCAGCATCCCGGACCTCCACTCACCTTTCCTCTTCTTGGTCTTCCCCAGTGACGTAGCAGAGGTACGTCAGAGGGGGCGGGGTCACGTGACGGGTGGCTCTGCCTCCTCTATATAAGAAATGTCACAGCTTCAGCCGCTCATTCGCTGGGCTGTGCCCAGCGGTGAGAGGAGGTCCGGGATGCTGCTGCGCCGGATGGATGGATCTTCACATCGCCGGAGCGGAGATCACCCGACGCTGGATCTTCTCATCGCGGGAGATCACCCGCACCCGTCGCTGGATCAGGACAACGCAGGAAGCCGGGAACGAGTGGATTTTTCAGCGCTGGAGTTTTTTTTTTTTTTTTTAATAAAGGACTTTATTCTTTTGTGTCAGTGTGTTTTTTTTACAATACTTTTTACTTCCTTCGTGAAATGGTAGAGGTACAGTGTACCCCATTACCATTTCAAACAGGGGGGGGTCAGGATCTGGGGTCCCCTTTGTTAAAGGGGTCTTCCAGATTCTGATAAACCTCCCGCCCGCATACCCCCACAACCACCGGGCAAGGGTTGTGGGGATGAGACCCTTGTCCCCATCAACATGGGGACATCCTCCCCATGTTGAGGGCATGTGGCCTGGTGCGGTTCAGGAGAGAGGGGGGGCCGCACTCTGTCCCCCCTCTTTTCTGCGGCCGGCCAGGTCAACGTGCTCGGATAATGGGTCTGGTTATGGATATTTAGGGGGAACCGCACGTCATTTTTGTTTTAAATTGACGGCGGGGTTCCCCTGAATATCCATACCAGACCTGAAGGGTCTGGTTATGGATATTTACCGGGAACCGCACGTCACTTTTGTTTTAAATTGACGGCGGGGTTCCCCTGAATATCCATACCAGACCTGAAGGGTCTGGTTATGGATATTTACCGGGAACCGCACGTCATTTTTGTTTTAAATTGACAGCGGGGTTCCCCTGAATATCCATGCTCAGTAAAATTAACGTCCGTTAACATAACGGACATTTACGGAGACATTTACTAATGTCCATGTGCCATAGACTTCAATGTTAAAATATAACGGACGTTAATATATCCGTTACTTGCAACGGACAAAAAAATGACAAAAAATAGTGCAAGACCCGTCACATATTCGGTTATAACTAACGTCCGTATGTTATAACGTACTATTACGGATCTTTACGGAACATAAAAAAATCCCATAGACTTTAATGATATTTTATAAAGGACGTATAACTTCCGTTTTTTAACATTATCTGTCGGATTTTAAAACGGATTATTAAAACGGATTTATTTTGTAGTGTGAAAAGGGCCTAACTTGGAAACATAATAAAACATTTTAGGGTCCATGCACATTGGTCCCTAGATGCCTTTCTCCCGGAAGCAGAAAAACACAGAAAACAATGGACATGTTAAACAAGTGTACCATGTTTAGCCGCATTTAGCAGCACCAAATGCTTGCATGTTAATGCCAATAATAATTTATTCTGGTCATTAAAATGAATTAACACTTAAGATCTAAACGTTCCTAGTCGTAACATGCTTTTTTGCTGCGTCAAAAGTTTTTCTGCCAAAATTATTCTCTCCTGAACGCGACTTCTCTGCATTTAGGAGAGGAGCATTTACTGTCTCTAAATGCTGCTGCTTCTAAACTCTGGTAAAAGATTATGTGTGCATGGACACATATGGGTTGACTTACTAAAACTGGAGAATGCAAAATCTGGTGCAGCTGTGCACAGTTGCCAATCAAATGCTAATGTCAGCTTGTTCAATTAAGCCTTGACAAAAAATTGAAGTTAGTTGATTTTTATGCAGAGCTGCACCAGAATTTTCACTCTCCTGTTTTAGTAAATCAACCCATGTGTCCATCAGTGGTGACAAAGGGCACAGTGGCGACAAAGGGCACAGTGGTGACAATGGGCACAGTCGCAACAATTAAAGGGCACAGTGACATGCACAGTGGCAAAAATGGGCACAGTGGTGACAATGGGCACATTGGCAACAATTAAAGGGCACAGTGACATGCACAGTGGCATCAATGGGCACAGTGGCGACAATTAAAGGGCACAGTGGTGAAAATTGGCACAGTGGCGACAATTGAGGAGCACAGTGGCTGCGTTTGATGGCATGGCACAGTGGTGACAATTGATGGCACAGTGGCTGTGTTTGATGGCATGGCACAGTGACTGCGTTTGATGGCATGGAACAGTGGCTGTGTTTGATGGCATGGCACAGTGACTGCGTTTGATGCCATGGCACAGTGGTGCGAATTGATGGCATAGTGACTGCATTTGATGGCATGGCACGGTGGTGATAATTGATGGCACAGTGGCTGCGTTTGATGGCATGGCACAGCGGTGACAATTGATGGCACAATGGCTGCGTTTGATGGCATGGCACAGTGGTGACAATTGATGGCACAGTGGCTGCGTTTGATGGCATGGCACAGTGGTGACAATTGATGGCACAGTGGCTGCGTTTGATGGCATGGCACAGTGGTGACAATTGATGGCACAGTGGCTGTGTTTGATGGCATGGCACAGTGGTGACAATTGATGGCACAGTGGCTGCGTTTGATGGCCTGGCACAGTGGTGACAATTGATGGCACAGTGGCTGCATTTGATAGGCACAGTGAGGCTTCAATTTTTTTTTGTTTGCACCCCCCAAAAATTTGGAGCACCAGCCACCACTGGTGTCCATCCACCCCATATGTTTTTATGGAATTGTGTTCAGGGTCTTAGCAAAAAATGCCAAAAGCTCCAAAAACTCTAGGGCCCAGATTCTCCTACAATTATGTTGCTCCTGGGCAGCGTAACGTATGTGATTTACGTTACACCGCAGCAGGTTTACAGCGTTAGTGCCTGATTCTCAGAACACTTACCTGTAAACTTGCAGCGGTGTATCGTAAAAGCTCTCGGCGCAAGCCCGCCCAATTCAAATGGGGTGGGCACCATTTAAATTAGGCGCGCTCCCGCGCCGAGCGTACTGTGCATGCTCCGTCGGGTAAATTACCCAACGTGCATTGCGCTAAATGACGTCGCCCCGACGTCATTTGCTTAGACGTTAACGTAAATGGCGTCCAGCGCCATTCACGGACATCTTACGCAAACGACGTAATTTTTACAAATTTTGACGCGGGAACGACGGCCATACTTAACATTGGTTGCCCCTCATAATAGCAGGGGCAACCTTACGCGTCGCTTAGGCTATGTAAACGTCGTAAAACGTCAGCGTCGACCACGCGTATGTTCGGGAATCTCGCGTAATTACCTAATTTGCATAGACGACGGGGAAAACGACAATGCGCATTAAATGATCCACATCCCCTACCCGGATCATTTGAATTAGGCGGGCTTGCGCCGGGGGATTTACGCTACGCTGCCGCAACTTTTCAGGCAAGTGCTTTGTGAATCAAGCACTTGCCCGTAAAACTTGCGGCGGCGTAACGTAAATGCGATACGTTACGCCGCCGCAGATCTACGTGAATCTGCCCCTTAGTGCTGCTGTAATGCAAACACTAGTGTTAGGGAGATCCTGGGTGAAATTGTTGAGAAAATATGGTCATGATCATATTTGGTCATTGACCACTCCTGAGGTCCCCATTTATTTATTTACACACAGTTGCCAGGTATTTAGGAGGGCAAATCTCCCCTATGCAAATCATTAAAAATACGTGCCTGTACCATTTAAAATCCATAAAAATATTAAACTGTCTCACCCTGCTCTGCACATGCTCAGTTGCTCTCTGATGTTTGGCACTGTGCCAAAAATGTAGAGGCCAATCTGCAGACAGCCTATAGATTTACTGCAGCTCATGGCTCTGGGCTTCAGTAAAATGGCAGCTTCCAGCAAGAAGAAACAGGAACAATGCTGAAGGCAATTTACAACACACACTAATTTTGGTAGCATAATTATTCATTTGAAATGTTCCTTGCTAAAAAACATAATTTTTTCATCAAGTTGCTATGGGTAAAGTTTCACTCTATTTTTGTTGGTAGTAATTGAATGTGGAATTACCCATGTGACTATAATAGCTGGGGTGTGTTCTTGACATTCATTGGAACTAAATACAGTACACTTGAATGAGTGGCAAAATCACTTAACATTACAGTATAATTCTAGATGGGGGTTTTAGCGTCCAAACACCAATATGGCCGCATAGCCCAGGAGCTCCGCTTGACCAACAGGGGAATAAGTAACAGCAGGAGTCATTCGCTAAAGTAACCCGCCTAACACCGTACATACCCGGCCACCAGAATGGACAAGCCTGCATAATGCACAAAGCCTCAGGAAAGGCCGTGGACATCACCTTCCAGGTTATTCAGTCCGGGCATCTCACAGCGGGACATACTCAGGCAACTCTAACCCCTCAACTCAGAGCCCAGCAAATTCTAAATCCCACAGGGAATCTCCTCCCAGACACCACAGGGACCCAGGAATGGATGTCAATGGGCCACATACATAAGGCAGGGAGAGCACAGGAATACCCACTGAAGACCCCATTGAAGCCTTCCCCAAAAACAGGTCAGCCTGTATCAGACACCATGCTGAAGGACATGATGCTGTCACACAGGGAATCATTGTTCTCTGAGCTGGTGTCAAATGTGAAACACTGCCAGCAAGAAGTGCTGGTCTTAGAGGACAGAGTAAATCATGTCGAACACAACATGGGGAAATACTCTACCTCCTTAAACTCCTTAGTAGATGCTCACAATGCCCACACAAAGGGAAATCAGCTCAAAAGATAAATTTGAGGACCTTGTGGATAGATCCAGAAGGAACAATATCAAAATTAGAGGGATACCGGCATCTGAACCTCCCCAACAACTACAACAAAATGTTCTGACTCCTCTATGGCTCCCACACAGTCTGCTCAGGACCTCTTGATTGATAGAATCCATAGATTACCAAAACCATGTGTCTTGGCATATAACATACCCAGAGACGTTCTACTCAGAGTACATTTCTACCACGTGAAAGAAATGCTAATGACCACATTCAGAAAGGCTGAGCACTATGCCACTATTTAATTGCTCCTTGATCTATCCAGGCACACACTACAGTGTTGTCGCAACATGGCAACCATTACCAAAGTGCTAAGGAACCACAATATTCCACACAAATGGAAATGCCCCGCCACCCTAACCATCACTCACAACGGAGTCACAATCTCGATAACAACCTTGGATAAAGGGATTTCAGCTCTACGCCAATGGGGCATCATACCGGAGACCCCACCTGCCTCCTCTGTTGGAAAGGTATGGCAGACTGTGTCTGTGTAAAGGAGTCTCCTGAACACACTTATCCTGACTCAAACACCCGTACCCCCCAGGTCATGGTTTGGAATGCTTTCCCACCAAAACCCCCCTGATTCAACACAGCCAGTTTTATATGCCCTTGTATATACCGCCAGATCCTCTTTTTACAGTTTTCACTTTAAAGGTTATATTCATTTTTGTTTTAATTTGTTCTTTACTCTTTATGTTTGGTACATGGCACAATAACAGCGTGAGCCAGAAACCAACCTCAAAAGGGTCCACCTCTAGCGTCATCTTCTCATACTCCGAACCAACATCTCACCCAGCCACAGTAAGCATCAGGTTCATCCACACTTGGTCTCGTTGGATTCCCCTAAACTGCCCAAGCACTGAGGCCAGACCCCAGCTCCCCAACAACAACATTGAGTAACACACAGCAACCCACACCAAATGGAACGTTTACCATGACGATCACATGCCTTCCCATTAATGCCAGAAGCCTCAACCACTCCACCAAATGCCTCTCTATGTGGAAAGAAGCGAACAAATGTAAGGCAAACATTCTTAGTGTACAAGAAACCCACTTCCAAGCTAACGCATCTCCCGAATGTTCTTTAGTACAAAAAGACCAGATGGGGTTCATCAAGGGGAGACAGACCTCTGACCATGAGAATATAGAACATTGTGCATTATGCAGAGAAATCCTGAACACCTTATCTGCTGCTCTCAATTAATGTGGAGAAGGCGTTCGATAGAGTCCATTGGAAATATATGTCTATGGATTCACAGGATCCATTTTATCTGCAGTTTTAGCATTGTACTCCCAAACCACATCACAGGTATACACATCAATCCTCTTGTTCAAACCACTCACAATATCAAACGGAACTCGACAGGGTTGTCCCTTATCCCCCACCATATTTAACCTAATGATTGAACCTTGCTGAAGCAATCAGAACACACCCCCTTATAACAGGGTTTCAGTTTAAATCATGTCAACATATTCAACACGCACAAGTCTCTACCTGTAGCTCATCAAGTACTATTTAAATTTTGTGAAATCTCTTACAACAAGGTCAATTTCTCAAAATCTCTATTTCTGGACCTTGGCCTTTAGGCCACACATATTTCCTAATGATACTCAACGTGGTACTAAGGTAGTGATCTGGAATGAGTTTGGATGAATTGTTTACAATCCAAACTCATTCCAGATAGTCATTTCCTAAGGATACTCAACGTGGTCCTAAGGTAGTGACCTTAGGACCACGTTGAGTATCCTTAGGAAATATGTGTGGCAGGACAAGAGAGCATGATGCCCCCAAGCTTACTTAGACCCACATAGGAAATTACCATAAAAATCACTCACACATGATACTACACACCTTATAGATTAGCAAAATTCACCTCATCCACATCCGCTTACTGCTGGCTTAACTGTGGCCAAGTAGGTCATCTTTTCCATATCCTTTGGGATTGTCCTAGATTGACGAGCTATTGGACAAAGGTCTTTAAGTATTGATTACCAGAATACTCCACCCTCCATGTCCTAGCACTTCTGAAGATTGGGATTGTGCTTTACCCGCATTCCTCCAGGAAGCTGGTCACACATATTTATCTAGCGGCACATCTAGTAATACTTAGGAAATGGAGATCTGATGTATCTCCAAATATCACTGTAGTGACAACTCTTGGTCCAACAAAATTATACATATGAACACCTACTAGCTATAAACTCCCTTATTGGTACTTAATTTAACAAAAAAATGGGAATCATGGCCTAAAACCACCACCTAGGCCCTATGGCATACACTAAGTGAGCCTTAGAACTGAGCCTTATCACTGGTTAAGTGTGTGTTACACTACAACTTGTTATTCCCTGCCTGTAGGAATACCAGGTAAGTAGCTTCTCAACTAAGACTTGGCAGTTTTAAACCCCATTACTAAAATAAAGTGGAACAGTGGAAAAATGTGTAAGATAAGTAAACATGTCTCTTTAAACCTGTATACATAGTAAAATAGGGCGCAATCTCGCGATATTTTGATACACGTACGCCTGACGCTATGGTTCAGCTGCGCTCCAACTAGGAGAGTGATCGGGTGTGCTAGCGGTAAACGCTCGCATTCACAAGGTATCTATCACCCTCTGTGAGCCGCTGACCGGCTGAAAGGCATTACACTCTGTATCTGTTACTGCTCTGTGGAGCTTTTTTTGTTGCTGTTTGTATGCATGATTGTTAACAGCATGTTAAAATAAAGGTTTTTTAAATGGTATCACACCATATCGAGCTTTTTTCATGTGCCCTGACACCGGATGGTCATTAGGAGTACTGCATGCTGCTGGAATATCATCTCCATGAGGAAGAGGGAATTCGATGACATTACTGTTCAAAGCCTGTTTTAACATCAATCTGGTGAGTAGACATCCTTGAGGGGACATTGTCACTGGATTTTCGCATGTTTTGCACTGCTCACGAGTGATATCACCAATCATGGACAGTTGAAATTGTCTTGAAGAGCACCCTTTTCTGTCACGGAATATTTGTGCACCCTCTGATCTCTGGAGAACTTTCTTACCTTCATTTATCTCTTTGAATGTGAATGAGTGATCGGATTTGAACTGTGTTCTGATCACTAGCGCTGCTGTATTTTATTGATAGAGACTTTTGATGATTTTTATCACTATTTTACTATGTATACATGTTTTGTTTTATTTTGAGCAGCTGCTTTATCCATATCCTAGCCATAGGACATAGATAATTTTATTTGCAGAGTTGTAAATACTTATAGCCCCATAAGCGCCGAGAGTGTGAAATTAGGCCTATTTTCCCACAATTTGTTATGTCTCTTTAAACCCCCTAGAAAAAAAACTAATAGGTATATGCTGGGGTGAGGGATGTATCCAATGTTTATTTTTAGCTCAAGACTGTTAGACTTAATTCAAAGTTAACACTTTATCTCTGTGCATATAAGAAATAATATACCATAAAATGTCTATTTCTAAGTAGCCTTGAAGTTCATAATTCATACTGGTTTATTAGATTTAAAGCTCTCCTTATGTAAAATAGGAAAAGGAAAAAACCTATACACTTGTACATAACCAAAAATAAAAGTTAAACAATGATTAATAGTCAGCAAGATGCAGGGTGTAAGCTAAAATCTACCCAAGAGATGGTGGTGGAGTGGGAAGTAAAATATATTCGGTCATTATTGATCCTGATACTCCAATTCTACTGTTAGTTTTATTGTCCCTCTGCAAGCAACCCCTTTACTTGCTTGCTCTGCCTGTTCAGTGTGTAAAATGTTCTGCTCATTAAACTCTTATAATGCAGGTATAATGTTATACAGTTGGTAAGATCATCACTTCTTACCTCTACAAAATGGAGAAGGAAAATCCCATGATGCTCCATTTCCTGGACTTACAATACATGTCAGAGTGGAATGTCCCTCGAGAATATATCCAGCAATACAGTTATATCGAATTTTGTCTCCTATATTAAATCTTGTTCCATGTAGAACACCTTTGGGTATCTCACCAGGATTTCCACAGGTATGACTTGGCAATACTAAAGAAAGAATGGAAACACAAAATATAAAAATGACTTGCTTACAAAACAGCAATAGACTTGTTTAAAAGTAAAACATTGTTTGCAGCAATAATAAAAGTTCAATGTCTTCAGGTATAGCAATTATATATTCAAATATTCTTTGTAGTCTATTATTGTCCTCTTGCTTGTTTAATTAAAATGGAAATCTAGAATATTTTAAATCAGAATACAGTACAGTTGTAACAAAATATATCATGGATTTCTTGGATATATATGGAGGCATTAGAAACCTAGAAGGAAAAAGTAAACCAAAATAAGCTTTGACTTTTCATTGATTTATTTTTAAACCCACCATATAGCAGTAGCCTATACTTTTAGAAAGGTTCAAGGTTAAGGTTAATTAATTGTAACAAATATTATTCATTTCATTTTTGGAGGGGAATGAAGTGTTAAGCCTCGTACACACGATCAGTTTTCCCGACGGGAAAACTGTAAAGAGAGCTTTTGTCCGGGAATCCCAGCCGTGTGTATGCTCTTCACAGTTTTTCCGACGAGAAAACTGCCCAAAAAACGCCGGACAAAACAAGAGAACCAGTTCTCTTTTTTCCGCCGGAAAATCCGTCAGACTTTTGCCTGGAGTTTTTTGGCAGTTTTCTTATGGGAAAAACTGCGATGGAGCATACACATGGCTGGGATTCCCACCCAAAAGTTCCATTGCAGTTTTCCTGTCGGGAAAACCGTCCTTGTGTAAGGGAAAGACTGAACCAAGCAGGTTCTCGGCTTTGCCCTCTGGGTTTTAGATGGGAACTTTTCCCGTCGGAAATCCTGTACGTGTGTACGAGGCATAAGTTTCCTTTGCAGTTGCAGCCCTGATGTTAATATTTAGCAAAATGATTATCTTTAGGCATCTCTTTCTACACAGCACAAGCTATATCTACAGGTCCTAATTATATCTGGGCTATTAATATCAGTAGACAGTAGACATGTAAATGAAGCAGCAACATGCATGATAAGTAAAAATTGCTAGTGCCTATTAAAGCCTCAACAATCAATTTTTCTGTGCTTCCCTGGGTCGATTATAAATACTATCAGAGTTTAAAGAAGCACCCTACAATTGGGGCTACTATTGCAGTTCTTACTCAAACTTTTCCTACTTTTTTTTTTCTTTGTTTTTTTTTTGTTTTTGTTTTTTGTTATGTTTAAACAAAGAGCCTGGAAGGTACAATTTAGGAAGAATTTAGGCAGAAAAAGGTAGGGAATGTACCTTAGGTTAACAATAGTGGTAATATTTTCTACTAGGCACATTTCTTATTTCCTTTGTTTTTCGGGTATATAGCCTTACAAAGTTTTATTTTGATATGTTGCAGCCTCTAATTATTGTTTTTATTTACTTTGGTCGGATGGCTAGATTTGTTATGTATTGTTTTTTTATATCGTAACATAGATATATTCCTTCTCTTGATACTGTCTATATTGTTTATATATTTTGTTATAACTGAAAAAAAAATTGAATAAAGAATTATATAAAAAAAAAAAAAGCTGAATGGCAGTGAAAAAAAAGGGGGTACATGTTAACGCTTTGAAGATCCTTTGCTGTCAATTTGTCAAAAGAAATTCCCTTCCCATCCACTGCTTCTCAATTAAAATTTCAACATTTCTTCTATGGAAGGGCAATCTCACAGACAAAAGATAACCAGTAGTAGGACATGGTAGATCACCAGGGGAATATCATGAGGGTGCTGATGTTTATAAAAACATATAGGTGGATTCAGAAAGACTTAGTAGATACGCCAGCCTAAGTCTGAATCTGCGCTGACGCCAATTTAACCGTATTCTGGTAACCAGATACGCTTAAATTAGGCTCAGATACGAGCGGCGTAAGTGTCTTACACCATCGTATCCTAAAGTGTACTTTTTAGGCTGACCGCTAGGTGGTGCTTCCATTGCGGTCGGCCTAGAATATGTAAATGAGTAGATGCACCGATTCACGAACGTACACTTGCCCGACACAGTAAAGATACGCCGTTTACGTAACGCACTTTTAGGCCTAAAGTTATTCCATCAAATAGCTGGAATAGTAATGTTAAGTATGGCCGTCGTTCCCGTGTCGAAATTTGAAAATTTTACGTTGTTTGCATAAGTTGTCCGTGAATAGGGCTGGACATAATTTGCGTCCACGTTGAAACCAATAGGACCGTGCGGCGTACTTTGCCGCAATGCACACTGGCATATGTACACGGACGGCGCATGCACCGTTCGTAAAATACGCCAATCACGTCGGGTCACCCCTCATTAACATAAAACACGCCCCCTCAGCCGAATTTGAATCAGCAGCGCTTACTCCCGCCCGATTTATGCTACGCCGTCGTAACTTAGCAGGCAAGTACTTTGTGAATCATGTACTTGCCTCGCTAACTTACGGCGGCGTAGTGTAAAGTTAGGGCGGTCTTTGTGAATCTAGCTAATAGAAAATAGAGGTATTTGTGGTGCATTTAGTACCGTATCAGGTTTGGGCTGTTATTTTTCTAGTATGAGCATTCCCCCCCCCCGTATAAAATGTTATTTCCATTTAATTATTTATTTATTTTTCAGAAATTATCCAACATCGAAAAATGTATGTTATGTTTGAAAAAGTACCCCCTTCTAACAACTTTGGCTTCCTTTTTCAATATTAAACCTTAAAGCTACTTTCTTAAATCAACTGTATTTTCTGAGTTATCTCAAAATTCACTAAGAGTTCATACATTCATAAAACAAGAATTCCAGGCATGGTATTTTTGAAAATTCCAAAACAAAAGAAGCCTTTTTTGTTTCAAAATTGTACCAGTATATTAACTCAAAAGTAGCTGCAGTTTGTCCTGTTATACTATGTATCTATTTGCAATGGGACCTAAAACTTGTACTCATTTTTAATACATTCCTGGGAATCTGTGTTTGCTTCTACACAGAATGGCACATCAGTAACAAAGGACACTCATCAATTATTGTGATTTTCTGTGAAAGTATAAAGTATTGCTAACCCCAGCTAGTAAGAAGGTAAATGTGCATGACCCTCTTATATTTCACTTCACATACCCTTTAATGGAGAAAGAGAAATAATAATGAAATAATAATAAATACAGTAATGGACTTACTGTATGTAATAATTTTCATCTCTGCTCTTGAATTTTTAGTAGTTAATAGTATTAACTTATCTCTATGAGATAATTTACATTTTTATAAACTTGTATTTTCTATACAGTATGTGGGAATATTACTGTTAAGCTTTGTATGTTTATCCTTACAAAGCAAAAAAAAATAAAAAATTGTAAGTTTACCCTGTCTCTTGCCTTAGTTCACAAAAAACACAAAAATAGCAATGTTGTTTGTCAGTGTTATATAAAAGAAAATAAAGCCTGTGTTGACCAAAAATGTACCTCTCTCTAGAAGCCTGGACAGAAACAGTCCAGAGTCTAGGCAGGAGATACTTCTGCCTCCATTGGAACCTTAACGTTTGACACTGAGACAACTTTTCTTCTCTGACAGGGAGAGAATACAGTTTAAAGCGGAGTTCCACCCATTTAAAAGTCAGCAGCTACAAAAGGTGTAGCTGCTGACTTTTAATAATCACTCACCTGTCCCACTGTCCAGCGATGGGGGTGCAGGAAGCCTCGGTCCTCTCTCCCTCCTCTCCGTGGGAACCGGCATTCTAACTGTGGGCCAGCTGCACGCTGTGAATAGCTGGGCAATCTTCTGCCAGGGGAGGAAGTGGGAGCTTCCCCCCCAAAAAAAATTACATGCCAAATTTGGCATGTCAGGGGGTCACCAGCACCTAAAGCGGAAGTTCAGTTTTTGGGTGGAACTCCGCTTTAATAACAACACACACCTACCTTTAAGAGGTAAGGTAGCACTATTAAAGGAAGTTAGAAGCCATGCTTCAGATCCTTATGATCCTTATGATTCTGACCATTTTTAAACAAATTCCTCCATATAAACCTTTCACTATTATTGTGCCCATCTAATATACTTGAGGTAGCCGGCATAAATAAATGGCTTCTTACATAGAACTTAAATGATTTTCATATGCATAATTTACAACAAATAACTATAGTAAAACATTTGATTATACCATACTATATTGGGCACAGGCAGTGCCGGTACAAGGTCATCCAGCACCCAGGGCGAATATTTCAAACTCCTCCATTCACACATGACCAATCATCTTACCTACACCTGATATCCACACCCGATCATTATACCTACACATATAGAGTTCAGAACTCAGGATTGAATAAATTACAAAATGCATAGGTCAGGAGTGAAAAAATTTTTAGAGAGTGCAGGAATCAGGAACAGAATTTTTTTTAAAATAAAAAAGTAAATGGTCCCTGCTTCTGAAGGAAAAAGCGCAGTGTAAGGCACAAATTGGGTCTGGCTTTCACTGTGCTGACTATTACTGTAGGTGTGAATTAAAGGGATCAGTAGCAAGTGATGCAGGGGTCAGGGGCCAGTTGTGACACAGAGTTCAGACTCATGATTGTGAAAGTGGGGGAAGGGGGGCATTCAGTAGATCCAAAGATTTTTAGAGTAGGGAGTGTCCACTTTAAAACGTGTTTACTGTTTGTTCAGGATATCTACAATACTTTAGTGTGCATGAACCGGGGAGTGGTTCACTTAAAGAAATATTAACCTGGAAACTAAATATGTATGGCTGCATTAGCGTTCTTTTTTTTGTGTTTTTTTTTCCTGCCATTTCCACCTGGGAGCTCTGGCAAGTAACACACAACGGGGGTTATTTACGAAAGGCAAATCCACTTTGCACTACAAGTGCACTGAAAGTGCACTTGGAAGTGCAGTCGCTGTAGATCTGAGGGGAAGCTCTGAAATAAGAGGAAGTTCTGCTGATTTTACCATCCAATCATGTGCAAGCTAAAATGCAATTTTTTATTTTCCTTGCATGCCCCTTTAGATCTCCAGTGACAGCACTTCTAAGTGAACTTTCAGTGTACTTGTAGTGCAACGTGGATTTGCCTTTAGTAAATAACCCCCATCCTGTATTAGAGCACCCCACTATGGATGAAGGAGCACAGGGGGCACAGCAGACAACAGCATTGTCAGTCTGGAGGGAGGGGGTGTTAGATGAACTAGCAGATTTAAATACACTAACACATTGAAGCCAAAGTCTAGCTCACACTTTATAATAAGTTTGAGCAAACATTTTTTCTTTTACCTTTTGGTGTAAAGGTTGTACATAAATACATGCTGATCATTGTAAGCAGCCCTGCCAGTGGTAAATGGTTTGTTTCATCTCTAACTGCAAGAGAGCTTGTTCTTTTCAAAAACAACAGACTTACTGACTGGATCGCCAGATAAAAACAAAAGAAAGCCTAAAAAATAAAACTAATGCAGCCATCTAAGAATTGGTAACCTGCAATATAATAAATGTTTGCTTGTGGGTTTAATGCTGCTTTAAAAACGGAGGTTCTGCGGCCAATCTTTTTTTTTTTTTTTTTTTGTGCATTCGATGGGGTTTTACAAGACAAACTTATATTCACTTGTTTTGTGTCTGCATATATCCCATGTCCTTTTCCGTGGCAAAGTAGAACTTTTATTATTCGTTTCTGACAGTTTCCATTTTGCTTGTGGGCACTGTGAAGCCCACAAGCAATCATTTCCTGGAAGCGGTGAATGCTCATCTCCCAGCATTCACTGTTGTATCTTGCGCCTGCGCAGTGTTTATGGCGAGTAGAGCTGTAAACTTACTGGTTGCCATCACAACGGGCGACATCATTGAAAGTTCACACCCTGTTGTGATGGTATTTCGCTGGACGGCGTAGAGCAATGTCTCTTGGGAAGCATGACACTGTGCAGGAGACATTGCGGAGAACTCCGAGATTACATTGCGGTGCCGGGGAAAAGAGTAGAAAAGCCTACTCCCATGGGAGTGAAAACCCAGAAGTCGCACTGCAGACAACTGTACTATGGTAAATACAACTGGGAAAAAAATGAACACGTTGGTAGGGTCAGGAATGTGATTGGATATAGTTATTATTTTTGGTGACACTCAGCTTTAAAGGCTTTTTTTTCTTCCAAATTCCAGCTCCCCTATGTACCAATATAGCATTAATGTACTTTTTTTGCAAAAATAAAACATCTTTTCATTTATTCTACACCCGCTTACCCCACTCCTTCCTGTATGTTCAGGAAGTAAGGCAGAAGTAGTGGAACAGGGTTTGTAAACACCCATCAAGAAAGTGAGATTAACTGTGGTAGAATAAATGGGAAGCTGTTTTATTTTTGCAAAATAAGTACATTAATGCTATTTTGGTACATAGGGCTGGAATTTAGAAGAAAAAAAAAAGTGAACTTAGCCTTTAATGTCTATTTTCCACTTGTGAGACTGCTGCTGGTGATAGGTTCACTAGTGAGAGCAGAGAATGTCATCACCTGACATTGCACCTTTCCAACAGAAACTGCGGAAAAACCTTTGACAGTCTGGCTGGTGAGGGATTGATGCTGTTGAAGCAGGTAAGTGGTTTTCTTGTCCTCTCCTGTTACTGGCTAGATGACACCAACAACAGGATCATCATTGTGACAAAATGCACTTTGAGTTTGATTCACTAGAAGTTAAGTATTCCTAACAGTTTGAACTGTTACTACATTCCTAGTAGTTTCTAGGTCAATTCAGAACATACATCACTAGCCTCTGGAAAATGGTATCCACCATTCCAAACTTCAGCACACTGGACTCCTTTACTTTCTGCTCTTCTTTTTTTAAGTCAACATGGGGAAGAGAATGAGGACACAGGGAGCAATTGGCAATTGCAGCTTGCTGATTCTACAGTTTCTAAAAACTCCCAGCCTTTATCCCCAGTCTGAACATGCACAGAGCTCTGTGCTTACACTTGAGGACAGCTCCTTCATCTCTGCTGAGACTGAGAGCAGCTGTGCATATTTCCTGTGGGAAGGCAGGGGATGAATGAAGCCGGTCACACAGGAAGGAGATCAGGAGAACTGACACTGCCATGTTCACATACAAAGCACAGAGGAAGAAACTTATGCCGCGTACACACGATCGGAATTTCTGATGAAAAAAGTCTGATGTTCATCGGAAATTCCGATCGTGTGTGGGCCCCACTTTTTTCTGTCGGTGTTTAGAAATAGAACATGTTTTATTTTTTTCCGATGAAAAAAAAAACTATAGGAAATTCCTATCTTCTGTGTGCAACTCGAACAGAGAAAAAACCCACGCATGCTCAGAATCAAGTTGATCATGCTTGGAAGCATTGGACTTCATTTTTCTCGGCTTGTCGTAGTGTTTTACGTCACCGCGTTTTGGACGGTCGGAATTTGGTCTGACAGTGTGTATGCAAGACAGCGTCAACGGAATTCCGCCAAAAAATTCCATCGTATTTTAGGCCATTTTAAAATTCCGATCGTGTGTACGGGGCATACCATTTGGCTGTGCTCCTTACAGTAGGTGTTTGTGATATTGTGTTTTTAGCACGACAGCATCGCGCTGATTCTCGGCGACATGGTGCCGAGATCTCGCCGACATCTCGCACTCACTGGAATAGTGACAGCACATTCCAACGTGCGCGTCATAGAAGCGACGGGAGATCCGACTTGGATTCCCGCCAATTCTACACGTGTGCGCCGTTTGTTATGAATCCTGAGGGGGAAGTCCCCTGGAATTTTAAATAAAAATTTGGCATGGGTTCCCCCCTCAGGAGCATACCGGGCCCTTAGGTCTGTTATGGGTTGTAAGGAGAGCCCCCCTATGCCGAAAAAATGGCGTAGGGGGTGCCCCTACAATCCATACCAGACCCGTAACCAAAGCACGCTACCCGGCCGGTCAGGAAAGGAGTGGGGACGAGCGAGCGGCCCCCCCTCCTGAGCCGTACCAGGCTGCATGCCCTCAACATGGGGGGGTTGGGTGCTCTGGGGCAGGGGGCCCCCCCACCCCAGAGCACCCTGTCCCCATGTTGATGAGGACAGGGCCCCTTCCCGACAACCCTGGCCGTTGGTTGTCGGGGTATGCGGGCGGGAGGCTTATCGGAATCTGGGAGCACCCTTTAATAAGGGGGCCCCCAGATACCGGCCCCCCACCCTAAGTGAATGGATATGGGGTACATCGTACCCCTACCCATTCACCTGGAGGAAAAGTGGTAAAAACACAAATAAAAAACACAGGGTATTAAAATATTTTATTAGTCTGCTCCGGAGGCTCCCCCTGTCTTCTTTAGCTCTTTTACCAGGGGGAGCTTCTTCTTCCGATTTCTGGGGGTCTTCTCCTGCTCTCCGGGGTCTTCACCGCTCCCTCTCTCTCGTGATTGGCTGAATGACTTTGATTGACAGCAGTGGGAGCCAATGGCTCCACTGCTGTGTCTCAGCCAAACAGGAGGGAGAGTCTTGGACGGCAGAGACACTCATGGACATCGCTGGACAGAGATGGAGCTCAGGTAAGTATTAGGGGGGCTGGGGGGGCTGCTGAACACACTAAATAAATAACAACAAAAGTTAATCTATAAGTGTCACTCTTGACTAATGATAGTCCTTAATGATTTATAAGTCTCTTTAGACCACTCCAACAGAGTGTTTCAATGTGTCCCACCACTAATTCAATGCACTCATTACAAAGTGTTGCTGCACAAATCATAGGCAGGAAACTTGTCTTAAAAGTATTATCAAGATTCAACAATGCAACTCTTGGGACAGACTCAAAGGCTTTGACCCCTAAGGATGTGCTAGGGTGCAAAACTAGTCGAGTGGAGAAAGAGTGCTGACATCATTGCCACCACATGATGTTGTTTTAGGTGGCCTTAGCTGTAAGTTTTGGATACTGATATTTTTACCTGTTTTTATCCACATTACAATTAATTACTACACTATATACCTTAATTTTGGCTCTGCCTTTGGCAAGCATTTTTCCCATAAAGTTCCATTATCCATTGAAGCTGCCGTATATCACATACCTGATCGGTGTCACTGTGTGAGAATTCTCCTCTTAAAGGGGACCATACCTAAAAAGTGTGGATCACTGGTGCCTATTTGCTGTTCACATTTTTGTGCAGCCAATTTATATGGTGAGCACATTATATTGGTGGTGGGACACACCAGGTGTTATTTTTTTTTTACTGAATATTTCCTTAATAGGGAATTGTCCTTTCAGTGTGGATGGCTGTGTTTTAGTGCTTATTTTCTATGTCTATATGTTGCTCAGATCTAATTATCTAAGCACTGCACCCTTTTTCTTTATTGTTTACTAAGGTTTGGGCATTTTACCTTTAGTGCTAGCAGCATTTTTTTTCCATAAAGCACTGGCTATTGTTTATACATTTTTCACCACAAGATATCAACTTGGCTTTGGTCCCACCAACCACTACTCTCCTGTATAGTCTTTCCCCAACTGGCCTCCATGGCACCCTGGAGAAATTGCACTGCTCTTGTGTTAGTATGAAGTAAGATATATCATGTAAGTATGAGTGGTTAGGTTGGGAGGCAGGTACACATTAAAATTAATGGCATTATTGTTTTTATATGTTTTAAGGGCTCATTTGGTTCTCTTCAATTATTGAATTATGCAATTATGTTAACATCATTTGGCAGGTTTATGCTGTTCTCTGATTGCCTTCATTAAATATTTTCTTATTGCCCTTTCCACCTATCACATGCCTGGTGAAGTGTGGCATTAAAACATTACACTGGCATTATTTGTGATGTGATCATTCAAAACATGTTTTTTAAATATTGGTTATGGATTGACAGCACCTATTTTTGTGCGATGGGAATATTTTGACCAAATCTACACACACACACACACACTATATACAGTATAAACTCCATGAAGAGATTTATCTTTGAGCTAATCAAACTCAAGACTGAAATTAAGCAATGTAACTATTTAGTCAAGACATGAAAGGTCTATATTTCTACTTCTGGACTTTTTCTACAATGGGAGTTGAAAAAGGGATGGTCAAAAGCTGTGTACCTCATATTTCAATCTGATAGTAAATACATGTGGTTAAATGATTTATTCAAAATGTTTTCACACAAGAAACACAATAGGACCTCTAACTCATGGGCAGCCCATAGAGGATTCAATTGTATTTCCTTCCACTATGGGTGGAAGGAAAGAAAACTGCTCAGTTCCCCCATCAACGCAGTCCGTGTTAATGGGAGAATGTCTCCTGCAGTTCTATTGTGTTCTGCCAGCAAGGGGGGGGGGCAGGGAGCCCTCACAGCCAGCAGAACGATGATTACTTATGGTGGCTATAGCACATGTAAAAAGTCCAACAGGGTGCCTGTACCTAAATTGATCAATGGGTCAACTCGGGTAGAATCAGCCTGTCCCTGCTGCACCAGCCAAATTTCAATCCACGTTTGGACAACTTTGGACTAAAGCTGGGCATACATGGTTCCGTTTTTTTTTTTTTTTTGCTTAAATATAGAAATAAAATACCTACTGATTTCCCCGACCATACATTTGATCTGCAAGCAGGTAATCTCCCCACTGTGTCACTGTATTCTGACAGGGGTACTTCCCTGACATCAGAATACAGTGAACAGTGCTGAAGTCTATTGGCTGCATGTGCATGTGCTGATCGAATGGAAATTTTCAAGTACAAACTTTCATGAGAAGTCAATCTATAGATCTACTCCTGAACAGTAAGGGCCATACTGTTGAAATGTGTATGGTTCCTTCTCAACTGGCTCAATTTTGATCCATGTATGGTCAGCTTTACATTGTGAGAAGGAACACCATAACTATGTAGCCCTGCAAAACAAGAAGAAGGGCCTGGAAATATAATGAGCACCTAACACTGGCATATATTGCATATACACACTATATATATATATATATATATATATATATATATATATATATATATATATATATATACACACACACACACACACAAGTTCTTCAAAATAGTAGCTCTCATGTACATGCCTTATACAAATAGGCTATACAATACATTTCTTTTAAGACATTATGGATAAATTATTAAAAGTGTTCTCTCTTGTTAAGGCTGCTTTGAGAAAAACATTTAAAGTTAAGGAGAGAAACTTTCTGGCAAGTGTTCCAACAGCTGCAGGCTGTACAGCTGAACTCATGTGCTAATGGAGTATGACGCTACCTGGTGGACTCTGTACACTTTACATATTGTGGAACATTAGTCCAGACACTTATCATTTAGAGTAAAGTACAAGTGCATGAAGTAAAGCTTTTATTTTTATAAGGAATTCATTGTCACCAGTGAATCAATTGTACTGTACTGAAGGTAATGAAATGATAATGAAAATTATAATAATAATAATAATCAGATTAATTCTGTGCCATCAGAAGAAAAGAATGTGGATTCAGGGAAAACTTAAATATAGACTGTTGTTTATATTTACAAGTAACAGAGGGTTGAATTTTACATTGGTAACTAAAAAAAAAAACATTAATGGCTGCAGAAAATAATTAAATGCCATGTAAATCTTTTTATAAAATATGGTATATCAATTTTGAAAAAAACTAGTGTTAGCCATCAAATAATTTCCTACATTGTGATCCTTTTTTAATCTAGGATGACAATTTAAATATATTAGTATGGCCTAAGGATTCTAAGAGATAACAGTTAAACCTGCATCCCCTGCTTTCCTGTGCATCTTAAGATTTTGTCACCTTGTGCACCCACTCTCTCTAGTGATCAATGCAGTGACCCATCTCTGGCGAAGCCTGAGTCACCCAGTGTTCCTGAGCTCAAGTGTCCACAAGCTCCTGCATTCCAGTGTTTCAGGCCTCATACACACGACCGAGAATCTCGTTGTAAATGAAACGTCGTTTTCCTTGACGAGGTTCTTGTCAGGCTTGGCGAGAATCTTGTCAAGCTTTCCTTGCATACACACTGTCAAGACAAAATCTTGTCGTTCTGAAACGCGGTGACGTACAACACGTACGACGGCACTAAAAAGGGGAAGTTTGATTCCACTGGCGCAACCCTTGGGGCTGCTTTTGCTAATCTCATGTTACTGCGTGTTAAGTAAAAGTTTGGTGAGAGACGATTTGCGCTTTTCAGTCTGTCACAGCGTGACGAATGTGCTATCTCCATTACGAACGCTACTTTTACCGAAGGTGCGCTCCTGTCTCATACTTTATTCTGAGCATGCGCAAGTTTCTAAGCAAACACACAAACGTGTTTCTCGTCGTAAACCAGCCCGACGAGAAACACGACGAGGAAATTAAGACTCCCGACGAGAAAAAAGAGAGCATGTTCTCTTTTTTTCTCGTCGAGATCCACGACAGTTTTCTCAATGGATTTGCCAGCATTTTTCTCAATGGATTTTGCAGAGGAAATCGGTTGGGTGTACGAGGCTTCAGAGTTTTTGTTTCTCTAGTTATTGACCTTGGCTTTGTGTCTGACTTAGCTTCCTTGTTGACTGACGTGACCATCAGTGTGAAATCTTTACTATTTCGTATTGCACTCTGGTTGGTTCTTTTCCTGGTCATGTTCCATCTGCACAGGTGTGCCTTACGACCACAACCTGGGAACTGTTTTACAGAGTCAGAAGTAGTAATCAGACAAGTCAAAATAAAAGCAGATAACATTACTGCTTTAAGTCTAGACCTCCAAGGATCAAAGGGCCTAGACTATGCATTCTTTAATGTACATATCAAATATCTCTAATCTTAAAACACTTATAGTAGGATGGGACTCTCACATCAGTGACACTCTCAAGGAGCTTAAAGTGATTGTAAAATCTTGTTTTTTTTCTATAAAAACAAAAAACATTGTATACTTACCTGCTTTGTGCAATGGTTTTGCACAGAGCAGCCTGGATCCTCCTCTTCTTGGGTTCCTCTTCTGTGCTCCTGGCTCCTCCCTCCTACTGAGTGCCCCCACAACAAGCAGCTTGCTCTGAGGACACCCAAACTGAGTCACAGATCCCTGTGTCCATTCAGACATAGATCTGAGGCCTAGCCCCTCCCCCCCTATCTCCTGATTGGCTGACTGACTTTGATTGACAGCAGTGTAAGAAAATCAGGAGGGAGAGTCTTGGACAGCCGAGACACTCCTGGACTTCACTGAACAGAGATTGGGCTCAGGTAAGTATTAGGGGGGCGGAGGGGGGCTGCTGCACACAGAATGCTTTTTATCTTAATGCATAAGATACATTAAGATAAAAAAAAATCTTCTGACTTTACAACCACTTTAAGGTTTAGATGTTTAAATACAGTCTACAGTGATTCAAATAAAAAAAAGAAAACAATAGATACAGGATATTGTTCATAAATACTGAGCTTCAGGAGAAGAGTGCTTGTGACCTGCACAGATTTTAGGTTATCAATAGCAAACAGAGTAGTTACAACCAAATATGTCTCTCCTGACTGTGATGGTTGAGAATCAAATTAAAGTTGTCAGCATCCTCTAACTCATCTTGAACCATTAAAATCAATAAAAATCCAACTCACTGTAGCCTCAAAGTCTCAGTATTCTGTCCAAGTAAGAGAAAGTTTCAGATGGAAGGCTATTAGGACAAATGTGAATGTAGCTTTGTGTTCCTTTTTCTTGCTGTTCCTGAAGTTCAAAATAACTAAACATTTTGGAAGACCATGCATGCTACTTCTGCATTAAGGATTATTTAAATAGTTAAAGAACTATGCAGCAATGCCTTTACACAAGTTTACTGGTATAGCGTACATTTCGAGTAAGTGAAGTTTTTATACATCCTTAAAGGAACACTAAAGGCTCGTTTTTTATTAGATCAATTGATTGCTGTAAGCTAGAGCATTTAAATATCACTTACCTCGTTTTTCCTTTTGACCTCCAAAATACAGTAATCCAGGTTTGAAAATGCCATTTCCTGTCTCCTCTTTTTGCTTTCCACCAGCATCTGAGACGTTTTGCATGGTGGATGGCAGAATGTGCTCACCCCCTCCCTATGACTACAGCCCTGCGTGAAGATGCTCTCTTATCCCTCACAGGCATGGAGGCTAAGCCTAATGGGATCTGTAGTTCCCATTAGGCCGTGATGTAGCAAGAATGAATGCGCACCGTAAACCAGGAAGTCAGTCAGAATAACGATTAAGGAGTGGCGGAGATGAATAAAACAGCTCGATTTCAGGTATTAAACTAGTTATAATGCAAAACATTACTTTTTACTTTATCAGATATTATCAGACTTTAATTTAAGAGGAAAATATTTTTGTCTTTACAACCCCTTTAAAGCACTCTGCTAAAAAGTAGAGGTAGCAGTAAAAAGATGTTTTAGCAATGTTTTTAAATTTCACATATTAACCTCCCAGTTCAACAAAGGAAAGGTAAAAAATGTTTTGCAGACATGTAAACATATATTTAATCTAAAATATATAAGAACATGTATATTTACTAAATCAGAGCATTATTTTATTGAAAGGTAGAAACTTACTACATCAATCACAGTTTTGCAATAGTTTGTATTATTCCTACTTGCTTACTTGGGCTTAAAGGAAATGTACATACAGTGGTTTCAAGGATTTTAGATGAACTTGTATGTATATATATTAAGATGTCATCAGCAATCATGTTTTATTGAAAAATTTCAAAAATGTTTTCACGTAGTTAGGTGATTGAAGTGAGCATACCTCCCTACTTCTTTAGTGCATCAGCTCCCATAACTCAGCACAATTGTGTAGCTAATGTGTTATGATAACATTTGTTAGGGTAGAGAACAATTGACTGGAACAACTTCTAATGCCAGACCCACAATAACAAAATATGAAAAAACAGTTTTGCAACAATACGAAACTCACAGAAATATTAATAAGGTAAATATTGCAAAAATTATTTAAAATGTGTGCTTGCAAAATAATTTCAGCTAAAAAAATAAAAATAGAAAACAATTTACATACCAAGATGGGCATTTTAGGGTGCCATAGATAAAATCAGGGATTAAATAAAAAACACTTTATTCAAAACATATTGCATAGATAAAACATATCACTGTAGGTAAACGCAGCGGTGGTCCATGCAAAAATATCTATTAAAATAATAGGTTATAAAAACGTTTGCTAAGAAAATATAACCATTCATATAAAGTTATTGTTTATATAACAAATCTAAACATCCGATACAGACGGTCTGTAGTTCTTCATGTTTCCAGATGCGTTTCATCAGGAAAATGTGCAACATGATAAAGTTTGCAGTTGGCAGTGACTCATAGGATCCCCTGAGTGGGTGCAACAAGTAAATGCAGTGTCAACCCTTTAGAAAATAAATTACTTGTAAAGTTTGTCAAATCACACACTTAATTTGATGTTTTTTGTTTGCACAACAGATTTTTATTAAGTAGTACATCTTCCTGATAAAGTTTATCAAGAAATGTTAAAGAACTACAGACCATCTGTATCAAATGTTTATATTTTCTGATAAAAATATGGTAAAGGATTTTGCAACTAGTTGTTTTAATGTGACATATTTTTAAACTAGGGGGGGGGCGCTCATGACATTATATTGTGTCACTCAAGGCACTCATGCCGTCCAAGGTAACCAAATACCAAACTTTTTGGGACATTTCCTGTTCAAATAAGTCATTTTCTACAGTGGTAATGCACTATTAATGGTATTTTCCCAAAGAGTCACCGTTGGGGGAGATACAGAGTTGCATTTAAGCAGAATAGTTTTCTTAGCATAATAAAGCAGGTAAGAAATCAGGAGTCTGGTGTATCTGGGTCTCTGGTCATCTTCCTGTATTCCAAATAGAGCTAGCTCTGGAGACTGAACCAGAGACAGCCCGAGGTGCTCATTAATGGCTTCAAAAATACCGCTGCCCAGAATTGTGCTACTTTAGAACATATGGTAATACGTCCCAGTGTCCAGTTGACACCTGTTAAATAGGGAATCCCTCTGGGGATACAACCTGTGCAGTCGCTGTGGTGTGTAGTACACTCTATTTAGAAACTTTGTTTGTATCAATTTATCCCTGGAGGAGATAACCAGCCCCGAACTATCCTCAAAGCAATCATTCCAATCCTCCCTCTCCAATGTGGGGATATCAGTTTTCCATGCTTCCCAGAGCCTCTCCAACCTGGGGGAATCCAAGCTGAGCAGCGACAAGTAGAGGGAAGAGAGGCTTGGACAGTGATTCCTGAGCTAAAAGCTCCTCTATGGGGTCCATGGACATGGCAATAGGCTCCGGAAACTGGGCTCTAGTTGCATGATGCAGTTGGTAATAACAGAAATACATCCATCTAAACAAATTAAATTTGGTTGAGAGGTCCTTATATGTCAATATTGTCCCTGCCAGCATAATATCCCGAAGGGACTTAACCCCATATTTCGCCCAGACCTGTGGGTCCAGAATAGTATGGAAGTGTGGGAGATTAGGGTTAACCCATAATGGTTGAAAGGGCGACCAAGTGTTCTGTCTGTGAAATCTCTTCCTAACAACCACCCACACTCTAAGAGTCATCCTCGTCAGCTGCGGAAGATCAGCGTAGGCCCCACGACCCCTATATACTAAATTCCCCAGGTCACTGAGGGAGCCCAATATGGCCGCCACAAGGCACACAGCTGCGTTGGCTCTAGAGCGAACAAACCACCAGCTGACCGAAAGTAGTATGGCCGTGGTATACCTGGAAATTGGGTAATGCCAATCCCCCCACCTCACAGGAAGACACAGAATGAATCTTGCCAAGCGAGGAGTGGAACCCCCCAAATAAAGGCTCCAATGCAACTTTCCAGGTCTTTAAAAAATGCTCTCGGAATCCATACTAGGGAGATTCTAAATTAGTAATTGAACTTTGGGAGAAACACCATTTTTAGAAGATTATTGTGCCCCAACAGATTCAGTGGCAGAGTCCCCCAGGAGGCACACCTAGCTGTCAGCTGTAGTAGCACGGGATGCAGGTTAAGTTCATAGAAATCAGTGGGGTCACAACTTATTTGGATGTCCAGATATTTATAACTATGGACCCACCGCAACTGGATAGCAGCCTCAGTAGCTTGTGACAAGGGGTTTAAGGGAAAAAGTACAGATTTTGTCCAATTAATTCGAACACCCGAGAAGCGACCAAACTCATTGAAGATCACCAGGGTGGCCCACAAGGAGGAGTCCGCATCATGCAAATACAACGACACCTTCTACTCCAAGGGGCTGATCCGCAGCACCTCCACCTGCTGGGACACCCTAAGTAAGATGGCCAGAGGCTCCAGCACCAGGGCAAAAAGGGTGGGAGAGAGGGGGCACCCCAGGTGCGTGCCACGCTGCAGCGGAAAACTTGTAGACCCTACCATTAGTCCGTATACAAGCCGAGGGGCTTTGATAAAGTAATTGCAGCCAGCACAGGAATTGAGGAACAAAACCATATCTGCCCAGTAAATCCCAAAGGAAGCCCCACTCAACTAAGTCAAATGCCTTTTCGGCATCCAAAGAGGCAATGAGCCCAGAGCCCATGTAGCGAATATGCATGTAGGATCTAGGTCCTCAGGGTCCACCATACTTTGAGGGGCAGCACCCACCCTCCAGAGGGCCAACATGGAACGCAGAGTAGGTATATAACACAGCCTCTGTCCCCCAGATCGAAACACAAGAAGTGGATAGGAGCCGCTGGCAAACTGTTATGTAAGAAGCAGGACCTATTCATTTCAGGGAGGGCAGAAACTCCAACCACGAGGTAGCATCCCTGGGATTGGTAAAGAACCAAACTATCTCACCGTCGACCACTCTCAGTTTCACCGGGAAAATAATTCTATATCTAATCCCCTTCTCCCTCTTGGCCGCCTTGACCGCATAAAACAATCTCTGTTGCTTCTGAGTTTCCACGGTGTAATCAGGGAACAGGAGCAGCTTTGTATTTTGGTAGGAGATCTCCTGCACCGCTCATGAAGCCCTCAGAAGCTGATGACAAAAACACACACACACACAAACACAAATATTCACACATTTTTCCAAAACTAAAATAATACATTTTGGCTTGAGTTGCAATTTGAGTACCAGCCTACAATACCTTTTCATCAACAGGTCCATTTTTAGCTTCCAGTGCTGTGATACGTTTGACAGTTACTTCATCATGCAATGCTGTACCCAAATTAGCATTATATCTTTTTTTGAGAAAGGGCTTTATTTTGGTGGTATGTAATAACCACTGTTTTTTTTTTTTACTTTTTACTATACAAAGTAAAAAACAATTGTGAGTATCGTTTCTCGTCCAAACCCCCTGAAATTACCATTTTTGGAGACACCCCAAGGTGTTCTTATTTGTTTTCAACAATGGAGTTAAAATATGGAGCTTTGTAATGATGCACAAGATACAGTGCATACCGATCATAGAAAGAGGGGGGAGGAGATAAAGTGGTTAATGTACAAGTCACATAGTACAGTGGTTCTCAACCTTGTCCTCAAGTACCCTCAACAGGCCATATTTTGGGAATTTCTCATAGATAAAATAGCTGCCCAAAATACCAAGTCATTGATTCTGCTTTAAAGCACCTTTGCAAGATCATGGAAAATCTGCAAACATGGCCTGTTGGGGGTAATTTAGGACAGGGTTGAAAACCACTGACGTAGTGGAAATGGGAAGGAGGTTAATGTACGTACAGTATGTGTGACTTATAAATATTGCCTTTACAATATCTTATTTCATATTCATTTTTCTGTAGTCACCTGACAGTGAACGATGGGGGCGAATAAATAAAACTGGAGAGTGCAAAATCTGTTGCAGCTATGCATGGAAATCGGCTTCCAGATTTTATTGTCGAAGCCTAATTGAACAAGCTGAAATTAAAAGCTGTTGGCTGCTGTGCACAGCTGCACCAGTTCTAATAAATCTTCCGCTACATGTGTCTTGATGCTTTGTATAGATATCTCTCTGATGAATGATTAAAAAAAGAGGACATGGCTTAGCATTGTCAGATTTCAGATTTCAGATTTCAGATTTCAACCCAAAATAAACACATGTGCAATAGAATGCTGCAGGTAGAGATTCTTACTTAACTATAATTGCATAAATTTAATTGCAGATTCCTGGCGCTGACAATGAAAGGGGATAAGTAATTTCAATGAAAGCTGATCCCCATTGTCAGCCCAGGACAAGAAAAGTAGTATAAAAGAGGGGAACAGCAGTATAACTAGGTAGTTTATTATTACATTATACTGAGATAACTGAACATAGGTAGGAGTGTTTGCTGTTAGTTAGGTGTAGCATTTTAGTGTACTCAATTCCCAAATCAATGCCTTGGGAAAAAAATGCAGACTCAGATCATAATTAATATGAGTAATTCTCATAAAAAATCTCTCATTAAAACAAATCTGTTACTTTAAAGTATTCAGAATCCTATTTGACACTTTTTACAGTTTGATTTCATAATCTGGTGCACAACTTTGCACGGGTTTAACCCTTTCACTACCAGGCCTTGTGCTCCATTTTTACCCTCAGATGGACAGACCATTTTTGCAATTTTTGCAATTTTTCCTTACACAAAAATTTAAATATACAAATTTCTCTAACAATCTGAATGGTTTAATGTTTCCCTTACAGCTTTCAGAATTTGTGAAAGAGCCCCAAAACTATATATTTTCTGAAAGAGTATGACCTCTAAAATAAAAAGAAGGTGCTACTTATTTTTTAGACCCGGCGGTCATTGGGCAAATGTTTATTAGACCAATATATTTGCAAAAAAATACAATAAAACCATTATTATCAGATAAAAACACAGCTAATTTTACAAAATTCCTGCTAAAACCCTACTAAATATAAAAACTTAACCTGTTTGGTGGTAATAAATAACACATTTTTTTACATTTTTACATTGCGCCTTTTTGAAAAATTGTGAAAATCGAACGTACGCAAAAATATGAAATATCCAAATTTCTCTAACAATCTGAAGTTTTTATTTTTTCCCTTACAACTTTCAGAATTTGTGAAAGACTCCCAAAACCATATATTTTCTGAAAGCATATGACCTCTAGAATAAAAGAAGGTGCTCCAGTTTTTTTTTTTTACAAAATTCCTGCTAAATCCCTACTAAATATAAAATCTTAACCTGTATGGAGTTAATAAATAACAAAAAAAAAAGTTACATTGCGCCTTTTTGAAAAAAGGTGAAGTCAAACATACCCCAACATTTCTCTAAAAATCTGGAGGTTTTAATTTTTCAGCTTTCAGAATTTGTAAAAGACCCCCAAAACCATATATTTTCTAAAAAAGAACATGGCCACATTGGCCAGTAGAATAAAAAGAAGATGCTATACTATACTTTCAGGGATCATTTCTGCAGGATTCAAAGGGAGAAATGTGCTCGAAAGTGTCCAAACTCACCTTCCACAATGATGAATTTTCGGGTTCTTGTCTCATTAGGACTCCTGTTGGCAGTGTTGCTCTATGTAGGTGCTGCCACCATTTGATGGCTTGTTCATCTTTCTAGGTGGAAAGATGGCAGCAGGGAATTCATTCAAAGTGGAAGTAAAAAAAAAAAAGATGGTGCTACTAATTTTTAAACAGCACAATATTTGCGCAAATGTTTATCAAATCAATATTTTTGCAAAAAATACACTAAAATCATTAATAGTGTACATAACACAACATAAAAAACCCTGCTAAATTGCCACTAAAGCATCGTTCACATGTGGCAAACTAAAGTGTACTCCCATGGAGGGCCATGTTTACCCACACAGGGATGCACAGATGTTCGATGAATCCCCATTAGGGATGAGCCCGATGTTCAAGTCAAACATAAGTTCAACTCAAACATCGGGTGTTCGCCTATTCGCCGAATAGCAAACATTTTGGGGTGTTCGCGGCAAATTTGAAAGCCGTGGAACACCCTTTAATTGTCTATGGGAGAAATCAAAAGTGCTAATTTTAAAGGCTGATATGTATGGTATTGTCATAAAAAGTGTTTGGGGCCTGGGGCTTGCCCCAGGGGACATGTATCAATGCAAAAAAAGTTTTAAAAACTGGTGTTTTTTCAGGAGCAGTGATTTTAATAATGCTAAAAGTGAAACAATAAAAGTGAAATATTCCTTTACATTTTGTACCTGGGGGTGTCTTTAGTATGCCTGTAAAGTGGCACATGTTTTCCCATGTTTAGAACAGTCCCTGCAAAAAATTACATTTCTAAAGGAAAAATGTAATTTAAAACTACTCGCGGCTATAATGAATTGTCGGGTCCCAGCAATACAGATAAAAGTCATTGAAAAAAATGGCATGGGTTCCCCCCCAGTCCATTACCAGGCCCTTTGGGTCTGGTATGAATATTAAGGGGAACCCTGCACCAATTTAAAAAAAAGGGGAACCCCGTACCAAAATGTAAAAGATTTTTTTGCGTGGGGTCCCCCCAAATTCCATACCAGGCCCTTCAGGTCTGGTATGGATATTAAGGGGAACCCTGCGCCAATTAAAAAAAAAGGCATACGGGTCCCCCTCAAAATCCATACAGGGCAACCTAGCAGGCTGCAGGAAAAGAGGGGGTGAGAGAGCACCCCCCTCCTGAACCGTACCAAGTCTGTGACCCCCAAAGCACCTTGTCCCCATGTTGATGGGGACATGGGCCTCATCCCCACAACTTCTGCCCGGTGGTTGTGGGGGTATGCGGGGGGCTTATCGGAATCTGGAAGCCCCCTTTAACAAAGATCCCAGATCCTGTCCCCCCCTATGTGAATTGGTAACGGGGTACTTTGTACCCCTACCATTTCACAAAAAAAGTGTCAAAAATTGTAAAAAACACAGGAGACAGCTTGGGACAAAAAAATAGGTGGGAAAGAATGTACAGTTTGCATCTTCACCAGGGTCAGTTGCTTGACAGGGGTGAGCCAGTTCATTTCAGGTGAAGTCACACCAGGCCCACTGTCAGATGGTTATCTACCACCTCGATGATTCCCTGCTCACCGAACAACCAGGCACATCACCAGCAGATCTAGACAGGTTGAGGATAGTGTTCAGCAATCTCAACATGCTCATAGCTGAGCATAAAGTGGAAGGCCCAGCACACTATTACCTTCCTATGTGTCACTCTGGACACGCGTGCCATAGCCTACCCCCCCCCAACAAACTAGCCTGTACCAGGACAGTTATCCATGACTTCAATCCTAACTAGAGATGCTGAACTTCGTGATGAGGATTATTCCTCAATGATGGTCCTTTATATCACAGCTTTTAGTTTTTCTCACACCAGTGCAAGATCCAGACTCAGTTCTTAAACTAGACCAAGCAGCATTAGCAGACTTAGCTATGTGGGACAAGTTCCTCACCATCTGGAACGGCATTTCAATGTTCATCCCGGAAGTGTCAGCCCAGCCACCACGGGTGGTCACCGATACCGCAGCCTCCACAGGCTTTGTGGACATTTTTCGGCTGCCCCATGTTTGCTGAACCATGGCCCCCAGAAATTCTCTTAAATTTCTGCTTTCACCCAGTCTTCATCACTCTTCGAGCTGTATCCCTTTGTTCAGCTGCCCAAGTCTGGGGCAACACTTGAACAGGACAGACAGTGCTCTTCACCACAATCAGGCCACGGCCGACATCATTAATAAAGTAGATCCAAGTCACTACCCATCATGTCCTTCCTGCGCAGGCTCGCACAGCGGTCACCAGTTTAATGTCTTCTATAGATATATTCCAGGCAATTTCAAAATCACAACTGATGCACTGTCCCATTTCAACCTTACTTTGTATTACCAGCAGGAGCCTGGAGCTGACCCAACAACTACTCCTGTCCCACCCTGGTCGTTGCTGACGATGGACTGAAGTCACATCTCGCCAACGCAGCCCAGCTCATTAACCACTCCTTGGCATGCAGCACACTGAAGGCCTATTGCACTGCTTGGAACACTTACCACAGGTTTTTGACCTCTTGCCCCGGAGCAGCAATAGGTGATGTTAGACATGTCCTAGCCTACATATTGCCACATACAGCTGGCCCTTTATCACAATACTATCACACTATACCTAGCCAGCATCCAGCATTTCCTGTCCTTAAAGGACCCCAGTACACCGTCAGTATTCCCAGGCAATCAAGTCCCTCCAGGGCATACAGAAGCACCAACCCATGGGAAAACCCATAGGCAAACGCCTACCTATCACAAGTGCCCTCTTCAGGGACATGTCTAAAGTCCTTACTTGTTCGCCATTTGGGGATTTGCCCAGCCTAGTCATCCAGGCGGCCATCTACGATTTTCCTATGACCTAGTGAATTTACAGTCAGTGGCTCTGGCAGTCAGACACTGCTCCGACGCCACCTGTCTCGCTTTCCAAACCATTACACCCTTCATCTCACAGTCTGCAAATGCAACAAACTGGTCCCAGGGTTGACATCAACCTGTTTCAGACTAGCAACTCCTGGTGCCCAGTGATGGTGCTCGACCGACTCCTGTCCCATCTACCCAGCCAATCTGATGGTAGCTCATTGCTACTCTTTCTAACCAGCCCCCTGAGTGGCAGCCAATTTATCAAGCATGTCAGGAGCAACTTGGTCTTCAACCCCAGTCAGTCCTCCGGATATTCCTTCTGGATTGGAGAAGCCTTACAACGTAATAAAGAAACTAGGCCAATGGAAGTCTGCTTGTTTTAACACATACATCCCAAATCCTCAGGAAGAAATGGCACAAGCCTTTACCAAGCTGGCTCAATAACCACAAGAATCAATTAAGAGTTATTCCCCTATCTGAGTATTTTGTCCCCTTTTCGTGGCATACCGACCAGACCAACAAGGCACACTTCAGGTCTATTTATGTTGTAAATCACGTTGCGTGTTCATGTGATCCACATCTCTCTCAGTCATAGAGCTACCACCATAAATAAGAAGATCAGTATGGTGGCCTGAATTTATGGGAGGAGCCTGAAGGGTATTTAAGCAGCCCACTCGCCTATGCTTTTTGTCAGTTCAGTGCATGATATCCTCCCACCCTTCCCTTTTTCTAGGCACTTCTCAGCACATCCTTCTTCATAAATTACCCATTACTTATCTTGGGTATGCCCCCTTTTCTTGGTCTATTTATGTTGCAAGTCTTGTTGCGTGTTTATGTGATCCACATCTCTCTCCGTCATAGGGTCATGACCATAAATATAATATAAACATTCTATCCATATATAAAATCCTACACGAAACCCCGCCCCTAACGGAACTTACACATAGCTATATGAAAAAAGGGTCTCATATATTACAACGTCCAATTTCATTACTGGATTGGGGGAAAATATGGGACTCTACGTCAAAAATCTCACACTGTGTAGTGCAGAGGGAAACTGCCTTTAAAATCTTGTAATTTTGGTACAGGACCCCGGACTTGTTGCACGCCCGTGACCTCACCCTCTCTAAGCTCTGTTGAAGATGTAACAAATCTGTAGGTTCCCTTTTTCATATTTTTTTGGAAATACCCTCTCATTGGCCCTTTTTGGATTAAAATTCAAGAGCTCCTACAAAAGTTATTACCTATTTCTATACCTTTATCGCCTATACATTTCCTTATGAGCCTGCCTCTCCTGGGATTATCTAAAGCATCGCGGAAACTTATGTCCTTTATTCTTTTGGCCGCAAAAAGGGTATCCCTAGGCTTTCCACCTCCCCTCCCACAATCCATCATGTTATTTTAATAATGGCTAATACACATAGGATGGAACATTTGACCACTAAGATAGAAGACACAGTACCTCTCTTTAATAAAATATGGAAACCATAGGACGATTCAGAGTTTCCACTTGAATCTGAAAATATTCATGATACTTGACTCCTGTACTATGTTTTCTTTTTCTTTTTTCTTTTATTCTGAGCTAATAATTTTTCTCGTGTTATGTTTGCCATAGGATACGGTATGTTAAATATGCTTTGATGATCCCATGTTGAAAAATGTTTCACCTGAATGTACCTGTATCCATGATGTGTTATACATATGATTGTTCGCTCTGCTCTGTACTTTCAAAAGTTGAAATGCCTTATCTTTTGTATTACATTGTAAGATGTTCACAAATAAATAAATCTATATATATAAAACTCAACGTGTGTGTGTATGTATGTATGTATGTTCCAGCATCACGTCGAAACGGCTAAAGATATTAACATGAAACTTGGCACACATGTTACTTATATGTCAGCAACAAACATAGGATAGGTGGTTTAACCCTTACCTACCCCCATTTGCCATGGTCAGGGTTTTTCTTTAAAGTCCCATTCAACTCTATGGGAAATACATGTTACTTCATAACTTCCAAACGGCTGTACATATTTCGATAACACTTGGTCACATGTTACTTATATGTCCACTTAAACTATAGGATAGTTAATTTATCCCTTAACTACCCCCATTTGTGAGGGTCTGGGTTTTTGTTTAAAGTCCCATGCAAATCAATGGGAAATGTATGTTCCCACATAACTTCTGTACGCCTGGAGATATTTCAATAATACCTGGTACACATATTACTTATATGCCAAATAAAAATATATGACAGTTAAATTAACCCTTACCTACACCCTTATATAAAAGATGGGTATATTTATATTACTATGATTTTCCTCCCCAAAAGGTTAAGATAGGAAGACCGGGCAACGCCGGGTATTCAGCTAGTAAATGAATAAATAAACATTCTCAAAATTACTTCCCTTGCATAGATACACAAAACATGCACTATTTGTTTATATTAAAACGAGTATCTGTAATGTAATAGCTCTTATTGAGAAACGGCCACTATGGATGCAACCCTGTACAAGGTTTTATACCAGTGAATAAGTCATTAATGCTCACTGTGCTACAATTCTCATCATGCAATAGAATTGAAGTCATGAATTTGCTGTTAGTATGGGTGGAATTGGAAGTGGGAAGGCATCTGTTGCAAATAGGCATTTATATGGGCAGAATTGGGGTGGCTATGAGGCTGTTGTGAATGGATGATAATGTAGATAAGCTTTATGGTAGGAATAAATCCATTGTAAGTGAATAGTGCGTGGGTGATTTGCTAAGAAAACCAATATCTGCAAACTAACGTAAAGAGCAATGTAATTACAACCAATGGGTATAGTGAGGTATAGTGGTCATAGCTGCCACCGGTCATACAGGAACACAATGTACTGTTCACCGATTATTCATCTTGGGATTCCTGTGTTGGTGCTTTACTCTATGACAAAATCAATTTTCACTAAGGTAAATACTTTGCATAACTTTTCTGTCCAGAGTTCAGCTTCACAGTAAAACCTTGGTTTGAGAGTAACTTGGTTTGAGAGCGTTTTGCAAGACAAGCAACATTTTTTTTATAAATGTTGACTTGATATACAAGCGATGTCTTAATATGAGAGTAGCGTCATGTCACAACTGAGTATAAAAGAGAAGAGAGGTGCCTCTAAGTGTAGCAATATGGTTACATTTAATGAAGGTACAACATTTAGCAACACAATGCTACACATAGAAGCGCCTCTATACTCTGTAGCTCCTGCTGGATTCTGCTTCTAATCCCCTTGTGGAGGCTTCCATTTGTGGATGGACATTTTTTAGTTACACAACATATCACATTGCTATAATCTTTTTATAGGGACTAGAAACTGAAGGACCTGTGAATAAATGGTTGCGGAACAAATCATTTGAGTTTCTATTATTTCTTATGGGGAAATTTGCTTTGATATATTTAAGTGCTTTGGATTACAAGCATGTTTCTGGAACAAATTATGCTCGCAATCCAAGGTTTTACTGTATGTTTATTAGGCTCTGGCAGATGGTGAACGTTACATGAAGGCCCCAAAGGGTTTCTGCACTTAACTAATTCTGTAATTTTACAGGCTATTTTGGATTACTTTTAAGGTCACTCTTTTTTGTGACTTGTCCATGTAGTAATATGGTGGGGGGATTCCTTTTTTTTGCAGATCCTGTGTTTCACAAAGACTGAAAACTATGAGGTAAAAAAACAATCTATAGCTGTACTGGCACTGCAGAACAGCCAAACAGTAAAATACTTCTGTAGAAGTACCGTACAGCACTCATTAAAATACAGAATTAAAAAAAAAAAAACAAGTATCCTACAGTAAGCTCTTATTGTTTATAGTGGTCATTCTGCTTCTGTATCAAAGACATTAAACATTTAGGGAGATGAAGAGGTGAATATACTCTCTGTCAGAATAATTACATGTTTTTCAACAATTCTCACTGAAATACAGAGTAAAATACTATAGTTTTATTCTAACTTTAGGTTTACATCTGCATAAGGATAGCAAATGCATCGCTCTAATCCTCTCCATTTTGTCATATTTATGGCAGCCAAGTCATCATTGTGGCTAACTAAACAATAAAACCATATGTACATCTGATGCCTAAATAAGGGGAAAGTTTATCCTATCTGTTTCTTGATCTGCATGTCACTAAGTATATTGATTACATGCCTTGTTATGCAAAATAGCAATGACAACTTTGTGAAAGGCAAACAAACCAGGCATTATTGTGGATGCAATTATCTCCCAGGTGCAGCACAGGAAGGTTCAGTTGTCACTGCATCTATTGATAGCACCTATAATTTTGAGCAATTGAAGGCACAACAAAATATGTAATATGGCAGTAAAGAGAATAAAAGTGACCATTTCTTCTGGATGCTAAAGTAAATTCTATCTCATTTTAAAAACGTGTTTGACATTTGTTTTTAAAAGTACATGCATATTTTATATCTTTCTTTGTCTTTTGTTGGTTCATACATTTATAGAAACTGGAAAAGGTGACGCAGAGCTAACACTGCAATGTAATATTCATTATTAACAAATTTCTGAAAAGTCAAGGTCGACTGAAAAGAAGAAAATACTGCATATCCATGTCTCCGTTGGCATTTTGGATACAGAAAAGTAGAAAAACAGAGATTATTCAATACTTTTATAAGACAATAAATGTAATCTAAATCAACATACTTGTGATCTTACTCTTTTAGGGAACATGTGGTGAGTCCATAAACAGTCCGATGTTTACATAGTCTAACAAGCAGTCAGTGAATTTCACCTCTGTAACTACAGGCACTCTGAAGCTATTAATCCTCAGGCCGCGTACACACAATCGGTTAAAGCGATGAGAACAGTCTGATGGACCGTTTTCATCGGTCCAAACCGATTGTGTGTGGGCGCCATCAGTTATTTAACCACCGGTTAAAAAAAGCCAACTTGTTTTAAATTTAACCGATGGATTCCTAACCGCAATGAAGTGCTCAAGTTATTTGTCTCAGCAGCCCATTCACCCTCACCTTATTAGCAGGGACTCTGCAGCTTTCCAGCCTCTTGATATCTAATGTAAGAAAAGTGCAGGTGTGCTGGAAAATAGAAGCAGGGGGCAGAGAGAGACAACTTGACAAACTTCAGTGTTTTTACTGTGAATTGTAAGGCTCCATTCACATCTCCGCGACAAGCAACGGCGCGTACGCGGCGTATTTTGCCGCGGATAGTGTATCTTTTTTTTTCAAATTCTTCCCATTGCTGTCAATGGGCGAACGACAATGTCGCCTGAAAAAAAGGGTCCGGGACTTTTTTTCAGGCGACAGGCATGCGGCGTCTGAGATGTGAACCATCTCCATAGACAGCAATGGGAATTTCCCCCTCTAGCGGCACAAGCATCCGGCGTCGGGCGTTTTGTCGCCTAGATGTGAATGGAGACTAAGGAAGAATTGCTCAACAATGTTTGCAGCTACAGTGATAAGAGATGACTTGTCTGAAAGCTACTTTACTGCCACTTGCTGACCAGGCCTTTTCTGGAACTTTGATACTTTTTGCTCCAAAATTACTTAAAACCCCCAACATTTTTATATATTTTTAGCAGAGACTCTAGAGAATAAAATAGCAATCAATGCAATATTTTATGTCACACTGTATTTGCACAGTGGTCTTTGAAACGCAAGTTTACACTTTAATGAATTAAAAAAAAAACAATAGGTTCCCAAATTTTCTCCATAGGCAAAGCTTTAATTTGTTTGTTACAGGTTACATGTTTAGAGTTACAAAGGAGGTCTAATGCTAGAATTATTGTTCTCACTCTGAGGATCATGTGTAGTTTGAACACCGTTTACATATCCAGGTGCGACATACGTATGCGTTTGCTTCTATGCGAAAGCCCGGAGAGATGGGGCACTTTCATTTTTTTTTTCTTTTTTTTCTTTTTACCCTTTCCCTTCATTTTCTTTTTTTATCACTTGTATTTCTATTACAAGGAATGTAAACATCCCTTGTAATAGAAATAAACATGACAGGTTTTCTTTATACCAAAGAAACGTAAGTGACATCAGTGGTTATGCCGGTCCTCCAACAGCATAGAGACTTCCTGCCTAGACATCAGCTGAATCATATTGCTTCTGGGTTTACCAATGGCTCCAGTAAACCTGGAAATGTCCGGGAAGCGGCGGGAGGGGGGCACCTTTCCCGTCACCTCTAAAAGTGATTCCACAATGAATGCACTGCTGGGATCACTTTTATCAGATGCCAAATCGCCAAGAAATAAAAATGATAAAAGGTTATGGCAGTTAGTTTCTGCCATAACCCCGGTATTAAACATCAAATGATGTCAGCAAGTGGTTAAGGATATGTAATAAATGTCTATTGTGGTCACAGATTTTATCCTGGAGTACTGAACTTCTAAAAGCACAGATGATGAACATTAGCAGCTAAGACTTAATGAGGCTAAATGAATCGCTAAATGAATCGCAGCTTACCAATTCCTTAAAAAAAATAATGGGCCAGATTCAGGTACAAATTCATCGGCGTAACGTATGTCATTTACGTTACACCGCCGCAAGTTTTCAGCGCAAGTGCTTGATTCACAAAGCACTTGCCTGTAAACTTGCGGCGGCGTAGCGTAAAGCCGTCCGGCGCAAGCCCGCCTAATTCAAATGGGGCGTGTATCATTTAAATTAGGCGCCTTCCAGCGCCGAACGTACTGTGCATGCTCCGTTTTGAAATTTCCCGCCGTGCTTTGCGCGAAATGACGTCGCACCGACGTAATTTTTTGAACGGCGACGTGCGTTACGTCCTTTCCTATTCCCGGACGTCTTACGCAAAAAAAAAAAAACAATTAAAATTCGGCGCGGGAACGACGACCATACTTTAACATGGGCTGTCTATTTTTACACCACCTAAATAGCAAGCGAAACTTTATGACGGGAAAAGCCGACTAGCGACGACGTAAGAGAATGCGACGAATGCGCGTGCCTTCGTGGATCGCCGTAAACAGCCAATTAGCATACCCGACCCGGAAAACGACGCAAACTCCACCCAGCGGGCGCCGAAGTATTGCATCCTAAGATCCGAAGGCCTACGAAGCCGTACGCCTGTCGGATCTTAGCCAAATGCCATCGTATCTTTGTTTGAGAATTCAAAATAAAGATACGACGCGGCAAATTTGAAAGTACGCTGGAGTATCAGCAGATACTCCGGCGTACTTTTTCTGTGAATCTGGCCCAATGTTTTTATCCTTTTTCTTTTTTTCGATCAGACAATCTAGGCAGTAACACTCTTCCCGTCTTAGGGTGGCTCTATGGGCCAGATCCTCAAAAGAGATACGCAGGCGGATCTGCTGTTCCGCCTGCGTATCCCTGTTTCTATCTTTGGAACTGATCCACAGAATCAGTTTCCAAGAGATAGACAGAAGATCCGGCAGGTGTAATAGTTTTACACTGCCGGATCTTAAGATGCAGTACCGCGACCGCCGCTGGGGGCATTCATCGTCTAAATTACGCGTCGGGTATGCTAATGAGGAGTTACGTCGATCCTCAAAGCTTTTTCGTCGCCGCTACGTTAGTTTCCCGTCGCTTAGTTACACTTTTGTAAAGCAGCCCTACTTTTACACAGCAGGCGTACTACTGTGTAAAGTATGGCCCTCCTTCCCGCGTCAATTTTTTAAATTTTACGTCGATTGCGTAAGCCGTACGGGAATATACGGAAATACGCTACGCGCCGATCAAAAAATGATGTCAAGTCGCGCAAAGCACGTCAGGAAATTTGCGTCACAAGCATGCGCAGTACGTCCGGCGTGGGAGCGCGCCTAATTTAAATGGGACTTGCCCCATTAGATTAGGAACGCCTTGCGCCGGGCGGATTTGAGTTACACCGCCGCAAATTTCCAGGTAAGTGTGTTGTGGATCGATACCTAACTTAGGAAATTTGCGGCAGTGTAACTTAAATCTGTTAAGTTACGTTGCGCTGCGGGGCTGTGGATCTGGCCCTATATATTTATTAAAGTGGAAGTAAGCCCATCGATGTAACACTTAAAAAAAACGGTTAACATTCCCGGCATGCCGGGAATGCTAACTGCACATTGGTTGTGCTCTCAACCAAACTTTTAAACCATCCAATGGCTGGTGTCATAACTGATCACATGTGCAGCTTCATGGCAGTTGAAGATTGAACAAAGGCCAAGATGGCAGCTTCCTTGGCTGAAAAAGATAGGAGGGTTTACAACCGCTTTAAGGAGCAATAGAGACACCCTTGGACAGAAGCATTGTATAGAGATGGTATTGTTAGATGTACTAGTAGATTTATTATTACTACTATAGATACATTTTAAGAATTTTGTCACCCAATGGAGAGGCGAGACTGGTGCAAACCGTAGCCAGAATACGATCAGGAGGAATCACAGGAACCAGAACCGACTGCATCTTGGAAGTGGAGGGAAATTGTCGTGACAAGGCATCAGCCCTTACATTCTTAGTACCTGGTAAGAATGAGACAATGTAATTAAAACTTGAAAGGAAAAGAGGCAATCCTGCCCTTTTGGGGGAGAGGCGTTTATCCTCAGTGAAGAATGTAAGATTCTTATGGTCAGTAAGAATGAAAACCGGCACATTGGTTCCCTTGAGCAGATGTCTCCATTCTTTCAGGGCTAAAATGATCGCCAACAGCTCTCTATCACCAATCGGGTAATTGCACTCCACCATGTACGCCGTCGTAAGTCCTAATCTGGGCCATCGTTTCTATGCGACTGATTCTTAGAATCAGTTACGCATAGATATCCATTAGATCTGACAGGCGTAAGGCTCTTAAGCTGTCGGATATTAAATGTAATTTTTTTTTTTTGCCGCTAGGTGTCGCCTCCGGCGGTTTTCCCGTCGAGTATGCAAATTAGCTAGATATGCAAATTCCCGAACGTATGCGCTGCAGTGAAGTTACAACGTTTACGTTAGGTTTGCGTGGCGTAAAATTGCCCCTGCTATATGAGGGGCAACCAATGTTAAGTATGGCCGTCGTTCCCAGCGTCGAAATTTGTAAATTTACACATTTTCCGGTGGAGACAGGTAATGCGCTGCGCTGGATGGACATCTCATCGCTGGATCCTGGACCTGGATGAAGGAGATCTTCTCATCGCTGGACCCCGGAGAGGAGATCACCCATCGCAGGATACCGACAGCATTGGAGCGGAGAACAAGAGTGGATTACCACCGCTGGAATCTTTTTTTTTTTTTAATAAAGGACTTTCCCAACGGTGTCTGTGTTTTTTTTTTACAATTGTTACACTTTCTTTGTGAAATGGTAGGGGTACAATGTACCCCATTACCAATTCGCATAGGGGGGGCCTTGGATCTGGGGGTCCCCCTTGTTAAACCAGAGTTCCACCCTGAAAAATAAAATTTCCACCAAAAATCTAAAAAAGAAAAAACTTACCCTAAATAGCTGTTGCTATGTGGAAGTGCCGAATCTGCCTCTTCATCTTCCGTGGTAGATTCTCTTCCTCGGTTTCTTCTTGTGAATGGGGTGCGCTGCATTCTGGGAACTGTGTGTATCCCAGAAAGCAGCCGGCCCATTCACAAAGCGCCGAGCTGCTCGCGCATGCGCAGTAGGAAACAGGCAGTGAAGCTGCATGGCTTCACTGTCTGTTTCCCTTACCCGGTGGTTGTGGGGGTCTGCGGGCGGGAGGCTTATCAGAATCTGGAAGACCCCTTTAAAGTGGAGGTCCGTTCAAAAAAAAAACTACTAACATTAATAAGGACACTTACCCGTCCTAGTCGCCGCCGAGGCCGATCTTCGATCCTCTTGGAGCTGCCAGGATCGAAGATCAGCCTCGGGGTATGAGACCCTTGTCCCCATCAACATGGAGACATGGTGCTTTGAGGGGTCACAGACCCCCAAAACTTCCTCCCAATGTTAAGGGCATGTGGCCTGGTACGGTTCACACCCCCTCTTTTCCTGTGGCCTGCCAGGTTGCGTGCTCAGATAAAGGATCTGGTGTGGATTTTTGGGGGGAACTCCATGCCATTTTTTTTTAAATTCGGGGTGGAGTTCCCCTTAAAATCCATACCAGACCTAAAGGGTCTGGAATTGATATTTGGGGGGAACCCCATGTAATTTTTTTTTATTTGACGTGGGATTCCCCTTAATATCCATACCAGACCTGAAGTGCCTGGTAATTGAATTTGGGGGGACCCCCACGCATTTTTTTTTAATGAATGACTTTTCTCTGTATTGCCAGAAGCCGACAATTCATTATAGCCGCGAGTGGTTTTAAAATACAGGCAATACAGGCAATGTTCGAGTCGAACATGAGTTCCACTCAAACTCGAAGCTCATCCCTAGTTAGAATATAAGCATAATGATGTTTACTACTAAATGACTACACAAAAAGCAGTAATCTAAATATTAGCCGAACGCTCAGAGCTTTCACCTAATTAATGTTAGTTCTGCATAAACTTTTACAATACTTGTATCTGTAACATATTGACACACTTGTATCCAGACCATTTCCATAATAGTTCACTAATTGTGTAGAACATATAACCTATGGACTGGAACATGGAGAAGGAAACACATGTACTTTTTAATACTGTATATGTCATGAACAATGTAGTCTTGAAGTTTGTGTTTTATGTGGTTAGCATGTTTAGCTATCAACCTTTACTATCCGGAGTTAGTATGTTTAGCGATCAATCTTCTTCATCCTGTGTTATAAGATATTGACTTAAATGTTTATTTGCTTTTGTCAATGGTAATCTTTCATAATATTCATTTTTCCTGACAGTGAATGTGTCATAATAGAGATACAAGTGCTGTCACTGATAACTTGTTTAAGGAACCACTAGTTTTGCGGATGTCACCTTCATACTCTGTCTATATTTTAGTGAGTCACTGACCCAATATACAGTCAGTGAAAATGGAACTTGCAGAATGCAGAAATGTCAAGGTTGAGTATGACAGCCAAAGAACCAACAGTTTCCTAAAAAAAAATTTAAATCATCAAGAGTATCCATATTTCTATAAGAAAATGCCCATGGCAATTCACAATGTTTAGTCAACTTCCACTGTTTAGTCGACTTCCACTGTTTACTCTTCGTTAGCCTTACATCTCACCAAAGATAGCTATTTGTATATATGTATTGTATTGTATTTATTTAACACAATGGTTAATTTATTTTTTTAATTCTGGCACCCCGTTCCTGTTTTTTTTTCCCTGCCTAATTTTTGCATTATGATAACATATGCAACAATACCCTTTAAAGACTTATGATTGCAGTTGTTGATGTGTGTGTTTTGCAATATTAAAATCAGCAAGAAAACTACAAAAAGAAGGTAATGACCAGAACAGAATGTGCTGTACTTATAATTTATCTTGGCAATGTAAAATCTTTTTGCTAATAATACCTTTTCACTTGTGGAAACTGTGCAATCAAGATTTGTTTTGTTCAGCAGGCAAAGAAAAAAAATATCAAAGGAAAGAAAATGCTTTAGCATAATTTTACATAACTCATTTCTTTGATTTCTGACTTAGATTTATGTTTTAAACATCAGTTTACAGTGCCTACCTTGAAGTTTTATCTTTAAAATACAGTACTGGGTCAGTGTATAAAACATTTAAAGGTTTGCATACATGCAGAGTTTGAATTTTGCTTATAAAAATCAGTTCAACTACTCAAAGAAACTCACTGGAAATAAAATTCGAACCATTTAAATATTAGGCTTAACTAAATAAAATACTTGTTTTTTTATAGAACTGCAGAGAAATAAGAATGCCGTTTTCACTGTAAGATTAAAAAAGGAATTATATAATACTCAAATATTTTACTAATTTTGATTTAACTCATCGTTACTAAGCAAATGCAGGGAATAACTGCATTGCCAGGACAATAGCGATTACTGTTCATGCCCTCAACCTGCAGTTTCCTGTCCTCATTATCCCTCATTCAACTATTGTTGTTGCTGTTGAATTAATAGCCAGCCAAAAAGTCCATACACACATCCACAATATCCCTAGTAGCAATTGTCTTTGCTGGTCCAAAGAAAAACGACAGCATTTTTTCTTGCAGAGACTGAATATAACAACAATTTTGGGGCGTAAAGACAAAAACCTCCCAACAGCAATCCATGGCTAACAGTAGGGATAATTCCTTCTAAGGTAGTGAAAAATTATGGTAACATGTTTGAAAATGTTAGCAACATGGTCTGTCGTTAGCAAGCAGATTTCTATTGCTTCCTTGTTAAAGGAAGCCTAAGATGATCCTGCATGGCCAGTTGCAGAATCAGACCCATACTGAATTTCTATGCTCTGTTAAGTGCACATAAAGTGTCAAAAAGTTCTGTCAGAATTCAATAAAAATAAACCATTTTGTCGAAATAGGTGCCCCCTTCTACTAATCGTGGCATGCATGAATGGTGTCATACAACAACCACATTATATTAAGAGCCGGCTCACACTGGGGCGACCTGGGATCCGACTTCAAGTCGCCCCAAGTTGTCCCAAGTCGCGCGGTCGAGAAAATGAATAGAAGTGAATTGGAGCCGTCTTAATGTACACTACTGAAGTCGCTCTGACTTCAGAAAAGGTTCCTGTACTACTTCAATCCGACTTCTGGGCGACTTGTAGGCAATTTGGAAGTTGTCTCAGAAATCGGATCACTGTCTTAACTGAAGCAACAATACAGGAAGATAACATACATTTCTCAGGCAAACCCCTCCCTCCCACAGAGCTGATTGTTGTTTGATTGGCCACTGGAAAGCCTCCTGTCCTGGAGGCGACTTGAAGTTACCTTGTAATGTCCTGGAGGCAACTTGAAGTTGCCTTGTAAGTTGCCTGATGATTCATACTCAAGTCGTGTCCAAGTTACCTCCCAAAGTCGTGCTAGAAGTCGTGTTGCCCTTGTGTGAATGGGCTCTAAGACATTTACAAACCAGAGATATTGGATTCAACATAAACAAACATTTACAAGGTGTAAGAATGAAACATGTATCAAGTAAAAAATATTGGTTAAGATGTGAAAGGATTGAAACCTTTTTGGTTAAATTTGTATTGCTTTATGTGTACCCATATACAGTAAGATATTGCTTTTTTTTTAAAGAACAGAAATTGAGGAATTAGCTTAACTTATTCTGCAAAAAATGATTTCAACCTCCTCTGCTGTGATCTAAATTAAAGATCTCTGACTCATCGTCTTAAATGATTACTGTATATAAGTGTTTTTTTATGTATCCAAGTTTTCTAAATTGTTAATTCAATGTTCTAATTTTCAAATGCCAAACTTCATGCCAACCCATATTAAAAAAGGATAAAATGTAACACTTGTCATATAAGAATAACTAAAATAACAATAGCCTATCTTTTGCCAATACTTTACCCTCCCTCCTACCACCCTCTAACCCATTCAGCTGTTTTTTCATAGCTTTTGGGGGATATTATACTCACCCATGTCTGCCCTCTGTTACCATTTCCAGTTGTCAGGAACCAGTTATCCAGTGCTGAAGATTTTCTGGCCACTGGGGGGGTGTAGAGAGGGGTGTGTGTCTGGGGAGGTGGGCATAAAGTGATATGTACTTTATATCTGATTCAGGAGATGGGTATATATGGGATATACAGTATATAAAGTTTATTTTGATATACTTACTATATAGCACACATAGGGAATAAAGTAATTAACAAAATGTCTAATGTCTATTTTAAATGATTGTGATAAATAATTTAATTTTAACACTGATTGTAAATAGCCATCTCCAAAATGGCAAAAAAAGGCTTCTGAGAAAATGCTACTGGCTGTGTAATGGTTTGTGATGTACAGTACTATGTTTTTAGTGTCTGTTTTATAAGCTAATGATATGCTAACCTATGACTTGCCAACATCATTGAAAACCTTTACAAGTTGACAAAAAAAAATCTGCCAATATTTTACAATATCACTTGGATTTCCGCCAGGTAATCTCAACCCAGAGGAGCAAGGGAAGGTCAGAAACCTCCAGAGTGCCTTATTTCTGTTATAGAAAGGCTTGACATTTTGACAAATTGTTTTGCTGAGGAGAACAGTTTTAAATTGAGCATGAAACTGTCCTTGGCAATTGAAATGTTAACCTCTGAAAGTCTGTCTGTACATGGTCAAACATGGACACTTTCAAACTTTCCTGATGTATACAAAAATAAGAACACTGACTAGCAAGGCAATTTTGTCTAACAAATAATTCACCTGTCATAATTTAAGATTCATAGAACAGCATAAGTTAATAAAATTGGGATTTCATACTATATAACCTGGAAAATGTAAGTAGCATATTTTTGACAGTGTTTCAAGTGGTAGTGTCTATTTCTGGATCTTTAGAAAGGTCCTTCACAAAGAACTGTGGGACACTGAAGTTGTTAGTAATCCGAAATGTTGTTTAACTTTATTTAGTTTTGAAGATTTTTAATGTATCTGATTAGTGTTGTGTACTGAGGTCTCGTTTGAACATTTGGTAGGAGACTTTACATTGCTCACATTGTATAGACATACTTGAATGTCTGCTCTTATAAAAACGCACCCCAAGTTTAGTAGGGAATTTTAAGGAAAATAAACTTTTAGGAGGGAAGTTTAAGGATAAAAACTTACATTTAAATGCCCATCTATGCATCCTTATCAGTGTCCATCTGCAGCCTTGTCCATCGTTGCAGAATGATCAGTGTCCATCTGCAGCCCTGCCCAGTGTCATTGCAGCCTTGCCCAGTGTCCATGAAGCCTTGCCCAGTGTCCATGCAGCTTTGCCCAGTGTCCTTGCACCTTGAACGTTTAAAATTACTGCTACGACACAGAGATAGACAGAACTGGATGTCCTGTGTACTTGGCTGTACTCGGCTCCTCTCGCAGTCCCGCCCCAGGCTCCTATGATCGACATAACACAGGTCCAATGGCGGGACTGGGCGTGACTGCGAGCGGAGCCGAGCCTAGCCGAGTACACAATACACTCGGCTATGTGTATATCGGCGGCGCTCGCTCCTCTTCCCCTCACAGACAGCGGGGATCGGTGTATAACACACACCCAGGATACAGTACTGTAATCTATAAGATTACATTATACTGTATGTAATGTGTTTGTTTACTTTTTTTAATTTGCCGTCGGTCTCCGTCCCCATGCGTCGTAACGTCGCAGGCAACGGAGATCGGTGGCACGCGGGCACTGTGTGAATCGAATGGAGGACGCCGCTCGCTCACACAGCAGGGATGCATCACTGGATCCAGGGACAAGGAAAGTACGGTAACCTGCCTGGAAAAGGTAAGCCGGCGCGCACTGCAGGCTCTGCACATCTACCCCGAGCGTGACTCGGGGTTACCGATAATTGCATTGAAAATCCACCCCGAGTCACGCTCGGGAATACCGCTAAGGGGGTTAACAACATTATGTATATGGTTAGTTTTATATGTATGTTGTATTTGTTGTATTTGTACTATACAGGATGCCAGTACTTACACTTTGTTTTTTTTACTAAAGCTCATACAGTGTTTACAACATAAAGGAGTCAAAACTGAATTCCAAAAATGAAATGTGAACTATTTAAGTACTTTGAAGGGGAACATAAATCAAACAAGTTTCACTGCATATTTCAAAATATATTACACCTGATTAGAAATCTGTCTCATAAAGATCCAGATTAAAATTACACTGCACTTGAAATTTTCTGCATAGATTTTGCAGGCATAAGCACAAGTTGGTGCAATCATTCATGTTAAAAATGGTATCATAATTTTCTAATTAATGTTTTTGTGTGCTCTGAATTTAAAATGTGCATTATACTTAACGTTGACTCAGGTTTTAACATAATACATGCCATTTATTGTACCTGTTTAATTTAAAGAGATTTTCTGCAAGTACTGTATACAGAATATTGCAATTAAAGAAACAACAATTTTATTAAAAACAATAACTTCATATCTAGTGTTATAAAACTTTAGCATGACTTTTGCTTTATTCCTTCTACACCCATTCCAAAATATATTGCTTAATCATACTGTAGTAGCTGTATAGTTTCCCTTTCTACTATAGTTCAACGTTTTGCATGCTTGATCTTTTATATTTTTGTAAAATGTGATGTCCCCTCAAAATAACTTAACACACATCCATTAACCACTTCTGGACCGACTCACGACAATATACGCCATATGGCCAATATATGCCAAAACCCTAGTATCCTCTTCTGCAGTGAGCGGTCCGGTTTCAGATAAAAGGCAGATCACTTTTAATTAGTGGTGGGAGAGGGGCCCCCACTCCCGCCACTCTCTGATGCCCTCTGCCCCTTACTGGAGCTGCCGGCAGTGGCAGAGGCGATTGCATCCTCTCCCCTCTGTGGTATGAAGCTAAATGAGGGGTAGATGGCCCCTACCAAGCTCCATACCATTGTAGGGCAGAAGCAATGTCAAAATGTCACTTCCGCCTATAACTCTAAAAGAGACCTTGCATTTTTGTGTAAATATGAGATCTGAGGTGTATTTAGTAGCAAAAAAGTGCTTTAGTAAAACTTCTGCGCAAATACGGTGTGACATGTAAATAGTACCTTGTTTTAACGTCAAACAATGTTTAAGAACCTTGCTAATGAATCTTTGTTGGAGTTTTTCTTGTCTTTCAGATATTGCCAGAGATACTCGTTTGCATGTGAATAGCAGAAGCACAGAAGTAAAGCATTCAGTACCTCAAATCATAATGATATGTTTGTTGTTTGATTTATGGTTCAGTTCTAGTAGTTATAACTGACCCTAGTGGGTGTATATGTTGTGATATGATGGCCGATTTATGTAGGATACTATGGGCCAGATTCACAGTGAGAGTACGCTGGTGTATCTACTGATACACCGGAGTACTTTCAAATTTGCCACATCGTATCTTTAGTTTGAATCCTCAAACCAAGATACGACGGCTTCTGGCTTCGATCCGACAGGTGTACGGCTTTGTACGCCTTCGGATCGTAGGTGCAATACTTCGGCGCCTGCTGGGTGGAGTTTGCGTCGTTTTCCGCGTCGGGTATGCTAATTAGCTTTTTCCGTCGATCCACGAAGGTACGCGCGGCCGTCGCATTCTCTTACGTCGTCGCTAGTCGGCTTTTCCCGGTGTATAGTTAAAGCTGCTATTTTGTGGCGTATAGATAGACTTGCCATGTTAAAGGGGTTGTAAAGACAAAAATATTTTCCTCTTAAATTAAAGTCTGACAGTAGCTGATAAAGTAAAAAGTAATGTTTTGCATTATAACTAGTTTGATACCTGTTGAAATCGAGCTGTTTATTCACCTCCAGCACTCCTGAATCATCATTCTCACTGACTTCCTGGTTTGCGGTGCGCATTCATTCTTGCTACATCACGGCCTAATGGGAACTACAGTTCCCATTAGGCTTAGCCTCCATGCCTGTGAGGGATAAGAGAGCATTTTCACGCAGGGCTGTAGTCATAGGGAGGGGATGAGCACATTCTGCTTTCCACCATGCAAAACGGCTCAGATGCTGGTGGAAAGCAAGAAGAGGTGTGACAGGAAATGGCATTTTCAAACCTGGATTACTGTATTTTGGAGGTCAAAAGGAAAAACGAGGTAAGTGATATTCAAATGCTCTAGCTTACAGCAATCAATTGATCTAATAAAAAACGAACCTTTAGAATTCCTTTAAAGTATGGCCGTCGTTCCCACGTCAATTTTTTTTTTTTGTGTAAGTCGTTTGTGAATAGGAAAGGACGTAACTCATGTCTACGTTCAAAAAATGACGTCGGTGCGACGTCATTTTGCACAAAGCACGGCGGGAAATTTCGAAACGGAGCATGCGCATTTCAATCGGCGCGGGGACGCGCTTCATTTAAATGAATCACGCCCCCTACCCGCCCAATTTAAAAAACGCGCCGAGAAATACACTACGCCGCCGTAACTTGCGGCGCAGAATCTTCCTGGATTCGAAATTCCGCCAGGTAAGATACGATGGCATAGCGTATCTCTGATACGCTGCGCCAGGGCAATTCTTTGTGAATCTGGCCCATATATATATATATATATATATATATATATACATACATACACACACACACACATACAGTACAATATTGAAATATTGACCAGGCCAGAATTCAGTTGACAATGATTGAGTTGTCCAAGCCAACTCAATTTTAACATATGAAAGGGACAGCTGATGACCCTTTGATATGTTAATCTTATGCAAGACTACCTACAGTAGGTGACTGCGATATTGTGTCAATCTCGCTCCCTTTCTCGGCGAGATTGACCACCTACGAGCCCCGTCGCAGGAGCCAGTGCCGAGCCGGCTCGCCACGATGGGAAAAAGCCGTCATAGAAGCGACGGTAATCTGACTTGGATTCCCGCCAATTCTAGCGGCGGCGGCTTATCGGAAACTGGGAGCCCCTTTATGCAATGTAAATCAAATGACAAACAATCTGAATACTTTAATTGAAATTCTTTTTTGATTGGCACAATTAACATGCTGTCTTCAGAAGAAAGCATTTAAACTGGTCATGTTGCCTTTAATGGAGCTATTAAACATGTATGTCTCCAATAAATAATGACATAAAAGGCACTCAAAGATCTTTATACTGATGATTATAAAAACAAATATGGTCAGATGCCGAGTCTTGTAATTTTTCTCCCTAATGTACAATTTTTTTGTTCATTTGGTAGGTGGCTGAAGACAGATTTTTTCAAGCTTCTAGTTTTTGAATATGACTCTGTAGCTCTCAAAAGGCTTGCTGCACTGCTGCTAAAATGTTCTCAGGGTAGAGCTGTGAATGCATAAATGTAATACACAATTTTAAGATATTTGTATTTACAAATATGTTATTGCTAAACCCTAAATATTTGATTTTTACTATTCTGATAGATTTTCCTAAAAGTAATTAAATATTAGTGCTGGGCAAATGGTTTGGACCGAGCATGAGTTTGGACCAAACATTGGCTGTTCGGCCTGTTCGTTCAACACCCGAACTTGCAACAAACCCCTCTGGTCCAGTATGGATCTTAAGCGGAACCCCATGCCAAAATGTTTTAAAAAACGGCATGGGCCCCCCAAAATCCAAACCGGACCCTTAACCAAGCATGCAGCCTGGCAGGTCAGAAACAGGGGGGTACCCATACCAGGCCACATGCCCTCAACATGGGGGCAGTGGGCGCTTTGGGGCACACCAAAGCACCTGGTGCCCACGTTGATGCATTTGACAGTCCTTATATAGGTAAGGGGCGGAGCCACTCAGTGATGACACCTGGCGCACCGCCCCCTTGTGACATTGCCGACCCAGCATTCACTAGTCTGTGATTCCCCAGGGGGGCAGTGCCATCAGATGAGGTCGCCAGGAGGCCTCGCCCTTACTTATAGAAGAACTTTCAAACAGAGGATTTGTAGTTTGTGTCGGTTGGCATGATTGACAATGGACTTACATCAGGGGACACTTTTTTTAATGAAAGAATTGTCAAAAACTGTCTCTGTGTTTTCATTAAAAATGTATAAAAAAGCGACGTGGGATTCCCATTCACCAAAAAACTGTCAAAAATTGTGTGAGGTTCCCCTTAATATCTATACCAGACCATGCATGCCATTTTTTTCATTATCTGGGTGCTGGCAATTGCAACCAATAGTCATTTTAAATGTAATTAGACTTGTTTTTGTTTTAATTTAAAAGTGTCATTTTTGCTAAAGCATGTTCTATTGCATGCTACAGATGCACCACTTTAAAGGCAGACTAAGGGGACCCACAGGCACTATATTTAAAGGAATTTTTCCTTTTCATTTGTTGCATTTTAAGCTTTATTCAAATCACTGCTCCTGAAAAAACGATTGTTTTTAAAAAATATTGCATTGATACATGTCCCCCAGGGCAGTACCCAGACCCCCATACCCCTTTTATGAACAATTATGTGCATTTAAGCCTTCAAAATGGGCACTTTGGCTCCCGTAGACTTCAATGTGGTTTACCATTCAGGTGAGAACTTCTCCCCTGTTTTGGAGTTCTGCTGTGAACCAAACAGGGGGTGTTTGGCTCAATTCTATTAAATAATTTGTATCTTTGTACTACTGAAGTCTAACTATGGCAAGTTCTAGTTTTATTTGGGATTTTAGGAATGTACTGTAATTGTGAAGTCCTGAGCACACAAGCAAAGAGTGACATCTATATTAAATATGTTTAATCAGTTCAGTGTTCTAAATGCGAACAGACTGGAAAATGACAGCTATAGATTTAAAGACCTTTTCAAGCATGGTGTTGCAACAATTTGATCTGTAGTTGAAATAATTCCTTGAAAAGCAAAGAAAGACATATATAATTTGTGAATCACAATGACTTTGTAGATATGTCAGTAAATGGCCCGAACAGTGTCACTTGGGGAGTCATGCACTTTTCACAAAAGTAAGAAGTTTCACATGTTCTTCCAGAGGTTCCAAGAGAGTTTTACAGATGATTCCTGCTGCAGGCAAGCTCAGCTCCCTTGCGGTCTTCTCTACAGCTTGGCTTTTATATAACTATCCTTAGGGTCATGTTAAGTAAATGTAACCATAGAAGATCAGTTTTTTGTAGGTGCATGGATGATGAGAGATGGTTTTTGAGGTAAATATGACAATCTAATAACAGTATTAGTATAATAGACTTGAAATACATTTGCATAATACATAGTTGTGAAATATCCTCAACTATATACATCATTCAGAGGCTGAATCACATTAGACCCTAGTGTAGTTCTAAGGTGCAACAATGTGTGTATGTAATGTTTGCTCATCATGAGACAGCTACAAAGATCAACATCATACTGAAAATTGTGTCACAACCTTTCCTAGATGTGTGCTTCATTAAACTTGAGAAAAGAAAATGGACTGAGCATATGTACAATTTATGGTGCAACCATCTGGTGTCCCTGTGCTGCATACCTGTAGTATATACTACAATGTTGTACATGCCTACTCTACAATACCATGCATACTATATGTATTTTGATAATAACAACACGGGGACATTCACCCAATAAAGTTTCACTTGCAAAGGATTAAACCTAGAATTTAGGCACCCTATTTAACATTTTAGGCTCCTATATTCTCTAATATATCTGCACAATCTTTCAAGTTTCTTACTAGCAAAGATGGAAAACATAATGATGTCTCTCTCTGTGATTTGGCTAACAGCCAAGAGATTCAATGCCCTAGTATTATAGAAGCCATACCATGCTTGGGGAAGTAGGAGACAAGTTTGGTGCTACTAGGCAACTAATAAAATATGTGCTATTATTATGGAAGGGGTGTGAATAGGCAGACTTAAATTCAAACTATTAAATATGGGACCACCAATGTAAAAAGGCTTGTATACTGTATAACTGCTTCCTGCCTAGCCTATTGTAATATAACGGTGACAGGAGCTCTTATATTATTGGTGGACGTCATATGCCCACAAGACACAGCGGACAACAGATCAGTGTACCAGGCCACTGACAGTACCATGTGATCCCTGTGACCAATCACAGCACATCATATGGCAATTGTACACAATGAATGGCTTCCGATGTATAGCCTTTCATTGTGTACTATTGTGTTGCTCCCTGTGATTGGTCACAATGATCACATGGTACAGACACGCCAAGCATAGCTCACCTGTACCATGTCATCAGCTGTGGCCAAACAAGCTAATCACAACAATACCCACTTTACACACGATCATAGTGTGTAAAAAAAAAACAAATTCTGATCAGCTCTCCAGAGTAGTACAATATTATTATGGTAACACTGTACTACCCATGGTCGCTGTGCTGTCTGGGAGGGATGGTTTATGCGCTCTGCTGTTTGCCTGCTGGTCTGCCACCTCTGTCCCGGGACAGGCATATGTTTGGTCTTAACTGTATTTACATTACCACTTTGACATACTATGTAAGTAACCAGAATTGACTTACTACCTCTTTTTTGGTGGATCCAATTTTAATACCTTGATCACTAATCAAATCTGTATTCCAGATATCCCACTACATCCGCCCCTGATGAGTGTTTTTCATATACACGAAACGCCGCGTCGGGCTTACAAAGATGTAGCTATACGCGTTTATGGGACCCATTCTGATCAACCAGTACTTCTACAGTATGATCTATTTACATTTTATACTTCACCTATTGCGTGGTTATGCCCAACCTCTATGTGGCTATATATGTTGTCATCGACTGTTTATTTATTAAATGTATTTTTATATCAATTATTGTATTATGTATGAAATGTATGTTCTGTACTTTTGTACAAGTTATTTGTTTTTACTAAATATTCTATTTTCTCAATACATGAACATTTCATCTATGGCTTGTTTCATTACTTTGTCCCCATTCAGCCCACTGTTTCATTTAAAGTCCCAAATTCCCTTCGTTGCAATTTTCCGCATACGGGATGGTGATATAGTATGGATGTAATCTCATATAAAGTCCAAGACACAAGGATGGAGATACATCACAGAGGTATTCTCATTTAAAGTCCCAAACACCTTCGGGTGGTCCCCCCCTTTTTTCTTACTGTACTGCCCTGGTCACAGTATGTAAAAAACACATTTATGTGTTAAGTTTCTTGCATTAAACGTGGAGAGAAAACTAACACTATGACTTTGCAGGAATACTTTAGTTATTGTGTACATTGTATTGCCTAATTCTATATCATCTTATGGTATTCATGCACCTGTATCACCTGGTTATTATTGTTTGACACTGTTGATACAAGCTCTACTCACTTTTATTTTAATTTTATCAATTTCAAACACTAAATAAACATATAAAAAAAACATTTAAAAAAATGTACTAAAAGAAAACAAATTAAAAAAAATATTATTATTTTTTCTTTTTAAAAAAACGTTACCATCAGTTTGTTTTCCTGATCACCATTACACCAATTATACGATGATGCTGTACTGCACTGGTGATAGTATGTAAAAAAAAATATATCGGGGGTGTGGTCTAGCCGTGCTGGAAGATGCCTGCTTGATTGCATAGCTCCCGCCGCTGCAGATCTCACTGGATCGATAGAGCGATCATTTGGACTTTTTCCATTTCGAAATTATGGGAACGGTGTCCCGGAACTCTTCCGCCTCTTGTTCCAGATCTCCCTGCGGTCAAACGGAGGACATTGAAGTTTCTATATCGCAAAATACGTGGAATCAGAAACGCAATATGGCGACTCTATGCCAGGATTCATCGCTGGATTTATTACCCCCTCTAACTAATCTCCCGCCGACTCCCACTGATAGAAAACCGGGGAACGGATCATTGAAATTGCTTCAGCAACACCCCAGTCTAAATGATCTCCAATTTATTGCAGCTGACATAAAAGATACATTGTCTGCTGCCATAGCAGATCTGCGCGTTGATGTACGCGCCATTAATATGAGAGTGCAGGAGGTTGAAAAAACTGCTGTGCAACAGGGCTCTGCTATTTGTCATGTAAACCGCAAAGTGGATTCACATACCCTTCACCTCAGAGAACTTAATCGCCAAGTGGAAGATTTGGAAAATAGAAGCAGACGCCATAATTTGAGAATGCGCGGTTTACCAGAGAAGGTAGACATTGATCAACTTACTACAGTCGTGACTGCTATTTTCAATGGCCTCCTGGGAAGACCTCCGCAAACACTCATCAAGATGGAATGTATACACCGCGCTCTCAGACCTAAAGGGAAATCCTCTGATCCCCCTAGAGATGTCATCTGTTGCCTGTATGACTTTCAATTGAAGGAAGAAATTCTTAGAAAGACTAGGATGAGACCTAAATTTACACATGGAGTATATATTCATATATTTCAGGATGTATCTGCCATTACACTGCAACGCAGGAGAGACCTGAAACCTTCATTGGACTTAATACGCACTAGGGAAATAATCTACAGATGGAAATTCCCATTTGGTTTGCAAGCTACTAATCAAGGACGTACAGCTTTATTGTGGGTCCCAGAAGATTTACAAGCTTTCTGCGATACATTGGGTATTCCCTTAATCAATGTTCCTAACTGGTATGCTGACTATGGCTTTAAAACCGGAAAAAATATCAACCATCTGAGGATATGATGGATACTCAATCAACACGTCATTGCAGACGCTCCATGTCAGGTCACAGAGCTCACACTGTCTCCCATGACAACCGTGATGGTTTCAACTCGACTGGATCTCCACGCTCCAGGAAATTCAAACGTGATTACTAATTGATTGCTGTTCAATCTCTGTCTGTGTCTAGTAAATCAGATGGACTTTGTTTCCACTTTTCGATACATTTTTCTGGCACATGATACATACAATTTGTTTTCTGTGGACTCTGTCAACATTTATGGTTACTTCAGGTTTGTTTATATATTGAGTCCTATTAGTTACAATGTCCCTATTAAATGGTCAGTTCTTTCAGGAATACAGTATTCACTGGCATTTTACCCATCTAGTGAATTCTATATTATTATATTACGAGCAATGTTGAACTTTTTAGTCCTCAGTGTTCACGTTTCTACTTTCCTCAGTACACAATTATTTATTTACTGATAGGTCCTTTACAATATTATTAGCACTTTTTGTTTAATATAGTGGCATTAGTCAATTAACTGATACTAACCTTTAATGGAGATTTTAACCCGTGAATGTTTATACACTCATGGATTTATTACCCACTTTTTTTTTTTTTTTACTTCTCCTATTCTTTATTTCAACTTATATTTTCATATGATCTTCCATATTAATAACTGTGCTTGCATTAACCTTAAATTCCATATATGTATATATATATATATATATATATATATATATATATATATATATATATATATATATATATATATATATATATATATATTTTTTTTTTCTGTATGTCTATAATGACACGCTCTATTCCCCTGTTTTGTTTCATTATTTTTTTATGTGAAATAATCTGTAGCGGCGGATTATCCTGGTTACCGCTTTCCATCTATCTGACTTGTTTTTTTCCAACCCCTCGTAGTAGTAGTTTTTGGGGTCTATCTCCTCAGACACCAAGTTTGGGAGTTTACTTCTCAGTTTGGGAGTTTACTTCTCCCTCTTCCCTCCTCCCAGTTCCCTTCCCCTTCTTTATTTTTTCTTTTATTTTGATTTGCTTGCTTGCTTCGAAACTACATATTAAGACATAAGAGTATATATTGACAGGGATTATTTTACACGATGCCACTTATAAATAATAAATTACACAGGTCAAAATATATTCTATGAATGTAAAGGGACTCAATATCCCAGAAAAAAAAGATCCAAATATTTGTTAGATCACCAACCACAGGATGGGCTGTGGGTGTCTAGAATAGTGCAGTGCCACATACCGAAAACATTTTGGAGCAGCAAATGTTAAAGACACAAAATAATGGACTTTATAGGCACCAATAGTAAAAGTACAAATAGATTTATTAACACATGCCGACAGCTACTGGGCTTTTTATGGGGACCTCCATACCTGGATGTGCTCACCACCCACTACACATTGGTATCTCATTATTGCCATAACCCCTTTGGCTACCTTTTGGGTGCAGTTCCACTCAAGGTTTACCCTATCTGTATGCGCTGGTGCCGCTGGGTTTATGAGCATTGTAATCTATGCTGCCTGGCTGTTACCCACCGCCATTTTGCAGTTTAGATAGAACTGTCGGCTCTACGATTAGTGTGGCCCACTTGAGGCACATATCAACCCATTACCAAGTACTAGTTTTGTCCACAAACAAGTCACTTTCAAGCATATCTTTTGACTTCATATGAAACACTACTAGCTCCCGAAGAAGCGATCTCCGCGAAACATGTTGAGCTAAAATAATTCATCCTACTATACAATACAGTCACACGTTTTCTTAGTAAAATGTGTTGACTAGTTTTGGACTTCTATTGGATCATCTTTGGTTACTGCAGTCGTAATGTAGTTATTTTGGTTTTAAATTTATTTTGATGTTATGTATTGTGTGTTTTATATATTTTTTTAACTAACCCCCACGGGGCATGTGTTAATAAATCTATTTGTACTTTTACTATTGGTGCCTATACAGTCCATTCTATTGAAAAAAGCTAACACTGATATTATCTTCTTACAGGAAACTCATTTCAAATCAAATAACGTTCTGACTTTTAATAACAAACGTTATCCTATTAACTATCATGCTACTACTCCTGACTCTAAAACCAAAGGTGTTTCTATTCTAATCTCCAAAAATTGCCCTTTCCAAATTCAAGACACCTTATTGGATAATGATGGTCGATACATCTTTATTAAAGGCACGTTATATAACAAACCCATTACCTTAGCTAATATTTATGTTCCTAACAAACTACAGGTTCCATTCTTTAAAAAAACTATTCAACTTCTTACAACCTTTAAATCTGGTATGCTGATTTTAGTGGGGATTTTAATTTGGCCCTTACCCTTTGATTGATTCATCCTCCGGCACGTCTACTATCCCTTACAATGCCCTACATAAAGTCAAGACTTTACTTAAAAACCTTACTCTACATGACACATGGAGCACTCTGCATCCTAATACTAAGGACTACACTTTTTTTCCTCACCTCACAATTAATATACCAGAATTGACTATTTATTTTTGACTCAAGATGACCTTGATGATCTTGTCAATGCTACAATTGACCCTATGGTATTGTCCGACCATCATACCATCTCCATCACTTTAACTTTTTCTTCAAAACCAACTAGGTCTATGATTTGGAGACTTGATAATTCCCTTCTAAATGATCCCTAGAACATGAAATCTTTGAATTCTGACATTATGCAATACTTCCAGAAGAACAATTCTGATGAGATGCATCCCTTAACTCTATGGTCAGCTCACAAATGTGTGATCAGAGATAGATGTATCTCTATCGCTGCTAAAAGGAAAAAAATTAGACAAGCACTTATTGAATCTCTATCTAATCAATTTCATCTCCTGGAAAATAAACAAACAACCTCTAGCAAAAGATACTTTCTCTGAACTCTTGAAAGTTAAGGAAGAACTTCTTGATATATTGTGAAAAACAACTAGGCGCAAACTCGCTCTTACACATAAACTTTTTTATGAATTTGGAAACAAATCCGGTAAACTCCTTGCTAAAACTCTTCATTCTAAGTTGGCTGATACCACCATTCACTCTATTTCTAATCCCTCTGGTAAAAAAAATATGCATCTCTTCAGAGATCGCTAGTCATTTTCAAACTTTCTACTCCAAACTATATAACTTGTCGACTCCTATTAGTGGTGATCACACTTCTGATAGGAAGAAGATGATTACCCATTTCTTATCACAATACAGTTTAGATCCCATTACTTCTGCTGAAGCAGCAAACTTAGATAAACCTATTGGATGGGATGAATCTCTCAATGAACTCAAACAACTTAAAACAGGTAAATGTCCTGGTCCTGATGGCCTGTCAGTTATTATAAAACCTTCACAGATTCTATTATCCCATACTTTCTTAAAACATTCAACTTGCTTTCTGCTCCCTCCCCGCTGAACAAAGATCTTCTTGAAGCACATATTACCATGATACCAAAACCAAATAAAGATATCTCACTTGTTTCGAATTATAGACCCAAATCACTTTTGAATGTTGATGTAAAACTTTACGCTAACGTTATTGCAAATCGCTTACTTCCACTACTCCCTAACCTTATTTCTTTAGATCAAGTGGGTTTTGTCCCCGGAAGAGACAATACCCAAAAGGCCATTGAGATCCATCATTGGTTAATCAAATCTAATAGACCTGGCTTTTTCCTCTCCCTCGACGCAGAGAAGGTGTTCGATAGAATAGCATGGGATTATATGACTAAAGCTTTAAAAACAATGGCATTTCAAAACCGCATTCTTCAGTTTATCCTCTCTCTCTATTTTTCGCCTACTGCTAGAATTCAGATCAATGATTGCTTGTCGGACGCCTTCTCTGTGTCAAATGGAACGCGTCAGAGTTGCCCTTTATCCCCCATTATTTTTATACTTGTACTAGAACCTATTCTTAGGAGAATTCGATCCAATCCAGACATTAAAGGAATAGAAATTAAAAAACAACAATATAAACTTGCTGCATATGCAGACGATATCCTACTTTTCCTCACTAACCCAATAACTACAATACCGAATTTGTTAAAAGACTTCTCTCTTTTTAATTCACTTTCAAATTTAAAAATTAATTTAAATAAATCTAAAGCCCTAAATATTTCTTTATCCGATAATGTAGTTTCCCTTTGCAAAATGTATTTCCCGTTTGGTTGGGATGATCAATCTATTACTTATCTTGGAATCCAATTACCATCAAAATTACAAGATTTGTATGTTAAAAACTTCCCCTCCTTACTTAATATCAAATCGGACATGTAGAAATGGGATAAAGTTTTTTTTTCTGGTTTGGAAGAGCTGCCATGATAAAAATGAACATACTTCCTAGGATTCTTTACCTTTTACAAACCATCCTTATCAAATTACCTGCATATTTTTTCAATAATTTAAAAAAAATGTGCTTAAGATTTATTTGGAATTCAAAACAACCTTGAGTCAAATGGGACAAATTAATTGTCCCCAAGCTATTCGGAGGTATAGGTTTACCTGATATTTGAAAATATTATTGATCTTGTCATTTAACACGTCTAGTTGACTGGCATTTACATGCAAAATCGAAAGCTTGGGTTGCTCTTGAGGAATCGGCCTCTTTATTACCCATACACCACTTACCTTGGAATAGTTCACGCAAAATCCCACGTGGAAATAGAACCCACCCTCTTACTGGCCCTACTTTACACATATTTAGATCTTTATGTAATGCCCTACATATAGCTTTGTTTCACGGTCTCTTAACCCCATTAAACCACAACCCGGACTTTCCATAAAAAAAATCGGAACTAAACAAAAATATTTCTACACCTAAAGCTTCGATAAGAGCAAACTCTATGTTTGAGAACAAACGTCTTATATCTTTGAAAGCATTCCTTCTCAAGCACTATGATAGTGGTGTTTCTTTAACCGATTTTCAATGTTTTAATAGTTTCTTACTTACATCTAATTCATGTCTGACTTGGAATAGACGCAAACCCCCTTTTGAAGCCTTATGCCTCAGACCATCTCATCAAAGACATTTAATTTCTACTATATAGACTCTTTTTTTTCTCTTCCCTTGATCCCAAAGAGGATACCACTAATCAAAAATGGGAGAGAGACCTTGATATAGTTCTTTCTAGAGAGGATTGGGAGCATATGTTTCAATACATTCATAAAGGATCCTTAAATGTTCTAACTCAGGAAAACAGTTATAAGATCTACTCTAGATGGTACAGAACTCTTGATGTAATCCATAAATTCAATCCCAATACACCACCTTTATGTTGGCGATGCGAGTCCGCGCAAGGAACACTTCTTCACATTTGGTGGGATTGTCCTCGCATACAACCTTTTTGGAAAGAAATACACCGCTTGATTTCGCTTATTACAACTTTTATTCCTGATTTTTCAGCAGCTCAATACTTATTACATCACACTTCCTTGCCTCATTCTACATAAAAAAAGATCTATCATATTACATCTTATTAATGTTGCTAAGCTTTGTTTTTTTTCACTTTATATGTTTATTTATTTCTCTTTCCTTATTGTACATAAAACAACATGTGGGTAGGCACAGAGCAAATACAATACCGAAAACAGATACGTATACAATCCTCTTATCAAAATATACATACACATTCACTCTGGACCTACCTCAATATATCTTCCCACTCTAACCCTTTTATTAGTCCTCACTCTCTCTCACAGAGACACAAGTGAGAATTTCACCCTTTCCCAGCTCCCCCCAACAAAAGAAAAAATAATAATAATTTTTAGGGATAAAAGAGGGGGGAGAAAGACGGGAAAACCCCATCCTCTCCCTCTCTTAAACCATAAATCATAACAGGGAGGTCAGTTTATCCTCCATATTGTATTTTACATTATAATTCCCTGTGCATCTCATAGTCTTCATTGGTCCGGTTCGGCCATTAGTCTCTTCCCCTCTTTCCAATTTTTTTTTTAAAATATATTCTTTATTAATTTTCTCCCTCATACAAAAAATTATTCACATTTCACTGATATAAAACATACGTCCATATGAAATCTTGGTATTATCTTTGCATTTTAAACTTAAAGCATTAAAAGTATTTATATTCTTTATTCATTTTCCCACCCTCCCATCCTCCCCCCTCTCCCTCCCACCTCCCCCTCAATGTTTTTATTTCTGTGGAGTATATACCCTCGTGTATATCCGTATATTTTATAAAGGGAGCTCAATAACTCTCTGGCTATTTCATCGCCAATGCTGGTCCTATTTTGTTGTTCTGTATCCTTTTCGTATCCCCCAGGATTCTACCCACCTATGCCCTTTGGATGTAGCTCTTCTTACAGAGTCCTGCCTATTGCCCATCTCGTTTTGCAAAAATGTTTCACCCAAACCGGCCACCCTCTCTCTACAACCACGGCTTCCACATCTCCTCAAAACCTTTCAAATTGCCTCTTTTTATATAGATTGCTCTCTCTTTGCATAGTGACTCATTTACTGTCCTTATCCATTCTCTTACCGCCGGTGGGTTTATCGCCTGCCATCTTGTAGCTATTAACTTCCTAGCTTGAAACAGGCATCTCAGTATTGCTACTGTAATGCTTCTTTTCTCCTCTCGCTCTTTCCTGTATCCCAATACACATAGTGTGGCTTCCCTCTCCACTGGTACCCCGAACACATCTCTTAGAGTAGTAATCACTCCGTCCCAGTAGAGAAACAATTTTGGGCAACGCCACACCATGTGTACTAGGTTCTTTCTTTCCAATTTTTAAATAGATTCCAACTCCTCCACGTTTCTTCGTATTGATTTTTTTTAACCCTTAGCTGAGAGAACTAGGTCTTCCATAGCTTCTATATCTCTAACTCTATTTATCCATTCCAAAACTGTTGGCGGCCTAGTGTCTCTCCAGCGTAAGGGTATCCCAGCTTTAGCTGCATTCACCATGTGGCACAGTACTGAATTCCGATAAGTCTGAACTGGGATCTGGGAGAGGTGAAGTAGGAAAAAAGCGGGATCATTGGGTATTTTTAAGTCGGAATTTTTTTGTAAAATTCTCGAAATCGACAACCAATAGAATCTTATTTTTTTACAAAACCAAAATATATGAATCAATGTCCCGCTTTCTTCTTCACATCTCCAACATCTGTCATAGTTTTCATTACAGAATTTTTTAAGTCGTACTGGAGTGTGATACCACTGCATCAAGACTTTATAGTTTAATTCTTGAGTTCATGTACAAATTGAAGAATTTAGAGTCAAAAAAATAATCTGTTTACGTTGTAATACAGTAAAGGTCCTGTCTAGGTGCTTATCCCATTTGTTAAGGCCTGATATCTCAAGATCCTCCCTAAGTTTATTTAATAGTCCATACATTTTAGAGATCCCTCGGGCTAATTGTTCTGTATCGTTAAGGTACGACTCAGATGTTGTTAACTGACGATGAAAAGTACACCCAGGTCCAAATGATCTCAAGAAATGACTTAGTTGCAACGCCTGCCAAGTATTGACTTCAAAGGGGCCTCCTATTTGTGTTAACGTTTTAATCGATGGCCAGTTTTCTAATATAATAAAGTGTGAGGCCTGATAGACTCCCTTCTCTATTAGTGACCGGCAGGACCCTCTTTCAGCACCCGGGCTGAAGCTTGGGTTCCCCAATTTAGGAAACAAAGGTGATCGCGATGAAGAAAAATTCCCATTTTGACATATACGTGCAGTAATTTTTAAAAAAGAAAGACCAGTAATACTGTATAACACCAAGGTGCCCTACATAAAGGGACTGTGCTCAGCTGCTGTTCTATTAGTGGACTGGTGCAGACATATTAGATCTCTTAGATCTAATATGTCTGCACCAGTCCACTAATCTGGATAGATGTACTGCGTAATAATACTTAAATATATCTGGGACCCCCATTCCGCCAAGATTCTTGGGCATCGTCAACAGATCTCTTTGGATCCTAGGGCGTTTCCCCACCCAAATAAAATTCATAAATAAACTACGTATCTGACGCAAGAAAATCACTGGGATCCTAATTGGTAGCGCCTGAAGTAGGTACAACATTTTCGGAAGAACGGACATTTTAGTTATACTAATACGACCAAACCACGAATGAGAACCGAGTCGCCATTTATCAAGAAGGGCTCGTAGTGAATTAAACATTGGTAAAAAATTCATTTTAAAAATATCCTTTTCTTTTGATGGGATGTTTGTACCCAGATATTTAAGCATTGGACTCCATTTAAAACAAAAGTTTGCTTGGATGGTATTACGGGAAAGAGGAGATAATGACACACTCATGGCCTCATGAGTGGCCAATGTTGCTAAGCTTTGTATTCCAATTCATTGGAAACAAACCTCACCCCCTAATATCTCTGAATGGTTTAGAAAAATAGGACACATTTCTGAAATGGAAGAATGAATTCAGCAAGCACGGGATTCCCCTAAAACTTTTTATGATAAATGGGCTTGTTGGATCAATTTTAAAAATACTACAGAATTCCAACATCTATATAATAACCCTGTATGACTTGTTATGTTTATATTCTCTCTTTATGTTCCCCCTCATCCCCCCCTTTTTTTTCCTCTCCTCCCCTTATCAACCCCTCATTTTTTTTTCATTTAAAGTTTGCAATCTGTTAAATGCTTATTATAAATATACATTTATTTGTTTAGATATATGCACTCATATATTGTTACTCTATTAATTGTCATATATTCTTTAATATGCATATGTATGTTTGAATGCACTTGTATTTCGAAAATTTCAATAAAATCTTTGAAACAAAACAAATATCTTCATTTGGTGATAAATTGTGACAAAAAATTACATCTTCAAAAAAGTCACCATGCCTCTTACTAAATTCCTTAGACTGTCTTCTTCCCTGGCATTTTTAGGCCTCAATAAATGAGATAGTACAAGGTCATAAGTACATCAGGATTGATTGCTTTTCAAATATATATACCATGGTTTTTAATAATATACTGATTTAGATTATTGTTATCAATAAAATGTAGCAGGATATAGTTTGTCCTGAATTTATTGACAAAGATCATTTATTTACAATATTGTTTAACAGAAACCAAAAATTCACTTTTTTCAATATTTTTTGACTTTTTCATTTATTTAGCAAGATAAAAACCCCAGTGGTGATCAAATACCACCAAAAGAAAGCTCTATTTGTGTGAATGTGTGACAGCACTGAAAGCTGAAAATTGGCCTGGGCAGGAAGGGGGGTAAATGTTTCTGATATTGAAGTGGATAATCAAAACAATATGGAAAACTGTAATCAAAAATGATATCATGTTTTAGATTTATAGAATATGAAAATATGTATTAATTAATAATAAAAAAAAGAGCAACAATATAATTCATTTATATATAACTCATGTAACCTCATATTTTAAAACCAATTAAAATAACCTATGTGCACGTGAGACTACTAGATAAATGGATAAGGACCAAGGTTATAGAATACCTACTTGAACGTTGAACATATTCATAGACATAATGAATAGATCCTTCATTAAAATAGGCTATAAATCCAAGTCAGATGTCACTTGAAAGACTAATGAGTTGTATACATGGTCTGTGAACATAGCAAATATTCAACAGGTCGCAAATGAAAACTAGCCTGTTCTAAGAAATGCCTAGCTCTAAGAATTGTGACACCACTCAAAAAAAGTGCACACCTAAATACAGACAGAGAATTCCCAATTATGAAACCACTCATTTTCATCCCACCCAGAATGCAGCTTGAACTGCAACTAAAATATAAATTATGTTCACACTAATTAAAGTGTTATTACAAAAAAAGAAGACAGCTAAAGTGCTACGTAGAATGACCAATAAGATAGCTGTACAAAGCCCTGCATTCTAAAAAAATATCACACATTTGTTTAATGGCATTTTTATGACCTTAATGCTACATCTTGGGAAATGTCAATAACACTAATTAACAAAAATAGACATATACATCAACCTAATTATTGGTAGTGTCAGCTTCAGTTGAATAATAATTACCCAATTAAATGTAATACTCTTTAGCATAATAAAAAAATAACAAAAAAAAACTCTTGATGATAATTTAGTCTCCTAAAAAACATGTAGGTAATGTTAATTAATCTATGGGAATGAAAAAAATTATGTTAATCTACAACATATTTCAAGCAATTCCATGCTAATTTAGGGAAACCATACTGATTTATTCAAAATCTGTGTGGAACAAGATCTGTGTGAAGTGGGTCAGACTTGTGATATTCTCTTAAGGCAACCAACAAACACTGTCACACCAAACGGGCGCAATCTCGTAGGTCAGGCGCACACCCATCCCGCCCACTCAAACAGCAGAGGCCAGGAGGCTCCACCTCTGGGATGTCACTGTATTCCCGCAGGACAGTGGCCGTGCTTGAAAAAACAGCTGGAGGAGAGGTAGGGGGGAGGTACAGGGGGTGGAGATGTGAAGACTACAGCGATTGATGTGATAAGCAATGAAGTAGTGGCTGTAATGTGTCCCGGCCCGCTCCTGTCACCTCTAACAGCAGCGGTACCGGGCTCCCTCACTGTGGAATAAGCAGCGGATAGGCTGGCTTGCGGGCGGCAGTTTGAAAGTGCTGCTCGGCCCTGAGCATAACATTGAACTTTTTTGTGCTCTGTTCGTTCTCACACACAGCCCCGCCTCCTCCTAGCCCCGCGCCTGTAATAGACAGAATGCGAGTCCAATGCTGGGATGCGTTCTGTCATGCAGGCGTGGGGCTTGGAGGAGGCGGGGCTGTGTGTGAGAAGTGAGAATAAGCAGAGAAAAGTTCAATGTTATGCTATTACAGCAGACCATACCACTCGGTGATAACGCGGTCCTCCTCTACCTCAATGCTCTCTGTGGATCTGCCATAGGCGATCGCTGGGAGAACAGCTCCCGATCAACAACGGCCGCCGGCTGTGCTCGCCACCCCTCTCCCAGGCAACCCAGCTCCTCGCCAGACCTAATTTTCCACTCGCGGTGAGTGGAAAATTTGAGGTCTATATATATATATATATATATATATATATATATATATATATATATATATATATATATATATATATATATATATATATATATATATATATACACACACATACACACACACACACACACACACACACATAGAATATACAGTATAAATATATAATAATTCGATTAAAGCATATTTAAGCCCAAAAACAAATATTTTAATAATATAATAAACATTATTATATTACACAATACCCAGCCATTAGATAATGTGCCTACAGGTCTTTTTTCCTGGATATCTTGTAAATAACACCCTGCCTGTCCCTGGGTTCACTTTTTCACTGTATCTAGGGAGGGACCCATGGTTGTTATGGACAACATGGTTTGACATGGCTGCCTTTGTTCATTAGGGCTGATGACATTAAGAGTTTAAGAAAGATAAGGTTGTACTTTATGTTACACTCACAAAAAGAGACAAGTACTTTCTGTATAGATTAACAGGTACTTTCTGTACTTGATGAAAATGCTCTTAGACATACAATCTAACCACAATATCTAAAGACTCAAAAACAAAAATGTAATATATTGTGGATTATATGTATAGTTATCTTTTAAGGGATATTGGGCCTAATCCTCAAAAGAGATACTCCGGCGTAAGCCGTCTTATCTCTGGTTCTAACTTTGGAACTGATCCTCAGAAGCAGTTTTCCAAAGTTAGGTAGAAGATCCGACATCTGTAAGGGACTTACACTGCCGGATCTTAGGATGCAGTACCGCATCCGCCACTGGGGGCATTTCGAGTCGAAATGCGGCTTCTGGTATGCAAATTAGCACTTAGGGCGATCCACAAAGCTTTTCAGCTTCGTTTTTTCGCCGTAAGTTTTAGTTTGCCAAGTTTAAAACTAGGGCTGCTTTTACATGGTGTAAAGTTAGTAACACCATGTAAAAGCACATTCAAGCGACGGCATTTGGTATGCATTCCCGAGGGAGAACTCCACGGCAATTTGTAAAATCAAAACCGGCATGGGTTCCCCCCCAGGAGCATACCAGGCCCTTAGGTCTGGTATGGGTTGTAAGGAGACCCCCCCTCCGCCAAAAATCGACGTAGGGGGTCCCCCTACAATCCATACCAGACCCGTATCCAAAGCACGCTACCCGGCCGGTCAGGAAAGGGAGTGGGGACGAGCGAGCGCCCCCCCCCCTCCTGAGCCGTGCCAGGCCGCATGCCCTCAACATGGGGGGGTTGGGTGCTCTGGGGCAGGGGGGCGCACAATGTAATTAAAACACGCCCACATCATCCACATTTGAATTAGGCGGGCTTACGCCGGACCTCATACGCTACGCCGCCATAACTTAGGGCGCAAGTTCTTTATGAATACGGAACTTGCGCCCTAAGTTACGGCGGCGTAAATACGCCAGGCTTTCTGAATCTAGTCCTATATTTTTAAAGCCTGTCATGGGATGAGCTGAAATATCTGATCTCCTTCATAAATGTGATTGTTGATCCAGGAAATATCTGATTGTCCTAAAGGATAAATATGTTGGAGAAAATTGGACAATGCTTTATAAGTTTTTTTTTTTGCCTTTGGATCAACTGTGAATATAGGGTTCTGAGTATGCCATTTTTCAATGTATTTATCTTTTTTTTTCTAACTATGTTGCTTTTGAATCAATGATTTGTTCAAACTACTGAGTATAGTTTAGAACACTGTTCATGGTTCATCTACAATGGAAGAACAGCTCAAGAGGTCTAGTAACTGGCAGCAAGGAAGTACATAGGCTTATTAGCATCAGCATTACTTAAAGAGGACCTTGCACTCCATGCAAACCGTTGCCAATTTTTATTTTTAAATCCTGTGGGGGGGAGGGATTAATTTACCCTTCCCGCAGGATGGGGATTTCACCGCTGCATAAGAATCACAAGTGGAATGGGATAAGGCTAGCATGTTAATTAAACATCATTTTTACAGCATTTAGAAATGGAGGAGAGCCTTACTAAATAAGTGGTCTTTGCAGTACAGTTTGCAGATCAGTTTATGTAGGATTAGAGGAAGAAAGTTACATAAATTGCATGAATTAGATTATAGTTTCTGGTTTATAACTGCTAATCTTTGGAATTCTTAGGAAAATGAGTGGCTGCATGTGAACTATAATCCCCCAGGACACTGAAATTATACCATGCTGTCTATATGAAAACAGTCATGGTAAATATTATTATGTGTTCACATTTGGCTTGGCTAATTAGAACCAGTTGAGACCGCATGACACAAAAATGCTATTATTTCAACTTTTTTCTTTTATTTTCACAGAATTTTTGGTTTGTTTTGTTTCTGTCTCACAAAACATTTAGAAGCCATTTTTTGTTCCATTTGTGCAGATATTTTTTAGATGCATGAAGGATGATTGCCACGAGGCAGCATGATTTAAAAAAGTCATTGGGAACAGTGCTTATTGGTCAATTAGATACCATCACCCATTTGAAAATGCACTTGGGAAATATTGCCTTTGATCAGCATACCAAAGGCACATTGAGTTCCTCTTCCAGCTTCTAATGCCTATATACCGGTCCTTAACTGCAGTCTGACTTTAAATATGGTTTAAAACTAATAACAAGACTTTACATAAGACTGTCAAATAAATGTCTTAGCTGTTTGACTATTTGTATTAAATACTTTTACCACACTACCAAAGATTATTAACTCAACAAAATGTAAAAACATTGGGCAAGATTCACGTAGCCCGGGCGCAACTTAACTTTTCCGATTTAAGTTACACCGCCGCAATTTTTCCAAGTTAGTGCCCGATCCACAAAGCACGTACCTGGAAATCCTAAATCCGCCGACCGGATTTAGGATACACCGCCACAAGGCGGGCCAATTCAAATAGGGCGAGTCCCATTTAAATTAGGCGCGCTCCCGCACCGGACGTACTGCGCATGCTCCCGACGCAAATTTCCCAATGTGCTTTGCGCGAAGTTACGATGCGCCAAGGTTTTGTGAATCGCGACGGGTAAAAAAAAGTTGCGTCGGGAAAAAAAGAGTTGCGCCGGGAAAAAATAAATAAATAAAAAAAAATTGACAGCGACGCGGGAAAGACGGGTACACTTTTACATGGTGTACTAACTTTACACTTTGTAAAAGGTACCCTATCTTTGCAACGGCAAACTAACACTTACGGCAACTTAACGAAGGGAAAAAGCTTTGTGGATCTCCGTAAGTGCTAATTTGCATACCCAACGCTGGTTTACGATGAGAACTCCCCCCCAGCGGCGGCCGCGGTACTGCATCCTAAGATCCGACAGTGTAAGTCCATTACACCTGTCGGATCTTAGGGCTAGCTATGCGTAACTGATTCTATGAATCAGTCGCATAGTTAGAAACAGAGATACGACGGCGTATCAGTAGATAAGCCGTCGTATCTCGTTTGTGAATCTGGCCCATTGTATTTTAATAACCAGATGTGGTTCAACTACTTGAAGACAGGCATGATAACCACTTTCCTGACTAGGCCATTTGTTAGTTTTCATCACTGTGATAGTTTGACTGACAATTACTCAGTCATGCAATGCTGTACCCAAATTAATTGTATATACATTTTTGAGACAGAGATTTATTTTAGTGTTAAACAACCACTGCACCACTGGATTTTTATTTTGTGCTATATAGATGGAAAAGTTTAAACAGTTTCTTATGGTTTCTGCTATAAAATGTGCAAACAAATTAATTATTTTTTTTACAATATTTTTAAGTGTGTGTGACATTTGTAGGGTCTACAAACTTTGCTATACAGTATATAATTGTTTTTTTCTAGCCCTGATGTTCTGACTGACTATTTCATTTCTTGAGGCCCTAAAATGGCAAGATAAACATCCCCCAAATCACCCATTTTTGGAAAAACCGACACTCCAGGGTAAATAGTAAGAAGCATGAGTTGTTTATAGTTGTTATTGTTTACACAATTTTTGGAAAATTAAGTCATTAAGGATTCATTAAAGGAGTAGAGCATGTTTACCTTGAAATTGTATTTTTTACTTTAGAAGGGAATTTTTATTTACCTTAGTGAATGTGGTGAAAATTATCTTTAGCCCCTGTTCACACCTAGGCGTATATACGCCTATAGTGCGACGCCGCTGCAGCCCCGAGACACCAGAGGGATGATTTAACATGCACCTCTATGGAGATGGTTCACATATCCACGCCTGCCGCCTGCCGCCTGAAAAAAAGTCCCGGACCTTTTTTTCAGGCGGCTTTCGGCCTTCTGCATAGGAGATGTGAACCATCTCCATAGAGGGGGTGAAGCCTGCATTCACAATCACAGCGTTTTGTCGCCGCAAATCGCGGGACAAAACGCAGCGATTTTGTACGACAAGGTGTGAATGCAGCCTTAGGGTCAATGCACATTGGCTTAAAAAAGCAGGACTTTCACATTTTGCCTGTAGGGACAGCTCAATGCTATGCTATGTGTCCATGCATATTAGGGCATATTTTAAGCTCAGCGTTTAGAGGCAGAAAAAAAAACCCCTTCTGGTTTGAGTTTTTGAGAGCTGTTTACTGCCAGAAAAAAACACTGAATATTCCTAACTTTCCTAAAAGCTCCCAAACACTCCCAAACTCCTGTACAAAAACACTCTATATGAGCGGTTTTTTTTTCTGCCAAAAGAACTGCCCAGTATGAATGGACCCTTCTAGAGAATATCAAATTTGCTTGCAAATGATAGGATCATTACAGTAGATCCATTGGAGCTTTACCACATTCACTAAGCTTAAAGAAAAATTTAGTTTGAAAAGCATATATTTAGTTTGCTAAGTTAACTGCCTAAATTCCTTTGGTAAATCAAAAGGAACTGTGACTGATGATCAGTAGCTGGTAGAATAGGCTTCCAATCATGTTATCTTACCCGATAATTAGAGTTGGATATTATGCCCTTTCTCAAGACAAAACGTACACTACTCGTACACTCGTACACTACTCTTCTACAGGTACAAAGAAAAACAATATATAATGCCCACATATCAGGTATTCTCATGCACATTGGGAGTAGTAAAATGTATTTTAGGTTGGCTTTTGGTTGTAGGTCATAGTAAGGGCAAGAAACACACAGCTATAGTTAAATTTTTCCTTTGACAACAACATCAAAAGATATCAATTTTTCACTAAATGAAGGCCAAGTTTTTCCTAAAAAAAAGTTTAAATAACCTGAATAAACTAAATTTTACGAAAAAATTCCAAAGTTGGAAAACTGGGTTCATAAATTAAGGTTTGTTTTATGTTCCACATTAAAGGGTTAATTAGCAGACGTTAATAACATTGTTCAATAAATGTTGGGGTGAGTGAACATTTCTTAAATGGTGCATTGGGAAAAGTTACAGAAAATGCATTTTTTATATTTTTAACAGTTTATTCTTGATATAAACAAAAAAATATGTGTATCTAAATCTGCTACCCAAATTAAATCTTAATCTGCATATTATATATATATATATATATATATATATATATATATATATATATATATATATATATATATATATATATATATATATATATATATATATATATATAGTACAGACCAAAAGTTTGGACACACCTTCTCAATCAAAGAGTTTTCTTTATTTTCATGACTATGAAAATTGTAGATTCACACTGAAGGCATCAAAACTATGAATTAACACATGTGGAATTATACATAACAAAAATGTGTTTAACAACTGAAAATATATTTCATATTCTAGGTTCTTCAAAGTAGCCACCTTTTGCAGCAGACACATCTCTAGAACTGTCAGGCCTTGTACACACGGTCGGTCCAAACCGATGAGAATGGTCCGTCGGACCGTTTTCATCGGTTCACCGCTGAAGTGGCCTGACGGCCTGATATGCGTACACACCGTCAGTCCAAAATCCGATCGGGTCAGAACGCGGACACGTGACCCACGTATGACGTCACTATAAAGGGGTAGGCCAAAGCCTTCGTTGCCGCCCTCGAGTCCGCTTTTGCTAATTTCGTGTAACCGCGTGTTAGTGAAAGGTTGGTGAGAGCCGATTTGCGCTTTTCAGTCTCCGTGCTTTTTCAGATCGTATTCTCGGGTTCAGTGTGCTTGTGGGTTCGTATTTGTCATTCAGTGCTGGCTTTCGGGTCGTTTCTGCTTTGCAGTGCCGTCCTGTCCGCTCGTATCTGGGTGCAGTGCGTTCTTTACAGGTATTGCTGGATTTGGGGGTGCTTTCTGTTTGAAGTGCGTTCTGACCAGCCGACCAGTTTGAAGCCATGATGGAGCAGCCTGATTTTTCTAAAAACTGAGCTTGGTGTAGTACCACAGCTTGGGGTAATTTATGGCATTTGCTGGTGCTTTTGAGTTCTGTGATTTATGTAGCACATTGTGACTCCTGATGTTGTTTATTTTGTCCTTGATCATGGTGGACTGTGCATTTGGTATCCATAAAGTCTGCATGCATGTTGTAAATTGGTTGAGTGTTGCCGTTATTTTTATTATTTGATTTTTCCAGAATAAATGGAAATTAATTTTACGTTACAACCTTGTCTATTGTGTTTTTCTGGTGAATAGCCATCAAACATTTCCAAAATACAATGTGTAATTAACAAAGGACATAACCTCCTTGAGGGGGGGAGGAACATTGGTGTGATAACTTGACAAAAAAAAAAAAAAAAGGCTAAAACTAAAAAAAAACACCACCCAAAAAAATAAATTAATAAAACATCGGTGTGATAACTTAACAAAAAAAATTAAAAAAAAATTAGTACAAAGAAATATTTTGGGATCCTATCTGAAAAAAAAAAAGGGAAAAACAGATCAGGGATAAATTAGAGGAAATTCAAAAATTAGAACTTCAACATAAAAAAAAACAACTACCCGAGGTGGGGAGAAAGCTGGGACAATTAAGGAAGCAGATCTCAGAGATGATGCGGTTTAAAGCTAAGGCGACTATACAGAGAGGAAGGAAGGCTAATTATGAGCTGGGAGATAAATGTAGCAAACTACTCGCAGGGAAACTCAAAGAAAAGAACAGGTCGGTATATGTCCCATTGATTAAAGGGAAAGAAGGACAGCTTCTAAAAAAACCTAGAGAGATTGCCCAAGTATTTGGGGAATATTATGCGGCGTTATATAATTTACCAACAGAAGGCGATAAACAGGTAGAGATAGAGGAATACCTCTCTGGGGCAGGAATGCCTAGATTACCATCTTTAGTCCGAAAGAAGTTAGAGAGTCCAATAACTGTTGAAGAAGTTGGGGAAGTTTTAAAGAAGGTGAAGATAGGTAAATCCCCAGGTCCAGATGGATTTTCGGTAAGCTATTATAAGGAATTCTTAGGGATATTAAACGGACAGATGGCAAAGTTTTTTAACGCATTGGGAAGCTCGGCGGTATTCCCCCCGGAGGCACTTTTGGCCCACATTACTGTTATTCCTAAAGAGGGGAAGGATCCTGCTGAATGTGGCAGTTATAGACCTATCTCATTGCTAAATGCAGACCTTAAACTATTCTCCAAAATAATAGCGTCCCGGCTTCAACCATGTATATCAGAATTAGTAGATATGGACCAGGTGGGATTTATCCCAGGAAGAGAAGCCAAAGATAACTCGATTAAAATACTTAACTTGGTGCATTATGTTCGAGAAAAAAAAATTCCCTGTGTGTTTTTAAATACCGACGCAGAAAAAGCGTTTGACAGGGTGAGCTGGCGTTTTTTGGAGGAAGTATTGAGACAGGTGGGGGTAGGTGAACAGATGATCAGATGGATAATGAGTATGTATACAGGCCCCCGAGCCTCAGTAAGGGTTAACGGAGTAATATCATCCCCGTTCAAAATTACAAATGGAACAAGACAGGGATGTCCGCTATCACCCTTGTTGTTTGCCCTTACACTAGAACCCCTATTGAACAGAATCAGATCGAACGGGGATATTCAGGGAATACAGATGGGAGATCAGACTCATAAAATCGCAGCATATGCGGACGACCTGCTCTTTTCAGTGACTAACCCTCATGTATCACTCCCTAACCTTGTAAGAGAAATTGAGAAATATGGTAGGTTATCTAATCTGAAAGTAAATAACACAAAATCGGAAGCAATGAACGTGGCAATCCCTGAACCTATGGGGGATATAATAAAACAGAATTTCAAGTTTAAATGGGGGAAGGTATTAAAATACCTAGGCACATACATACCTTCAGACATTAAAAATACTTATGCATTGAACTTTCCCCCATTGTACCTTGAAATAAGAAGATTGCTAGAAAAATGGAGACACGGAATGCACTCCTGGTTTGGGAGAGGAAGTATAATCAAAATGTGTATTTTGCCAAAGATATTGTATTTGTTCCAGGCACTGCCTATCTCCATACCAATAACCTATCTTCGACAGGTGAACTCTTTGTTCATGAAATTCATATGGGCAGGGAAAAAAGCCAGAATTAAAAGAGAACTGTTGAGAATGCCTAAAAGTGCTGGAGGGATGGCAGTCCCGGATATAATAAAATACTACAGAGCATCGCATTTAACTAGGTTGGTAGATTGGTGTAGACATGGGGAGTTTAAACGCTGGGTAAACATAGAGCAGTATGTGAGCCAGATTCCTCTGGCTAGAGCACCTTGGTGTTACGCGGTTCTCCCTAGATACCTTAAGAGACACCCTATAATAGGCCCCACATTGCAAATTTCAGCGAAAATCTGTGGAGATAAGAAATATACACCTAGTAAATCGCCACTATTACCTATAATAGGTAACCCTAATTTCATTCCAGGAATGGAAAAAAATACAAAAGAAAAGTTTAAAGGAAAGAACCTCAGTCAGGTCTCAGATTTTTTGAGGTCAAATGCATGGCCATCAATCGGGGAACTGACAGAGGAAGGAGGTAAATTTGAACTTGCACTGTGGCAGGCACTTCAGGTAAGTCATTTTCTAAGATCTTTGGGTCCGGTAACAGAATTTTGTAGGCAATTGACAACTCTAGAGAGATGCTGTGATGGGGTGGAACCTCTACCGAGAGTATTATCTAAAATGTATGGGTTTCTGAACATGCCAGCTGAGGATTTTGTGATGCCAGGCATTCGGAAATGGGAAAAAGATCTGGGGAGAATTTTCACCCCAACACAGCATAAACAAATAATATACCTGGCAGTCAACTCGTCGGTATGTTCAAAAACGCAAGAAGCTAATTACAAGCTTCTTGTACAATGGTATTACACCCCAGAAAGATTACACCAATTTGATAAAGAAGTAGATGAAAGGTGTTGGAGGTGTGGTAGAGAACAAGGAACTCTGTTACATATTTTTTGGTATTGCCAAAAAATAAGACACTATTGGGAGGAGGTGAGAAGAATTTCGCAAAATTTTTCGGAAGTATTGCTTCCGGACGATCCTGCTCTTTTCCTGTTACATAGTTCAGAAGTACCGGTGCAGAAGTATAGGAAGTCGGTAGTGTGCCACATGATCAATGCGGCACGGGCAGGAGTTACATTGAAGTGGAGGGATGTTTGCCCGCCATCTATTGCAGGTTGGCTTAAAAGGATTGAGGAGGTAGGTGCAATGGAAGATTTGGTGCGTACAGCGCAGAATAGGCGGATACAGTATGAAGAAATATGGTCCGGATGGAATATATTTATGAGATCAGAAGAAGGAAAGGCGTTAATAGAGGGAAACTAGACTCTTAGAGAGAAAGATTTAAGGTATTGGTAGATGACTTGGAATTTAGAAGTGTAGGTCCAATATCTCGGGAGAGGAGAAGGGGAGAGGAGGAGGGGGGCGGGAGGGGTGGGGGGAATATATTGTTTTTTCCTTTTTTTTTTTTTTTTTGTTTGGAGAGGGGGGGGGGGGAGGGGTAAGGAGGGAGTATCAGATGGATGGGCAATAGGAGTAGGGATGGCTTAGGGGAAATATAGTGACGGATTAAAATGTTAAAATGTGTGGAAAACGTATCTATAGTTGTAACATTCTCTGTTATCTGTGGAAAAATAAAATAAAAGATGAGTAAAAAAAAAAAAGAAATATTTTGGAGATCTGGCTAGGGAAAAATGATTAAAAAAAAGGAGATCACAAGCAAAAAATAAAAGAATTCTGTATGGGAGAACACTGGCTAAATAGCATCAGCTAAACAACGTGTTCATTCTAGCAATAGAGCAAAGAAACAAATGCTCAGCAAGAAACGGAACACTACTTTTAAAAATGTAGAATGTGCCATCTCAAAAACGAATGCGAGGTTTACAAGAACGAGCGCTCCCGTCCCCTCATTTAGTCTGAGCATGCGCGGGTTTTGAACGGATGCGTAGGTTTTTGAACCAATGCTTTTGTGTACTAACCATCGGTTTGGACCGATCGGGCAGAGGTCCATCGGTTTGGTTTTGAAGCATGTTTTAAAATTTTGGACCGAAGGAAAACAGATCGATGGCCTATACACACGGTCGGTTTGGACCGATGAAACTGAACTTCGGTCCATTCTCATCGGTTTTGTCCGACCGTGTGAATGGGGCCTTAAGAGGAGACTGTGTGAATCAGGCCTTCATGGTAGAATATCTGCTAGTAAACCACTGCTAAAGAAAGGCAACAAGCAGAAGAGACTTGTTTGGGCTAAAGAACACAAGGAATGGGCATTAGACCAGTGGAAATCTGTGCTTTGGTCTGATGAGTCCAAACTTGAGATCTTTGGTTCCAACCCCTGTGTCTTTGTGCGACACAGAAAAGGTGAACGGATGGACTCTACATGCCTAGTTCCCACCGTGAAGCATGGAGGAGGAGGTGTGATGGTGTGGGGGTGCTTTGCTGGTGACACTGTTGGGGATTTAATCAAAATTTAAGGCATACTGAACCAGCATGGCTACCACAGCATCTTGCAGCGGCATGCTATTCCATCCGGTTTGCGTTTAGTTGGACCATCATTTATTTTTCAACAGGACAATGACCCCAAACACACCTCCAGGCTGTGTAAGGGCTATTTGACCAAGAAGGAGAGTGATGGGGTGCTGCGCCAGGTGACTACCTCTTGAAGCTTATCAAGAGAATGCCAAGAGTGTGCCAAGCAGTAATCAAAGCAAAAGGTGGCTACTTTGAAGAACCTAGAATGAGACAATATATTTTATTTATTTTTATATTTAGTTTTGATGCCTTCAGTGTGAATCTACAATTTTCATAGTCATGAAAATAAAGAAAACTCTTTGGATGAGAAGGTGTGTCCAAACTTTTGGTCTGTACTGTATATTATATAAGCCGACCTAACTCAGAATACACGCCGACTTATGTTCAAGTGTATTCTCAATCAGAGATACACTTAAACATATCTAAGATACGATGGCTTGCGCCGTCCTATCTTAGGCTGCAATATTTCGGATGGCCGCTAGGTGGTGCTTCCATTGCGGCCGGCGTAGAATATGTACATTAGTAGATACGCCGATTCACGAACGTACGCCCGGCCGACGCAGTACTTTTACGCTGTTTACGTAAGAGATAGGCCGCGTAAAGTTAGAGCTAGGCCCTAGTTGGAATAGTAATGTTAAGTATGGCCGTCGTTCCCGCGTCGAAATTCGAATTTTTTACGTCGTTTGCGCAAGTCGTCCGTGAATCGGGATTTACGTCGTTTACGTCCAAGTCGAAATCAATAGGCCCGTGCGGCGTACTTAGCCGCAATGCACACTGGGAAATGTAGGCGCCCGGTGCATGCGCAGTTTAAAAAAAAACGTCAAAAACGTAAGGTCAAGCTCCATTAGCATAAAACACGCCCCCTTACACACATTTGAATTAGGCGCGCTTACGCCCGCCCGCTTTAGGCTACGCAGCGGTAACTTAGCAGGCAAGTACATTGTGAATCATGTACTTGCCTCGCTAACTTACGGCGGCGTAGCCTAAATGCCTTAAAGGAACACTAAAGGTACAATTTTTTTTTTTTTAAATAACATACATGTTATACTTACCTCCACTGTGCAGATCGTTTTGCACAGAGTGACCCGGATCCGTGTCTTCTGGGGTCCCTCGGCGGCTGTCTCGGCTCCTCCTCGCAAAAGCTTTCCACGTTCATGCGAGCTCCCTCGCATGGTGGAAAGCTTTTGCGAGCGCGCTCCCGTGATACAGCAGCGGCCATAGCCGCCGACTGTATCACTCGGCCCCGCCCCCCGGCGCGCCGCGTCATCCGCTGTGATTGACAGCAGCGCCAGCCAATGGCTGCTCTGCTATCAATCCGCCCAGCCTAGCCAATCAACGGCCAGGCTGGGAACCGAGCAGGATGACAAGCACGCGCCCGGGACTTTCGAACGGTGAGGTAAGTAAAACGGGGGCTCGGGGGGGGGGGGGCGGTGCTGTCAGATGTTTTTTTACCTTAATGCATAGGATGCATTAAGGTAAAAAAACTTTTACCTTTACAAACCCTTTAAGCTACGCCACCGCAAAGTTGCGGCAAGGTATGTGTATCTAGGCAATAATGTGCAGAACATATACATCACCAAATTAAACAAATGCTTTTGGATTTGGGGAAGGGGGGGGGGGGGCAGGGGACTTAAGTGGTTAATAGTGCACTTTTTCTGTACATAAATGTAGAGGCATTGCTTTATTTGAATAAATAAACATGACTGAAATCTTGAAATATATCTGCTAGCATTAATTCTTTATGAATGCAATTCTGCAAAAAAAGTAAAGTGGATATTTTTGCATAAAATCACAATTATTACCTAGATTATTTTATAATTAGCCATTTAATGAAGGCTTTTCATTTACCAACAGATCATAGGCCCTATTCTATTTCTCAAACTGAACAATGTCTTTCTTTTCCCAGGTGGATGCTAACGCTATCTGCTTTGTTCAATAGGACACCTTGACAGTTGCAGTCAATTGGGGTTATGACATTCTTGTTCAGTCAAACAGATGAGACCTAGGCTAGAGGATAATTTTCTTCAGGTAAATACTGCTGCCTGGTACAATTACAGGAACTGCTTTCTCTTTTCAGCTCGATTAATCTTCTCTACCAATTTGTTGTATGTGCAAGCTAATGCATGAAAAGTTGTTACTGATTCCAAATTCAATTTTGCCACCTTTCAGATACTAAAATTATTTTTTTCATTAAGACAGTGAGTAGTTTCACTTCTTATATGATTTTTTTTAAGCAGTGTCACACTTAATTGAAAATGAAGAGTGAAACTTTTTTCACAACATTTTTATCATTGAGATAATTCTTGTTATCCACAAAGTTTAAAATATGGAAATGGAAAAAGAGCATATTATTGCCGTTTGGAAAATAGCATAGTCGAAAGTACTATTACAGGGCAAATCCTGCAGTGAAAAAAAAACAAACATTTTTTTAACAGCTTTTTCTTTTATAACTGATAGGCTTATTGGTGGAAAATCGGACTTAAAATATAATTTTCTGAATGCTACTTAGCTAAAGATTGATATGGACATTTTCTTATGCCGCGTACACACGATCGATCCATCGGATGAGAACGGACCGATGGACTGTTTTCATCGCTTAACCAATGAAGCTGACTGATGGTCCATCGCACATACACACCATCGGTTAAAAAATCGCAGTGACGTAAAACACAACGACATGCTGAGAAAAACTAAGTTCAATGCTTCCAAGCATGCGTCGACTTGATTCTGAGCATGCGTGGATTTTTAACCGATGGTTGTGCCTACTTAAATTTAAAACAAGTTGGCTTTTTTTTATATAACCAATGGCGCCCACACACGATCGATTTGGACCGATGAAAACGGTCCATCAGACCATTCTCATCGGTTTAACTGATCGTGTGTATGCGGCATTAGACTTTGACATTTTTCTGTAACCAATGGCACTTTTATTGTTGCTTCTACACACTCATTATGAACTCCACATATTGTTCACAAAGACACACTCTAGTTTGTCTCCTACAACAATTATACTGAGTATTAAGTTGTCTGTAGTAGCCATACACTCTAAATTGCAACTTAAATGTGTATGTAAACCCCAAAAATTTACTTATCTAAGTTGTTCCCTTTTGGTCTGTTAAATACTGTATTTATCAGCGTATAACAAGCACATGCGTATAACGCGCACCCCAATTTTAAGAGAGGAGTTTAAGGAAAAAATATTTTTACAGCCCCCTTTACAGTACACAGCCCCCTCCATCCATTATACTCCCCCCATCCAGTACACATCCCCCCTATCCAGTACACATTCCCCTCATCCATTATACAGCCCCCGTCCATTATACATCGCCCTATCCAGTACACAGCCCCCCATCCAGCACACATCCGCCTATTCAGTACACAGCCCCCCATCCATTATACATCCCCCCATCCATTATACATCCCCCATCCAGTTCACAGCCCTTCTGCACTCCCAGGAGACCCCCAGTCTCCAGGGACAGTGCTGCCAGCATTCTCTACAGTTAAGTAAAAAAATCAATGTCAGCCCTTTCCACACTGCTCCTCCTGTGTCACTCCTATTGAAAAACAAAGCTTGTAAATATCTCTATAGCTCTGTTTTTTTCACTGACCTGGTCACATGACTGCTCTAATCTGATGTTACACAGATGGTAATGTGACTGCTCTCCTCCTCCAATCAAAGCTACACTCAGAGTAGGAGGAGAGCTTTGTTTTACAATGACACTAACACAGGAGGAGCGGTGTAGAAGGGGCTGGCAAGTGACTTTTTTCTCAACTTCACACTATGCAGGGAGCGCTGTTCCAGGGCCAGGGGAGGTGGGATGGCCGGCCTGACACCCCCACCAATGGGTGGCTCCTGGGGCGGCCCGCCCGATCCCCACCCCCGTTGATAAAACATGATATTGGCGTATAACACGCAGGCACTGTTTACCCTCTGTTTTCAGGGGAATAAAGGGCGTGTTATTCACTGATAAATACGGTATATAATAAGTGTGTTTTGTTATATATGTTAGATGACTACAAAAAAAAGTTGATCCTGCTAAAAATCTAATCAGCTCATAAGTTCTTGTGCACTGTGCTTGTGTACTCTGCAGTGTTAGCTCACACAGTGTGAGATAAAGCCTTTGAGTTACAGTATACCACTCTCATATATTATGGAGAGGAGGGGTGTCCTGTTGACCTAACAAACTTAATTTCCCCTGGAAATATAGGATATAGTGCTTATTCTCTGTAGAAACAGTACAGTGAGTTAAATGCTATCACCCTGGGACAGGAAGTGTGTTTCTGGAAGGAATTTCCAGGGTCTTTCACTGATGCATAGATAACAAGGTCAAACTAGCAAGACATTGGTTAATTGGACTATAACTCCATGACTGTTTTGCCTACAAAATATATATATTGTAAAGCAAGCCACCATTCACCACTGTAACTATAGTTATTGTGGAGAAATGAATCTTAAAATTCACAAAATACATACTAAAATCTTACTTGTCTTCCTATTCTTCTATATTGTAGCATAATCTTGGAAGCCTGTCAGTCCTCTAATGAAAAAATAGAATCATGTATTTTTAAGCTGTGAAAAACCAACAGAAACCCAATTTTATAGACTTTTTTGCCATCTTTGAGAAGTAATTACTTTTTTAATGTAAGCAGGTAAAGAGGTCACAGCTAGCTTGTGTTAAAACTATTTTACCACTTGTTAAGAATATGCAAGCAATTTAAAGTGTTAGTTACAAAAAAAGCATCCTGTAAAACATGAATAACAGCACAGTGCTTGTCCTGTGTAATTTGGCCCCCATATCACCTAAAATACATGGCTAATCCTGCCTGGCTATGTCCTCCCCCCTGTAAACTGACCATGGTTAACCATAGCTGCTGAACCCTGACACCATGGTCAGTTTATGTGCCTCTGTCACCTGCAGCTCTCCCCTCTGCTCTCCTGTGTCTCCTCTGTCCTCCCCTCCCCTTCTAGCACCGTTCCGAGCAATGCAAACATTACTGCACACAATCACTGCCAGCCCCTCTTCTTGGATAACATGTAGTATATAGTGTTTTATAAAATATATCTTGTAAATACCTTATTTCTTCTCACTGATCAGTGGTAACGTGACCGCCCATCGCTCTCTTCCTCCGATGTATGCACTACAGATGGATGCCAGGAAATAGTCAGAGGGAGATCTCGGCATTGGAGAAAGAGAGTGACGGGCGGTCACGTGACCGCTGATCTGGGAGAATAAATAAGGCATTTAGAAGATTACTTTTACAAAACGGCATACAGTATATACTATGGGTTATCCTAGCAGAGGGGCTGGCAGTGATTGTGTGCACTGCCTTAACAACTCCTTCAATATCCATAGTCTGTGCACAGGTGCACTTTGAGAACATATACGTTTTTTATTTGGCACATATTTTTCACCATAGCCTGCAAAATGCAGTAAAAAAAATGTAAATAAAAACTTTTAAAATGTATTATATTTAAATAATATAATTGCATTTTCCTGTTACAGTATTAAACAGCTGAATACTTCCACGTCTAGGCTGCAGTGGCATATGCAGGCTGTAGGATCTCAAAGGAATTTTATTAACATTTTTCCCAGCACAGCATGCGAGGGAATGGTCATATATGACTGCTAACATTTTGCAAGATGACAGTGTGGGGGATCTAAATAAATTTCACTGCTTTACCTGCCAGCTAGGGTGTTTCACTATGCAATAATATATAGTAGCTTACAAGTCAGTAGGCTAGGTGAACAACAGTTGTTGAACTGTGACTGGTGACCATTCTGATCTGGTCATTTTTGTATGAAAATACTTTTAAAACTCAAGTTTACACGATTTTATTGATGGCGGTTCTTTAACCACTTCCATACCGGGCAATTTCACCCCTTCCTGTCCAGGCTACTTTATAGCTTTCAGCGATGTCACACTTTGAATGATAATTGTGCGGTCATGCGACATTGTACCCAAATAAATTTTGATCATTTTTTTGAGTGACAATTTTGAAAAAAGAACACAATATTTATTAATTTTTGCTATAATAAATAACCCATATTTGTCCTCAGTTTAGGCCAAAATGTATTCTTCTACATATTTTTGGTAAAAAATAATTGCAATAACAGTATATTGATTGGATTGCGCAAAAGTTATAGAATCTACAAAACAGGGGATAGAATTTGGGCATTTTTATCATTATTATTTTTTTTACTAGTAATGGCGGCGATCTGCGATTTTTGTTAGGACTGCAATATTGCGGCGGGCAGATCAGACACTTTTGACACTATTTTGGGACCATTCACATTTATACAGCGAACAGTGCTATAAATATGCACTGATTACTGTACGTATGATAGCATACAGCACAGATCAGATAAGCAGTTATCTTATACAGAAACTGTAGAAAATTATACATTTTGAATACTTATCCAGTATGCAATTGCTTAATTAGCACACTCCTGGGCCCAGGTTAACTCCTTTAGTGCAGAAAATTTGAAATCCAATGGGTTTACAGTTATGCAGGCCATAGATGGTGGCATTTTTATTCCTGCAACAACGGGTAACGAGAAATTTGCATGACTCCCCCATCAACACAAACAGTGTTGACAGGGGAATCCCTCCTGCTGAGCAAATGTCTTCTCCCTGCAGGGGGGCAAGGAAGCTTTCCCCACCAGTAGTAGACAGTGATTATTGCTAGATTCAGCCACTAGCGATAATCACAAGTGAATCCGGCAGGCTGGTTGAACCCAAGTTGATCAATTGTGTTTATTCACGGTTTTTTACCTTAATGCATTCTATGCATTAAAATTAAAAACTTTTTGTTCTGCAGCTACCCCCCCAGATGCCCCCCCTCCGTTTCTTACCTGAACCCGATTGTTCCAGCAATGGGGGATGAGCACAGCAGCTCCATCCGCTGTCTTGGGTCCTCATTGGAAATATTGATAGCAGCAGGAGCCATTGGATCACGCTGCTGTCAATCAAATCCAGTGGCATGAAAAGGGGAGGGCGAGTCCTGCTGTCTGTATTAATGGATGCAGCAGCAGGACTCAAGAGCACACCCGCACAAGTGCCCAATGGAATTTGGATCTACGTGGGGGCACTCGAGAGGAGGAGGAGCCAGGAGCGCTGCCAGGGGGACCCCAGAAAAGGAGGATCGGGGGCCACTCTGTGCAAAACCCTTGCAAAGAGGAGTTAAGTATAACATGCTTGTTTTAAAAAAACAAAAAAAACAAAGCTTTATAATTACTTTAATTAGCTTGTGATGTAAGGCAAAAGACAGAAGAAATTAATGAAAGAAGAATTTTTGCTGGTCACCATAGAAAAATGAAGAACATGGTAAAATAAAAGCAAAGTCTAAAAACAGCACAAACAATAAACTAAAAAGAAAACTTCCTTTAAACTGTGACCCAGGGTTTAAAATGTTAAAATAAGTTTTACTTGCAGTATTAGTGTATAGGAAGTAAAGGCTGTTAACTTTACAAGGGAGTTTTCACTCCATGAGCCTTTTTCCCTACGTCTAGTGAATGTGGTGAAACTTCACTTTGCAAAGAATACCCAGCACGTGCAAAGGGAAATGTAAAAAGCTGAATTTGTGCTGAATGTTATTGTTGATGGAAATCAGCAGGGCATCACCTTATTAACTAAGCTTAGATTTTTTTTTATTGCAAAGTGAAAATTCCTAACAAATTGATCAGCCTGTTTGCCTTTAACCCCTGCATGTTTAAATAACTATCTACTTACTGGAGTTAAAATAATATAAATTTGAAGACATGCATTCCAAGGAATTTTTTGAAATGCCTCCAAGTAAGCTAAGACATAATTTCTGTTAGTGAATCTACACAGAGTAAATCTTACAGACACATCAGGGCTCAAGTCCTGCGGGAACGCATGGGAACGGAGTTCCTGCACTTTTTTTACAGCAGGAACGCAGTTCCCTTTTCAGGACTAGAGCAGCCGAGCCACCTGAGCCAATCCTTCACTGAGCGGCGATGCCCAGCTTGACTCACTGACAGGGGCAGGCGAACCTTAGTAATCTTTTGTTACTGGCTGCTTCGTGTATATGGATTCATCGGGTAGTGTGCGGGTATTTCGTCACTTCCTCGATGCCGCAATGTCTCCTGGGAGCTTTTGTCATTGTTCCCAGGAGACATTGCGGAGGTCTGCCGCGAGTTATCGCAGGATTTAGAAAGAACTTGCTTAAAAAAAAAACAGGCGCTTTAGTAATTATGCATATGAGCGTATAATTTTTTTTTTTTTTGGTGGGGGAGTGGATCTTGGGTGGGAGTTCCCACACTTTTTTCCCCAGGACTTGACCTCTGCACATGAAATGCCTTTCTTAGCAGCATTTGCATATTTCTTGGTTTTGTTTATTTTTCTCTTTTTACAACAGTCTTACTTCAGAGGTCTTTACTTGAATGAGCTCATTTATCAAAGTGTATTTCAGAAGAACAGCCTACATATTTCCACAGAGACCAATCAGATTGACCATTTTATTCTCCGTTGCTATCAAATAATTTTTTTGGGACCAGAACAACCATTTTATTCACAAATTCCTCTCTGGCTAGCGTCAAGGTTCCTTAATTGGTGTCATGTTGATTTTCACATTTACATTCCTTTTTTACACTAACCTGGGTTTTGCATTTCCTTTGTAAGTTCCTTACCTTTTTGAAGGCACCATTTATCTACCCAGTACCCACCCAAGGGAACTTAGTATAATACTATACAGATGGTGACACAATAAAATGTTTTAAATAAGTTAACACATTCTAAACAACACAAGGAACACAAAAGGGAAACACCACAACACAAAACACATTCCCCCAACAGGCTGTTAGACAATGTAACATTTTCCTGTTCAAAGAGTTTCTTTTTTAATTAGAGTAGCAAAGTAGGAGACAGTGTAACATTTAAATGTCTTTAATAATGTTACTATGTATTATTCATTATTCATTGATTGAGAGAATAATAACAATCTTTCACATATAAACTATTTAAGATACCAAAGAAACAAATTATTAAATGTTTTTTTCACCACTGACCAATCTAAATTTCTGTGTTTTTTTTGTCAAGTAAAAATTCCTAAATAGAATATTTTAACCACCCTTTCACCAAATTTGTTGTAATGAAATGGTTGGTCAGGAGTGCTGATGTTCTGAGCAGATTTAAATGGTTTTGTGCCCACTAATGGAAACAATGTACAATGTAGTACTGTTTACATTGGTGAGCCCTCGCCTTCCTCTTACAACAGAGCAACAAGAGAAAGATGATAATGACTGGCTGTATCAGAAAAGGCGTAAAAGACATTGTGGGAACTTTAAAGCACACAGCCCTAGGACACAGCACATCACTGATTGGGGGTAAGGAACCGAAGACAGTGACTCTTTACCACATGATTGGCTATGTCCAATCACAAATGTAAACAACAAGTTGGAAACCGGGAGTTACTGGTCTTAGTGTATTTCTTCTGTACACAACACTCTCCATCAGTGCCCATCAGTGCACTTGTCACCCAACAGCAGTGTTACTGTCACCCATCAGCAGTGTACCTGTCTCCCATTAGTGACCATCAGTGCACCTGTCGCCCATCAGCAGTGCACCTGTCACCCATTACTACATGTCTGACATTGTCCATCAGTGCCATCAGCAGTATTCCCATTACACAGCCTCCCCACAATAGAGTACCCATCCTTACAGCTACCCATAAGCAGTTCCCACCACACAGTCACCATCAGCAGTCTGCTTGTCCCAGTGTCACCAGAGCCAACCATGTCTAAAAAATGTTACACTAGTGAGGAGGAGTTTCATATCCTTAATATGATGGATGGGAACACCAAATCAGTGTATGAACCTGTCGAAAGTAGGGGATTGGCAACAGGAAAGGGTCCCTCCTAAAAAAATAAGGTGCTCTGAAAACCAAGCAGCCACCAGCAGCTGTTCAATCTGCAAATGCCAACAGCGCTAGACTCTAGGAAGAAAGGCCCAATACCTGCACTGGAATATCACATCAGACCCCAAGAATCAGGGCACAAACATATCTCCCACATGCACTTCCAAACCCATTTTGGCTGCCTTCCAACTCAGGATAAGCAATTATTTCCCCTTTCACCACATAGAGATATTATTTGTATTGTATTTCTTTTTGCCTGACATTTTTATTCTGTTAATTGTGGACCCGACCAATATTTTTTCCCAACAATATATTGCTAACAACCCCAGTTCATCCTAAGCCCATCTGTATCAGCGGAAACTTCTTACAATTGAGGAGTTTAAGTTATTTTTGGGTCTCACCATTAACATGGGCCTTATAAAAAAATTAAGGACATCCTTATTGGGCCACCCACCCCATCCATCATATGGCCATCATCCCAACTATGACAATTTATACAACATTTGCCCACTTTGTTTCCCAGAGATTTTCTGAACTTTATGTCATTGACCAAAACATGTGTGGATGAGTCTACTTCACTGGCCAGCTGGGAATCAAGCAATACGTTCCAAGCAAAAGGGACAGAAATGGAGTAAAGTTTTACAAGCTTTGTGAAAGAGCCATGGGATATTTGTATGTGTTCCATGTGTACGAAGGCAAAGCATTGCAGCACCAGCCCCCTGAGTAACCAACCTACAGGTACATGGTGAAAGTGAAAAATTGCGTAGGACCTGGCTTTTCCACTTTTTAAAAAAAGGGTATCACATCTACCTAGATCAATTCTATATCATTTAGCCTATTTTCTGCCACCTTTACCTTGAGAAAACCTTGACCAGTGGTACCACCCAAAAAAACAGGAAGGGCTTGCAAAAAAGTTTAGTGACCACAAGGCTACAAAGGGGGAATCAGAAAGTCTTAGGAATGGCGAAGAGTTGGCCATGAAGTGGAAGGATAAGAGAGATGTGTACATCCTAATGACACCTTAGTGGAAATTCCTGGAAGACACAGTCCCATACAAAAGCTTGCATGCATCCAGGATTATAATCTCTACATGGAGGGTGGATTTTAAGGATCAAATGCTGTAGACCTATTTAGCAACAAGAAGATACTGTTTCTGGTATAAAAAAGTTGCAATTTATATTATTAATGTGGCCATTTATAATGCTTATGTCACCTACCCCAATCACCAACTTCCTCAAATTTATGGAAGAAATCATCACATCCCTCATCTACCAGCAAGGATCCACCAGAAAACATTTGCTCCGATTATATAAAAAGACTTTATGAGCACAATTTCACTGAGAGCATTCTACCAACAGAAGCAGGCCGAAGACTTTGCCTCTGCCTGTTATCTGCATTGTTTATCCATCATGCTTCTACCTTCCACCTTAACTGACCTTGGCCAGTTTATCAACTATGCCTCTGCCTGCCATCTGCATTATCAATCACGTTTCTGTCTTCCAACTGAACAGACCCTGGTATGTTTATCGACCTTACTTCTGCCTGTCATCTGGATTGTTTATCAACCATGTTTCTGCCTTCTACCTGTACTGACCTTGGCCTGTTAATTTTTTATTTTTTTTGCCTGCCGCTTGGACTGAACTTTCAACCTGCTACTGCAGTAGTGGGATTCAAGATAACACATGGGGTCTCACATATGCAAGGGGTTTCATAATAGTATTCTAAGTAGAGAAAAAATATTTTTGGTTTTGTCTGGGTTTTGTAATTTCCAGATCAGGGTCTAGAGACTGGAGGTTTGGAAGATATTAGGGTGGGAAGAAGCCTCTATCCCTGTGCCCATTCGTTACTGACCAAGGCCCTAAGCTTGATGTTCCTGCCTGCTGCCTGTACAAATACACTGTGCTAACCATATCTCTTCCTGCTTCCTGTAATAACCCAATACTTTTTATGGACCATGTTCCTGCCTGCTACCTGGACCAATACTTTAACTGTGCTAATCACATCTCTGCCTGCTACCTGTAATGATGCAGACATTTTTATGGTCCATGTTCCTGCCTGTTGCCTGGACCAATACTTTGGCTGTGCTGATCATATCTCTGCCTGCTGCCTGTACCTACTATGCACAGTATTCCTGCCTGCTGCCTGGACTATTCCTTTTGCTGACCACATCCTTGCATGCTACCTGGACCAATACTTTGACTGTGCTGACAATATTTTTCCTAACTACCTATTACATTTTTGAAAATCCTTGAGCACCAGGACAGTATAATTACCCACAAAATAATCAAAGTTTGAAAAGAAAACACCCCAATGTATACTCTTTGAGGAATAATGAGTCTTTTAAACATGTCATTTTTTCCACAAGTTTTTGGAAACTGAAAAGAATCTGAAAAAACGTTTTACAGTCATTTGTAAATCAGAACACATATTACCTTAATACAGAAGCCAATTGTATCTGTATATGATTATTGGCATCCTTTGTACATTTCTTTAATATGAAAGTAGGAATCTAACATAAAACAGCTGTGGACATTGTCCCTGTGCAGTAATGTCCTGTAAAGACTGGTCACCGCTTCTCTCATATCTCAGATCTCTCATATGTTTGTAATAAAGGGAAAAAAAACACCAAGATGTTAAATTACTTTCAAAACTAGCAACAGAATTGCACATGGAGAATGGGGAGAGCAAACATACAGGATTAAGATAAGCAACACTCAAGCTGCTAGTCAGCAAAGATAACTCAATTAAAATATGCTTTCAATAAATTAGGAAAAAAACCTTATAGGCCCTGTACACACGATCGGACAAAACCGATGAAAATGGACTGAAGTTCAGTTTCATCGGTCCAAACCGACCGAGTGTGGGCCCCATCGGTCCGTTATCCTTCGGTCGAAAAATTTAGAACTTGCTTTAAAATTGAACCGCTGCACGCCTAACCGATCGGTCAAAACCGACGGTTAGTACGCAAAAGCATCGGTTCAAAACCCGCACATGCTCAGAATCAAGTCGACACATGCTTGGAAGCATTGAACTTCATTTTTCTCAGCACGTCGTTGTGTTTTACGTCACCGCGTTGGACTTGATCTGTTTTTTAACTGATGGTCAGCTTCATCGGTTAACCGATGAGAGCGGTCCTTCGGACCGTTCTCATCAGATGGACCGACCGTGTGTACGCAGCCTTACAGTTGAGGTGTGGGTAATTCTGTAATGGGAAGCATTTACAGCTGTCTAAGAGGGTGATTCCCCTCACTTAAGTAAAGATTTTCTCTAACACCCTGTTGTGTTCCTGGGACAGGAAGTAAAGGGAAGTCTCCTCAAGGGGGCATAAAATACATAGTTGTTTTTTTTTGGACAATTGAAACCGATTATAGCTTATGCTAGCGTGTGGAAGTAGTGTACATTTGGAAGGGTAAGCTTGCTCTCACCTTAGTCAATGTATGTCCAAGTGTTGATATTTCCATATACATCACAAGGGATACTGCTAGAAAGTAATGACATAGGTCTGAGTGTGGAAAAGGGGAAGAATAGCAAAATCAAATGTTTCAGGTATACACCGCTATAATTTTGTGTTGCAAAAGTACAATTTTACCACTATGAAAAATTGTACTTTTAAGCACTCTTGCTCTTCCCACAGTCATATACTGCCACATGAAAGTGAACCATTTTGCCAAACCTATCCAAACAAAAATATATGTAAATGTGTTACAGAAATCCACAGAAGAAAACAATTTCTTCATGACATCTATTTAAAATAGTTGGATTGTTTGGTGTGTTTTTTTTTTCATTTTCAAGATCTTAAGGCCACTAATTTGCATAGATATAGCTGCAAGACACTGAGATTAAAAGGATATGGTTAGACACTATGGCCCAGATTCACGTACAGCCGCGTATCTTTGAGCGGGCGTAACGTATCCTATTTACGTTATGCCTCCACAACTTAGACGGGCAAGTGCAGTATTCTCAAAGCACTTGCTCCGTAAGTTGTGACGGCCTAGTGTAAATAGGCCATCGTAAGCCCGCCTAATTCAAATGTGGGACAGGGTGCGTGTTTTATGTTAATGTTATGTGACCCGACGTGATTGACGTATCCCAGTGTGCATTGCTCCAAATACGCCTAATGTTGTTCTCACTGTTTGCATATCTGATAGTTCTTTTCATTGTGAATTACACAAATATATGTTAACATTGTGAATAAGAAATATTTCATTAAAGCCAACGAATCTATAATTTAATTCTAAAATACTTGCTAGAAATAGAAAAAAATAAAGAAAAGGTCATTTACATTATGAAGATGAATCATTTCATTTATTACAGCAGTCCAAAGTATACAGTGCTTGTATGGGACGTGGAAAATGTCAAATTTCCAGAGACAATGCATGACCTTTGTTGAATGAGACAATTGTAAGCTAGAAAAATGTTAATTCAAATGCAAAGACTGCAACAAAAATTGCATAATTGTTTTAGAGAAAGCAAAGCATTTTTTTTGGTGCATACAAATGTTTTTATTCATTGCACAAAGTCAAAGCTTCTTTGCACAAAATTACCTATACTCTAGGAAAAATGTAGGTAACCTTGGAGATGTTTAGATCTACCTTAAATACACTGAAGCATCTAACCGTGTTGTATGATTGCAGGTTTTATCTATTTTGAGTAAAAGGGAATACTTTTTTTAATACCTAGCCAGCCATCTTGCTTTGGATTGGTTGAAGGTCCTCCTATTTTGAACTGCTTCCTACAGGCTGCTTTTACAGCACTGTTCACAGATCTATGTTTGCCCTTTCTCAGAAAACTGTTCTGTGTGTTTCAGTACTCAAACTATTAAATTCTTAAACTAATTTTTAATTTCAGGCTGCACAGTGCTGACAATTTCCAAAATTAAAAATCAACTGAAAATTTGTGATCAGGTTGCTTAGAAGCCACAACCAGTGATGGCCCTAACCACACTGCTGAAAAGGCTCATTTCTGCCATTCAGTACCAGGGACCATGCTAAAAGGTTTTCCACTTTCTCCATGTAACATGAACCTCCTCTTTAAGAAATATTTATATTCCATTTAGTCATGCATGTTACATTTAGGGACAAGGTTTTGTGATATATTGTGGATTGAAATGTGATTTTTAAATGTTTTTTTTTTATTCATTATTTTTTCACTTTTTGTATGCAGTTTTCTCATGCAAATTTGTGAATAAACCCATATTGCTGGTCAATGACCGGGCCACTTTTTGCGATTCGGCACTGCGTCGCTTTAACTGACAATTGCACGGTCCTGCGACGTGGCTCCCAAACAAAATTGGCGTCCTTTTTTTCCCACAAATAGAGCTTTCTTTTGGTGGTATTTGATCACCTCTGCGGTTTTTATTTTTTGCGCTATAAACAAAAAATATAGCGCCAATTCTGAAAAACAATGAATATTTTTTACTTTTTGCTGTAATAAATATCCCCAAAAATATATAAAAAAAATATTTTTTCCTCAGTTTAGGCCGATACGTATTCTTCTACATATTTTTCATAAAAAAATGCAATAAGCGTTTATTGATTGGTTTGCGCAAAAGTTATAGCGTCTACAAAATAGGGCATAATTTTATGGCATTTTTATTATATATGTTTTTTTACTAGTAATGGCGGCGATCAGCGATTTTTTGGGTACTGCGACCTTATGGCGGACACTTCGGACACTTTTGACACATTTTTGGGACCATTGGCATTTTTATAGCGATCAGTGCTATAAAAATGCATTGATTACTATAAAAATGCCACTGGCAGGGAAGGGGTTAACACTAGGGGGCAAGGAAGAGGTTAAGTATGTTCCCTAGCTGTGTTCTAACTGAAGGGGGTGGGACTGACTTGGGGAAATGACAGATCGCTGTTCATACATTGTCTCCCCCTGACAGGACCGGAGCTGTGTGTTTACACACACAGCTCCCGGTTCTCGCTCTGTAACGAGCGATCGCGGGTGCCCGGCAGTGATCGCGACCGCCGGGCACGCGCCCCTATTGGCTGCATAGTGAGATGACGTCTAGCTACGTGATCTCGCGCAGCCGAACTGACCTGCCGCTGTATAAGTGCGACAGCAACAGGGCAGAGGCTCCACTGCTAAGCCACCTCATCACAGCAGCCCTTTCCCTCAGCTATCCTCCAACACCTCCAGCCCTGCTAAATCCAGACAAAAGATGTCTCCTAGCAGGAGCAATCCAGAAGAGGTGAGTGCTTCTGATTTCTCAATGGATGACACACATCAAGAGCTACATGAATCTATATTGGCCTTTCCTACCACTAATCAGCCAGTAATGGACACAACTCTTAAAGACATGCTAGTTTCCAGATGTACAGGATGTGAGTGAGAGGGTATCACATATTGAAAATAAGATGGGAGAATTCACATCCACAGTTAATGATCTGGTAGACGCGCTCAACGAACGTGAAGACAACATTTCATGGATCCAATCTACGTTAGCGGATTTGGAGGTTCGCTCGCACAGGAACAAAGTTAACGTGCGTGGGAATACCAGAGTCGGTTAAACCACAGGAACTACAAGCATACTTTGTATCATTCTTTAGAGGCACTAACAGATTCCCCTCCAGAAGAATTAATTTTACACCGCATTCCTAGGCTGCCTAAGTCCAAACATATTCCTGAGCATCTACCCAGGGACACTATAGTTTGTATACATTTCTACCACATCAAAGAGAAACTGATGTCCTTAACCAGTAAATGTGATTGTCTCCCTAATTGTCCCTGAGATCTATCACTATTCACTGACCTATCTCGTTACACCATGAAGAGAAGGAAAATCTCATGTCTATTACAAAACCGGAGTATGCTCTGAGCCGAAGCCAAAGGCCTTCAAGGGGATGTTCTCTGCCTTCAGAAGACCCACGTACGCAAAAAATAAATAAAAAATTCAGCCAAGATATCTCAAAAAATCACTTACCACGTATACTGCAAGTGAATGCCATCTCCAAGAAGAGGGGTGCTCATAGCCATTAAGGATACGGTGGCTTTTAAACTACTTTCAAAAGAGGTCGACAACCATGGCCACTTCATAATTTTAAGATATGACCTCAAAGATACACCATACACCCTGGTAAATGTTTACCTACTTAACAATAGACCCTTAACTTTCCTTAAAAAGATATGGAAAAAAGTTCAAGAACACATCTATGGAAACACAATTCTATGTGGTGACTTCAATGCCATTTCACTTAGATCCCTCGACATGTCGAACCCCACACAAAATCACTCTGGCAGATCAATTCTACAGGACTTCATATCATCTTCAAATCATTTTGATGTTTAGCGCCGCCAACATGCTTCAGAGAGACTACTCTTTCTTTCTATTCTGCTCATTTGATGTACTCACGTATTGATCTATTTCTGATGGATACAATTTTATTACAAAATGTGAGTGATTCAAAAATTCACGACATTAAATGGTCAGACCACGCACCTATATCTATGACCATAAAAGGAAAAGCAATTGAAAATAGAGCTAATCGTTGGCACAATGATGTCCATTTAATGTCTATTCCAGAAAACAAGGTTAAAGTGCACAATCACATCCAGGATTTTTTTTACCATAAACAAGCATTCTGTGTCAGACACCTTTGTCTTGTGGAACTCACACAAGGCTTATATGAGGGGTGTCCTGCTCCAGATGAGTTTGGTGGCAAAAAAGTCCAGGACACAGAAGCTTAACGATCTGATAAGTTCTATACAAACCTTGGAGAACGCTAATAAGCAAAGTGCCTCTGCCAACACTAGTTCCCAGTTGTTTACTGTCAGGCAGGAATTGAGAGTGCTCCTTATTTCACAACATGATCGACATTTCAGGATTCTAAAATCGAACCAATATTGTAACGGTAACAAGGCAGGCAGACTATTAATTATCTTGCCAAATTAAAGAAAACGTTTTTTTAGACAAAGAATAACCCATCTCAAACACCCTTCCTTGGATTTTAAACTTACTAACCCTAGAGAAATTTCCAACGCGTTTAGTGAGTATTATGCCACCCTGTATAATCTATAGATGGACCCAGCAATCTTTCAGCCTACACTAAAGATCATTGATGAATTTCTAGACTCTAGGGGCCAGATTCACAAAAGGGATACAATGGCGTATCTCCTGATACGCCGTCGTATCCCTGTTTCTATCTATGCGACTGATTCATAGAATCAGTTACGCATAGATATCCCCAAGATCCGACAGGTGTAAAAGTTTTACACTGTCGGATCTTAGGATGCAGTACCGCGGCCGCCGTTGGGGGGAGTTCGCATCGTAAACCAGCGTCGGGTATGCAAATTAGGAGTTACGGCGGATCCCCGATGGATTTTCGCGTTCGCTACGTCGCCGCTAGTCTAGTTTCCCGTCGCAAAGTTAGTCGTCGTTTTAGGTGCCCTAACTTTAGTCAGCAAACGTATTGCTGTCTAAAGTATGGCCGTCGTTCCCGCGTCGAAATTTAAAATTTAACGTTGTTTGCGTAACACGTCCGGGAATACGGAAGTACGCTACGCGTGTCGCCGTTCAAAAAAATTACGTCACGGCGCGCAAAGCACGGCGGGAGTTAGGAAACGGAGCATGCACAGTACGTCCGGTGCGGGAGCGCACCTAATTTAAATGGCACACGCCCATTTGAATTGGCCCACCTTGCGCCGGAGGCCGCCGGCGTAGTTTTCATCGCAAGTGCTTGGTGAATCAGGCACTTGCGATGAAAAATTGCGGCGGTGTAACGTATCTATGATACGTTACGCCGCCGCTGCCCTACGTGAATCTGGCCCTATATGTCTTCCAAAATTGTCACGAGAGGCATTATTATCACTAAACCAACCCTTCTCTGAGTCAGAGGTAGAAAGGGTTATCAAGTCCCTACCACTATATAATTCGCCAGGCCCAGATGGCTTCTCAGCCGAATATTTAAAATCAGCTTTCTCCATATATGGTCAAGATCTTGAGTGCAGCTGTGTCTTCGGCTTCCTTCCCACCAGAAATGCTGTCTGCAACTATAGTTATGTCACCATAACCAGGAAAATAACCAAATTCCCCCCAGAATTTCTGTTCAAACTCTCTACTCAATGTAGACTTGAAAATATATGCAAAACTATTGGCCAACAGAATTGCACAATTTATCCTAAATGTAATTAAGGTAGACCAGGTTGGATTTATTCCAAATAGAGAAGCCCCTGAAGCCACTAGACACATCATTTATTTAATGCATCATGCGTAAACCACAGGCACACTATTTCTGTTTCTTACACTAGATGCGGAGAAAGCATTTGACAAGATACATTGGAGCTACCTATCAAAGTTATTAGACAAATTTGGCCTCTCCGGTGGTATTCATGTTGCAATTTCTGCTCCATACTTCAAGCCTTCTGCATACGTCTTTGTCGATGGTATGTTTTCAACCAATTTCTTCATCTCTAATGGTATGAGACAAGGGTGCATTTTAGCACCCCTGATATTTGCTCTTCTCATGGGACCCTTGGCTGAAAAATTGCACACTGATCCGCAAATTAAAGGAATGTCTATTCATGACAAAACTCATACCATGTCACTATTTGCTTATGATGTTATCTTAACTTTATCACAACTGACTTTCTCAATGCCTAGGGCATATGAAATTCTCAAACAGTTTAATCGGGTTTCCTACTATAAAGTTGATGCTATGAAATCCAACATCCTAGGGGTAAATGATAAATGATAGTTTAAAAAACATCTACAGAGTTTCCTTCTTTTTCCCTGGGCTCAGGGTTCTATTAAATATTTAGGAATCAATGTCACTAATCCTCTATCCAATGTATACACTGCAAACTTTACCCCTCAAAGAATTAGTGAGAGTGAAGAAGTTCTACCTTTCTTGAACAGGCAGACTTGCTGCAATTAAGAGGATTCTACTTCCCCAAATTCTATATTTTTTTAGAACCTTGCCCATATGCATCCCTGAAAAATTCTACCATCTGCTGCAAGGGGATCTCTCTAAATTTGTATGGTTAGACAAAAAAAAATATATTCTAAGGTGACATAAAAAAGCTGGAGAAAAGGGAATCCCTACCCTTAAGGACTATCACATGGCTGCTATGTTAGATTCATTGAAATATTGGACCTCTCACCCATATGTCAAACCTTGGTGTGATCTGGAACAAAATGCAGTTCCAATTGGGAGCCTCAAGGACCTATTTATAGAAGCCTTAACCACTTGCCGACCTCCTCATGTAGATATACGTCAGCAGATTGGCACGGACAGGCACATCAACGTACCTGTACGTGCTCTGCTTGACGTGGGTGGGGGGTCTGATCGGGACCCCCCCCCCGCTACATGCAGCAGTCGGTAAGCCTCGGGGAGTGATCAAGGACGACTGCGCGGCTATTTGTTTATAGCCGCTCCGTCGCGATCGCTCCCCGGAGCTGAAGAACGGGGAGAGCCGTGTGTAAACACGGCTCTAAATGTTACAGCGCCCCCTGTGTTTAACTCCCAAACTGCAACTGTCATTTTCACAATAAAGAATGCAATTTAAATGCATTTTTTGCTGTGAAAATGACAATGGTCCCAAAAATGTGTCAAAATTGTCCGCCATAATGTCGCAGTCACGAAAAAAATCGCTGATCGCCGCCATTAGTAGTAAAAAAAAAATGCAATAAAACTATCCCCTATTTTGTAAACGCTATAAATTTTGCGCAAACCAACCGATAAACGATTATTGCGATTTTTTTTTACCAAAAATAGGTAGAAGAATACGTATCGGCCTAAACTGAGGGAAACTTTTTTTATTTTATATATGTTTTTGGGGGATATTTATTATAGCAAAAAGTAAAAAATATTGCATTTTTTTCAAAATTGTCGCTCTATTTTTGTTTATAGCGCAAAAAATAAAAACCGCAGAGGTCATCAAATACCACCAAAAGAAAGCTCTATTTGTGGGGAAAAAAAGAACGCCAATTTTGTTTGGGAGCCATGTCACACGACCGCACAATTGTCTGTTAAAGCGACGCAGTCCCGAACTGTAAAAACCCCTTGGGTCTTTAGGCAGCATATTGGTCCGGGGCTTAAGTGGTTAACCAACCACACAGTACACTTTAAGCCACACTCACTTATAGAAGCGGCAGTAACAGCATTGACATACTATCACCAGAATAGCAAAGAGTCTCCCAAATCTTCCTATATTTCAATACTTATCGAGATCCTCCAAAATCTTAATACAAAATTTGTTCCTCAAACATTGGATACGCCAGGGTATTCGCACCATAGATGATATTATCTCGAGTGGCAAACTTATATCTTTCAAAAGTTTACAGACTAAATTTCAGGTAAAGAGTTATATATATAGAGCTTTCTTTTGGTGGTATTTAATTACCACTGGGTTTTTAATTTTTTGCGCTACAAATGAAAAAAGACTGAACATTTTGGATTTTTTTTACTTAGCTTCTGTTATAAAATTATGTAAATAAGTAATTTGTATTCATACATTTGGACCAAAATGTATACTGCTACATGTCTTTGGTAAAAATAACCCAAATCAGTGTATATTATTTGATCTGTGTGAAAGTTATAGAATCTACAAGCTATGGTACCAATCACTGAAAATTAATCACATCTGATCACACCTGATGTACTGAGGGTCCATTTAATTTCTTGAGGCCCTAACATGTCAAGACAGTACAAATACCCCTAAATTACCCATTTTTGGAAAAGTAGACAGTCCAAGGTATTTAGTAAGAGGTATGACAAGTTTTTTGAAGGTGTAGTTTTTTCTCCCCACAATTCCTTGGAATATAAAGAAATTGTTATAATTTTTTTCACCAAAATGTTATATTAACAAGTTATTTCTCATACACGGCATAGACATACTTGTAACTACACCCAAAAACACATTATGCTACTGAGTATGGAAATACCACATGTGTGAATCTTTTTCACAGCCTGGCCATATAGAGAAGCGCAACATCCACATAGCACCTTCAGCAATTATACATTTTAACCACTTCATTACAGGGCTTTAAAACCCACCTCCATACCAGGCCTATTCTGGCACTTCTCTCCTACATGTACAAATCATCATTCTTTTGCTAGAAAATTACTCAGAACCCCCAAACATTATATATGATTTTTTTAGCAGACACCCTAGGGAATAAAATGGCGTTCATTGCAACTTTTTATCTTGCACGCTATTTGCGCAATAATTTTTCAAACACCTTTTTTTGTAAAAAAAAATGGTTTCATTAAATAAAAAATAACAAAACAGTAAAGTTAGCCCAATTTTTTTGTAAAATATGAAAGATGATGTTACGCCGAGTAAATAGATACCTAACATGTCATGCTTTAAAATTGCGCACACTCATGGTATGGCGCCAAACTTTATTACTTAAGAATCTCCATAGGCGACGCTTTAAATTGTTTACAGGTTACCAGTTTAAAGTTACAGAGGAGGTCTAGTGCTGGAATTGTTGCACATGCTCTAACGCACGTGGCGACACCTCACATGTGTGGTTTGAACGAGGTTTACATACGTGGGCGGGACTTACGTTTGTGTTCGCTTCTGAGCGCGAGCTACCGGGGACAGGGGCATTTTAATTTTTTTTATTTTACTTATTTATTTATTTTTTACGCTTTTTTTTACATTTTTTTTTCGATCGCTTCTATTCCCATTACAAGGAATGTAAACATCCCTTGTAATAGGTGTGTGACAGGTCCTCTTTAAGGAGAGATGTGGGGTCAATAAGACCCCACATCTCTCCTCCAGGCTGGAAAGAATGATATTGTGAAAAAAAATCACAGATCTCATTCTTACTAGCCGCAATTGCCGTTTGTTTACTCACGTGTACCCGGGCATGACATCGCGCCCGGGCCTCTGACAGTCATAGAGATGACTGGTGACCATCTGGTCACCAGTCATCTCTATGCTGCACATCCGGCGGACGGCGATCATCTCTCCGTGCCCCCGATGGGCTGGGAGAGCCCGGAGAAGCACCGGACGGCGGCGGGAGGGGGGATGTCCCCTCCTATCGCCTATAAGAACGATCAAGTGGCAGAACCGCCACTATGATCATTCTTACTGTGCGCAGGATCGCCGACAGAAGAAAATTATATCTAAATGATGCTTCTAGGTGCAGGCATCATTCAGATATCCCCGCACAAAGTACAGGACATCATATGACGTCCACCCGGGATAACAGATCCCCTTTTTGGACGTCATAGGACGGCGTGCGGTTTTAAAGTGGTTAAGACCAGACCTTATTCTAACACTTTTTGTTTACAAGTAAAAATCTGTATTTTTTCTAGAAAATGACTTGGAACCCCCAAATATTATATATTTTTATAGCAGAGGCCCTAGAGAATAAAATGGTGTGTTTTGCAAAATGCAATTTTACACACTAACGCATAAATACATTTTAATTAATTCCAGTGCACACAGAGACAATAGAATACCCAAATGTGTTAAGATATAAAATATGGTGTTGCGCCAGGTAAATAGATACCAAACATATCACACTTTAAAATTGTGTACACTTATTAAATAGCACCAAAATTATGTATTTAAAAATCTCCACAGGCAGAGTGCGCATGCGCGGGACTTCCGGGAAGACGTGCTGAACGGGAGCTCCTGACCGCCCCAGCACATCGAGGCTCACAACACCCGTGTCGCTGGGAATTTTCTCCCGAGGAAGGTCTGTGTAGGCAGCAGGGATCACGGTGCATCTCCCTGGATGTCAGGCAGCAGCGAACGGAAGAGTTTTAGCCGTCAGCTGGACTTCGGCCTAGCGGCTCCTTCAGGCCCTAAGATGGCGACCGTGCCGTCTCCTCGTGGAGACGCAGCAGACACAGATTCTATAGCAGACCCATCATCCCCGATCCAGCACAATCTACCCTTGCTGGCAACTCCTGTGAGTAACGAAACTCCCTTCATTGTTTCCCCTGCCTCCACGGAGTCACTTATTAAACGCACTGTGGCTGACATTATGGGAACCCCCAGGCTGCAATCCCCTTTGAGCCAAGCAGGCTTCCAGTTACCATCCACCATGCCTCAGCCTTCCCACACTGACATGGGACAGCTTCTTAATTGCTTTTCTGACATGCTGGCAGCGGGGCTAACACAGACTGCAACACAGATTACATCCTCTATTAAGGCTGATCTACAGAACATAGGGGCCCGCATGGAAGCCATTGAACAGGCAGTGGACAATACCGCAGCCCGCACCAATCAGAATACTAATTGCATACAGTCGCTGCAGGACCAACTCGAAATAGCACTCGCTAAAATCGATGAATTGGAGAATCGCAGCAGGAGATATAACTTTCGTATAAGGGGTATGCCTGAGGGGGTTGTCAATATCCCTGAGACAGTGAAATTATTCATAAAAACCGTCATCCCTGATATTCCTGACCATAAGCTTGAGCTGGATAGGGCCCATAGAGCTCCTCAACCTCCTCGCCAAGACAGGCTCCCAAGGGATGTGGTGGTTAAACCCCACTACTATAGCATGAGGAGAGGAGATCCCGTACTATTGATGATCTCAATTTTCAGGGGAGCAAGATACAGTTATTTGCTGACATCTCAGCAGCTACTATCCAGAAGAGGAGATCCCTGAAGCCTCTTCTAGGGGTCCTTCTGCAGAAATCTATTAAATATCGGTGGTCCTTTCCGTTTCGCCTTCAATTTGAATATAAGGACAAATCCTATAGCTTCTCAAGCTTCAGGGATGGTGAACAGCTACTATTGCGTCTCGGCTTCATCAATCAAGAATTACCCCCTCAGGACTCTTCTCTTCGCCCTGGTACATCTAAAAGACCTCTGACTGGCAGTCACATCACCCCGTTGTGGAACAAGCAGCAACCAAAGAGGCCCAGAGACTCTCGTCCTCTAAGATGAATGCATCTTCTGGCATTATTTCCTCGAGTATATTACACACTTCCTCGTGTGTTGTGTTTCCTGCTGGCATAGTGGTGTTTCCTATACCCACCGAGACCATGCAATTCAAATTGCTATTCAAGTTACTCTTTATAGCTTAATTTAGAGATACTAGTCTTCTCAATTAGTTTTGTTTTGTTTTTCCTGACCCTTTCCTCCCTCTGGGGTTAACCGGGTTTTTTCTTGTTTTAATTGAGTGGGCTAGTGTTTATATAATTGCCATATTGTTCATACTTTAACCTTCTTCAGTGATTTAAAAAAAAAAAAAAAAAAAGAAAGAATAATTTGTATATGTCTTTATCTAGGCCTTAGGCCTAGAGTTCTCCCAGCCAAAATGTTATTGTTATAATGTGAGCCTTCAGGCTGGGGCGGACTAGCCTGCCACTCCCTCTACAGTAACAGGACAGAGCTCGCTCTTCTTGTGACTGTAGGAATACAACCCCTATTGGGGTTGTCACCTTATTGGGTCCACCTTTGTTTTGGACTCGCTCTCAGGACTTGGCTGGCCAGTCCTGTCTACGTTATTTTCCTAGCTGGTCTTAGCTAGGTTTCTCTCCTTTTCTCATTTTCTTTCATTCCTTTTTTCTTTACCCTAATGATTAGACTTTACACTTTATACTTTGAAATAAAGTTGATAACTTGGCTTATATTTAAATAGCACACTTACTGCTATTAAATCGATCGTGAGACAGATTCGTGAATAAAAAACGTGTGTTTAATGTACACACTTAACATAAGTGCAAAAACAGTTTCAATGTATAAAAATAGCTTCAAATAAGAGTTCAAAAAATAAGAATTTCAAATGGATGAGATGTGTGCTTCAAGACTTTTCTGTATGCTTGCAAGATGTCTGTCAATTGTGAGCTTCTTCTTGGTGGCTGAATAGGAGAAAAGCTACCCAAACTATCATACCTTCAGTTTATATATCAAAGACATTTCTTTGTCTGAATTTCGCGCTCAGAAATATACCCTCCCCAAAGGGTGTGACTTATAATGAAAACCTGATACAACATCTGGTTTACATCTATCTCAACCTTTACATAGGAAATGGCTCCTGAGAACCTAGTCTAAATATTCTGTAGATCTCAAGAGGAAATGGCTTGTTTAGGTAAGAAAAGGGGGTTGATATGCAGACATATCTCACAACACAGTCTGTATACAGGATGTGGCCTAGCTAATCAATCACTGAGAAACAGCCATATGAATTACCTCAATAGGAGAACACATTCCAATCAAATACAATTCTTTACTTACAACATTAAACACTTCAAATGAACATATATATATTTCATATTCAAACTTATACGTTTTTGGAGTTTCAAACCTCGAATTCAGCGAATTACACAAGAAAATTAATAGCTCAAACAGTCTCACATTCATTCATATTAACAATATATATATTCTTTATAAAATCCTTCCGGAAGGGATTTTAGAATATAACATACTTACCTTTTTGTTTTATTTTGACTCCTCAGAAGTTCACACGGAAGGCCTCCACATCGCTGAGAACTTATATGCAACCTCCATCTGACTCCTTACTGAATGTTCCCGGTCTTTTGTGGGTTAAGGTAAGCCTTTCTCCGGTATGTTCGCACACACCCTCCTTGTTCCATGGCTGATACACCTCCCAGTTTGGCTGCTCTTAGAGTAGCCTCGCACAATGCTCAAGGTCTAAACTCCCCGCTTAAAAGGCGCAAGGCATTTCAGAGTTATCACTCCAGGGGCCTAGACGTTGTTCTACTCCAGGAGACCCATTTCCCCATCACCTATAACCCCCCTTTTTTACACCGCGCATACCCAACTTTTTATATGGCAAATGCTGAATCTAAAAAGAGAGGGGTTGCGATACTTTTTTCGAAAAAAAAACATTTTGTGCACTCTCTAACTGTGGCGGATAAGGAAGGACGTTACATTCTAGTGAAGGGTACGATAGAGGGTAAGATTCACACTTTAATTTCCTATTATGCTCCCAACACCGGACAAGCCCATTTCTTTTCTAAATTATTTACTGTTCTGGCATCGCATTTTGAGGGCAGGGTGATAATGGGCGGGGATTCTAATATTACCTTTGACAATATCCTTGATAAATCCGTCGCCGGGATCCCCCGCTTTAAAAGACCTCCTAAACAAAGCCTTCAAATTGCCCGTCTTCTACACTCCTTAGGACTCATAGATACATGGAGGGAACTTAACCCCACGATGAAAGATTACACGCATTACTCGGCACCTCACAAAACTTACGCAAGAATTGATCATATTTTTTTACACGCCTCTGAGGTCCAAACCGCGTCTTCCGCGTCCATTTATGACGTCCCGTGGTCTGACCATTCTTTGGTCCTCGTTAAAATTGCTAATGTAATTTCCTCCCCCGAGTTTCGTCCGTGGCGACTTAACGCTTCGCTTCTCTCTAACCCGGTTCATTGCACTATGTTGGAGAAGGAAATTCGGGAATATTTTGTGAATAATGATAATAGTGAGACCTCCCCCAGTTCCCTATGGGGGGCCCACAAGGCAGTACTCCGGGGGAAGATCATACAACTTTCGTTGAAACTGAAGCGGGAACATAAATTAGACATTTTGAAACTTGAAAAGGACTTCACCATTATTAGTAAGGCTCACAAGCGTAACCCCTCTCGTGTTTCCCCTGACAAACTTGATTCAGCAAGGTTGGCACTCAATTTGGCTCTCACATCCTCGGCGGATAAACATCTGACATGGCAGAACAGTAAATTTTACATGCGGGCAAACAAGTTTGGCCCACAGTTAGCGGCTAAACTTTCACCTAAATTGAGGACGTATGCAATCCCTAAGATTAAGGCCACGAACGGCAATCTGACCCAGAACCCCGAAAAGATTCTCAGGACTTTTCAATCCTTCTACTCCTCCCTGTATTCTTCTGAGACTCGACTTTCCCAGACGGATCTTGACTCTTTACAGAAGATCCCTCTTCCCAGACTTTCAAAATCCCATCGTTCCATCCTTGACTCACCATTTCAGGTAGCAGAGATTTGTGATGTTATTAAAGACCTTAAAACTGACTCTGCCCCGGGCCCCGACGGATTCTCAAATCATTATTTTAAGACCTTTTCTGACATTCTGGCTCCCTATCTGGTCCGGTTCTTTAATTCTTTACGTAGTGACCCATTATTGGATCCCTCGGCGAACCTAGCGTTCATATCAGTTATTCCCAAACCTGGAAAGGATCCCAGTGAAGTGAGCAATTATAGACCAATCTCGTTAATTAATAACGATATGAAGATAATGACGAAAGCTTTAGCCAACAGGATGGCATCTTTTATTGGTTCTTATATTAACAAAGACCAGGTGGGGTTCATTCCGGAAAGACAGGGACCGGATCAGACACAGAGGGCAGTAGATGTTATTTCACTTATGAGGTCGGGCTGGGATGGTGGGTCTCCCCAAGAAGGTTATTTGCTTTCCATTGATTTACAAAAGGCGTTCGATACGGTTGAATGGCCATACCTTTTTGCTTTGCTCAGTCACTGGGGTTTTGGACCTGAATTTCTCAAAATTTTAGAAGCACTTTATTCCCAACCTATAGCACAGGTCAGATTTCAGGGCCACTTCTCGGAACGTTTTCCCATTAGAAAGGGGACGAGACAGGGTTGCCATCTTTCCCCCCTTCTTTTCGCGGTGGCCATAGAAACTCTGGCCATCGCGATCAGAAACCACCCTGGCATTCAAGGGGTTCGCTGTGGACAATCGACACATAAATGTGCCTTGTTCGCGGACGACATCCTACTGTTTCTTACCACACCACTCACCACGACCCCTAACGTGATCCGCCTCCTCAATGATTTTGGCGACATTTCTGGTCTGAGAGTCAACATGTCCAAGTCTGTTGCACTAAACGTCTCCCTCCCTCAATCACAAGTGTATAGTCTAAAAAGTCACTTCCCGTTTTCCTGGAACTCTACTTCCATCCCGTATTTAGGCATTAATCTTACCTCACAGACTGAGCTTCTCCATAAACATAATTATCCTCCTATGGTTAAAAAGTTAATGACTGATCTTCATCAATGGTCCCTATATAATCTTTCATGGCTTGGCCGCGTAAATGCAGTCAAGATGACCCTCCTACCCAAAATTTTGTACCTTTTCCGCTCCCTTCCCATCCCTGTCACTAAATCGTATATTGACTCTCTTCAATCTGCTATAATTAAATTCATTTGGGAGAAAAAGGGTAACCGCCTCTCTAAGACAGTGCTTTTTAGACCTCGGCTAAAAGGTGGCCTAGGGTTACCTAATCTGTGGTGGTACTACCGGGCGGCCCAACTTAGCCAGTTTTCCATAATTTACCTTAAAGGCCCCAAGCCGGATTGGGTCTCGATGGAAAAAGCTGCGACCCCGGGATTCACCCTTGATTTCCTTTTATGGAACCATCCTAGGAACCGACCTCCGATTTTAGCTCCTACACTGTCCCATTCTATGTCACTGTGTGACTCATTGCACAAACTACCATCACTGGTATCCCATTGGCACCCACTTGCACACATTTTTCACAACTCCCGATTCCAACCCGGGTTAGACATTGTAGCCTTCAAATGGTGGCTTGACAAAGGCCTTTACAGAATTGGCCACTTCTTTAATTCAAATGGGCCCCTCACATTAGGTTATTGCACCTCTAAGCTCAAAATGCCCCCATCTGAGAAATTTCGCTTTTTTCAACTTTCCCACTTCTTACAACAGATTAGGAGGACCTGCTCAGAACAACCTACTGTGACCCCGTATGAACAATGGTGTTCATCAGCCATGGATACAAGGGGGGGTATATCTTTAATTTATTCAGCTCTAGCCGAACCTCTGGAGAAAGCGCTTTACACAAGGTGTTGGGAACGTGACCTTGACCTCGATTGGCCATTGGAACGGTGGCATTCTAATGTGGCCCGTTCCTTCAAGGGCATTTTGAATGTATCGCTTGCTGAAACGAGCCTCAAGGTCATGACCCGCTGGTACTTAGTCCCTACCCGTATCGCCAAGTTTTACCCACAATCCTCCCCCCTATGTTTTAGGGGTTGTGGGCTTTCTGGATCATTCCTTCATATACTGTGGGAGTGCCCAAGGATCCGTTCCTTTTGGCACAGAATCTTTCACCTTGTCAAAAAAGTCACGGGAGTAAGAGTTGCTTTTGATCCTACCATTGCTCTACTTAATAGCCCTATCCCTAAAATCTCTAAAAGTACACAGGCGTTGATATTCTTTATTTTATTGGGAGCAAAGATGACTATCACCAAGGCTTGGAAATCCCCGTCGGTTTCTCTTTTAATGGCTAAGAGAAAGATCTCGTGGATGATGTCTAACGAGAGGATTTCCAATAAGATCCTTGACTCTGTTGAGGGTTTCAAGCTCATCTGGGAACCCTGGGCAACGTATATTGGAGTCACTCTCTGAACCCTTACTTTGGCTCTTGAAATTTGAGGCTTGTCAGGCCTTCCGTGTGTCTCCTGCCCCTTTTTCTTCTGTTTTTTATTTATTTCCCTTTTTTTTTTCTTTCTTCCTCTACCTGCTCTGTTTTCCACTATTTTCTTCACCTCATTTCCTTTTCCTACCTGTTCTATATTCTATAATTCGAATAAAGATGTAGCTAGGGCTGTAAGAGTCCAATTAGTCTTGAATCTCTTCATTGCTTATGTTTTTTTTTTGTTTTTATTTGTTTGTATTTTTTTTTCTTTTCTCTTTCGCAATGAGGGTTTATAAAGTCTCTATTTTTAGGGTCTCCGAAAGGTGTTTTTATGTGAATATCAATCTCCTATGACCCCTATGATATGTCGACCCTTAGGTCCTGTTCGATTCTATTCCAGATCGGAGCTTCGCCTTACAAGGCATGCTCTCCATTATTTTTGTAATTCTAGGTGGGCCAAATGTTTGGTTGGGGAGATCCTGGGGAGCCCACTCCCGGGGCAGTGTGCTCCCTTTTTGGGGCTCGGGGGGTGGGTGTGACGGATACCCCTAATACTGTGATTTGCTGTGCCTGTAATTTTTGTCTGATTTTGTTATGAATCTGACTATTTTGCGGTTTTATTATGCTCCGATCTTTTTTTTGCATTTCTGTGTATCGATGCATAATTTTTTCTTCAATAAAAATATATTTAAAAAAAAAAAATCTCCACAGGCGACACTTTAGAAGTCTTTATTGGTTACCAGTTTAGAGTTACAGAGCTGGCAGCAGTGGTGGCGATTGCATCCTCTCCCCTCTGTGGTATGGAGCTGAGTGAGGGGGAAGATGGCCCCCACCCAGCTCCATACCATTGCAGGGCGGAAGTGACGTCAAAATGGCCCATATTTTAGTGTGCCAACCAACTTTCCCCTTGGCAATATGCGATAATTCAAATGCCTGTTAACTTATTTCTTCAGCAAGTGATTGGATAATAGAAGCTAATCTACACACAATTTATTGTGTGAACATTCTTAAATCCTTTAGTAAATCAAAACCATATTATGTGTAGCTAACAGTAAATTTAAATGGTTTTTCGAACTCATTTAACTCATTAATCAAATGGTTTAAAATATGAGTTGTCAGTGTTTTACATAGAATCTCATCTAATTATTTCATTAAATTTTAGGGGAACCTATTAGTAGAGACAAATTATAAACAAACTAGAGCTTTTACATTGTTCTGTGTATGAGTCAAGCAGCATAACAGTATGCCTCATTCAGACTAGTGTAGAATTTAGAATCTCCTTTTCCCTTTCTGTATTATATGTACTGTACTCAAGGAAGTTTTATCAAACATTATAAATTTGTTTCTATTATCCATTTCGAATTCTGTATTTTGTGATCAATACACTAGGTTATTATTAAAAATAAAATCGTTATTAGTTATGGTAGCAGACTGCGCTGTTTTTAAAATACTAAAATAAACTGTATGATAACACAATTAAAACAAAGCTAGTCATTAAATTGAATTGCTTAGTAGATTTCCACTTAGCCAGAAATATAGCTCAGTGTGATCATGACGCTATGAACCACCAATGATGGCTTTAATGGTAAGTGACATTTTAAGAAACACACTAATGGATTTTAAAATACTTTCTTTCAGAAAATCATTAAACTATGAATTAGCAAGAATAAAAGATGAAGTAATAAAAGAAAGCTCCAATACCATCCTTGCCATTCAAGACATCATTTATTTAGAAATACACATTTTTATAAGCTTTGATGTAACATTTTCATGTTGAGGACAATTTAAGTTTCTGTGATTAAAGCTTTTCTTCCTTGCAAAATGGATTTAAGAAGCTTTGAGATTTGATGAAGTTAGTTAGTATGTTAAAATAAAAAAATGTGTGAAAGATACCAAAAAAATTAAATAATCTCTAAATTTAACATTTCTGGTGATGTTTTTGTGCTGTGAGTAGGGATAAGTGGAGTGACTTTGGTAAAATTGATTTAACTGCAAATTTACTGATTTCAGTATCAGCAACATGTAATCAATTTTGCTCATTGAGCTGCTTAGAAGAAATTTGCTTAAACACATGCAATCTTCTTTTTAAGTTCAAAAAGTGTGTTTTTTTTTAACGATGGTTTAGTTTAATTTATTTCATGTAGTATTCATAAACTTTAGGAGCCACTTAATGTCCATTACAGCCTTTTGCTTCCCTCTTAATTCTAATGCATTTTGCCAAAATTACAAACTTTAACCACTTACGGACTGCCCCCCATACATTTACTGTGGCAAAGCAGCCCTTAAGTGCAAAATCGTGTACCTGTATGTGATCATCTTCTTCAGCTCTGGGGTGCATGCGGGAACCCAGCGATCGTTCGTAGAGCTATGTAAACAAAGCAGGCAGCAGTTCTGCCAGAGAGGAAAATGGAGATCTCATGTTTCTGCTAAGCAGAAACATGGATCTCTGTTTTCCTTTAGTCAAAGAACTCTCCCAACAGTTAGAAAGCACACATAGGGAACACATTTAACCCTTTGATTGCCCCCGACGTAAAACCCTTCCTTGCCAGTATCATTTATACAGTAATAGTGCATTTTTGTTAGCACTGATCACTGTATTGGTGTCACTAGTCCCCAAAAAGTGTCACTTAGTGTCAGATTTGTCCGTCGCAATGTTGCAGTCCCACTAAAAATCGCCGATCATTGCCATTACTAGTAAATATATATATATATATATATATATATATATATATATAGAGTTCATAAATCTATTCCATAGTTTGTAGACGCTATAGCTTTTGTGCAAACCAATCAATATATGCTTATTGGGATTTTTTATTAAAAATATGTAGCATTTTTTTCAAAAATGTTGGTCTTTTTTTGTTTATAGTGCAAACAAATCTAACTGCAGAGGTGATCAAATGCCACCAAAAGAAAGCTCTATTTGTGGGGAAAAAAGGTACATCAATCTTGTTTGGGAGCCACGTGGCACGACCGCGCAATTGTCAGTTAAAGCAATGCAGTGCTGAATCGCAAAAACTGGCCAGGTCCTTTAGCTGCCTAAATGTCCAGGTCTTAAGTGGTTAAATAAAATATGGACGGTTTTAGGGCACTAGTTTAATTAACCAACTACTAGCTTCTTAAATACACTGCTCAAAAAAAATAAAGGAACACTCTGAAAACATATCAGATCTCAACGGGCAAAAATCTCATGCTGGATATCTATACTGATTTGGACTGAGTAATGTGTTAGGAATGAAAGGATGGCACATCATTTGATGGAAATGAAAATTATCCACCTACAGAGGGCTGAATTCAAAGACACCCTGAAAATCAAAGTGAAAAAATTATGCAGCAAGCTAGTCCATTTTGCTGAAATTTCATTGCAACAACTCAAAATGGTCCTCAGTAGTTAGTATGGCCCCCAATTGGTTGTATGCATGCCTGACAACATCAGGGAATGCTCCTAATGAGACGACAGATGGTGTCCTGTGGCATTTCCTCCAAGATCTGGACAAGAGCATCACTAAGTTCCTGAACAGACTGAGGTGCAACCTAGCGGCACCGGATGGACTGAAACATAATGTCCCAGAGGTGTTTTTTTGGATTTAGGTCAGGTGAGCGTGGGGGCCATTCAATGGTATCAATTTCTTCATCCTCCAGGAACTGGCTGCATGCTCTCGCCACATGAGGCCGGGCATTTTCGTGTACCAGGAGGAACCCAGGACCCACTGCACCATGGGTCCAAGGATTTCATCCTGATACCTAATGGCAATCAGGGTGCCATTGTGTAGCCTGTAGAGGTCTGTGCGTCCCTCCATGGATATGCCTTCCCAGACCATCACTGACCCACTACCAAACCGTTTTTTTCATAGATTTTTCACATGGAAAAAAAATTCATTTGCAATTTTTCTTCTATTTTTCTTGATTTTCTTGATTATGGATTATGTAAATTGATTAGTACAGAGCAAGATTGGAATATGATATTTGTTGCACATGCACTTTGTATAATTTAAGGTTGTAGATTTTTTATTAATTGATTTTGGGTATAAGCACATTGATCATTGAAATTGCATTGTTGTTTAAATCCATTGCATGTATAGTTTGAATTGGCATTTATACAATATTACATCCAAAGAGCAGAGAGCTTATAATATTGTATCTATATACATTTTTTTTATATCACAAGGTAAGAGAGGAGTGTTAAAATTACACAATATAAATATATGACATTTGTAAGGTTGCACGATCTATACATCAATTTGAAGCTGTTATAGCTGCAAAAGGTGGGCCAATTCAATATTGAACCCTATGGACTAAGACTGGGATGCCATTAAATTTCATGTGCGTGTAAAGGCAGGCGTTCCAATACTTTTGGCAATATAGTGTATCTGCAGTTGGATAGCATATATCAAATCAATTTCACTATTTAACCAGTTCCCGACCCCCGCATGTACATATACGTCCACAATATGGCACGTACAGGCACATGGGTGTACATGTACGTCCTCGCCTATTAGCGGGTGGGGGGTCCGATCGGGACCCCCCCCCCGCTACATGCGGAGGTCGGGTCCGCTCGGGGAGCGATCCGGGACCACGGCGCGGCTATTTGTTTATAGCCGCTCCATCGCGATCGCTCCCCGGAGCTGAAGAACGGGGAGAGCCGTGTGTAAACACGGCTTCCCCGTGCTTCACTGTGTCGGCGCATCGATCGCGTCATTCCCTTTATAGGGAAGACACGATCGATGACGTCATTCCTACAGCCACACCCCCCTACAGTTGTAAACACATACTAGGTGCACCCTAACTCCTACAGCGCCACCTGTGGTTAACTCCCAAACTGCAACTGTCATTTTCACAATAAAGAATGCAATTTAAATGCATTTTTTGCTGTGAAAATGACAATGGTCCCAAAAATGTGTCAAAATTGTCCGAAGTGTCCGCCATAATGTCGCAGTCACGAAAAAAATTGCTGATCGCCGCCATTAGTAGTAAAAAAAAAAAATTAATAAAAATGCAATAAAACTATCCCCTATTTTGTAAACGCTATAAATTTTGCGCAAACCAATCGATAAACGCTTATTGCGATTTTTTTTACTAAAAATAGGTAGAAGAATACGTATCGGCCTAAACTGAGGAAAAAAAATGTTTTTATATATGTTTTTGGGGGATATTTATTACAGCAAAAAGTAAAAAATATTGCATTTTTTTCAAAATTGTCGCTCTATTTTTGTTTATAGCGCAAAAACTAAAAACCGCAGATGTGATCAAATACCACCAAAAGAAAGCTCTATTTGTGGGGGGAAAAAGGACGCCAATTTTGTTTGGGAGCCACGTCGCACGACCGCGCAATTGTCTGTTAAAGCGACGCAGTCCCGAACTGTAAAAACACCTTGGGTCTTTAGGCTGCATATTGGTCCGGGGCTTAACTGGTTAAAAAATGTCCTCTAATTTTTATATCCATGTTTTTTAAACATATCCATGATATATTATGTTTATCTCTGTATCCAATTATTAGTTATAAATCAATTAATACCCTTTGTATACTTTCATTTTTACCATTGACTAATGTTGCTGTAAATTTAGATTTATTGGTCCAACTTTATTCTGTTTGGTTTAAAGACATGCATTAATGGCCTCACATTGTTGATGTAAAATGGCAGTAAAATCAAACTACAACACTTACTCCCCACTGCATATACTACAATAAAATAATTAATTTTAAACAACATACTATGATTTTGACAAGTTAGGCTACTATTAGGTAGATTCAGGTACGTTGGCGTAACTTTGCGGCGGCGTAGCTTAAGGAATTTAAGCTACGCCGCCGTAAGTTAGCGAGGCAAGTACATGATTCACAATGTACTTGCCTGCTAAGTTACGTCGGCGTAGCCCAAATCGGCGGGCGTAAGGGTGCTTAATTCAAATGTGTTTGAGGGGGCGTGTTTTACGTTAATGGTGCTTGACCTCACGTTTTTTCCTTTACTGCGCATGCGCCGGGCGTCTACATTTCCCAGTGTGCATTGTGGCCAAGTACGCCGCACAGGCCTATTGATTTTGACATGGACGTAAACGACGTAAGTCCCGATTCACAGACGACTTACGCAAACAACGTAAAAAAATTGAATTTCGATGCGGGAACGGCGGGCATACTTGACATTACTATTCCAATAGGGCCTAGCTCTAACTTTACGCAGCCTACCTCTTACGTAAACGGCGTAAAAGTACTGCGTCGGCCGGGCTTACGTTCGTGAATCGCCGTATCTCCTCATTTACATATTCTACGCCGACCGCAATGGAAGCGCCACCTAGTGGCCATCCAAAATATTGCAATATAAGATAGGATGGCGCAAGCCGTCGTATCTTAAATATGTTTGAGCATACGCTTAAACATAAGTCGGCGTAGAGTTAGGTCGGCATATCTACTGATAAGTCGGCCTAACTCTTACTGAATCTACCTATATATATATATTTAATATATGGCACCAATAATGTAAAACATGCATGAATTAACTTCCAAAGAAAATCTAAACAAGTTGTTCTATATAGTGGTGTAGTGAAAAATAAATAGCAAGTTGCAGATTTCTGTTTACTGAAGTCATTCGGAAACTGGTGAGTATCACTACCTTGCAAAAAAAACTCTTCTTGAATAAAGCAAGCCTGCATGTATCTGTATATAAATTAGCAGTTGTATTTCCTAATATTTTCTGCTACATATCAGCCCCTGGTGCCCCTGCACTGAGAAGTTGGTAATGTTGTCCATATAAGTCAAGAAGTCAAATTCTCAAAGAAAAAAACAATATATATTCTAAAAAAAAAAAAAATGTTTGTATTTTTATTTTTAAATCAGATGAGTTTGATCTCATATTAATAAACAACAGACCTGTCTAAAGCTTAACTTGATTGATCTTTCTTCATACTGGTCCTTTCAGGAGTAACATTACATTACATTACTGAAGAATAGGATTCTGAAAAATGTTCATTTATTTTCCCATGCTGATTGAATGAATTATAAGGGACATTGCGACGAGCAAAGAAAAGTAAATACAAAAAAGGCAGATGGACTTGCCAACATCACAGGGAGCATGCATACAGCCCTCTACCCCATGAAGGCCCCTTTCACACTGGGGCGTTTTTCAGGCGCTTTGGTGTTTAAAAAAGCATGTAAAGCACCTGAAAGAAGCCTCACCTGCAATCCCAATGTGAAAGTCCGAGTGCTGTCATAGCCCTTTCACACTGCGCCGCTAAGACCCCTTTTACACCGGCTAGCTTTTCAGGCGCTTTGGCGTTAAAAAAAGATCCCTCAATGGGAAGGGGGCTTTAGGAGCGATGTAATTCAATGCTCCTAAAGCGCTGCAAAGAAGCTGCTTGCAGGACTTTTTTTAACGCCCTTCCAGCGCAGCGCCTCAGTGTGAAAGCACTCAGACTTTCACATTGGGATTGCAGATGCAGCTTCTTTCAGGCGCTTTATAGGTGTTTTTTTAACACTAAGACCCCTTTCACACTAGGGGGGGTTTTTCAGGCACTTTAGTGTGAAAGCACCCAGGCTTTCACATAGGGATTGCAGATGCAGCTTCTTTCAGGCGCTTTACATGCACTTTTTTTAACGCTAAAGCACCTGGAAAAACGCCCCAGTGTGAAAGGGGTCTAAGGGATATGTACTTGGTGAATTAAGTAAACACTTTTTTGTGGGGGAGCTTTAAAAATAACAAAAAAATGAAAAATGGCAGAAAAGGGGAGGGGAGGGCTAAAAAAATATTTTATATAAAAAAAGTTTTAAAAAAATTGCTTTTATGGTCCCTATCATTAGACGCTAACTGAGGATGAGTAATGGTGTAAGAGGAGTCATGCAGTAGTTCCTAATAATGTTCACTGAAATTGAAAAAAAAACTCAGTGGTGTGCAACCTGGGTGTTTGTTGTTTCCTAGGGGCCAGATTCACATAGAATCTGCGGCGGCGTAGTGTAAGCCATTTACACTACGCCACCACAACTTACTGGAGCAAGTGCCGTATTCTCTTGCTCCGTAATTTGCGGCGGCGTAGTGTAAATGGCCCAACGTATGGCCGCGTAATTCAAAGGGGGCGGCTTGTATTTAAATTAAGCGCGCCCCCGCGCCGATCGAACTGCGCATGCGCCGGCCGTAAAAATAGCCCAGTGCGCATGCTCCAGCTCACGACGGAAAATGTCAATGAAGCCGACGTGAGCGTCATTGACGTAAAGTCCTATTGGCGAATGACTTAGTAAAACTACGTAAACAACGGAAAAAGACGACGCTGACCCGATGCCATACTTAACATGGCATACGGCGGACTGACGTAAGGTTACCCCTCATATAGCAGGGGTAACCTTACGCTTATGGAAACAATGTAAACAACGACGAGGCGGCGCAAAAACGTTCGGGAATTGGCGTATCAGGCTCATTTGCATAGACAAATGAGAAATCATCGTAAACGCCATCTAGCGGCCAGAGTGGAATTACATCTAAGATCCGACGGTGTAAGTGACTTACACCTGTCGGATCTACGCCGTATCTATGCGTAAATGATTCTAGGAATCAGACGCATAGATACCCGTGGCCAAAAACAGAGATATGACGGTGTATCTTGAGATACACCGTCATATTTCTTTTGAGAATCTGGCCCTTAGTGTCTATAACCACAGACTTCCAAATGTGTAACAAGCTCTAGCCTTTAGATTATTCACTTTTAGGAATGGGCCAAAGACCTCCAAATTCGGTTCGCACCAGAACACCTTGAACAGGCAAAAAGTTCTAGAAAACATGAGAACCCCATTAACCGCTTGCTTACTGGGCTCATATACCCCCTTCCTGCAGAGGCAAAATTTCAGCTTTCAGCACTGTCAGGCTTTGGATGACAATTGTGTGGCTCCCAAACAGACAAACATAGCTTTCTTTTGGTGGTATTTGATCATCTTTGTGGTTTTTATTTTTTGCACTATAAACAAAAAAATAGCGACAATTTTGAAAAAAAAAACACAATATTTTTTACTTTTTGCTATAAAAAAAACTATTATTTTCAGTTTAGGCCGATATGTATTCTTCTACATATTTTTGGTAAAAAAAAAAAATCACAATAAGCGTATAGTGATTGGTTTGCGCAAAAGTTATAGCACCTACAAAGTAGGGGATAGAATTATGAAATTTTTTTATCATTTTTTTTACTAGTAATGGCGGTTATCTGTGATTTTTGTAAGAACTGCGATATTACAGCGGACACATCAGACACTTTTGACACATTTTTGGGACCATTTGCATTTATACAGCGAACTGTTCTATAAATATGCACTGATTACTGTATAAATGTGACTGGCATGGAAGGGGTTAACACTAGGGGGCGATCAAGGGGTTAATGTGTTCCCTGGGAGTGATTCTTACTGTGGGGGGAGGGGACTGACTGGGGGAGGTGACCAACGGTTGTCCCTATGTACAAGGGACACACCATCGGTCTCCTCTTCCTGACAGGACGTGGATCTCTGTGTTTACACACAGAGATCCATGTCCCTGGCTCTGTAACTCCCGATCGTGGGTACCTGGCAGACATCAAGGCCACCAGGCACCTGCATCGGCACCTGGGTGACACGGCGGGCACGCGCGTGCCTTTCCCAGTGGCCGTGGCTGGGAGAAGCCAAGGACGTCAATAGACAGCCTCCCGGCATTGTAGAGCCACCTTGTGGCCGTCATTCTACAATGGTCGGGATGGCAAGTCAATGGGAACATGAAAAATTAAAAGTCTTAATTTTAAAAGTGTATGGGGACTGAAATATGGCAGCCCCGTTTTTGCTGCGACTTGTAGTGCCCCGTTTTTGCTGGGACTTGTAGTGCAATGTGGGGGCTGAAATATGGCAGCCCCGTTTTGCTGGGACTTGTAGTGCACTGTGGGGGCTGAGATATGGCAGCCCCGTTTTGCAGGGACTTGTAGTGCACTGTGGGGGCTGAGATATGGCAGCCCCCCGTTCTTGCTGGGACTTGTAGTGCACTGTGGGAGCTGAGATATGGCAGTCCCATTTTGCTGGGACTTGTAGTGCACTGTGGGGGCTGAGATATGGCAGCACCATTTTTTATGGGACTTGGAGTGCACTGTGGGGGCTGAGATATGGCAGCCTTCTATGCTGGGATGTGCAGTGCACTCTGGGGGGGCTGACATATGGCAGCCTCCTATGCTGGGATTTGTAGTGCCTTAGATTGTGGGGGGACTGAGGAATCCTCATTCCGCCACTGAGGGCACTACACGTACCAGCAGAGTGGGCTGCCATTCTTCCACCCCCTGTAGTCTAGGGCACTACAAGTCCCAGCATAGGAGGCTGCCATATCTCCGCCCCCCAGAATGCACTACAAGTCCCAACATAGGATGCTGCTCTTACAGAACAGGAGAAAGAGCTGGGAGGGGAGAGAAGGAGGCACAGGTTTAAGATGAGGGGGGATTTTTTCTGAATGTGAAGATTTATGCTGGAAGGGGGAGATGGGGGAGGATTTGTGATAGGGGAGGATTTGTGCCGAGAGATGTAATTTATGCTGGGAGGGGGAGATGGGGGAGGATTTGTGATGGGGAGGATTTGTGCCGAGTGATGTAATTTATGCTGGGAGGGGGAGATGGGGGAGGATTTGTGATGGAAGGGGGGATTTATGCTGGGAGGGGGAGATGGGGAAGGATTTGTGCTAAGAGGGGGATTTGTGCTGGGAAAGGGGAGGTTAAGGAAAGGGTCTGTGCCGAGAAGGGGTATTTTCACTGGAAGGGGTTATATGAGGGTGAGGATTTGTGCTGAAAGGGAGAATTTTTGCTGCTAGGGGGGAGATGGAGGGGGCGGGGGTGTGATTTAAAGATGATAGGGCAGGTCTTAAATAGGAAGGGGTGTGGCTTTGACAGGAAGGGTGGGTCATATTTAAATTAGGGGGTGCATGAATTTAGTCAGGCCTAGGGCAGCACAAAACAAATACACCACTGCAGGTCAGGTGCATACTTTGGCCAATCATAAACCTTCAATGCACTGCTATCTCGCATCAAGGCAGGCAAAATTCCCACGAGTGCCCCATATTTTTGTTTGTTCTACAAACAAACGAATACCCGATGTTCGAGTTGGGCCCATCACTATTCACTTTTTTTGTCGTTTTGATTTTCAGAACTATTTTTTTCTCTAACCACTAATCAGGTCATACAGAGAGCCTTGACAACCTTTCACTTTCCTCAGCTGTTAATATAAAAAGCTCTATATGATGAAAAACATCAAAATAATAAAGATAAATGGCATGTCACAAAAATAATTGTGTTACAATGGTGGTATGTAATGATACATAACCTTTTTCTGTCTGGGGGCATTCTAATAAATTGTAAATATACCTTTATAACATTCATTACAAAGAACATATTTGCTGTGTGTTGTTCTTTTTCTCAGTTATATTTAATGACTTTTGTCCCATTTTTCTCAGTTATATGTCCTTCTAACTCTGCCCTTGCTGTTTGTTATGGGTGATCTCTCTACACATCCCCTACAGCTACATAACCTGCATATAACTGTCAGTCATGTAGCACATTGTGGATTTCATGCAGAGTAGTATAAAAAAAAACAATCAGGAAACTTGGAGTAGAAGAAAGGTGTTTTACAGAAATACATTAACCACTTGCCTACTGTGCACATACACCCCCTTCCTGCCCAGACTAAATTTTAGCTTCCGGCACTGTGTCACTTTAACTGACAATTGCGCGGTCGTGCGACGTGGCTTCCAAACAAAATTTACGTCCTTTTTTTCCCACAAATATAGCTTTCTTTTGGTGGTATTTGATCGCCTGTGCGGTTTTTAGTTTTTGCGCTATAAACAAAAAAAGAGCGACAATTTGGAAAAAAAACACAATATTTTTTACTTTTTGCTATAATAAATATCCCATTTTTTGAAAAAAAATGTTTTTATCTCTGTTTAGGCCGATACGTATTCTTCTACATATTTTTGTTAAAAAAAAAAAAAAAATCGCATTAACCGTATAATGACTGGTATATTGCCTACAAAATAGGGGGGCATAATTATGATTTTTTTTAAATGTATTTTGTACTAGGAATGGCGGCGATCTGCGATTTTTTTTTCGGGATTGCGACATTATAGCGGACACATCGGACATTTTTTTACACATTTTTGGGACCATTCACATTTATACAGTGAACAGTGCTATAAATATGCATTGATTACTGTATAAATGTGACTGGCAGGGAAGGGGTTAACCACTAGGGGGCGGGGAAGGAGTTAAATGTGTAGCCTGATCAGTGTTCTAACTGTGGGGGGAGGGGGGTGACTGGGGGAGGTGACCGATCTGTGTCCCTATGTACAAGAGACACAGATCGGTCTCCTCTCCCTGACAGGACGTGGAGCTCTGTGTTTACACACAGTGCTCCACGTCCCCGCTCAGTTACCGGGCAATCGCAAGCGCACAGTGTTCCCAGTAACGCGACGGGTGCGCGCGCGTGCTGGCGGCGTGCGCCCCTAGCAGCTTCTAATGACAGGACGTCATATGACGTCCTGTCAGAACAACAGGGGATACCGCCCGCCGTCATTTGACGGCGTGTGGTACTAAGGAGGTTAAAGAATTTGGACTATCAATTTATTTATATTGGCATGCAAAATCCACATAATGTTATAAATATTACCTTTCCATGTAAGTACTGTACATTTCTGAAATTGTTAAGACATGTAAAAGTAAAAAAATGCTTTTTTCTATTATGGCAAGCTAAAGGTACTCATAGAAGTGTAATCTACTGCTCAGTTCACTGCTATGCTCAAATGTTTGCACTGAATTACAAGTCAAATATTTTATATCCCTTGTAATAAAAGTTTAATTTTTGGTGAGATATCCCTTAAGGCTTGTCCTCATCTTAAGGGATGCAGACAATGATGCTTTCTTCATTTAAACTATAAACTGTGGTTTTATTGAAAGCAGAACCTCCCATTTATGAATCAGTCTGAGAAAGAACATTGTGAAACGAACAGCTTCAGAACAGAGAAAGACATTCTGCAGAACAGTTACACATTCTTGCAAAGAGGGGCTTGCTTTTTTTTTCTAAACAAAACTGGAGTCAGACTGTCAGGGTCTAGCCTACAATTTTCTGTTTGTGAAACTTTTACCTCCTTGTTGCAGTGGTTCTGCTAGGTCTGATTTTTTTCACATGTGCTGATGGCTTCTGTGTTCACCTATGGGCGTCACCTGCTCTAATGTGGATTCATATCCCTTATCCTTCTATCACTTAGTAGCCCACCTCCCAGTCTGCTTCTCTATATATAGACATGCTCAGTGCAGTCTGACCAACTTCCTAGTTTCTCTGTGCTCCTGGTTTGTCTTGTATTACTTGTATTCTGTGCCTCACTATCTGTGTACCAACCCCAGCTTTGTCTACTGTTTTTGTTTGCTTGCCGTCCACCCTGACTTCAGCTGATTTCCTGGATTTTTTTTTCTGTCTTCTGCCATCTGTATTTTGCACATGAGAGTAGTCTCCTGTCAGCTGGGTGTACCTAGTTCCAGTTTGCTGCAAGTCCATCCCCACTATCAAGGGCCCTGGTGAAAAAGCAGGCTGGGGCTTGGAATCTGCACCCTGAGGAATGCCGCGTTGGCTTTCTACAAGAGCTCACTACCATAAAAACCTGACAGACTTTAAACCTTAAATTTTAAAGACAAATTGTATCTGTTTAGAAAGGTGACCTGATTTAAACTGGGTATTTACCATTATTAATCTTTAACATGGTACACCTTATGATGTTCTAATGGTACAAACAAGAGATCTGAACACAAGATATTTCAGGATTGTATTTATACAAACTTGAAGAGTTAGGGTCCATGCACACAGAAGCTGATGAACTACAGTTTATTGGCTTTTTGGCGTTTTTTGGCTTTTTGGCAGTTTATTGGCTTTTTTCTGAACGCCCGAAATGCAGAGTGCCATTTTTTTGGCGAGGAAAAAATACTGGCGTCAGCATTTATTAGCGTTTTTTTATCCATTGAAAAATAAAAAGCTAAAAAACGCTACACTGAAAAATGCTAATACACACTATTTCAAAAACGCTAAAAAAACTTTGAAAGGCTCCCTGCAAAGCTACTGACGTTTTTTATAGCTTTTTTTTTAGCTTCTGTGTGTATGAAGCCTTACCAAACAAAAAAATGTAAGCTCCCTTTACAGCTGTTTAATCATTTCCACTCGTTTCTGTTCTCCCCATTAGTATGCTGACAATGGCCTCTTATTCTAAAATTAGCATAAGGTTTCACCAAATAGGAGCAGCATGCATGCCTTTAGAACGCAACAATGCACCAATCAATCTCTTCACCTACAGCCAAATAAAATAAATAGGATGGAGACTAAAACAGAAAAGCCCATAAAGGAATGAGCAACAAAAGGTAAAAAAAAAAAAAAAGACAGGTCTACCCAGCACAAGCTAACTACTATCCAGTGTCTGTACAAAAAATATTGGCATCTTTCATTTGACCTCTTGACATAGTTTATATAAATTTCAGAAGGAAAACAGACCACTTATCAGTGAGTAGTTCAATTTGAATAATAAATAATAATAATACTCATCATCATTGTCATCATCATTTTTTGGTTAGAAAATCCCTTGGTGGAACCATTCCAAAGATTAAACAAATATTGAGGTCAGGTAATATCCACAAGTTACATCTTACCTGGTAAAACAGATGGTAATTTTATATTTAAATCTGTTTAATAAAGTTTTTTTTTTTTTTAAAACTATAAAAAGCATATGCTTCATAAATGTTGTGATTACAAAAAGAACAAGGAACATATGAATGAACAAAAGCAAACAATTCCTATACGTAGAGAAGGCTACATTATGTAGTTATCATTGGCAATTGTTATTACTAGGGTTGTCCCGATACCGATACTAGTATCGGTATTGGTACCGATACCGAGCATTTCCCCGGTTGCTTGTACTCGGGGAAATGCTCCGATGCTTCACCTGATACCTGGGCAGTCAGGGATGATCGGTGAAGCGGGGGGGAGTTACAAGCACTGATCTCCCTGTTTCAGTTCCATCTGAAGGACCAAAGTTTTGGGGTGCATTACAAGTTCCAAAAACAAAAAATAGCTTCAGATAAATAAATTCCCTATACAATAATTTGCTGCATGTATTTTTATCTTTTGTATTTATCCTACAGATTTAATGAATTCCCACCATATCATTCTCTACTGTATGTTAAGTTCATAGTTGCTGTATTTTGTCCTGTATTTCTAATGCCTTTTTACCTAGTGAAGCTAAAAGTAAAAGGTTTTTCAATGCTATTGCCCTAATTGTGCATTTGGACACGATGCTATGTTTGTCATGGTGTTTATGCAAATGTAACCTGAGTCAGCATCAATGACAGTTGTGTTACAATTGCAGCATCCACTTTTGAACAGTTTTCCTGCCAAATGATAAAGGAATAATAGTTACAGAGCTCTTTTTCTCATCGATTACACCCTAATGTATTAAAAATAGCAATATAATTATAATGTTGCAGTTATTTTGTGATTAGTTACAGAACTGGCAAATGAGTCACCCAAAATTAATCTGTGTTTTATTATGATAGGGAAGCAACAATTAAATTTGCATTATTTTGATAAAAATCTATCTATTCCTATTCAAAGCATTCTGAAAACACATTTGAATTTAATTTCTATTATTAGTATATATTTTAATTTCTTAGTTTATACTTTTTTCAAAGCTTCCACAATTTATAGTGTGGACACTATAAAGAAACCATTTAATACCCATTCATCCAATGTGTATTTGCTTCAAAGACTGAGCCTAGTTTCACTGTAGAGAACAAGATTTTGTCTAAAAATGTGAATCGTCCTTTATCTGTAAAAGCATGTTTATCTAATACAGATTTTTCTTTTTTTTTTTTACTTTAATGCCCTGAATAGAGTGCATTGGGAGATATTAAGGAGATTCAAATATTAAGTAGGGGAGATTTTCTATTCCTACTTAAATTCCAAAGGCATTTCAATTTTATCTGTATCATGCTAAACATACAGAGAAAAAAAAGTGTACTGAATTGTACCCAAATCTTCAGGGACCTAATGTAATTGTTTTGTCTTTTTTATCCTGCATTATGAATGAATGGTAGAAGCATCAGGTCTAGGGGGAAACATCACTGTATGCCCTGCTGTCATGACAAACATTGGTGAAAGAATTGTCTCTAGCCTATTGCTTTTTGTTACTGAGCATAGTCAAAATCAAAGTTATTTTTTCAATTAAACTTAAAAGAATAGAGTATTTGAAGGATCCCATAGTCAATCCAGGTTATCCATATACATATTAAAAGCATTAAGGTGGCAAGGGAGGTATATAGTTTGCCACAGCCGCAGTTTGCTCTCGTCTCCTCGCCTCCTCTCCTTCTCTCGCTGGCGGCGGTCAATTCTAATGCCTAGACAGAGTCATCCAGTGAGTCTGGGTAGGAGAAGTTGACCAGAGCATCCTTAATTGCATCTGAAAGGCTTATTCTAAACTGGCTACGGTGAGCTGCATCATTACAGCCAGATTTCGGGGGCCCACCTGCGAAACTCTGAGCAATACATTTCAGCAGTGGTAGTTCCTTGCTTTAAGTTACACAGGGTTGATTCTGAGGTAGCAGCACGATCTGGGTCATCATCATATAGCAACCCGAGGGCTTCAAAGAAGGCATCTACTGTTAGCAGGGCTGGATGGTTTGGTTCCAGGTTAAAGGCCCAAGCATGGGGGTCACCCTGTAGTAGCGAGATAATGATTTGAACCCTCTGAGTTTCAGAGCCAGTCAAGGATGGCCTTAAATTGAAATATAATTTGCAGCTGTTTTGAAAGTTGCAAAACCCTTTACGGTCACGAGAAAACCGGTCACGCAAAGACATTTTTGGTTCAGATGGAGTTTTTGTAGCGGTGGTAGTAGAAGGAGATTGCACCTTGGTGAGATATGTGGCCATTTCCTGAACTTGATGGGATAAACAGCAAAGTTCCTGTGCAAACAACTGAGCCTGCTCAGGATCTATGATATGCTTCCCTTTTTATGTATGGCTTGTGATAATGTCAGGCTTGGAGCAGATAACATGTAACAGTTCAGGTGTGCTAATGATGCAAAGAGTTCAAAGGACAAGAGCACATACCATGAGCAGGTCTAAATAGAGCAGGTCAGCTGGGACTTGTAGTTCACTGCTGCAGATAAGGTAGATGTTAGCTGGTGCTTGAAGTTTACCACTGCAGATGGAGATGGTTGTTAGCTGGTGCTTGTAGTTCACCGCTGCAGATGAAGGTACTACAGTAGAATCAGGCAAAGCATAGTCTAGGCAAGCTGGGTCATACACAGGTAGATCAGAGTCCAAATGGTACCAACTAAGAAGCGAGCAAGCAGGGTCAAAACGAGTCGGGTCATACACAAGATACACAGAGCTGATATCAGCTAGATCAAACAGTGGAACACAAAGGTAACAACTCTATTACTGGCACTGATTCACTGGCACTGATTGGATGATATTACAGGTGATTTAAAGGTGAGCTGGCCAATCACTGTTGTTTCCCCAGGCAAAGGCTGTCAGGTGAGTTGTGCTGGGTCCTAAAGGCATCCTAGTACTGACAGTATGCATACTAGTTTATTATTGCTCTCAGTTTATACTTTTGCTTTGTATTGCAAAACGTTTAAATAAATATATTGAACAAGAAAATTTCCTATGATAAATATCTGTGTGAGCCATTACAGAATTTTGCACGCTGTGTGCATTGCAGTATTTCAGTCACTCTGGTTTATTAAAACAATCTTTAAAGAAGTAGAAAAAATATATATATGCTTAAATTATGGTGTAGTTCAAACAAATTTCAACCTTTAGGGAAATATGCTTATCTTAGGCCCCATACACACGGGAGAATTTATCCGCGAATACGGTCCAGCGGACCGTTTCCACGGATAAATCCTCTCGAGGATTTCGGCGGATTTTCATGCGATGGAGTGTACACACCATGGCATTGAAATCCGCGCCTAAATCCTCTGGCGATGACGTGTCGCGCCGTCGCCGCGATTATGACGCGGCGACGTGCGCGACGCTGTCATATAAGGAATTCCACGCATGCGTCGAATCATTACGACGCATGCGGGGGATCCCTTCGGACGGATGGATCCGGTGAGTCTGTACAGACCAGCGGATCCATCCGTTGGGATGGACTCCAGCAGATGGATATGTTCTGCATGTCAGCAAATATTCGATCTGCTGGAATCCATCCCAGGGGAGATATATCCGCGGAAACAGATCCGCTGGCGTGTACACACCATAGGATCTATCCGCTGAAACACATTTGCTGGGATTTATCTGCGGATGGATTCTATGGTGTGTACGGGGCCTGAGTCATATATTACAATACCAAAATGATTTGGCTATAGAATATGTTAAGGCCAAATGTTTATTAAAAAAAATAATTATATATATATATATATATATATATATATATATATATATATATATATATATATATATATATATATATATATATATATATATATATATATATATACACACATATATACATTTGGTCAGAATTTTGGCTTGTGTGTTTTACATTAAATGCAAACATATATTTCCATTCCACTGTCAGTTCGAAGACGTTTGCTTAGGATTACTGTCAAGTCTAATATTATCAAATGTACAACAATAATGAATTAGCACAGTCTAAAAAATGTATTTAAGAATGCAATATAAAATATAAACAAGATTACAAATCATCAGTTAAATGGTAACCTGCTTAGCGTACTAATGACTTTTAAAATCCCCTTCTTGCTGTTGCTCAGCAACTAAAAAACTACAAGACATGAGGACTTAGAATTAGTATACAGGAGGAGACCTCTGTACTTCTTTTTCTCTCTCTAATTTGTGAAAAAATAGATCAGGTAAACTAAACAGAATAATTTTACTAAGGAAAAACAGAATAAAAATGTCAATGCATATGGTATATGTTATGTATTGTATTCATATGAAATTGAAAATAAGTTGGTATTATGTATGGTCACATTTTTGCAAAGAATAATAGTCTAAAATGAAAACCACAATATTTAAAAAAATAATAGAAAAATTATAGTTGCCATAGGGGCTATTTTGTTCATTGACTCTGTACCATGTGATCACTGTGAACAATCACAGCGATTACAAATTTAAGCAATGCCTGTGATTGCATTGTGAATAAGATCACTGGCATTAACATTTTTATTTTACAGTTCTGTCCCCTATGTACACGTAGTACTTTGTCCCAGATTTCTATGCAATTCCTAAGCCTAATTTTGAGTACCAACCTGCCCCTCTGCCTTCCTGCCATGGTCAATCTGATGACAGCGATGAAAGAGGTGGTTGATTCAAAGTTGTAGCTTGTCTTAGTTGTGAGCACTTTCCCAAGATAAGCAATTGTCAAGAGGAATGCAGAGGTTGACATTTCCAACCTCAATCTGCATACCTCTTACTGCTGCTTGGCACAGTACTTATCTGGAATCAGCTATGTGTATCCTATACTTTTTTGTAAAAAAATAATAATTATCTGTTTTTCCACTTTCTGTTAATATATATTTCTGTATCCAAGTTTCTTTAGTTGGCAATCTAAAGAATATGAAGTCAAAAACTGCAGGATGGCCCTCTGACAGGGGTGTTGGGCTAAATCAGGTGTTTTCAGAAACTCCAACACAATTAAAATTTCCAATTGGCATTATACTTCATACCTGGTTACCTTTTCATTGTAAATGGCAAGTGAGTTAAATTCACAATTACTAAAACTTTCTATTGTTGGTGCAGGCAGGAGTATAAACATCCATCAGTGATCTCAGCATATTTCTAAGATAAGAGTAAAAGTTGCAGAACATTCAGCACACATTAACCGCTTGCCGACCAGCCACCGTTGTTATAAGGCGGCAGGTCAGGTCTCCTGAACAAATCGCTATAGCTGTATGGGAGTGTGCCCGTGGGTCCACCAGCGACCTGCAATCGCCTATTACATAGGCAGAATGGGGAACTGCCTTTGTAAACAAGGCAATTCCCCATTCTGACAGGTGACATCGGGAACAGTGAACTCTGTCATGTCCCTGGCAGCCCACCCCCCTACAGTTAAAACACACCTAGGGAACATATTTAATCCCTTGATCGTACCCTAGTGTTAACCCCTTCCCTGCCAGTGACATTTGCACAGTAATCAGTGGCTATTTATAGCACTGATCGTTGTATATATGTGAATGGTCCCAAAAAAGTGTTTAATCTGTCCGCCGCAGTGTCGCAGTCCCACTAAAAATCACAGATCACCGTTATTACTAGTAAAAAACATAAAAATTCCATAAATCTATCCCCTATTTTGTAGAAGCTATAACTTTAGTTTTTTTTTTTTCAAAATTGAAGCTCTTTGTTTATAGCGCAGAAAATAAAAACTTAGAGGTGATTAAATACCACCAAAAGAAAGCTCCATTTGTGGGAAAAAAGGATGTCAATTTTGTTTGGGTACAATGTCGCACGACCACGCAATTTTCAGTAAAAGCAACGCAGTGCCGTATTGCAAAAAATGGGCTGGTCGGGAAGTGAGTAAATCCTTACAGGGCTGAAGTGGTTAAATCAGACCAGTCCCATGAACTTTCCCTCCACTCTGTAGCTTGGAAGTTCCTTACCGCACAGCCACCTCCTACCAAAGGCATCTCTATCTTGGAATAAATACCTAAAGACAAACAGTCCTTTACCAAATCCCCCCATATCAAAAATGTGAAACTGATCTAGGTAAATCCTACACTCCTGCTCAATGGTACTGCGAGTTTAAATCAGTGTATATTGTATAAGGCTTCACATTGTGTGAACCATTGGGAACTATCCCCAAAAATTATATTATGCTAGTACTTAACACCTCTTCGCCTGTCTAAATTTCTCCTGACATTTTCTCCTCTATGTTGGAGGGCATGTGGGGACACTGGGCATTTGCTACACATGTTCTGGACATGTAAATATCTCACTGGCTTCTGGCGGAACATCTTTCAGTTCATTTCCTGGCTTAGCGATTCCTAACCTTGACATAGATAACTTTCCTTCTCATGTCACGTTCTGGTCATTTATATTATTGGCAGCCAGATTGCTTATAGCAAGAAGTTGAAAATTGGATAAAGCCTTCAATCTGTCAGAGGCCATTGAGATTACTTGCTTACATTACAAGTATGAAGCCATGCTAGCTAATAAACAATGTATTAGGAAAAGCTTTGAGAAACAATGGCAAATGTGGACTGACTAGAATACGGTGAAATTAATGTACTTCTTGTCTGTTACTCTGTATTTTGAGATTCAATATTTTTTCAGATGTGGACCCTTGTCTTTGTCTACCCTGTAATTGTTGTACCCTTCTTTCACTCTGTTTTTACTTTGTACATTTTGCCTTTAAAACTAATAAAAACAAATGAAAAAAAAAAAAGAAGGAATACTATGGTACCCTGAACTCATAACCCTAAACGCATAACTGTAACCTTTAACATCAGCTTAACCTATAAAGCTACCTTTTATCCTGACAGAATTACTATATCTTCAACTATAACCATTAGCCTTAATGTAACCCTAAAACGTAACAATTATTCTAAACCAGGTTTGTGCTGGTTTAGACTAATAAAACTATTTATTTTTCAAACTTTTCATTTTTTTTAGAAAATGTTGTGTATCGGCCTGCTACTTTATAGCTGGCGCTGCTTTAAATTTAGAGCATAGTCTGAGAGTTAGTTGACTCAGACTGTATGATTTTTCACTAAATTTGCACTTCTGTTCCAGCCATGGCTGTACTGTGAGTGACCACTATTGTTGTCTGGGGTGTCGTTCTCACTCCAGGCCGAGGGTGGCAGCAGTCAGGTCAAGGTGTTTCAGCAGCCAATCACAGGGAGTTCTGCTGTGCATGCTGGGGAGGAGTACTTAAGGGACAGACGTCATTAGTTCGGGGTCGTCGCCGATCCTGGGTCTGTCGTCCCACCACCCCCGTTTGTGGCCCTCATGGCCGGGGGTGCGTGTTCAAGTGTTCCTGGCCCTGGGACCACGTTGGTCCGGGGTTGTGATCTACTAAGTAGGCCTGGTAGTCAGACTGGGTCTACGTTTGCAAAGTGGTCCTGTGCTGTCCATCCTGAGGGAGGAAGCCACTCGATGAAGAACCTATCTTGGAGAGCACCGAGCAAGAGGCTGGTATCTCAGGAGAGGCCTTGAACTTCATCGAAGGATGCACTATTACTGAAAGGCTGAGTGATGGTCGTCTGTCAGTTCTGAGTTTATTCAAGAGAGATCCGGGTGCCTAATCCTGTGTTGAGAGGATTCTGGACTGAATATATCTCCATCTATGGGAAGTTCTGTGGCAGAGACTTTACCACGTTTCCGTGTGACATCCTGGCTGCTAGGTTAGTGAGAGAAGCCTACCCAGGTGCACAATACCCACTCCGGCTAGAGTGGCGACGAAGGCTACATTGATGGAAGTTTCCGAACAAAATTTATACACCTGAACCTGTTATCTATTACCTTTCCACCTCTTCAACTACTAATTTTATTCTTTTACCACATTGGGTAAATAAAGCAAAGAAAAAGAAGCCTAAAGTGTGGACATTGAAGTTTTTCTCAACTCTCACCTGATACCCTAGACGGCGAAGGATTAGAGGTAACATGCCGCCCAAAACAAACCAGCAGCTCCTTCGGGGGTAGTGCTATATTTGTAAATAACACATTTTTCTCCTTCGCTGATGAGCGCTGATGAGGCTGCACTGATGGCCACTGATGAGATGGCACTGAAGGGCACTGATGATGTTGCACTGATGGGCAATGATAGGTGTCATTGATGGGCACTGATAGGCAGCACATAGGCGGCAGGGATTGGCAGCACTGATGGGCACTGAAAGGCAGAAATGACTTGCATCACTGATGGACACAATTTGGCATCACTTCTGGACACAGACTGGCATCACTGCTGAGCACTTTTGGGGCTGCCTTGATAATAAGTGCCCTGATTATCTATACAGTCTCCCCAGTGAGGAGATGCCGCTGATCGGCTCTCCTCGCCTCACACTGACAGAGCAGCGCTTCCTTGTTTACATGTGATCAGCTGTGATTGGAGACAGCTGATCACATGGGTAAAGAGCCAAGTCATCAGCTTTTTACTGAGATTGGGGTTGCGCCGTGTCCTTGGGTGCGAGTGAGGTGAGACTTGGGCGACGTAATTTGACGCCGTCCCAGAACGAGAGAGCATCTTGCCTGACGTTGTTTGTCTATACGGCAAATGGTAGGTAGTTAATTGCTCTCAGTAATAGAGTGATCTAATGTTTGGCAGTGGTCCTTTGCTAACAACATTTTATCTCAGGCTTTATTAAAAATTAAGGAAGAAATGTTTTCCTACTGGAGCACACTAATCTATGCTTTTTGGAAGTTTTTGTTGCCTTACTTTCAAACACCCTGTAGTGGATGCACATGCTGGGTCCCTCCCACAGCTCTGCTCATCCTATGTGCAGCAGAGTCATGATACTTTTATAAGATAACATCTGGAATTGCAAATGTATTTGGTGCATATAAATTTAGTTTATAACCTTTTTGGCTATTAAAGAATATATTTGAATAAATGTTTTTGTGCATGATAGTCAGCTTTAAAGCGGGGTTCCAACCACAATTAGCATTTTTTAAATGTATGTCCTTTCATCCTGCGTTTTTATAATATAAATCCGGTCACTTACTATTTTACAATCCGTCGCCGCTCTGCATGGTTTTTTAAAAAAGATAGTTTATAAAACTATGTCCACACCGTTGTCATTTTGCTTTGTGGGCATTGTGAAGCCCACAGGGACTTAGGGCCAGATCCACAAAGAGCCGGCGTAACATAAAAATTCCCATTTAAGTTAGACTGCCTTAAAATTTCTACCTAAGTGCCCGATCCACAAAGCACTTACCTAGAAATTTTCGGCTGTGTAACTTAAATTCCACCGGCGCAAGGCGTTCCTCTTCAAATGGGGGCGATTCCCATTTAAATTAGGCGCGCTCCCGCGCCGGCCATACTGCGCATGCTCGTGACGTCATTTTCCCGATGTGCATAGCACGAAATTACGTTACGCCAAGCTTTGTGGATCGCGCCGGGTCAATAAAGTTGCGTCGGGGAAAAAAAAAGATACGGCGTGAAAAAAAAAATTTAAAACAAAAAAAAAACGCATCGCTGGACAGAAAGGTCTGCTTTTACAAGGTGTAAACAGTTTACACTTTGTAAAAGCAGCCTTAATTTTGTGTTTGCAAACTAAAACTTACGGAGAAAAAACTAAGCTGAAAAACTTTGTGGATCTCCGTAAGTGCTAATTTGCATACCCGAGGCGGCATTTTGACGCAAAATGCCCCCAACGGCGGATGCGGTACTGCATCCTAAGATCCGGCAGTGTAAGTCCCTTACACATGCCGGATTTTCTGTCTATCTCTTGGAAACTGATTCTGTGGATCAGTTCCAAAGATAGAAACAGGGATACGACTGCGTATCAGTAGATACGCCGGCGTATCCCTTTTGAGGATCTGCCCCTTACTTCCTGGAAGTCTTGGATGGGGAGTGATAATTGGGTAGTGCACTGCTTCCTGGGAAATGATGACACACATTTCCCAGGAGCATTAGAGGGAGATGATGTCAGGATCCTAGGTGATTCCAAAGGCAGATTTTGTGGGACTGCATAGCAACAGGCATTTCCAGATGAGTAAAACTTTTTTTTTTTTTCTTTTTTAGGTCTAATGAGCACAATAATGAAAAACAAATATTGGGATGGAAACTCCACTTTAAGTCAGCTATCACGATATGTAAAAATTATATGTAGCAAAGCTTGGCAGGTTGTCATCCTTGAAAAAGTAAACTTAGCCTTTAAAACAGAATTGCACTTTCAATGATAAATAAAACACATTTCTAAAGTTTTTTTCTGTCCAAGCAATTTAAATGTGCTTATCTCTCACTTATATAGTTCATGATAATTTTATATATGATTCTCTCCATTTAAATAAAAAAAAATGCTTTCTGAGCCCTGAGTAGTATCATGTGACTATCCAAGAAACTTCATATCGGATCATGGACTGCCTTACTGCATCACAGAACAGGGTGTGTTTCAATCCTCTGGACCACACCTCCATCTTTACTATACCACCTCTTTTATTTCCTCCCACTTTCCTACTTCTTCCTTAAAGGTGCCACACATTGTACAATATAAAATTGTACAATATGATTGTACTATCTTTTTTAGATCTACCATTAACTATGTAGTGAAAGGGCCTGCCTGATTTGATACAAATTACATGGATTGGTCAGGTGTGTCCTCCTATTACATACTTTTGATAAATCTAAAGAAAATTGTACAGCAATTGTACAATCAGATTGCATAGTGTATGGCCAAGTACATGGGAGGGAGATAAGAGCTTGAGGTGATCAAATACCACAAAAAGAAAGCTCTATTTGTGGGGAAAAAAGGACGCCAATTTTGTTTGGGAGCCATGTCGCATGACCACGCAATTGTCAGTTAAATCGACGCAGTGCCGAATCGCATAAAGGGGCCCGGTCATTGACCAGCAAAATGGCCCGGGGGTAAAGTGGTTAGAATATATATTTTTAAAAGCATTCTTACTTTATAGCCTTTCTTCACACCTGCCTAAAACATTTGCATTAGTTGTTACTTTTATACTTTATTTTGCTGTTTCATATTGGAACATGCATTTTATAATTTTCTGTTTCATATTGCACTTTATTTGCTGTCTCATGTTTTTGCACAATATTTATTAGACCTGTAGTACTGCTTTGACAGATATATATTATGATAATTGGTATCACATTTTATTATCAAACTGCGTTTTTTATTTCTATTTTATTGGCATTCAAAGTGTGACGGCACTGAAATCTGAAAATGGTCTGGGCGGGAAGGGGGTAAAAGTGTCTGATATGGAGATGGTTGAGGACAGGGCTCAAGTCCTGCGGGAACGAGTGGGAACGGAGTTCCTGCACTTTTTTCACAGCAGGAACTCAGTTCCCTTTGCAGGACTAGAGCAGATGAGAGCAGCCGAGCCAATCCTTCACTAAGCGGCGATGCCCAGCTCGAGTCACTGTCAGGGGCAGGCGAACCTTAGTAATCCTTTTTTTTTTTTTCACAAAGAGTCTTTATTGGGTGAATAATAAAGCATAATACATCAAACACTTACAGAAGTACAATAACTGTGAAGGATTGTATACATAAAAAAAAAATGAACAATCATAAAGAGGTTGCAAATAATCAATTTCCTAAATGCATATATGTAGCAAAAGTGCCTTCATTATAGAACTGAGATGAGGGAGTATAGTTGCTTGGTCAAGCAAATTTGTGAAGGGGGGGGGGGGGGAATGGGGACAGGAGGTGGAGGGGGGAGGGAAAGAGAAAAAAAAAAAGAAGGTTAGAAGTCCTGAAATGTTTCAATATCTACTCCTATCTATAACTTTATTTTATAATAGATTTGTAATGTTGAGAGTCTTTGAATGTTGACCAGTTAGACCAGGTTGCGTAGAATTTAGTAATTCTTTCTTGGGAAATACTAATGAGTTCCTCAACTTTTTCCATGCCATTTATTCTCCTAAACCACTCAGCTTTTGTTGGAGTGTTAGAAGACCGCCAGTGAGAAGGGATACAGTGCCGTGCTGCATTAATCATGAACATGGGGAGTGATTTCAAATACTGATTGTTATGCAACGAACTGAAATGTAATAGATACTGGGCCGGGGTAAAGCTTAGGTTTGACGATGTTACTAATTTAACTGTTTCATGTACCGATACCCAGAAGGACTGAATTAGAGGACATGACCACCAAATGTGTAGCATAGAGCCCTCCTCCCTTTTACATCTCCAACATCTGTCAGACACCAGGGGTGAAATTTTATGAAGAAATGTAGGGGTTCTGTACCATCTGGTGATGATCTTGAAGCCACTTTCTTGTGTGGCCACATTTAGTGATCCTTTGTGTGCGTAAAGATAAATTGTCTCCCAGTCATCTTCAGTCAATTCTATGTCGAGGTCTCTTTCCCATGCTTTACAGGATGAGCTGGAGAAGTCATTGTCGTCTTCAAATAGAGAGTTGTAAACAGTCGAGGTAATATGTCTGTGTGGGGATGTTTTAGTGCAGAGATTTTCTAGCGAAGTGAGGGGTCTTTTCCAGTGAAGGATGTTCTCGTTATTGGTTAAAAAGTGTCTAATTTGAATATAATTCCATTGAGATAAGAGGGACGGATTGATATCTTTTAAGATGTCTTCTCTAGAGAGTAATTTCCCATGTTTAACAAAGTGTTTTGCTAGGATCTCTTTGTATGGCCATTGATGTGTTGGAAACGATTTTTCCATGCCTGGGGGAAAGTCAGGGTTGTGTCGTAGCGGTGTAAGGGGGCTAAGCCATGGAGACTGATTTTTTACTTTAAAAGTATTACGGAAGCTTTAGAGTGTAGGTCCAATAAGTGGATGCGTTTTTAGGAAGTTTGGGTGATACTTAGGGTTGATCCACGGTAACGTTTTTAGCTCATGAGGGTATTGCGCTTGTTCTAGGGAGACCCAGTCTTTCACTGTGTGATGTATATTCCAGTCTACAATTCTCGTCAGTAGGGCAGCTTGATGGTACTTCCTAAGGTCGGGTAGGGCAATTCCACCTCTGCTCTTGGGTAAAATTAGTCGCGAGAATTTGATTCTAGGGGATTTACCCCTCCAAATGAATAAGGAGCAAGCTTTTCTGAATGCGGCAAAAAATGACTAGGGTATTTTGATTGGGATTGTCTGCATAATATAGAGAAACCTTGGTAGAATGGTCATTTTAATCAGGGAGGCTCGACCGAACCAGGATACACTTAGGGCATTCCATCTTTTCAAATCTTCCTGTGTTTCTCTTAGAACGGGTTCGAAGTTGAGGCGGAAGAGGTCTTTCATGTTTGATGAGATTTCAATTCCTAAATATGTGATACTGTGGTTGGCCCACCTAAATGGGAAATTTTTCTTGCATAGTTCTACCTTATCATTGGGTAATGAGATGTTGAGGGCGTTGGATTTGGAGTGGTTGATTTTAAAATTTGACAGTAAGTGGAAGTGTTCTAGATCTTTTAGAAGGTTAGGTATGGAAATATGAGGATTCGAGAGAAAAAGAAGCATATCGTCAGCGAAGACTGCTATTTTATATGTTTTGTCATGAATCTCGATTCCCACGATGTCTCTATTTGATCTAATTTTAGTAAGCAGGGGTTCAAGTGTTAGAACAAATAATAGTGGAGATAGGGGACATACCTGTCTGGTTCCGTTGCGAAGGTTGAAGGCATTCGATAGGTGGCCATTGACCCTGACTCTTGCTGTTGGATTAGAATACAGGACCTTAATATATGATCTCATTTGGGGCAAAAAACCTATATGTTTTAGTACTGCATAGATAAAATCCCAGGCCACTCTATCGAACGCCTTTTCAGCGTCTAGGGACAAGAAGAAGCCTTGTTTCCGCTTAGAGGTTAGCCAATGATTTATGTTAAGAGCTTTTATTGTATTATCGCGACCCTCCCTACCCGGGATAAATCCCACTTGATCTAAAGAAACCAAAGAAGTTAATAAGGGGAGGATCCTATTTGCAAGGATTTTAGCGTAGATTTTCACGTCTACGTTTATTAAGGAGATAGGCCTGTAATTGGTAACCTAGGTCGCGTCTTTACCTTCTTTGGGTATCACCGTAATGTGTGCTTCTAGAAGTTGTTTGGGGGGGTGTTGTTCTGAGTGAAGAGATTGGAACGTCTTTAAGAACCTCGGTTTCAGTATTTCGGTGAAAGTTTTATAGTATTGTAAGGGTAGGCCGTCCGGGCCTCGGGCCTTGCCTATCTTCATTTCTTTGATAGCTCTGTCAAATTCTGGGCCTGAGATGGGATTTTCTAGTTCTTTTGCAGCATTCCCTGAAATTTGGGGAGGGCCATATTGTTCTAGGAAGTCTTGTATAAGTTTTGCTCTTTTATCTGATTTCTGCGGGCATTTAGGATTGGAAGGAATGTTATAGAGGTTTTGGTAATAAAGTTCGAACTGCTTTGCAATCTCATCATTCGAGGAATGCATCTCGCCTTGTTTGTCTCCTATCTGATGAATGGTGTGAGCGGTTTTCTTGTTTTGAACTGCTTTTGCAAGTAATCTGCCGCATTTATTTCCTTGCTCGTAGTATATCTTGTGTCTCAATATATACTGTCTTTTAATTTTCATGTTAAGCTCCTCAGACAGGAGTGCCCTAGTGTGCGTTAGCTCGTCGAGTGTGGAGATTGCCAATGTTCGCTTGTGCGTAAGTTCTAGCTGGTGAATGCGTTCTAACAGGGATCTTATTTTGGATTGTTGTTCTTTTTTTATGCTGGTCATTTTTTAATAAACTCTCCCCTTATGACACATTTGTGAGCTTCCCATTGTGTAGTCAGTGAAGTATCGTCATTTTCGTTGCGCAAAAAATAATCTTTTAATGTCTCCTTAAACTCTAATGTGTCAGAGGGGTCTTTCAGTACCGCCGTGTTGAGTCTCCAGGTCTTAGTTATGTTGTTCTTTTCTGGGAAAGTCAGAGTCATGGTTACTGGGTGATGATCTGAGAAAGTCATAGGTTCAATTATTGAGTCCGTCAGAAGTGGAAGGTCAGGCTGTGAGAGGAGGAGGTAGTCAATTCTGGAATATTTTTGGTGTATATTGGAGAAGTATGTGTAGTCCTTAGTCTGAGGGTTCAGGATTCTCCATGTGTCATGAAGCATGAAATCTTTAAATTGAATCTTGATTTGTTTTAGGGCCCTGAATGGTAAACTCGATGAACCATTTGAGGTATCTATAAGAGGATTTAAAGGGGTGTTAAAATCCCCTCCAAAAATAAGGGTTCCTGAGACAAACGTTGTTAAGAGTTCTTTGATTTTGCGGAAGAAGGCTACCTGCCTCACGTTTGGGACATAGACATTGGCGATAGTAATGGGGTGCTGATTCAGCTTCCCTTTCAGAAAAATATATCGACCTTCAGGGTCAATCAAAGTGTCCACAATTTGGAGTGGAGTCCGTCTGGATATCAATACCGAAACGCCTTTTGTCTTACCAATCGGATTACCTACCTTAGTAATCCTTTATGTTACTGGCCGCTTCCTGTATTTCATCAGGTAGTGTGCGGGTATTCCGTCACTTCCTCGATGCCGCAATGTCTCCTGGGAGCTTTAGTCATTGTTCCCAGGAGACATTGCGGCATCGAGGAAGTGACGGAATACCCGCACACTACCTGAATCCATATACAGGAAGTGGCCAGTAACATAAAGGATTACTAAGGTACAGTGGATCGAGAAAAAAAAAACATGCGGTTTAGTAATTATGCATATGAGCGTATCATTTTTTTTTTTTGGTGGGGGAGTGGATCTTGGGTGGGAGTTCCCACACTTTTTTCCCCAGGACTTGACCCCTGGTTGAGGAGAAATGTAAGGCAAAGGGTACATTTTCAGAGAACTGATTAAGCTTCATTAACTTTACTAGGCGTGTTCTATAATAAAGTAAATCTTTATTTTTGGAGTGTAGGTACATTTTTACTTTTTTTAAACATTCAACTAATATTGTCACTGCATCTTTTATGGCCCAGATTGTGCATTTTGCATAGGCATGTGCTATAATAAAGAAAATCAATATAATTGTATATAATTTATTCTCTCTGCATTCATATATCTAGGTTTAAATGTTATTTCATGAGGGAGCGCAACACCACTAAAGAAAATCTTTACTTTTGGCGTGTAGGTCAATTTTAACACTTTTTTACAACTTTAGCTAATATTGTCACTACATCATTTATGGCCTAGATTGTGCATTTTGCATGTTCTGCTTTATTGGAGATTTTTTATTTTATTTTTTCAAACCAAATAACACACTTCTAACCACATATAAATTTAAATGTGGGTGCAATTCAGAGCAAAGTCATCTGTGTCTTTCAAGCTTGGCTAGAAGCAGAAGCTCATTTGTGTTCATTAAAGGCAAGACAAAGACGTTGTTTGTACTTTTATTTTTATTTCAAGTTTGTTGGATTGTTAAATATTTCAAAGATTCCCTAAGCTTCTCTGCTTTGCTTTGAATACCTAATATTTGAAACCAATGTAGGTGTAGCTATACTACACTTTGAAAAAGAACAAACTCTGCTTAGGTCAGAAAGTCCTGCATAAAAAGCTAAGGGCAGCTTGTTCATGAAAGGCTGGCGAGTGGTATAATAATGGGTGTGTGGTTTACTGCAAGTTTTTGGGGCTCCATTTTTGAAAATAAAGTTGGACATTTGATCAGGATTAATGGTGTCCTCAATGCTGAGAAATAAAGGCAGATACTTATCCATCATGCCATACCATCAAGGAGGCATGTGATTGGCTCCAAATGTATTCTGCAGCACAACTCCAAACACGCAGCCAAAGTCATTAAGAAATACCTTCAGCATAAAGAAGAACTGTCAGGAAAGTATAGAGCTCCTGCGCCATTCCAGCTGCTGGTCTCATTCCAGCATCCTGGTTTTGCCTGTGATGCATTCTTCCTGTCTGCGTGTTCACCTGCAAGGTGATTTATGTAGCCAGTCTCCAGCTGGAGACCAAACCTGATTTAAGCCAGCCAAGCTTCATGCTTGTGATTTTTAGGTAGATTCAGTAAGAGTTAGGCTGACTTATCAGTAGATAAGTCGACCTAACTCAGAATCTACGCCGACCTATGTTTAAGCGTATGCTCAAACAGAGATACGCTTAAACAGATCTAAGATACGACGGCATGCGCTTCCATTGCGGCCGGCGTAGAATATGTAAATTGAGTTTATACGCCGATTCACGAACGTACGCCCGGCCGCCGCAGTCGATTTACGCCGTTTCCGTAGCGCATTACAGGCCTAAAGTTATTCCATCTATTAGGTGGAATAACAATGTTAAAGTATGGCCACCGTTCCCGCCGCGAGATTCAAATTTTTAACGTTGTTTGCGTAAGTCGTCCGCAAATTGGGATTTACGTCGTTTACGTCCACGTCGTAATCAATAGGCCCGTGTGGCGTATGTAACCGCAATTCACACTGGGAAATGTCAAAAACGTGAGGTCAAGCCTCATTACCATCAAACACGCCCCCTCCAAGTCATTTGAATTCGGCACCCTTACGCCCGCCCGCTTTAGGCTACGCCGCCGTATATTAGCAGGCAAGTATATTGAGAATCATTACTAGCCTAGCTAATTTACAGCGGCGTAGCCTAAACAGGCTAAGCTACGCCGCCGTAACTTTGCACTATTGTACCTGAATCTACCCAATTGTGTTTAACATGTGCTTAAAGCTCCCTCATAGCCAGTTACTATAGCATTGTCTATAAGACCTGGGGGCAACCGAGTACCAGTAGGCCTGCTTGCCTTATGGGAAAGGGGGTTGATATAGGTGAAGAACACAGAAGCCAGTTATAGTGTTTGAACACCTGTGATAGGCCTCGTACACACGGCCGAGGAACTCGACGTGCCAAACACGTTGAGTTCCTCGGCGAGTTCAGCCCTGAAGCCGCCGAGGAGCTCGGCGGGCCGAGAGCTCCCATAGAACAACGAGAAAATAGAGAACATGTTCTCTATTTTCTCGACGAGTTCCTCGGCGGCTCCATGCCGAAAGTGTACACATGACAAAGTTTCTCGGCAGAATCTGGCTCTGACCGAGTTTCTCGCCGAATTCTGCCGAGAAACTCTGTCGTGTGTACGAGGCCTTAGGGGAAAGAGTGACAAGAACAAGGAGTCCTGAAAGTGATAGTTTGGCCTAGGGGTGTAACGGATCGTCACCGATCCGTGATCCGAACGGGCCACCCCGTTCGGATCGGCACACCACACGATCCGCGGATCGCTCCGGAGCCTCGGCCGTAGGAAAGTCCCCGGCTTCGGCCTAGCTCCGGAGCTGGCGGCCATCTTGCTCCAGCCCAGTGGAGAGCGTGTGCTTGCCAGTGACCCTTCACAGCATGGGACTGAATTCCCCTGGCTGCTCCGACAGAAGCGATGGATGTCACCGACTCACCCGTGATTACACAGTAATCTGTAAGTGTCTGGAAGGGGGAACGGCCAGCCTCTGCTCTGCAGATAAGATAATGTTAGGTGAGGGATCGGGAACAAGTGCACTGTATAGAGAGGTGAGAAACTAAGCCAGCAGTGTGTGTTCAGCTTGTTACTTCCTCTCACTCACTTTCTCCTCTCCCTAACCTGCCTGCTTGGAATGCCGTGCTGGAACAATCACACCGGGCTGTGAGGGGATCATGAGAGTCCTTAGGAGGGGTGGAGAGGGCTTAACCTGTCAGTGTGTGCTTGTACATCGCTACTGTCTGTGTGTGTGCTACACTGAGACACTTCCCCCACTGTATACACAGCATGTCACAGTACACCGTCCCTTTGCTTCACACACTGTGTATGGCATTGTCCAGGTCCCTGTTTAACCACTTCAGCCTCTGAAGATTTACCCCCCCCCCTTCCTGACCAGAGCATTTTTTTGCGATACGGTACTGTGTCGCTCATATATTTAGGCCAATATGTACTCTGATAAATGTTTTTTGGTAAAAAAACAAATAGTTTTTTTTGTGAATAGCTGCGTTTAATGGCACCTTACATGCTTGCTAATGTGACAGAACTTCTCTGATATTAATATTTAACTTAATGTGAAAATCGGAGGTGTTCTGTCACATTAGCACGCATGTAAGGTTTGCTGCAGATTTTAAAATGTAACATGTAAACAGTCCGTCAGATTTACATATTCTGTATTTAAGCTCCGTTTTGTGTTGAAAATAACTGAATCTAAAACTCTGTTGGGTGTAACAAGTTTAGTATTTTTTTTTGCTGATCCGAAAAATGATCCGATCCGTGACTCCTGATCCGAGGATCGATCCGATCCGTGAGTTTTCTGATCCGTTACACCCCTTTGGCCCCCACAGAGCCTTAAACTCATCATCAGGTCTGTCTGAGATTACATGAAGAGACAGAAGGATATGTGGCAGCCTACATCCACAGAAGATATATGTTAGTTCTCCAAGATGTTTGGAACAATCTACCTGCCGAGTTTCTTAAAAAACTGTGTGCAAGTGAAAAATGTATGCTGATTTCAAGGCAAAAAGGTGGACATTTGAGTTGTTAATTGATAAAAATAAACCATTAACAAGTCTTTTTCTGAAAGCTTTCCTAATTTTTTCACACCTGCCTAAAATATTTGCACTGTACTGTATATTCAGTATATATATATATATATATATATATATATATATATATTAGTGCTGTCAGTTAAACGTGCTATTAACGGCGTTAACGCAAACCCATGTTAACGCCATCAATTTTTTTATCGCGCGATTAACGAGGCGGCGTTCGGGGGTTATACCGGGATGATGCCTGCAGCCGCAGGCATCATCCCGGTACCGTTGTTTAGAGTGGGCGATCGGCTATCCAAACATAACAACCGATGCGGCTAAAAGCCGCTCGGTTGTTATGCCGGAGGAGCGGGAGGGGACATCCCCCCCCTCCCGCCGCCTTTCGCCGCTCTGACCGGGCCTCCCGTCCCACCGGGAGACCCGATCCTAGATCCGCCGCCTTCTGTGTCCAGGTTGGAGACTGACACTAAGCCGTAAGCGGCTTTGATTCAGTCTCCGCATTGAAACCACGGAAGCGGCGTCATGACGTCACTTCCGGGTTTCTCGGCTGCCAATGGCGCCGGATTTAAAAAAGTACACAGTATTCAGAATCGCCGTTTTCGGCGATCTGAATACTTTGAAGTGCAAAGGAGGGCTCGGAGGTCTTTTAGACCCCCGATCCCTCCATAAAGAGTACCTGTCACCACCTATTGCTGTCACAAGGGATGTTTACATTCCTTGTGACAGCAATAAAAGTGATCAAAATGTAAAAAAATAAAAAAACACAATTTAATATTATAAAAAAAAAAAAATAAGAAAACAAAATAAAAATGTTTTAAAGGGTGAACCTCCTTAATAGCGCGATTAATCGTGAGTTAACTATGACATTAATGCGATTAATCGCGATTAAAAATTTTAATCGCTTGACAGCACTAATATATATATATATATATATATATATATATATATATATATATATATATATATATATATATATATATACACACACACATACACATACATACATACATACATACATACACACAAACACTTACATACACACTTTTCAGTCCTTAGATAAACAAATACATTATTACACTCATTGTATTGTAAAAATGTAAAACCACAGCTTAAAGCATACATTATTTTTACTGGCCATAAGATACTGGGTTGTAACATGCGCTTGTAGTGCGCTCCTCTCTTCTTTGTAATTCATTCCACGCTGGAACGCATTACGGCACCTGCGCGATGACGTCATCGCCCGACGCCACATGCGTTCCACCTTGGAACGCGGAAGTGCGCCGTCAATCGGTGGTCTCTTGAATCAGTGCAATGCACTGCACCTGGTTGCAGCCTATAAAGGCATTCTTTTAACATAGGAACTGCGTTCTATTATTGTCAGCTGTTCCGGCCACGCTACAAAGAGGCAACACAATGGACAGCTAGCAGAGACCTCACTGCGTCCAGGCTGCCATCGCTGCCCATGCTGCAATACTGCTCCAGGCAACAACTACTACTTTAGTGGTATTGCACTTGCTACAACACAGTGCCATTGCTGGGAACAACCTTGAGGCTTCATGCAGAATACCCTCAAATCACGGATTCCCTATCTCCTACACTGAAACCTGCAAATGGATAAGTAGCTATTGTATCACTTGTAGTCCTATAATATGATCTGCTACCAGTGTTCCATGTATACATTTGTTGTTACTTAATATGCCTTGTGGATATCAACATACTAACTGGGAGATACTACTGTGCTAAAGACTGGTTGCTAAGGAATATCTTAAAGGGTCAGCTACCTCAAGTTACCGCAGCTATATTACCTCTCATATACAAGTACTTTAATTACCTGAGCTATATTGCCTCTCATTTGCAACTACTATTACGTGTGCAATATTCATCTCCTAGGTGTAATTAATATTTGTCACAATAACGCCTATTTACTACGAGCTTGACATAAGTATTACCTGTTTATGGGCTTATGACCTAAGTTGCGGAACATGTTTGCTTAAACTTTCCTATGCTAGGGGTTGACATATTTCATACCTTCTCCCTTAATGGCCTAATGCACGACGCTATGTAATACTAATAATTACTTGCATACAATTGTGCATTCATATTTTTTAGTGCATAATATAATTTTAAACGCTAAGCTCTGGTCGCACGTTGTAATGCGTCCATTCTTAGTAGCTCAACGCCTTTCTTTATGTGACAGAGAGATGATGTAAAGATCCCCCAAACTCCTGTTTGTGAGGAGTGACGCCTGGGGCCCAATACTGAGTTGTCACATAGAGAAGCGCATTGAAATCCTTGCTAACCGCAGTTGTGGTTCACTCTCGTTCCCTAGAGCTGTTACATGGGTTTAATTGATCTATCTGAATATGTATGAGCATGTTCATGCCTTTAAAAAGTGAAAATGATATTAATCTTTTGTGATAAGTTGGGCACACTAGTCTTTTTCTTTAACCAATAGTTTTCTTTAACCAAACACCTTATGCATATTTTATAATGTAATTAATGTATTATGTATTATTAATGAAATTAAATGTACTGACAACTTTATATATCTAAATGATAGCATTTGTAGAAATGCTAAAAATAACAAAAATATAAGTTCTTCATGTCATGAGCATGGTTCCACAGTTGGCTGGTTATGGCTGATAATTGGTATATGCCAGAAGCAAGTTGGAATAACGAATGAGAGCCATGTAGAGAAATAAATCTTGGACATCTGTCAGCCAGGAGTTGCAGAGTCAGTTAAAATATTCTGTTCATCTGATATGGGTTAGAATAGATGTGTTATTTAGCTTAAATCAGTAGTAAAGTTTCCTGAACAAAAATTAAAAAAGGCCCTCTGCTGGTTTAGGTCATAATCTTTTAGTATGCACTGCATACTATCACATTATGACAGACTTACCTGCAAATGGAGCCTTCCAGCGCAGCACTGTCACAGCTCCCCTGGTCCCTGATGCTTTCGTTTTCCTTCCAGGCTCCATATCTTTGGCCACTTGAATGGGCGGGATATGGTGACGTCACTCCTGTGTATGCGCAAGGGAGCCACATCACTGCAGCAATCAGAGCAGGCTGCAAATGTGGCCTGACTTGCACATGCTAGTGCTTAGATCACATTACTGCTGACAGGCAGGGGGACATTTATGATAGAAGAGACCTCTAAAGTCAGTTTTAAAAAAAAAAAACAGTCTTTAGGGTTCTGGAACATACTTTACTTTTGACATAAACAGTTAGTTAGGTTAGTTAGTAGGGCGCAAAAAGCAAAAAAAAAAAAAGTGAAATAATAATAATGTTATAAGTTTCAATTGTCTGGCAGCAGAAATAAAAGATTTGCCCACAGATATGATGGAGGAAAAACGCCCAAGTATTTAAATCTACCTATCAATTATCCACTACTACTTTATCATTTATAAGCCTAAACTCAGCAATGGTGTTTTTTTTATCATCACTATATTACCAGAATGCTGCTGTTGTGGACTGTTACTAGTTTTGAACTCACAGAAAACTGATGAACTTATTACCTATTTTTCTCCTATTAGGCTCACATATACATTATCAGAATCTGATATTATTTTAAAATTGCAATCTAGGATGGTTCTGTTTTGGGGACCAGGTTGTACCAAAAACACACTGATTTCACTCTCTTTCATGCCCTCCTTCCTTCTCTGATTTTTTTTAGAGCAAAGCATGGCAACTCTGACCCCCATGTTGCAGAGTCCCGGTCGAACAATATGGTTGAGCCTTTTTTTCCAAGAAGGGATACTCTGATTACTGATTATACAACAATGAATCACTCTTATAGGAGATAATTCTTGACTGCCACAAAACCACATAGATCTGCAGAACACATTAATGTTACTTCTCTTTTTTCTACTGCCAGTCTCATTGTCAGGAAAGTCTTTTTTCGTGACCAGTCCCAACACTGGTCAATTCTTTCTAGAGACCAAAACCTCTTGGTGACAAACTCTGAGGTCGTGTAGGGGGTACAGTCTCAGAGATCTTCTGGTACATACTAAATTTTAGGCTCCGCCACTGTAATCTTTCAGTTGTCGCAACCCAAATCTGTATAAATCATTGTCCCATGCTGGTTTTTACCTTTTTTTTCATTAATTTGTAATCTGGCAAAACCATAAATACTTTAGGAGAAAGGTTCAATTACCACAGAACAGCAATCTGCCAAGAACTCTCTGGACCCTCTAATCACCTGGAGGTGTACACTTTTTGCAACATCAGCAACATATTTTATATATATTACTTATGTTTCTTATCTACACATAGTAAGAAGCTACAGGGTTTATGACTAATGTGGGAGAAAAAATGTTTTTCCTCTCAGTATCTTAATAAGTTTAGCCTGGGGGCTTTGTAAAGCTTCAGGCAAGTTAAAGCCTCCATTCTAGGTTCACATCTTACCAGCTTGCCATGCCTCATTATAATTATTAGCTATACACAGGCTTTTATATACTGTATGTGAGCTGTTAGTCAGGAACTGAACTGAGTTTAGTTATACATTGACCACATGAATCATTTGTTTTATGCTTTGGATTTTTTTTAGGGTGGAACATGTAACATGTTCCCACTCCTTCAGCCTCTCACCGATTTGCCAATTCTTTGTGACAGCGGGCTGGCAATCTTCTCCTCACACCCGCTGTCACAGTTTGAAAAAAACAGTCGTGCAGGGCTCCGCCCACACCATCGCATTATTCATTCACAGCGATCTGTGAATAAATTAACTACAAGTAACACCAGCCTTTGCGGCTGATGGCTTGTAGTTTTTAATGATATACTGTATATTTTAAGAGAATATATGCATACTCGCATAGAACTACTAGCAAGTGCCTCAAGACACCTTTACAATTCTCCCCAGGGCAGACTGGACAGATAGACTTCGATAAGAAAGTAATAAATATCAGGACTGCAACTATTTCATTAAAGTGTTTGTTAACCCCCCAAAAAATATAAATTCTGGTCCCTTAAAGCAGATTACACAGCACAGAGCTTGTGCTTTGTAATCTGCCCCACTCTAAACTGTAAAAAAAAACCTCCCTAAATCTGCCACTTCCTGTATTCCCCAATAAAAACTGACTATGATAATCACTGTGGTCAAAGCACATCCCTCCATCAGATGTAGCTGTTCTCTCTGCTCTCCTCTCTCCCCCTCACCCCCTCCTTCCTGCATGTCAGTGTCTTCTCTGTGTCTGTCTCCCCCCCCCCCCCCGCCCTAACTTTTAAAACTAAAACCCCTAAAATTGTCACTGCCAGACCCATTGGCTGATGTCAGAGGGAGATTACTGACCCTCCCACAAAAGCAATATTAGAAAGCTGTAAGGCAGCCACGAGTCAAGTGACCGGCCTGAAGACAGCTCTAAAAAGGCATTTAGAGCGCTCGTTTTTACAAAGGACTTTGATAGTGTGGAATGCCAGCAGGCTGGCAATGAATAATATTTTAGACTTAAACACTTTAAATTCAATGTTTCATGTAAAAGATTCACTGGTTATAAAATTAATAGTAATAAGGCCTGCAACACAAAATTCTACAGGTATCTATTTTTCAAAATGTTATAAAAAGAATTCCACTTTAACCTCCTTTATGATATTCATAGGTATGTATGTAAATTGCTGTGCCAATCAATGTTCTTGTCTACCCACATATATGAACAAGTGACTTAAAATACACCATTGAACCCTGAAAAACAGCATTTAAATTTTCACTGTCCCGTTAAGCATGTTGTTATCAACACCTAAATTAATTCCAATACAAATTAAATTAAAGTGCATTACCAATTGGGTGCGCTTGTGGGCATCTTAAATAACAAACTATTATGCAGAATGTGTTCTGTTCTTTAACCTTTACAGCGTCCTTATGGTGTTCTGGCACAAAAGAAACACACACATAGCTGTGCAATTTCTCGGAACAGCGTGATGCTGTTTGTCGTTGCTGGGGTTGACTGTTCTTGTAATTGACAGAAAGCCTAATAAAAGGTTCCTAATGAAAAAAAAGAGAGCTCCTTAGTATATTAAATGTGGTATGAGCTGACCTGGGATCACCCTTATAATATCATAACCTTGGCGCTTTACCATCAGTGAGCCATTTTGACATATATGATATATACATCCATTCTCAAGATTTATTTAAACTCTTGATAACAATTACAATGAGAGCAGGAAATGATGTATTAGCTAAGAAAGCAGCCTATTTATTTACAGTCATACAAAATTCAGCAGCCAGAAAAAGTAGTATTCATAGTGGAATTTTCTGTCATTTAGTGTTTTAATGTTGCGTTTTAGTCATTTTGTGTCATATAGAATGAAAAACGCAGATAGATATCTGAAGTTAAGCTGTACTGCTGTCTTTTTGAAAAATGCTACTGCACTCTTTATCTGAGTCCATTATTCCAAATACAAGTTGTTAATAAAAATAGATCTGCCTACAATCTTGCTGTATATGGATTACAATAGAAAAAATTGTTCGAACACGCAAACACCGTTAAAGTCTATGGGACACAAACATGAAAAAACAAAATTGCTAATTTTAAAGGCTTATATGCGAGGTATTGTCATAAAAAGTGTTCGGGGCCTGGGTCCTGCCCCAGCGGACATGCACCAATGCAAAAAATAGTTTTAAAAACAGAAGTTTTTTCAGGAGCAGTAATTTTAATAATAAAGTGAAACAATAAAAGTGAAATATTCCTTTAAATTTCATACCTGGGGGGTGTCTATAGTATGCCTGTAAAGTGGCGCATTTACTTGTGTTTAGAACAGTCCATAAGGAAAAAAAGTATATTAAAACTGATCGCGGCTGTAATGAATTGATGGGTCTCCCTGTGGCGTCAGAGGGGGTGGGGTCACCCAGTTACGTCACTGGGTGGCCCCATCCTCAGCTATATAACAGCTGTCACAGGGAGAAGCGTAACTTGGCGGGAGCCATCCATGCAGGCAGCGCTGTTGTGGCTTTTTTTTGGGCTGTGCAAATTAAATAGACATCGCTGGACTATCTTATTTATTTATTGATTTAATAAAGGACTTGTCCTGAAGTGTCTTCTTTGCCCTTTTTATGATACTTTTTTGGTGAAATAGTAGGGGTACAATGTACCCATTACCAATTCACATGGGGGCGGGATCTGGAAGGTCTTCTTGTTAAAGATTCTGATAAGCCCCCACCCACAGACCCCCACAACCACTGGTCAAGGGTTGTGGGCATGAGACCCTTGTTCACATCAACATGTGGAAAAGGTACTTTGGGGTGGGAGTGGGAGTTCTATTAAGAGCTGCTGACTCTTAATAGGACACTTACCTGTCCTGGAGTCCAGCGATGTCAGCGATGTCAGCACTGCAGTTAATGTTTCCATCAACTGTTGGGTGCTGCTTCTGCCATTGCCGGTAAGGGAAACCGGCAGTGAAGCATTGCGTCTTCCCTACTGTACAATGAAGCATGCAGCAATCTCTTACTGGCCCGGAATCAGAGGAAGGAGCAGGGGGAGCACAACTTCTGACGTACCTCGACGCGGCAAAGCCCAGCAGAAGTGGGGACCTACTGTATCAAAAACAGGTACTCGCCCCCCCCCCCCCCGAAAGGTGCCAAATTTGGCACCGGAGGGGGGGTGGAGACAGATAAGCAGAAGTTCCACTTTTGTTTGGAACTCCATTTTAAACACTGCTACCAACCACCATGATGTGTTGACGATCCTGTAAAAATATAGAGCATGACTCCTATGTTCCACTAAGAATAATACGTAAATTGGTCAGCACAGAAGTCTAATTTTTAGAAATGAAATAGTTATTCAATCTTTTGAGCATATTATTGTATTGACAGTTGAAGACTTCTACATAACATTACAACATCAATCACCTGCCATAACAGGATCAGGACTCTGCGCCTCTATACCCTACTTCAACATCCATTAGATTTAAAAAACCCTATACCAAATACAAATTTACAAAGAAAAATCACACATAGTGAACATACAGTATGTATATATAAATTGTCATCCATCAACAAAATCATAAAACAGTGGACAGGACCATGCTAGCTAATCAGACTTACCATCATAATATGAACTAAATTAAAAACCCACCCTTTGAATGTGTAAAGGTGTATCTCATGCAAAAAAAGACAGAAAAAAGTGTGAGGTCCCCCATGAAACCCATGCCAGAACTTCACTCTCCCAATCAACATTGATTCGTTTTAATCCCCATGCTATTTATAAGATAGGAAAATATATCATATTTAATTGTTTTAAACTTTTCTTCAGTAAATTCCTGGTTTCTTCACAAGGCAAATTATGTCATACATCCCAGGAGTCCTCAGGAGGGAGATGAAGATGAGGGGTTTTCTCAGCTAAGCAAATTTTCCTGCATGCATGAGCTAAGGGCAGATGTATTCTAGAAAGTAAATGCTACCTGAATAATTTGTCTTACTCAAGATGACCATGGGGGTATTTTCAAAGTGATTTCTCAACAAAATAAAGCATTAGGACATGGATTGATGGGAGAGTTTCCGTTGAATATTAAAAATAAATTAAATAGTATTTTGGCTTGTGGTGCCCAAATGCAGTGAAGATCTGCTTTAATGCAAGCATGCAGCCTGGCTGATCAGAAAAAGAGGGGCAAGAATATGATTCCCCCTCTTGGACCATACCAAGGTGCATGCCCTTAACATAGGTGGTACCTTACCAGAGTTGACCCTCCTGGCAAAGCTCCTTGCCCCCTTGATGATGGGGTCATTGGCTCCTTTCCCACAATCCTAAACACTGGTGGTGTGGCCCTGCAGGCAGCAGACTTGTCATAATCTGGAAATCCCCTTTAAAAGAATCCCCTAGATACTGCCCAAATATGGCCAGTGACCATATTTGGACACTAATGTCACATTTTACTTATGTGGACGGGGATTCCCACCCATTAAAGAAATGTTTCAATGACAGAGGCAATTGCTAGGGATGCAGTGTGTACCAGAACCCACTGATTTCTAAGGAGCCATTGAAAGTGTAAGCTGTTATAAATATAAGTGGAAGAAATTTGGTTCTTGCTGAGCGGACAAAAGTTTGGGCATTTTTCCAAATGCCTGAGGGACAGTTCAGTCCAACCTTAAATACAGAATGAACCATAAGCTCATCTCTACTGAGAACCAAAGGAATCATTAGGCATGTGCCCCCACCTCTCTTCCAGGTACCCTGGGTCCTCAACCACCTGCCTCTGCAGTGTGTGTGTCAGTGTGCTGAGGAATGCTTCCCTAGGCTTCTCTTGAGGGTATCCTGAGAAGAATCTCCTTGCTTTATGTACTGCATCTGAGGTATGACAAGTTCAGGGGAGGTTGTGCTGGGGGGGGGGGTCATAATGATCTGGGGCAACACAAATTTACTGGGAGGAGAGACTGTGGGTATACAGGTGAAGATTTGTGCTGGGAAGAGGGATTTCAGGGGGATGAAGATGTGGAAGGAGAGACTTTGGGCGTAGAGGTGAACATTTGTGTTGGAAGGAGAGATTTGAAGGAAGACAATTTTTGCTGGGTATGGAAAGTAAGGGAAAAGTGGAGATTATTGCTTGTGAGTGTAATTTTAAACTCTTCATTCTGTGCATTGCACACCCCTGACCCCATCATTCTTTTTATTACATACTCCCGTTCTCTTGCACACCCCTGACACCTGCACTATGTGTGATACACATGCCTGATTCCTGCACTCTGTGCGTTGCACACCTATTACACCTGCATTCTCTGAGTTACACACCCTTGACCTCTGTACATTATGAACTCAAACATTATGTACTCCTGATCCCTAAACTCTATGCATTAACCACCCCTGCACTTTTTGAATTACATACTCCTGACCCTTACACTCTGTAATTGCACACAATGCATTACAAGTCCCTAACCCATGCACTCTGTGCTTTAAAAACCTTAGACCCCTTTATTCTGTGCATTATATATCCCTGATCCTGGCACATTTGTGTTACCCACTTGTGACCCCTGCATTCTGGGTGGTATACACTCATGATTGCTGCACTTTGTGCTTGACATAGCCCTGCTCCCATGATCCTCATGATGTGTGTTACACAATCTTGACACCTTGCACATGGTGCATTACATACACACACCTGACTCTGTACCCTGTGCATTACACACCCTGCATTTTATGCTCCTCCTGACCCCTATACTCTCTGCCCTATGCATTTATGACCCCTGTACTCTGAGTGATATTTACTCCTGAGACATATAATGTTTACATTACACACAGACTCCCACACTATATATATATATATATATATATATATATATATATATATATATATATATACATACATACATACATACATATATACACACACACACACATATATATATATATATATATATATATATATATATACAGTACTATATTGTACTCTTTCTGTAAATATTGAAAACAAGTGTGAATTGTTTCAACAGTTGCTGGTTGCTGTAAAGTCCCTGAGTATTTTTATGAATTTCTTCTTTAAAGGAGGCTTAGATGAAGTGTTAGATCTCTCTATTTTCAGTATGCACAAAATGCAGCATTTATATTACTGTTATTTAATAAGTGTGTTTTTCAATTATTTACCATATCAAAGCATTGTAATAGAGAATTGTTTTTTTTTGAGAGCTTAAAGCGGGAGTTCACCCAATTTTTTTTTTTTTTAACATTAGATTGAGGCTAATTTTACTAAGCAGAATCGGGTGTTTTTTTTTTTAAATCAATTACCGTTTCAGAGATCGATGTTCTCCGTGGCTTTCGGGTATGATCTTCAGGACTGGGCGTTCCTATTTGATTGACAGGCTTCCGACGGTCGCATACAGCGCGTCACCAGTTGCTGAAAGAAGCCGAACGTCGGTGCGGCTCTATACGGCGCCTGCGCACCGACATTCGGCTACTTTCGGGAACTCGTGACACTCTGTATGCGACCGTCGGAAGGCTGTCAATCAAATAGGAACGTCCAGTCCCGCAGCCCATACCCGGAAGCGGCGGGAGAACATCGATCTGTAAAACGGTAAGTACTGCATTGATTTAAAAAAAAAAACACCCGATTATGCTTAGTAAAATTAGCCTCAATCTAATGTTAAAAAAAAAAAAAAATTGGGTGAACCTCCACTTTAATAAGCACTAGTCCTATGGACCAGAGTAGTTTTTCTATTTCTTCTGTGAACCTGTTTATTCTGCAATAACTTTGTTAATATTTAAGCTAACATACTAAAACATATATTTTTTTTTCACAATGCTTTTTTTTCATGATATTGTCCTACAAAAAACTGATCATGCTCTCCTTAGACATAGTTACATAGGGTCAGATTCAGGTAGAATCACGTAACGTAGCGGCGGCGTAACGTATCACATTTACGTTACACTGCCGCAAGTTTTACGGGCAAGTGCTTGATTCACAAAGCACTTGCCTGTAAACTTGCGGCGGCGTAACGTAAATCCGTCCGGCGCAAGCCCGCCTAATTCAAATGGGGCGTGTATCATTTAAATTAGGCGCGTTCCCGCGCTGAACATGCTGCGCATGCTCCGTTTTGAAATTTCCCGCCGTGCTTTGCGCGAAATGATGGCGCACCGACGTAATTTTTGGAACGGCGACGTGCGTTACGTCCTTTCCTATTCACGGACGACTTACGCAAAAAAAAAAAAATTGAAATTCGACGCCGGAACGACGGCCATACTTTAACATGGCTAGTCTAAATATAAGCCATTGAAATAGCATCCGTAACTTTACGCCGGGAAAAGCCGACTAGCGACGACGTAAGAGAATGCGACGACCGCGCGTACCTTCGTGGATCGCCGTAAACAGCTAATTAGCATACCCGACGCGGAAAACAACGCAAACTCCACCCAGCGGGCACCGAAGTATTGCATCCTAAGGATTCAAACTAAAGATACGACGCGGGAAATTTGAAAATACGCCGGCGTATCAGTAGATACGCCGGCGTATTTCATCTTTGAATCTGGCTTATAGTAGGTAAGTTTGAATAAAGACCACAGTCCATCCAGTTCAACCTGTGTAGATGTATGTGTGTGTGTAGAAAAATTACTTCTCGTATCCCTGTATACTGTTTTCGCTAAGATGCACGTCCAAGAGTCTTTTAAAACTATCCATGCTGCCTGCTGACACCACCAATTGCGGAAGAGAGTCCCACATCTTAACCACCCAGAGAGTGAAAAAAAACCTACGCAGCTTAAGATTAAACTGCTTCTCTTCCAGTGTCATTGTGTGGTCCTGTGTCCTCTTACACTCCCTGGGACTGAAAAGTTTCATACTTATGCTGAAATATTTGTATATTTCTATCATATCTCATCTTAAGCATCTCTTTTCCAACAAGAATAAATTTAGACAAAAGTCTCAAGTAACAAAACCCCCAAAAAAACAAACACTCTATAATGTATCCTCTTTAAAATTACACTAATATTATGCTTCTGGTAAGCATTGTTTTTTAAATATGTCACAAAAAATGAACATGGCAAATAAGAACAAAAAAGTTTAAATGAGAAGCATGGCCAAAGCTCTTTTGGCCATATCTCTCCTGTAGTTCACAGGAATGTACTTAGTTCTGCACGCCTGTGACGCAAACTTAGCCAACAGCTCAGTTCTCGGTGTAGAGGCAGGGGACAGATGCAACAGTGGATCGGTGCTGCATCTACATAGATGAGTATGCATTTTTATCCTACACTTCTCTTTTTTTAATATTAATGGTTAATACCATAGAAAGGGAAAAAACTGCAGGAAAATGGTGGTTGGAGGGAGAAGGAGAAGAAGGCGTTAACCAGGGCTGATAAGGGTAAACTAAGGGTTAATGAGGGGTTAATAAAGTGTATTTTTTTACTTGTAAGATTGCTTTAACTCCATCTACAGATAAGTTCATCCCTTTGATCTGCAGATGTATGAAATGGATACAAAAGTAACACTGATTTTGTGCCAGATATTTTTTTTGGACTTTATGCACAAGTTTAATGCTTTAATATTAAACAATGTACCCGTTTACGATTTTTTTTTTTTTTTTTTTTACAATTACAAACTATAATTCTTTAGTATATATGTACTAATGAATACAGCTTTTAAAAGTAAAATGTTTGTCATATCTACTACTTGTTTTTAGGGGAGGTGATTAATATTCAATATTTTAAATAATGAATTCAGACAGGCTTTAAAAGGTTTCTGATGCATCATTGCTGATTTAACTACACTCAAGGCACAAAAACAAATACATTATCCAACATCCAAATATAAATATTCACAAAACTTGGAAGCAATTGTAATTAACCATTTCAGCCACATCAAGATGCACTTTATAGAAGCTAATTTCATCTTAATGCTACTCTGTTTGCATATGAGCAAATAATAGTCTATCTATACAGATCAAAGCAGTAGGTTTGCTTTAAATTCCACCTCTCCAGCAGCATATAGGTCCCGATTCAGATACCTAAGCGTATCTGTCCGGCCGGCGTAACGTATCGCAGATACGCTACGCCGCTCTAACTTTGGGCACAAGTTCTTTATTCAGAAAGAACTTGCGCCCTTAGTTACGGCGGCGTAACGTATGTGTTTCGGCGTAAGGCCGCGTAATTCAAATGGGGATGTAGGGGGCGTGTTTTATTTAAATTTGGCTTGACCCCGCGTATTAGACGTTTTGTTTGAATGGCGCATGCGCCGTCCGTAAAATATCCCAGTGTGCATTGCTCTAAATGACGTCGCAAGGAAGTCATTGGTTTCGACGTGAACGTAAATTACGTCCAGTCGTATTCGCGAACGACTTACACAAACAACGTAAAATTTCAAAACTCGGCGCGGGAACGATGGCCATACTTAACATTAGCTACGCCTCATATAGCAGGGGTAACTATACGCCGGAAAAAGCCGAACGCAAACGACGTAAAAAAAATGTGCTGGGCGGTCGTTCGTTTCTGAATCGCCGTAAATCCTAATTTGCATATTCCTCGCGTAAAACATACGGAAGCGCCACCTAGCGGCCATCCTGAAATTGCAGCCTAAGATCCAACGGTGTAAGACACTTACACCTGGCGGATCTTAGGGATATATATGCGTAACTGATTCTCTGAATCAGTCGCATAGATACGACCGGCCGGGCTCAGAGATACAAAATATATGGGTTCCAATCAAGCCAGGTTTGGCAAATTTCAAAGAAGTTTTATTTACCATAATTTATGAGTTAATTGTTTACAGGTTTTTTTTCTTGTGTTATTTGATTATTTATTGAGGCTGTACATTTATACATAGCACTGTATTGTGGATCTACATATGTTTGATTCAATTATTCATGTGTAAGGATATTTTGAATGCAATAGCAGTGTGATATTGTACATTACTGAATATACATTTTATTTATGTGTTTGAGATTATATTTTGCACAGATTTTTAATACTTTAAAAAGAAAAAGCAGCTGATTGTTTAATATTTGTGAACCTCTTGGTAAACTGTACTTGGCAATTTACTGCAAACAAACCCCCTAGAAAGGCAAATTTATAAAACACAAGAGTGTCTGGGCTGGTGCACTGTACTTGATAATCCCCTATATGTAGTAGGATAGGTATTTCATATAGAATGATGATGAAGTGGTAACAATGTTATTTTGAGTTGGTTAACTCACAAAAAAGAATTGAAGCCAGATCTCATAGACTTTAGAAATCAAGAAAATTAGTGATGTCACTGGTGCCTCAGAAATGTATGTTTTGTTGAAAAAATTGATACCTTCTGCATGAAAAGTTCTGGATTACACACAAGTAAGTCAAAATACAGTAACATGGTATTTTGTTTCTAATTCACAAAACATGTACTGTAGGTTGTATGAATGCGCATAACTAAGGTATCAATTCTACCCATAATAATAACTGCCCAAAAAAACTGTGGTGTGTAAACATTTATGAAATATAAAATAATACATTTTCATAACATTCTAATTGTTCCCGGTTAGTTACTCTAATATTTCTGACAAGAAAAATTGAAGGAACCTAAAAGTCGGTTCACACAGGGGCGACCTGGGATCCGACTTGGGGCCCCAAGTCGTCCCAAGTCGTGTGGTTGAGAAAATCAATGGAAGTGAATGGAGCCGTCTTAATACACACTACTGAAGTCGCTTCGACTTCAGAAAAGGTTCCTGTACTACTTCAATCCGACTTCTAGGCAACTTGATTTCAATGGAAGTTGCCTCAGAAGTCGGATCACTGTCTTAACTGAAGCAACAATACAGGAAGATAACATACATTTCTCAGGCAAACCCCTCTCTCCCACAGAGCTGATTGTTGTTTGATTGGCCACTGCAAAGCCTCGTGTCCTGGAGGCAACTTGAAGTTGCCTTGTAAGTTACCTGATGATTCATACTCAAGTCGTGTCCAAGTTGCCTCCCAAAGTCGTGCTGGAAGTCGTGCTGCCCCAGTGTGAACCGGCTCTAAGGGTATAGCATGACACAATTTTATTTTACCTAAAGTATATGTAAAGCCAAAACTTTTTTTTTGTGTGGGATAAAGTATAAAAGGATTAAAATCTTTGCAGGGATTTTTTTTTCTGTCTGTGTCTCCTAGTCGGGAGATTCCCTTTAACTTTCTTTCCTGGGACACATCAAAATTCTACAATGTAGTGAATTTAACCTCTTATACAGTTGTCACCAAAACAAGGGTCTGTATTGGAAGACTGACCATGAACTTGACTTGCATACAAACAGCAAAGAATTGTCGGCCAACAAACACAAAACTACGTGTTTTTTCAGCTCTTTAGTGCCACCCTTTGGGCAACTTCTGATAATATTGTGTTATGGTTAACATTGCTTCTGAGCATGTGTGTTTGTACTTTGGATTATTGTGTGAAGGACTTCTGTACACAGGATTGGATAATCCGACAACACACATCTGTTGTCAGAAAATTTTAAAGCATGCTATCCAACATTTGTTGGCAGAAAATCAGACAAACAATTGTCCGATGGATCATACAAATGGGCAGATTTTCTGACAACAGCCTGCCATCACACAGTTCCACCACCTCTGGATCAGACCCTGATGTGGGGCTGCTCACCACGATCACTTGTAAACACTGAAGTCTGGTTTCTATGTTTACAAGTGACAGCTCTGCAATCTGTGTGTAACCTATTAAAAATCTATTAATGCCCCTTTAAGACTCTCCTACTGTTCGTGAAATTCGACTGACCACACCTACTATTTGATGTGATTCAAGGGTGTGTGTGGGTGGAGAGGTTTTGGGTGGTCATGAGTGAGTTCCAGCACCTATTGTTTGAGAAAAAAAGCCCTGATTAAATTAATTGCTACTCTTAGGCCCCGTACTCACGACCAAACATGTCTGCTGAAACTGGTCCGCAGACCAGTTTCAGCAGACATGTTTGGCCGTGTGTTGGCCCGAGCGGACCATTTTGGGACGGATCGGACAGGTTTCCAGCGGACAACTGTTTCCCGGACTTGTTTTAAAACAGTCCGCTGGAAACCTGTCCGCCCGGACATGTACGGTCGTCTGTACAGACCTACCGTACATGTCCTGCCGCCCGCATCCCTCGCATGCGTCGAATGACTTCGACGCATGCGTGGAAGCATATTTAAGGCGGCCCGCCCACGTCGCCGCGTCATTGTCGCGGCGACACCGCGTCATCGACGCGGCGACACCGCGGACACGCCCCGCGTAATGTTTACGCGCGGGCTTCTGTTCGATGGTGTGTATAGCCATCGAACAGAAGTCCCCGGGCAGTCCCCGGCCAGACATGTCCGATGGAAACGGTCTGCAGACCGTTTTCATCGGACATGTCCTGCCGTGAGTACAAGGCCTCAGAGGCGCCTCTCTTCTCTTTTACACTCTGTTGTGATATGATGCTACTTGATATACAAGCGATGTCTTTATATACAAGTCAAAATTTATAAAAAAAAAAAGCTTGTCTTGCAAAACGCTCTCAAACCAAGTTACTCTCAAACCAAGGTTTTACTGTATATATAAAATAATATGCAAAGTGGTTGGAGGGAATCTTCAGAATGGCAAAGATGTTTTTATTACAAATTATGTGAGCATACTGCAGTTCCCCTTTAATATCACCACTGCCATTACTTGTAATTAAATGTGTTTTCTTTGCATTACATTATGTTTAGATGAATACATGTTATATTTCCTAGTGAACAATTATGACTTTTCATAAGGAGATTCCAAAGTGACCTTTAACCACTTCAGCCCCGGACCATTTGGCTGGTCAATGACCAGGCCACTTTTTGCAATTCGGCACTGCGTCGCTTTAACTGACAATTGTGCAGTCACGCAACGTGGCTCCCAAACAAAATTGGCATCCTTTTTTCCCACAAATAGAGATTTCTTTTGGTGGCATTTGATCACCTCTGCGGTTTTTATTTTTTGCGCTATAAACAAAAATAGAGCGACAATTTTGAAAAAAAATAAGAATATTTTTTACTTTTTGTTGTAATAAAAAAAATATAAAAAAAACGTTTTTTTCCTCAGTTTAGGCAGATACGTATTCTTTTACATATTTTTCATAAAAAATCGCAATGAGCGTTTATTGGTTGGTTTGCGCAAAAGTTATAGCGTCTACAAAATAGGGGATAGATTTATGGCATTTTTATTAATGATTTTTTTTTTACTAGTAATGGCGGCGATCTGCAATTTTTATCGGTACTGCAACCTTATGGTGGACACTTTGGACACTTTTTGGGACCATTGGCATTTTTATAGCGATCAGTGCTATAAAAATGCATTGATTACTGTAAAAATGTCACTGGCAGGGAAGGGGTTAACACTAGGGGGTGAGGAAGGGGTTAATTATGTTCCCTCATTGTGTGATAACTGAAGGGGGGTGGGACTGACTAGGGGAAATGACAGATCGCTGTTCATACATTGTATGAACATGCGATTAGTCATTTCTCCCCCTGAAAGGACCGGGAGCTGTGTGTTTACACACACAGCTCCCGGTTCTCGCTCTGTAATGAGTGATCGCGGGTGCCCGGCGGTGATCGGCACCAGGGGCGACCGGGAAGTGGGGGGGCCTCCAGCTGAAATGCAAAATCGTTATATTAAGTGATTTTTGCGCAGCTGAGTTTTAAAAACTGGACGCCCAAGGTACACTGACTCGAGTATAAGCCAAGAGGGGTATTTTCAGCCCTAAAAAAAGGGCTGAAAAATCGGCTTATACTCGAGTATATACGGTATGTATTATTAACCTTTTAGTAACTGATGAAGATTACATCCAAAGAGTGAAGGGTTACGCATAAGCTGATGGACCATATTTAAGGTCTTTAAAATGGCAGAATGGGGGGGTGGGTTGCAGAGGAACATCAATTTCTTAATTTCCTCTTCTCAGAAGTGCCAATGATTTCATCACTTCCAGTTTAAAAAACATAATTTTCTGGCTGTTACAGCATACTTCAAAGAAGTTTGAATGCTAATGTGACAGTGCGTCCATAGTGGGTGCAGGAGTGCCGCCCCCCTCTCTCCTGCACCGTCATTCAACAATACATAGATTCATGCATTGCATGAATCTATATGTTGTTGCCGCTGCCGCCCACTATTCAGGTGGCCGGCCCGCTGTTAAGCGCCAGCCATCTGAATAACAGTGGTGGGTGTGTTTTGGAAGTGTCTATCAGAGCCAGCGGCTCTGATAGGCTTCCTGATTACAGCCTGTGGGCTTTAATCAGCTTCCAAATGGTTAACCAGAGGGCGCACAGGGTGTGCGTTCCCTGGTTAACTCTGACACGCATCTCAGCCAATGATGGCACGGTCGTGACAATTAATGGCACAGTGGCTGCATTTGATGGCACAGTGGCTGCGTTTGATGGGCACAGTGGCGACAATTGATGGCACAGTAGCTGCGTGTGATGGCACAGTGGCTGCGTGTGATGGCACAGTGGCTGCGTGTGATGGCACAGTGGCTGCGTTTGATGGCACAGTGGTGACAATTAATGGCACAGTGGCTGCGTTTGATAGCACAGTGGCAACAATTGATGGCACTGTAGCAACAATTGATGGCACAGTGGCTGCATTTGATGGCACAGTGCTGCGTTTGATGGCACAGTGGCAACAATTGAAGGGCACGGTGAGGCTGCAAAAAGTTTTTTTTTCTTTTGTTTGTGCCCCCCCAAAAATTTTGAGCACCACCCACCACTGCCCAAACCCCACTGAGATCAGTAGAAGTTTAATTTGTCACGTTAAAACTACCCAATAGGCAAAGGGGGCGTCAAAAATGCCATGGGGGTGGACACAGCCATAGAGAACATGTACCAATGCAAAGAAAAAAATCTATTTGCTATTGCATATACACAGTACATACAGCCTGCCGGACAGGTTATAGTGGATGTAAACCCAAATTGTTAATCCAGTCTTGCCACACATAGTTAATCCAGCTCTGAGCAATCCTCTTCTATTGTTCAGTGAAAATTAACAGACTTCCAGATAAAAACCTGTCTAAATAAAAAGTCCTTTCATCTCTCCTTGCTTTGAGTGACAGGTTATTTACATATCTAGCTTGGACATGTTTATCATATGTTATGTTATGTTTATCATAATATGAGGTGACCCACAGTATAAACAGTGAGAAATCCACCCCTCCCCCACATAACACATCCTGGTAATATACAATGAACTGTGGATCACCTCATATTATGATAAACATAACATATGATAAACATGTCCAAGCTAGATAAGTAAAGAACCTGTCACTCAAAGCAAGGAGAGAGGAAAGGACTTTTTATTTAGACAGGTTTTTATCTGGAAGTCTGTTAATTTTCACTGAACAATAAAAGAGGATTGCTCAGAGCTGGATTAACTATGTGTGGCAAGACTGGGCACAGATGATAGGAAATCTTATACTCTACATCGTGACATAAAAAAAAAATTGGGTTTACATCCACTTTAAGCATTCTGACATATCATGTTCATCGGCTTTATTGAGGGGAGTTATGTTCCACACCCATAATGAGGGGTGTTTCTCACTGAAGCAAGATTAGACCCTGTAATAAGGTCTTCATGTTTGGTAAAAGGACATTTTTTTTATTGGCGAGGAGCACGATTGGGTGAACACCTGGAGCACTAATTAAATAGTAGGACCACCATTTAAACATCATCATTCCTGCTGGGAATATATTTGTGCATTATATCTTTGAACTTATTATAATATTTCTTGTATGATAGCACAAACTCTATGGCCCAGATTCACAAAGCTCAGCGCATCAATAGGCGGGCGTATCGCAATGCAGATACACTAGACCGTCGAAACTTAGAGAGGCAAGCAGCCTATTCAGCAAGCAAATGCGCGCTGCGATGCGCCATCGTAATGTAATTTTGATGGCGTAACCCGACGTAATTCAAATTGGGAAGGAGGTGGGCGTGATCCATTTAAATGAATCGTGACCCCATGCAAATTAAGGTCCGAACGAACGGCGCATGCGCCGTCACGTGATCGCATCCCCCGCGTCCCACTGCGCATGCGCCCCAATTCGCCGATCGTATTCCCCCCCACGATAACCCAGCCCACCGTTTCCGCCCAGGGCATAAATCCGCCCGGACATGCGCCAGTCAAGTGCAAAAGTACACCTGCTGGTTTTGGTCGTTTGGTGTGGCTACTTTTGCTTTGTTCAGATCAAAAAAGATGTCTGAGGCTGGCACGAAAGATAGGAGGGAAAAAAACTTTCTTATTGAGGAGAAGGCGGTGATTATAGATGCCATGAGGAAGTATAACAAGTTCCTCCACGGCAAGGAAAGTGGCTCGACCAGCAAGGTCCGTAAGGATCAAATCTTGGCACAGATTGCTGCGGAGGTGAGTGCCCTTGGCTATGCCAACCGGACCCCAGACAAGATCGCCAAGAAGATCAACGACCTGCGGCGTCTTGTGAAGGAGAAGGTGGCCAAGATAAAAAAACACAGTAGGGGCACCGGAGGTGGACCAGCCCTGAAACTAAGACTGACACCTGATGAGGAGGTCATTGCCAGGTGCCTGGAGAAGGAGCAGGTGGAGGGCCTGGAGGGCTTCGAGTCAGTTGATCAGCCCTTGAGGACAGGTGAGTGTGTTTTTTCTTTTATCTGGTGTATAGCATGTGGGGGGGGGGGGGAGTGAATATGTGACAAGTGTGTGGGTCCACCAACATGTTACTGTTTTGTGTCATCCACAGATGTGCAGGATGAAGCGGGCCCATCCTCGGCTGCTGGCCAACCAAGCCCATCCCAGGATACCAGTGTCCACACCTCTCCATTAGAGGAAGTGGAGGAGGAGCACGGGCACCTGGATGATGGCATATATCTGGGGGATGAGACCACCGTCGCTGGACCCTCCCATACCTCCATAGGGGATACCCCCCCAAGGGACTCCAACTTTATTGTAACCCCCCCAAGGGCCTCCACCCTTTTGGGAAGCCCCCTAAGGGCCTCCGACCTTTTGGGAAGCCCATCCTCCCTAAGGGAAGTTCCCTCAGGGTCCTCCCCATACATTCGTCCCCAAGCCTCACCTGCACCCAGGAAGGCAATTAGGAAGACGAGGGGTGATCCTGATGCCTTAGAAGCCACTTTGGCTATGGACCTGGCCAGGCAGACCCAACATGTGGGTTCTGTTGCATGTGATATGCGCCGGGTGGCAGCCAGCCTGGCCTCCATGCAGCAGACCCAGGCTGCTTTCACTGCCACCATTAGTGAAAATGTGCAGGAGGTCAGTGCCAACAGCACTGCGTTGGTGACCTGCGTTAGGGACCTGGATGACACTAATTCAGGCCTTGTGGCAGAGGTGAGGAGCCTGGGAGTGGCCATACAGGCCAATACAGCAGCCATTGAGGCGGTGGGGAATCAGACCACTGCGGTCCTCACCCGCATAGCCCTGGCTTTAGAGGGTATCCAGGCAGCCAGGGAGAGACCGAGGGATGTTCCTCCTCCCAATGACCCACCCCCCCCACCCGCGGCTGCCCCCAGGCAACAGAGGGCACGGAGCCTTGGCACTAGGCGTAGTACACGTCGGGCCAGATGAGTGCCATTTATATTATTTTATTTTTCTATTCTATTTGATTTTTGGTTATTAATTGATACTCATGATATGAGTGATATTTTTTTATTATGATACTCGATTGGAGTTGTATTTATTTTATTTTTATTTGGGATATATATATTGACAAATATTTTCTGAAAAACATACAGCAACATAATTGGAGCCTTGACGTGGCGTTGCTGCTCCCAAGTACCGCACGGTGTACTTCGGTCTAATCCAATTTATTGGTGTTTGGGGGGGGGGGTGTGTTAGGGACCACAGTGGGGTGCATGCGTGCATTAGCATTGTGACATGTTTCATGTGCGTGTTGCACGTGAAAATAAGCCTTCCACGAGGCATCTCCTGACTGCTCTTCCCTCAGCAGACGGGGGACCCTCGGGTGGGGGGGGAATGTCTGGTTCGGGGGTCAGGTCATGACGGACTTCAATCTGCAGGCCCCTTCTCATTGCGAAATTGTGCAAAATGCAACATGCCCCGATTATCTGGCACACAAAGTCTGGGGCATACAACAGTGTACCCCCAGACCTATCTAGGCATCGGAAACGTGACTTCAGGAGGCCAAACGTGCGCTCCACCACTCCCCGGGTACGTATATGAGCCTCATTGTAGCTTCTTTCTCCTGGTGTTTGTGGGTTCCGGAATGGAGTCATGAGATGGGGTCCCAGGGCATATCCAGAGTCACCTGTAAGGGAAAAGACAGGAGGATGTTAGTCATGCATGTGCCCCTCGTGATGTCAGCATCATGGGGGGGGGACAGTAATGCCTGACACCCATGTCACTCACCAACCAGCCAGCTGTCCCCATACACGTTCTCTTCAAATTGTCTTGGGATGTCGCTTTGCCGGTAGATAAAGCTGTCATGGGTGGCTCCAGGGTGTTTAGCACATACGTGCCATATGAGGCCTTGAGCATCGGTTATTACTTGTACATTAATGGAATGCCAATTCTTCCTGTTACGGTACATATGCTCAGCGTCACGGGGGGCCTGGAGTGCCACGTGAGAACAATCAATGGCCCCCACAGTGCGTGGAAATCTGGCTATTTTATAGAAATCGGTTCTTGCCTTCATCTGCTGGACCTCCTGGGTGGGTCTCACAATGTGGTGGGACATCCGTCTCAGGATAGCGGGTACAACTTGGTGCACGCACCTACTCATTGTGGATTGGGACATCCCAGCCAAATTTCCACTGGTTCTTTGAAATGATCCACTGGCCAAAAAATGCAGGGTTGCCATGACCTTGAGCAGTGGCGGCACTGCTTGTGATCGATGTGTTGGGTTGGTGAGGTCATCCTGCAGGGATCGTACTATTTCCATGATGGCTTCAGTGTCAAATCTCAACAAGCGAAACACCTCCGATTCCACCATGCCAAAGAGGTCCATGCGATCTCGGGGTACCCTCTCCTGTGCCCTCCTCCTCCTCCTGCGTGCTCGTAGACGCCGTAGTACTATGACCACGGCTGCCCCTGACATGTTGGCACACAGATGTGTTGTCCTGCAAGTGTTGTTGCTCAGCTCCTCTGTCACGCTGCTGCTGTTGCTGCTCTCCAGCTGACCTGTGCAAGTCCGTTGCAAAGTTACCCCTGCTTTTATGAAGGGTAACTTTAGATCGGGCTAGCAGCTTACGCGCACCGCGCGTAGCCTACGACTGACAATCGTACGCATGTGAATCGGCATTTCGCCCTCATTTGCATAATTGAATAGCTAATCAATGGGAACGAAGAATACGCCTAGCCTAAATATGCGCCTAAGTTTCGCCGGCGGAGGACAGTTGCGTTGGACGGGTGAAGCCTAAGTTCACGTGTATGTGCTTCTGTGGGTACCGCGCATCGATACGACGGCGCACATCTACACTTACGCCGCGTATCTCGAGATACACCGTCGTATCTGCTTCGTGAATCTGGGCCTGTGATTGTTTTCTTTTTGTGGAAGAGTGCCACTAAATAGTGTTCATTGCTGTAATTTTGCATACAAGGGCATTGGGCTACAAATCTAATAGACCTGGTAGATAACCCGAAGACCAGCTGAGGGGTTGAACATGACAGGCTGACAACGTTGGTGCCAACTGCAAAGCATGGGATTTGTGTTGCAAGCCTGCAACAAAAAGCACCAGGTAAGAAACTTTACAAGAGATTCACAAAAATAATGTATGCAAAACATATTGAAAACTAACAAGAAGTGTCATAAAATTTACCACAAATGTGTATTTAGATACATATGCATCTGAAATGGATCAGATCAGTGTTTCTCAACTCCTGTCCTCAAGGCGCCCCAACAGGTCGTTTTCAGGCTTTCCATTATTTTGCACAGGTGATTTGATCAGATTCACTGCTTTAGTAATTACCACAGCCGTTTCATCTGAGATAAATTCTGAAAACATGACCTGCTGGGGCGCCTTGAGGACTAGAGTTGAGAAACACTGGCTCAGATAATGACTTGATGTAGGGTGTGGCTTTCTGGAGTCATGTCATCCTTCATCAACGGTCTACTCATGGCTTGAGCTAACAGCCGGAGGCGGCAGGATTGCACGAGATTAAGTGGTTAACTTTGGCGGTTTTAAAAAAAAATGTTTTCTTCAGCTTATTCACCAGCGGGGGCCGGTCTTCTGTGTCGCCTTCTTCTCTTCTTCTCCTCTTCGATGTTGCCACGACGCTCCCTCCCGCTGTAATGCCGAGTGTGCGGTGCACAATGATTTATATAGGCCTCTTATGACGTCACAGTCCCAGCATGCTCCGGGTTGGTGTCGTCACCACCCAGAGCATGCTGGGACTGTGACATCATAAGAGGCCTATATAAATCGCCGCGCACCGCACACCTAGCATTACAGCGGGAGGGAGCGTCGAGTCAACATCGAAGAGGAGAAGAAGGCGATGCAGAAGACCGGGCCCCCGCAGGTGAAAGAGCTGAAAGAAGACATCGGTGGTGCCCGGCAGAAGAGAAAAAGAACCAGAGAGCAGGAGAAGAGAGCAGAGAAGTTGGAAGACCCCCCAAAGTCGGAAGAAGACCCCCCAAAGAAGGGAGAAGACTGGGCTGCTGCTGGTAAAAGAGCTGAAAGAAGACAGCGGTGGTGCCCGGCAGAAGACCCCCGAAGTCGGAAGAAGACTGCCCGAGTTGCCTAATAAACTACTTTAAAAACCTGTGTAGTGTTTTTTTATTGACATTTTTCTACCACCAGGTGAATGGGGAGGGGTACGATGAATCCCATACTCATTCACCTAGGGTGGGGGGCCGGGATCTGGGGGACCCCTTATTAAAGGAGGCTCTCGGATTCCGATAAGCCCGCCACCCGCAGACCCCGACAACCAACGGCCAGGGTTGTCGGGAAGAGGCCCTTGTCCCCATGCTTTGGGGTGGGGGGCGCAGTGCCCCCCTGTTTCAAAGCACCCCCCCACCCATGTTGAGGGCATGCGGACTGGTACGGCTCAGGAGGGGGGCACTCGCTCGTCCCCACCCCCATTCCTAACCGGCCAGGCGGCGTGTTTGTATAAGGGTATGGTATGGATTTTGGGGGAACCCCCACACTGTTTTTGCGGCGTAGGTGTTCTCCTTAAAATACATACCAGACCGAAGGGCCTGGTATCATCCTGGGGGGAACCTCACACAATTTTTTTTTATTTGCGCCGGTTTCCCCTTCAAGATTCTCCGCACACGAGTCGCCCCGCAACTCGGATCATCTTGATCCGACTTCTGGTGCGACCTCTATTCAAATCAATGGCTCCCATAGGGAGTCATTGAATTTGAATAGAGAAAAAAACGCCGGACGAGGCTTAACACAGAGTTAAGCCTCGTTAAATCATGTTTGCCGGCGTCTGACTTCTTTACAGCTCTAATGCTGGAGCTTCAGAACACACTGGTCCTGTTTTTTTTTGCAGCCTAAAAATGGCTCATGGTGGACATGAGGCCATAGGCCAACATGGAGAGACGTTTTTAACCACTTCCCGCCCAAGGATGTCATATGACGTCCTGGACTTTCAGTGGGGATATCTGAATGATGCCTGCAGCTACAGGCATCATTCAGATATCCATCTCTTCAGCCAGCGAATCTTTGCACCATAAGAACGATCATATCGGCAGTTCTGCCGCTTGATCATTCTTATAGGCAGCGGGATGGGACGTCCCCCCTCCCGCCACCATCCAGTGTTTCTCCGGGCTCTCCTTTGCCATCGAAGACCCGGAGAAACGATCCACCAGCGTCGGATGCAAAGCATAGAGTAGACTGGTGACCAGATGTTATGACGTCACGCCCGGGTCCCAGAATGTAAACACGCAATCGCGGCTGAAAGCATTAGATCTGTGAATTTTTTTTCACCTCGAATGCTTTCCAGCCTGAAGGAGAGATGTGGGGTCTTATTGACCCCGCATCTCTCCATAAAGAGTACCTGTCACAAACCATTCCTATTACAAGGGATGTTTACATTCCTTGTAATAGGAATAAAAGTGATCAAAAAAAATATATAAGTGTGCCAAGTTTTGGGTCCAGGAGACCTACTGCCGGCCAGTACCAGGTCCCCAAATTCCGGGAGATCAGGCGCAAAAAGGTGACTTGAGTATAAGCCGAGGGGGGCATTATCAGCACCAAAAAATGTGCTGAAAAACCCGCCATATACTCGAGTATATACAGTAATAAAAAAATGTGCTTATATAATTAATTGTAGGCATTTAATACTTATGCCTCTAAATACACTTTTGTGGTCATTTTAATGATACAGTGCAGTCACACTTGATTGCAGCCAAGTAGAATCTGATATTTTCTTTTCTATTTGGTGCAGACCCCAGTTTATTATACTGTAAAATAAATTTTGTAAGCAGTATTGCATACCTTATTTGCTACTCCGTTCCTTTATGTCAAGAGACAGAGAGAGAGAGATAGTAATTTACATTAACCCAAAGCATTGCAAGGACAAAAAAATATATATTTCACAAAACCTTCCGAGACAATGAGATGAAAACCAAAATACCCCCAGTCATAAAAGGGTTAAGTAAATGCCATTCTGCAGAGTCAATCATTCAAAAGACCTAACTCAGTTTTTGTTTGTCAGTCAAAAAATTACAGTCTATTCAGCAGTAACCTTTGCTTTGACACATAGCAGGAATATGTTCCAAGACATGTATGTAAGAGATGTCGAGCTGAACATGTACTTATTCAAGAAACACCTGCACCTATTCTAATAAAAAAAATATCTGAAATGAGCCCCATGAAGCTAATTAAAATAAAGTTAACTTTAGGGAAGGATAAAGAGCTATGCCAAGAATGCCACCCTGTTGATGATAAAAAGACTGCATTCTTGCCAGCAGCAGCTTGCTGTCAGTAAAAAATGAATTTGAAACAGATGCCAACTGTGTCAACAGCTTGAATCCAATACATTTTTTATGACAAAATGACACAAATCATGACAAAACGACATAGGTGTACAGCACATCAAAGCAGCTCAACTATATTCATAATAAGTCTGCTGGGCTATTAAAGTGCTACTTCAAAACCAGGTTATTTAGTCTTCCCTTAGATGACAAAAAGGATATATCCACATTTAATTGTATAATAGAACAGATCCTTTGAAGACCATACTGATGCATATTGAAAGGTATAAGTTCCTGCTGGGAACCAAGATTCCTTTTCTGCTTAATATAGTGTTAAATTCTCAAGCTGGATTTAGCTTATATTCTTCTAACAATGGGGACATCGGTTCCTTACCATATTGATTGTAGGCCATTACAAGGTCAGTTTGCTTGGCAGTGATCTATATCTTCTCACATTCCCAGCCAAAGACTCATTGGAAGGAATCCTTAATACAAAAGAACTGAATGGCTAAATTAAGTTAATGACACATACTGTACATCTGATGGAACAATGGCTATTTATTAAGTAACCTGTATAATGAGTTGGATAACCTTTGTCAAATAGGTATGAAAAAGTAGTCCATCATACACTATCATTAGACATTTCAAGATAGCTTTTGACTTTTCACTGATGAACTTTTGCACCTAATCATCTAAAATGAATGAAAATAGAAGAGCAAGTAATTCATAAAAATATACTACAACTTGTCTGGATACCTTGAAATTTAGTCTCCATCGTTTTACATTCTGAATCAATTGATTAACCTCTGTAAATTAGTGACTTTGGTAATTGCACAGATAAATTATAGATTAAAGACTGTGTTGTACATTTATGTGGCATGCTATAACATTTATGGATTTACAAATGTTACACACACACTGTATATATATATATATATATATATATATATATCTCTATTAGGGATGAGTCGAAGACCCCCAACCCCCCCCCCCCGGTTTGGTTCGCAGCAGAACATGCGGAAAAAAATTGCTCCAACACGTGAACACCGTTAAAGTCTATAGGACATGAACATGAAAAAAATCAAAGGTGCTAATTTTAAAGGCTAATATGCAAGTTATTGTCATAAAAAGTGTTTGGGGACCTGGGTCTTGCCCCAGGGGACATGTATCAATGCAAAAAAAAAAGTTTTAAAAATGGCAATTTTTTTTTAGGAGAGGGATTTTGATAATGATTAAAGTGATACAATAGAAGGGAAATATTCCTTTACATTTTTATACCTGGGAGGGGGGGGGGTGTGTATAGTATGTCAGTAAAGTTGCACATATTTCCCGTGCTTAGAAAAGTCCCTGCACAAAATTACATTTCTAAAGGAAAACAAAGTCATTTAAAACTCGCGGCTATAATGAATTGTCGGTCCCGGCAATACAGAATAAAGTCATTGAAAAAAAACAGCATGGGTTCCCCCTTAGTCCATTACCAGGCCCTTTAGGTCTAGTATGAATATTAATCGGAACCCCAAACCAGAATGTAAAAAAAAAAATGCGTGGGGGTCCCCCCAAATTCCATATCAAGCCCTTCAGGTCAGGATATTAAGGGTAACCCTGTGCCAATTGTTTTTTTTAAATGGCGTGGGGTTCCCCCCAAAAATCCATACCAGACCCTTAAGGTCTGGTATGGTTTTTAAGGGGAACCCCGCACCAAAATTAAAAAAATGGCACGGAGTTCCCCCCGAAAATCCATACCAGACCCTTGTCCGAGCGCGCAACCTGGCAGGCCGCAGGAAAAGAGGGGGGCGAGAGAGCGCCCCCTCCTGAACCGTACCAGGCCACATGCCCTCAGACCCCCATAACCACCGGGCAAGGGTTGTGAGGATAAGGCCCTTGTCCCCATCAACATGTGGACATCCTCCCCATGTTGAGAGCATGTGGCCTGGTATGGTTCAGGAAAAGGAAAACTTTATTGCAAAATAAACAGCATTTTTGCCTTTAGTGACTCAACTCCATTATCTTAAAATTCTGGACTGCATGTGTGTTAAATGCTTAAACACCTCCCTTTCAGCATTTGCTTGACTATTGCAGATGTCATTTAGGAGCTGGGATTTCTGTACAGCAAGAATAACAATAGTAAGTCACATGTCTAGGTGCAGAGAAAGTTAAAGCAAAATAAATCTTTTGTGTCAGTGGCAATAATAGCCCCCAGAATTAACACCAGTGGCAGCAATATTAAACCTCAGAATTGTCAGTTACTGAAAAAACAATCCCTAGCATTGGTATTTTGTTGTTTTACTTACCCAAGTACCCATCTCTATGCTGCTGCCTCTTTTCTCCTTGGGATGGAACTATGTTTTTACTCTCAGGTGTAGTTCACTTAGCCTGTAAGTACTGGTGATATTTCATTGCCAAGTACTGTCTGATGCTACTCTGTGTTGTTGCCACAGATTATGTGGTACAATCGGTGGGAAATGGACAATGAACGATAGTTCCCAAAACCCTGAGGCTTACACATGGCTCTCATGTTGCCACAGACTGACACACAGCTATCAAACTGACATGTGGCAACTAGTGTGGTACCCAGGGTGTTCTGTAGTGTTAGGAGGCACTTGTCAGGGAATATTGCTGAGCTGCATGGAGTCCAGAGCAGGAGCTCAGTTTCTGCTTCATGTCTTGTACTCTACTGGTGACCACTGTAAGGTCATCAGCAAAGCATGGGCTATACACACAGGGCACGGTTTCCCAATAGGCACTGTAGGTATGTGCTTACATACTCCCTTCCTAGAGGGGATCCTGTCTGTATAAGTTTATTGCTCATAGCAACCAATAAAGTGAAGCTGCTGCTCATAGCAACCAGTAAAGGGAAGCTGCTGCCTTAATAACCAGTAACCTAAAAGCTACTGTCCCTAGAAGCCACTAAGGCAAGCTGTTGCCCCAGGCAACCACTAAAGCAAACCCAGGAAACCACTGAGGCAAAGCTGTTGCCCATAACAACCACTAGGGAGAAGCTGCTACCCTTAGCAACCAATGTTTCCCATCAATGGCTTTGTGCAGTATTCTCCCATGTTTGCTTATTGGAAAATTGCATTGCTTGATCCGAGAGTCACCTCATCACCTTCTTTGTTGGGGGGGCACTTCAGAATTCTGAGCCTATAGGCTCCTGAGATGTAACGCTGGGTTCACAATATTGCAAATTGGATGTAGGTTTCTCCACATCAAATTTGCACATCAGGAGATTGTGATCAGCTCTCTATGGAGCCAGTTCACACATCTCTGAAGTGGCTCCGGTGAGTCCTGTCCTGATTCGTTTTGGACCTGGACGGTCAACATGGATGTGGGTTATAGTAATCTGCAAAATGATCACTTATTAACACACCAGTTGGTATTACAGGAATCCCCATACATCCTGTTTTTTTTATTTTGCTGGTCAAGCTAATAGTTAGCTACTTTTATCTTCCAGTTCAAATACCCAGGCTGCATTCACATTTCAGCGTTTTAAATTGCAGGCAGATTTGAAAGCACCGATGTGTGAATGTAAAATCATGGGACTCACATTTGTGATGCCATTCATTTGAATGACACCTCAAATCGCGGCGCGGGTCTGCCACGCGATAAAGCACGCTGCAATTGCAGCAACACGCATCATGTGAGGCATGTCCCCAAAAAAAAGTTCAGGGGCTACTTTTGGGAGACATGCTTCTCGCGATGCTGGTTACCAAGATTGCAGCGTGATTTATTCAGCGACAATCGCAGCAGACCCATGATTTGAGGTGTCATTCAAGTGAATGGCATCTCAGATGCAAGTCCCACAATTTGCCATTCACACATCAGCGCATTCAAATCGCGGGCATGTTCGCAGCAAACCTGCCTTCGATTCAAAATGCTGAAGTGTGAATGCAGCCTCAGGCCCCATACACATTCTGCTGAGAAACCCGGCCATGTGTACACTTTTGGCCGAGGAAGCCGACGAGTTCCTCGTTGAGCCAAATAGAGAACATGTTCTCTATTTCCTCGTTGTTCAATGAGGAAAGTTGGCTCGCCGAGATCCTCGGCGGCTTCACACAGTACTCGACGAGCAAAACGATGAGTTTTGCCCGTCGAGTTCCTCGGACATGTGTACGGGGCCTTAGAGCTTGGAAAAGTAAACATTTACTTGTTAGAAAGGTACATCAACTAGTTATACTGCAAACTACCAGGACAAGTACTCAGTGTCAAATATACAGTATCTAGTCTCCGGCAATCTACTTGTGTCTTTCATATACTGTTATCTCCCAGATGACAGAATAACTAGAAAAAAATCACCCTGATATAGGCCTTCACAGTGTCCCAAACAATGTATATACCTGCTAAAGTGTTCCATATGCTCACACAGCACATTGATTCTCTGGTTACCTGTGGTACCCAAATGGGCTGGAAGTTGATATCTGGTGACCCGGAAAAAACGGGGCACAATCTCACAGAATAACTAGAAAAAAATCACCCTGCTATAGGCCTTCGCAGTGTCCCAAACAATGTATACACCTGCTAAATTGTTCCATATGCTCACACAGCACATTGATTCTCTGGTTACCTGTGGTACCCAAATGGGCTGGAAGTTCATATCTGGTGACGCGGAAAAGACCGGGCACAATATGACTTTATATGAATCTGTAAAATAAATGATGCACTGACCCTTGGAGGGTGTTAAAACTGCCGCTAATTACTGCACCAGGACAAGTAATCAGCCACTGATTACTCCAGTGAGACATGTGATTAGCAGTTGTCATAACACCCTGGAGTCTCCACTTTAACTAGTTCTGCAAAAAAAAATTAAGTAGGGTTGGCACCTTATTCCTTTAAAACCAAACACATATTAATTACACAGGTTCTGTGGCTAATTAAAGGGGTTGTATGGGTTTGTGTTTTTTCACCTTCATGCATCCTATGCATCAAGTTGAAAAAACACCTTGCACTCTCTGGCCCCCCAGCCCCCCCGTTTTACTTACCTGAGCCCCGAATCTCCATGGGCATGATCCCGCGATGCTTTCCCCCAGTTTGAGGCAGCCCTTCATTGGGTGATTGATAGCAGCGCAGCCATCAGCTCCCGCTGCTGTCAATCAAAACAATGATGCAGCGTGCTGGGGCGGGGGCCAAGTGATACACTCTGTGGCTATGGCCACCAACTGTATCACATGGGAGCATGCCCGCAAGCTAAACCTCTTGAGAGAGCGCTTTCCAGAGGGGGTTAGCTCTTGCTGGGAGGAACTGAGACTGCCGTGGGACCCCAGAACTGGAGGATCGGGTCCACTCTGTGGAAAACAAACTAAGTATAACATGTTTGTTATTTTTAAATTTTTTTAAAACGAACCCATACAACCCCTTTAAGGTGGTATTTAACGTGCCTGGCGGTATCCCCGAGCGTGACTCGGGGTGGGTTTTTCATGCTGCGATCGGTATCCCCAAGTCACGCTCGGGGTAGCTGTGCAGAGTGTGCAGCGGCACGGCTTACCTTCTCGCAGCATCCACAGACAAGTTACTCACCTTGTCCCTGGATCCTGCGATGCTTCGCCGCTGTGTGAGCGAGCGGGTCCTCCTCGCTCGATTCACAGTGTTCCCGTGTGCCGCCGATCTCCGTTCGCACGGGGCGGAGAACGGCGCCAAATTCAAAAAAGTAAATAAACACAATACACACAGTATACTGTAATCTTATTAAAAATACACACCCCCCTTGTCCCTAGTGGTCTGCCCAGTGTCCTACATGTACTTTTATATAATAAAAACTGTTCTTTCTGCCTGAAAACTGTAGATTGTCCAAAAGTGTCCCTTTATGTCAAAAATGGTTTTAGAGCAGCTAGAAAACAGCGATAATAAATTATAATCACTTGCAAAATTGTGCGATAGCGATTTGTGGTGAAATCCGTCATAAAAAAATAAAAGTAATGACAGCGACAATTCTGCAACTGAGCAAATTTCAGTGATTTTGAGTTGATTACATTATTGAATAATTTTTTATTATAATTATATTATTATTTGTTATAATTATTTATGATTATTTATTATAATTTATAATTTTGTTTTTAAAAAAAAATCATACGCGGGATGCCTACAAGACTCTTGTTTGGTCAGATTTAAATGAGTTATTCCTAAAAATTACAGACCTACAGTATAAAACGCCAAATTTCCTTGCAAAATAATTGTACCGCTTTTGGTAAGTAATTCCAGACAGAATCATACCGCCAGGGAGGTTAAACTCACTTGGTGCCTTAATTGCATTAAATTAGCCTCAGAACCTGTGTAAGTCATATGTGTTTGGGTTTAAAGGAATGAGGGGGCAACCCTAAGATTAAGTCAAGATTCTGGAGTGAGAAGAACTATTGCCGGGTTTCAGTGCTATACAGGGCTCAATTAGAGAGATTTTCCCTCACTTCCTGTTCTGCTGACAACAGCTCACCAGACAGAAATTGAAGGACAATCTGCAACAGGGACACAGACAGAATTAAAAATAGTTATTTTCTCCAGTAGGAGGACGTTAGACACTATCTTCCTGCATGGTAAAAAGTTGTCTGGAGGACAGGAAGTAAGGATAAATACATGCCAAGGGTTTTAATCCTCCCCATCTGTGTCAAAATGAAGAGACATTTTTTTTAGTTAGACTTACAATTACATTTCCTTGAAATGTGTTAAGTGACTTTGTCATGATACTTTGATTTCACTCCTTTTCTAGTAAGCTCCAGGCCAACTTTCTGTACTTCTACTGGGTATATTCTATTGCAGTGGTGCACCCAATCGTAACATACTCAGTGTTCCCAGCATGCCACAGTGCTAGCATTGCAAGAAAGATATTGACAACCATTTATTATTTCTGTCACCCAGTTAATCCAATGCACCCAGTGCAACTTTTTAAAGTGTAAAGACATTGCTGGAACAGAAAAAAAAATTGTATTAGTCTACATTCACATGCAGGCAGAGCCTTTGACTGACCCTGGATGCAGCTAGTGTGCATCTACAGTCAGTGTTTCTGCTGAGTTTTAGCAACATACAAAACTGGCCATATCTGATCGCCAATTTGTATGTGGCCAAAGCACAGTGTTGCTGTGCATAGTAGCCTCTGAATGTAGCAAATTATCTGCATCCCATCTGCAGTATGAATGTAGCCTCATGAATGTAGTACACACAATAAGAAAATTGGAAGTAAAATTTTGTAAGAACAAACGATCTGCCAATTTTCTGATCATTAGTACAGTGCTTTCGACAGCCGATTCTGACTTTCTGGACCACAAAAGTTGAAGGTGCAGGTTATAAAAAATTTATCGTACAGAAAATTCAAAAAGGATGGCAACCTTGGCTCAACAATCCTAAATGTATTGTTAAGTTATAAGCGCTGTCTGGTATTTTTGTACCCATTATTCTTGACTTTTTCACTCTGGGCCACCTTTTTCCTTTCCAAAAACTCAATTTCTCCCCCATCTCCTCTCCCCCTTCCATTTGCCTTTTCCCCTTCTCCCCCTTTGTCTTTGCCTTCTCTAACCTTTCTGAGGTAAAAGTTGAAAGATGTGAGGAAGTTAAAATGAAAAATGTATTCTCTGGCACTTTTATTATTGTACTCTTTCCCATTTATTGTTATTCACATTTTAAAGACTGCACTCACAAACACCTCATTGTCTCTCTTCTTTGTTTGTTAAAACTCCTAATAAAGAAATATTGCAAATACATTTTTATTTTTATCGTACGTGAACATAACATTCCATTTTTGTTTAATTAGTACAGATTTCAAGACTACGCATGCTCAGAAATGAAAGAATACATACAAAACAATAAAACACATGACATCACTTCTGAAGTTGAATTCTGTCATACAAAATTTTTCATATGTTGAGTAATCTCTTCACTTTCGATATAAGACTAGCATGCAACAAATAAATGGATGAATATTTGTCTGATAATCTGACGTGTGTACCAGGCTTTAGAGTAGCGATACATTAAGCACTACTAAAAGGTCTGTCTTTTTTCTTTTGTCTCTTTAGTTTAAATATAATTCTTTGCATGGTGTAACATAAGTGTTAACATTCACAGAACACAAATACAGAAAGTGTATGAGTGTCACAGTGAGAAATGATACAAATATGTTTGGCAAAGCTGTGCTGTTGTGACTAGGGAAATGTAACACTATCAACAGTGGACACCTGGGCAGGAACACTAGTACTTAAAATATCGCCTTCTTCAACAGTTCACCACTTGATAGAACAAACAAACAATATAAACTCACTACTTGCAATGATTTAGAAACAAAGAAGTCAGTTTGGCAGGCACATTTGTTACATTCATAGGTAATTGTCTCTGTACTTTGACATAGATATTTGAGTTCTACATGCTGTTTTTTTAACAGCTGTGGAACTTATTAGATATGAACAGTTTTACAGCAGAGCTGCTGTTAAATATAGCAAATGTATTGCAGTACAAGCCTAGAAGAATCAGAGCTGATGGTTAGGAATATTTTTATAAGCAATAGTTGGTTACCATACCCTGTTCCTGGTACTCACTAAAGTGAGCCAGGACATTCTTTGTCAAAGAACCCTTTTATTTTTGTTTATGTGAAGTCTTTAGTAAACTTGAAAGAAATAGCAATGTTTATTTTGAAAAGCCATGGTTGCCACTTATGCACATAACTCTTGTTCATTGTTTCTTTAGGAATATGGAAATTATCAACTGCAAGAGATACCTGTAGATCAAAATTTGCCCTTGCACTAATCTCTGTAAAATACTTAGAGCTTCACACTTGTTAAAAGAGCTGTGCTATTCTGCTGTCAGCTGCAGGGTAGAGCGATGCAGAAAAATGCAACACAGCACAATTAGGTGCTTTAGCGTTAAACAAGCGCCTGAAAGAAGCTGCATCTGCAATACCAATGTGAAAGCATGAGTGCTTTCACGCTAAAGAGCCTGAAAAACGCACGAAAAATGGAGGCAGCTTGGTTAAGGCCTCAATATACGAGGGAGTGGCAAGACAGGTTTTACATTAACTACTTGCCGACCTCCCGCCCTCATTCTACGGCGGCAGGTTGGCTCTCCTGCGCGAGAGTCCGTAGCTCTACGTCGGCTCTCTCGCAGGGAACTAGGGGTGCGCGTGCGCCGCCGGAGGCCCACACGATTGCTCGTTACAGAGCGGGGACCGGGAGCTGTGTGTGTAAACACACAGCTCCCGGTCCTGTCAGGGGGGGAAATGCTAATCCTCTGTTCATACAATGTATGAACAGAAGATCAGTGATTTCCCCTAGTGAGGCCACCCCCCCCACAGTAAGAACACACCCAGGGACATACTTAACCCCTTCCCCGCCCCCTAGTGTTAACCCCTTCACTGCCAGTGGCATTTTTATAGTAATCCAATGCATTTTTATAGCACCGATCGCTATAAAAATGCCAATGGTCCCAAAAATGTGTCAAAAGTGTCCGAAGTGTCCGCCATAATGTCGCAATACCAAAAAAAAAACGCTGATCGCCGCCATTACTAGTAAAAAAAAATATTAATAAAAATGCCATAAAAATACCCCCTATTTTGTAAACTCTATAACTTTTGCGCAAACCAATCAATAAACGCTTATTGCTTTTTTCTTTCATGAAAAATATGTAGAACAATATGTATCAGCCTAAACTGAGGAAAAAAAATCGTTTTTTTATATATATTTTGGGGGATATTTATTACAGCAAAAAGTAAAAAATTCATTTTTTTCAAAATTGTCGCTCTATTTTTGTTTATAGCGCAAAAAATTAAAAAACGCAGAGGTAATCAAATACCACCAAAAGAAAGCTCTATTTGTGGGAAAAAAAGGATGCCAATTTTGTTTGGGAGCCACGTCGCACGACCGTGCAATTGTCAGTTAAAGCGACGCAGTGCCGAATCGCAAAAAGTACTCTGGTCTTTGACCAGCAATATGGTCCGGGGGTTAAGTGGTTAAATATTTTCTGTGAGGTAACAGTCACAAACAGATTTATTTACTGGAGGACCGTAATAAGCCCAAAATCTTGAGGCAGAAAGACAGCTGCAGAAATCATTGACTACTGCAACTCCCTTCCCTTAGTCCTACCTTTACACAGGCTATCCCCCTTCAGTCTATCATGAATGCTGCTACCAGACTAATCTGCCTTACCAACCACTCTGTGTCTGCCACCCCTCTCTGCCAATCCCTCAATCGGCTTATGTTTAAGAAGCTCTGGCCAGTGGTCCAGTCTGGACTAATAATTCATGGCATGCTCACTTCTCAGAGTTTCCACATCTGGAATTAATGTCACCTTAAATTATTTGGTTCATGAGATGCCTATAAGTACTGCCTGCAGCTGGGCTCCTTTTAGGGATTAAATGATCTGAGGCACATTTGTTATTAAAGAGGATCCTACCACCACCAGGAAATGCTAAAAAGAGGTTATTCCAAAGCAAGCCCTCAGTGGACTGAGTTTATATTTCAGGTTCTCTCTGGAATGGTAGCAGTATCTCTGCCATTTTATTTGCTATCCGATTCTCAATCATGTGGCCAGCAAATAGAAGTTTCTTGGGTATCCTTGTGCAGGCATTTGAACAGAAAGGACCGCATTCGCCACAAATTACTGGACCCTGAGTCCTCTATATTGCTGACAATGTTTTCATTAATCTCACTTCAAGCATGTATGACTCTGAGGGTTTGGGAGGGGTAAAATGTCCCAATGGAAGCATGGCCATTTCCTTGTATTTCTTTTTTGCCTCCTGATGCATTTACTTCACAGGGATGGAGTCAGTAGGCAAAGGGTCATGCTATCCCTGGGGCAACAGCACATCCTCCTCTTCCTCTTGCTGTTGTTACCCTAGTGCAAGTTCTATCAGACCCCAGAGTGTGTACATGAGGAAGAACATGAAGGGGATTGAATCACTATTCCCAACTTGTTGCTACTCATCATTTTGATCAGGCCTTTAAAAAATGTCAAAATGCTGTAAGTCGTGGCTTGGTATCACCATTCAAAATAGCCTGGTGAAGGACTTCCTGAAAACCAGAGGGTTTTGTGATGCACCAAAATGTTGACCACATGTGCCTGCAAAATACATGTTTATTTTTTTCCAGGCAAAGGATGGAAAGAAGGTTAGTGCCATTTTCACACATGGCCTTGCCTGGCTGAAAATGGTATGGGGTCAGACAACTCTCGGCCTGGATCTGGATAACTTGCACCAGCTCTGGACCAGCATATGTGAATAGAAAATCAATGGGAGCGCCAAATATGTCCAGCGTAAATATGCACCCACTCTACACCGACGTAGGCAAGTTACATCGCTCAGATGAAGCCTATTTTCAGGCGTAGCTTAGTTTCAGAGTCCGGCGCATAGATACGACGGTGCATATTTGCACTTACGCAGCGTATCTGGAGATACGTCGGCATAAGTGCTTTGTGAATCCGGGCCATAGAATGTTACATCATCTTATATACACCATCAGATGCACACAGTGAATAAAAATATCCACAGTGTGAGCATTCGTTGTATGGACACAAAATGCTACTAACAATCTTGATTCCTACGCGTTATGGAGTACATAGGACTCCTTATTCAGGGATAATCCGACAATATACTGGCGCAAATAGGAAAATAAGCTTCAAACGTATTAGAAAGTTTATCCTATGAAGGATAAACTTTCTAATATGTTTGAAGCTTATTTTCCTTTTTGCTTCAGTATACTGTATATACCCTACTTGGGGTATGTCCTTTCTCTTTTTAGGTTGGGTTTGGGCTTCTGACCGCAGTGTCTTGTGCACAAACACTACAAGTATGTGGGTGTTGAAGGGCGTGTGCATGATCCTGCGTTTTTTAGTCAATACTTGTTTTGGTTGCCCTAACTGTTGTTCTTCTGTTTCCAGTATATGCTGCTTCAGTCCCGGCTTGCATTGTGGTGGTCTGGCACTTATTCCTGAACTGACCGACCTCCTTTTGTATTTTCTCTCTTTCTTTCTTATACTGTAATCTTCGACCACCCTGGTCAGTTCTATTCAATTGAGTGTTGCACCAATTGTACATACTGTATTGCTAAGCCTATAAGGCCTACCTGTAGGTACTGGAAATATCTCCTAAACCTGCAGGGTTCAGGAGATATTTACCATATACACTTGCACCAACAACATCGCTGCATGCACACTGAAAAAAAAGGGCACAATCTTGCCGTTTCTAAATGGTCCTTGTTGTGACCGGTGGCTCCCGTGTACCTGTATGGGAGTGACGTCATTGCGTCTTTGGTCAATCACAGTGCCGGAACACGCAAACCAAGAAATAACTCAGGGAGACATATCACGCTGTTCCAGAGGTCCCCATACACCTCTGTAACCAGACACATAAGGTAAGTATTTCATAATGAGCTTTTATGCCTTTGTCTTGTAGGTGATTTTTTTATGGGTTTACAACCACTTTAAGCATCAGTAAATCACTGCTCATTTAAAATGTTTTATATATAATGTGTTGCTTCTGGCAAACAGGTAAATGTTTGGGTGTTCATTCAAATGCCCAAACTGCCAGGGTTTGTTCCAAACTTGTGTTGAGACTGAACCCTAAGCTCATCCCTAATTACATACAGGAACAAATAAACATGCAACATCTACTACACCTGGAGAAATAAATGATGATGTTTTTATGTTAACATGAATGCAAATTACTTTAGAGATCATTTTTATCAATTGTCTTTTCTAGGGTATCATCTTCCACTTTTCAGATCAGACACACTATTGATCGAACATATTTGGTGATTTTGAATTGATTCTTGGTGACTTGTGAACATACTGCGAGGACGATTAATTTGCTTGTCTTAATTGATAAGGTTTAAGGAGGTTTTCTAAACATCATCATTTATAAGATTAGCCCCTCCTTGGGAGATGGCTGGGAATTCCAACAAAACCGACAGACCACAAGTCTTGACTCAGTATGGACAGCTTTCCATCATCATGACCATATCTATCACATTTCCCACATATTTAGTCCAATAACTTACCCTGGCCCACCTATTCAAGTTGTCCAAACAGAGAATGAATACCTTGCATTCCTTGGAAAATGTACCAGGCCTTCTCTGAATGGTAGTAGTTCCAAGCAAGCAACCCCCTGTGATTACCAGGCAACCGCTTTGCACTGGACTCCAAAAACCTCTGCTATCACTGTAGTAGCTTTACTATCACATTGATTTCCAGCTTACACAGGCACCAGTCAGGTATGTGACATGCATACCTACATTGGTCCAAGTTCAATCGAGGTAACTATGCTTAAAAAATCAAACCTAGATTTTAGCTTTAAATAGTTCTCGGCCCTGACCCCCCCCCCCCCCACACTCGTTTGGCAGTTGACTGACAGCAGAGGAAGCCAATGGCTCCCGATGCTATCAATCTGACCAAGGAGGCAGACAGAGCTGCTGCTCTCATTAACAGCGCTGGATCTAATTAGGCTTGGGTAAGAAAAGGGGAGCTGGTGGTATTCACAAAAGTTTTTTTTTACCTTCATTAAGGTGAACAACCTTTAGAATCACTTTAAGGTCACACAATTGGTGTATTACTGTAACTGACCTAAATTGCTAAAGCTACATGTTGTTATTTACTTGATATTTATTTTTTCAGATAGCTTTAGCCACACTGATTTGTGTTACAATGTAACAGTGCTGCATTTAATCCAATTTACTTTGTGCTGTAGGCATTGTTCTATTTGCTGCTGTTTAGCTTTCTTCATTCTGTTATTCTAGATTATTCAGCATGTACGTGATATATTTATGTATTAGTATCAGTGATCATTTTTACTTTCACATTTTATATTTTTTTACACACTTGAATAAAATTGTTCCCTTTATCTTAGACTATATGTGTCATGGTCTGTGGTGTGGGTTTGATTAGATTAAGGTAATATACAGTATATTGCCATTGTCTGTATATGCACTTGTTCTTTGAAAGGCTGCATCTTGCATAATCTGATGAATTAAAAGTAAAAATCCACGTTATCACCAAATCCTGGAAGTGCTTCTGTTTCTGAGCCATGTACATTAATTTAAGAAGACACTCCAAACAAGTCATAGTATTTGACATGTAGTTCTGTCCACCACTGTTGTTTATTATCAAGATCTAGTTACATGTATATACTGTAGATTTGTAAATGTAGGACATTGTGATTTCTTTTTTTTTCATTCAAATTTATGTTTATTTTCAATAAAAGTACATACATTTGTACTAAAACAGCAGTATACATTTCAGTAATACACAGTAAATAATAAATCCAATGCATTGCTTTACATAGAAGATGGTCTTGTCATAGAAACTGACTATCATATACAGCCATATCATATGCTATCACCATACGGTGAGAGTATAACAGATTGTAATAGTTAAAAAGAAAAGCTAGGTATAACCAATAATTTATAATTAAATAAATAAAAGGATATTTCTATATACTATATAATTCCTTAGGCTTATTGTTGTCACACAATAAAAAACCCCATGTGTGTACTGGGTCTAATTTCATGGAACTAATAAAGGACAGGATTTCTGTATAACAAAGACTTCTCTGACACCCCCACTGGGAACAGTCTGTGTCCAAGAGGTTAAGCAAACCTTTAAATCCCCCTTCCCTCCCTCCAATAATTATCACCAATACCACCCAGTCACTGTAAATATATATTTTCAAAACCCTTAACATACCTAACATCCCCAAAAATTTGGTGGAATCTTTTGATAACCCAAACATAGGCTAATACAAATGTTTATATATATCTTTTTTTTTTTTCTAAACATAACACTCTGAGAATGAGAAATAACAAAGATGTTATCCTCGTGTAAAAAAAAAAATTATCAAATCAAATAACAATCAATGAAAAGAAGAGAAAAAAAGAGAAGAAAAGAAAGAAAAAAAAAAAAAAAAAAAAAGAAGATCAGGGGAAAGTAAAAGGAAAAAGAGATGGCAGCCTGCCTGTCAATGAACAACATCGTCCTAAGGATATAAATATCACCACAGCCTTTATGGGATAAAAGATATTCCCATAAATTTCATCCACGGTTCCCATATTTCATGGAAAAGAGTAGACATATCCAACATGGAACAGACCCTCTTTTCTTGTTCCATAATCCATGTAACCTTTTGTTTCATATACCGGATGGAGACAGTAGATTTTTTCCACGCAGCTGCAATTGTGATCCTGGCACCTGTCAGAATGTATAGGATGAGTTTTCTAGTAACCTTGGAGGTTTGGGGTAACATCCCGTTAAGTAAAGCGATAGTGGGGGATTGATGCAAATTACAGCCTGTGACACGTCTTATTATGTTGAACACCTTATTCCAGTATCCACGTATTTTGGGACATTCCCACCATATATGTACCATAGACCCCAATCCCTGACAACCTCTGAAGCAAAGGGGCGAAATTGACATTGTGATTTCTATACTTTTAACCACTAGAGGCCCGCGCTATAGTCAAAGGATGGCTACAGCACGGGCCTGAAAATCTGGGAGGACGTCAATAGACATCCTCCTCTTTGCACACACATCGCACGCCCCCTGCAGGGCGCGCCGCACGTGCTGTTATAACAGATCCCGGCCCCTTACCACGTGATCAGCTGTCAGCCAATGACAGCCGATCACATGATGTAAACAAAGGATCGGTAATCGTTCTTTTTTCTCCTCATGCTGACAGCGTGAGGAGGAAAAAAAGACGATCACCCACCTAATTACAAGGGACATCAGTCCCGAAGAGGAAGGAGGCACATCTGTCTCCTCTGTGGCCAAAAATACCACCTGCCAGTACCCCCTGCCATTGCCACCTGCCAGTGCCCCCTGCCATTGCCACCTGCCAGTGCCCACAGTGCCACATATCAATGACCACAGTGCCACCTATCAATGCCCACAGTGCCACCTATCAATGCCCACAGTGCCACCTATCAATGCCCACCTGTGATGCCAATTAGTGCCACCTAGTAATGCTGTCTATCAGTGTAACCAATCAGTACCCATCACTGCCACTCATCAGTGCCCATCACTGCCAGCTATCAGTGCCACCTATCAATGTCACTTATTAGTGCCACTTCTCAGTGCCACCTATTAGTGCCGCCTATCAGTGCCCACCAGTGCCACCTATTAGTGCCCACCAGTGCCAACTTATCGGTGCCCATCAATACAGCCCATTGGTGCCCATCAGTGCCCATCAGTACAGCCGTTATCAGCGTACATCAATGAAGGAGAAAAATTACCCGTTTGCAAAATTTTATTACAAAATATAAAAAAATATATATATTTTTTAAAATCTGTCTTTTTAATTTCTTTAACAAAAAAGAAAAACCGCAGAGGTGATCAAATACCACCAAAAGAACGCTCTATGAGTGGGATAAAAATTATAAAAATTTGGGTACAGTGTTGCATGACCGTGCAATTGTCATTCAAAGTGCGACAGTGTTGAAAACTGAAAATTGTTCTGGGCAGGAGGGGGGTTTAAGTGCCCAGTAAGCAATTGGTTAAGAATAGGGTGTACTGTAGTTTTTGTAGAGCTTGCCCTAGAGAAGCAAACATTTGCACAATAGTGATTTAATCACAGATGTACCTGACTAAGCTATTCTACTAACCGTTACATGTCACAGATCAAAGTATTCATGCTAGTGTGACTGAACAGCTATTTTTCTCTAGTTACCCCCCTATGTATCCATCTTGCTTTGTAACAGTCATGAGGACTACACATGAACCAATAAATAAAAGGATGAACTTCAAGTTCAGATTAAAGTTGAATTTGGTCCAAACTTGACCTGTTCATCATTCAGCAAATGGGCAAGCTAAGTAAAGTGATTACTTAGCCACAGAGCCAAACTTCTTTCTGTAGTGGAAAGTGATACATTTAGCAGCAATATTACTACCAGCTGTCACCTAGGAGTTTATCATTTGGGGAGAAGTAACAAGAGCTCATATGTTGGTGGTCGACTTTTTTTTTTCTTTTGATGGTTAGATTGGTGATATTGATGGAAATGATATACAGACATAGGTTTGGTATGTATTTTGGGGAGGACAACACATAGTTTTTTTTTTTGCATGGGGTACCACTTTAGAATTCATAAGATACCCCATTAAGGATAAAGGTTATGCCATGACTTTTAGGATACAATAACAAAAGTGATATTAAAAAAAAAAAAATACATCATTCTCTGCCAGCTTATTTTTTTTTAACTGCATTGGGACTTCTAGAGGTCAATGGGGGGGGTCAACTCAATATTGAACCCTAAAGAATAATACTGGGATGCCATTAAAGTTCATGTGTGTGGAAAGGCAGGAGTCCAAATACTTTTGGTAATATAGTGTGTATAGGGTAAACACACCACATAAGAAAAATGCTTTAGCAATCAAGCTGTATTAGGCATATACTGTACATACAATTATACAATAGGTACATATATCCAAGTACTGTATGTAATATCACATCAAATAAAGCTGGCCATAGATGGAATGATATTATTTCCACGGCTTGCCATTCCTCTCAGCACAGTCAGTGTTGATGGAGGGAATCTCTTCCATGGACCTATTGTGTTCTCACAGCGGGGGAGCCGTCATCACTGGGAGAACAAAGTTATTAATGCTAGCAGCTATAATAGCTTCTAGCAATAATCGCATGTAAAATCTGACAGGCTGGTTGTAACCAAGTTGATCGATTGATCAACTTGGGTACATTTAGCCTGCCCATACTTTACATGATTCCAATCTCGGCCAGTCCCTGCTAAACCAGCTGAGATTTGAACCATATATGGCCAGTGTAACAAACTGATACACTGTGGAGAAATGTAAGCACCCTAAAAATAATCTATTGGTTGGTTAATGGTGTAGATCAGGGATCTTCAAACTACGGCCCTCCAGCTGTGGTGGAACTACACTTCCCATGAGGCATTGTAAAAATCTGACATTCACAGACATGACTAGGCATGATGGGAATTGTAGTTCCTGAACAACTGGAGGGCCATAGTTTGAAGACCCCTGGTGTAGATAATAGTGGTGTGCAGACTTGCTTTGCTAAATACAGGTTTAGGGAAAACCACAAGAACGTTTATTTAAGGGAATTGGATTTTTTAAATGCTCAACGTTGGGCCTTATGCCGTGTACACACAACCATTTTTCATAATGTGAAAAATGACTTTTTTTTTTAAATGTCATTAAAAACTATCGTGTGTAGGCTCCAGAGGCTTCCCGACGTGAAAAATGGCCATTAAAAATGTAGAACATGCTCTAAATTTTCGCATCATTTTTCACGTCGTAAAAAATGGTTGTGTGTAGGCTTTAACAACGTGAAAAAAACACGCATGCTCAGAAGCAAGTTATGAAGTAGAGCGCTCGTTCTGGTAAAACTACTGTTCTTAATGGAGATAGCACATTCGTCACGCTGTAACAGACTGAAAGGCACGAAGACTGAAAAGCGCAAATCGTCTCCCAAACTTTTACTAACACAAAATCAGCAAAAGCAGCCCCAAGCGTGGCGCCATCCGAATGTAACTTCCCCTTTATAGTGCCGTCGTACATGTTGTACATCACCGCGCTTTGCTCGAGCATTTTTTTTCACGATCGTGTGTAGGCAAGGCAGGCTTAACAAGAATCGGGTTGAAAAAACATTGGGCTAGATTCACGTACCTGCGCTTGTTCTTACGGCGGCGCAGCATATCGTATTTACGCTACGCCGCCGTAACTGACAGAAGCAAGTGCAGTATTCACAAAGCACTTGCTCTGTAAGTTGCGGCGGCGTAGCGTAAATGGGGCCGGCGTAAGCGTGCGCAATTCAAATGTGGAAGGGGGGCGTGTTTTATGTAAATCTATGATGACCTGACGTGATTGACGTGATGCGCCGTCCGTGTACATATCCCAGTGTGCATTGCTCCCCAGTACGCCGCAACGACGTATTGGTTTCGACGTGAAAGTAAATTACGTCAAGCCCTATTCGCGAACGACTTACGCAAACGACGTAAACAAATTACATTTCGAAGCAGGAACGACGTCCATACTTAACATTGGCTGTGCCTCCTAATAGCAGGAACAACCTTACGCCAAAAAAGCCTAACGTAAACGACGTAAATAAATTGCGCCGGCCGTACGTACGTTTGTGAATCGGCGTATCTAGGTAATTTGCATACTCTATGCCGAAAACAACGGAAGCGCCCCTAGCGGCCAACGTAATATTGCACACAATTATACGCCGCCGCATTCAAGTTACGTCGGCGGAGGAAGCATATTTTTCGAGCGTATCTGCCTTTGAGAATCGGCGTAACGATACGCCGGCGCAGATTTGAAATTACGACGGCGTATCTGGAGATACGCCACCGTAATAGCTACCTGAATCTAGCCTATTGTTTTTTCTAGACCATTAAAAATGGTCATGTGTACGCAGCATTATTGTTAAAATTGCTGATCCGTGGCAAAGAACATTTTTTTAACATTTGTTTTTGTATTAGTTCCTCCAGGGCGGGGCCTAGCACCACAATACCATTTGTTTGACAAGCCTTTGCATATTGGACTTGAAAATGGCCAGAATTGATTTTAAAGATTTAACTGTATTATTGTTATGAGACTCCTTTGTCATTTTATATTTCATTACTCATTCAAATTAGTTATTCTGTGCCATTATTTCTATAGCATTTCTAATTTACAGTATAGAGTTTTTGGTAATAGCTTGTACTAATGTTATCTCGTAATGTAATCCTTTATGCAAAGCCTCCTTTCAAGATATATCATGGGACATGGATTAGTAAAATGTAAATTAAATACTTGTATAAAATCAGAGTTTATGAATATATCTATGCAAAACTTTTATTTTAGATCACTGTATTTCCTAACTTGTATAAATAAAATCATAAAATGTTACTCACTCTGTAACATATTGTAATATGTGCAAATACTGTATGGTCACTTATGAGCTGATATGTAAGGTAATAAATAAAATTGTGCAAGGAGAGGAACTGCTGCACCACTGTCAATGCTAAAACACCTGCCACTCAAAGTGAATATATAGAAAAATTAATGGTGTGCTGTTCAAGCAAATACTAATATAAACATGAATATACAAATAGATACCTTATACAAATCTGTATAACACTGTGCTCAATGATGCCATACAAATTATACAGTGACATAATAGTTATAATTAATCATCCAAAAAGAGAAATACATTAATTAAACTTTTAAAGTCCACTTTATAGATGAAATCTTTCAAAGGTGAAAAACCAAAAGGTGATGTCCATCAATATATTGATAGCTGTGTACTGAAGCTAATTTCTATTATTGTATGCGGAACAGACTGAAGGACTGAGCAGACCAACGAATAGTTCCTTTGTGCTGATGTGGTGCTGAAAAATACCATGAGAGAAATTTGTTGTAAAGATGCTTGTTACTAAATAAAATGGCCTTAAAGCTATTGAAAAAGCTGTCAGGTGGGCTGAATACTTGAAAGCTCTACCCTTAAAGCAAATTCCTCACAAGTGGCTGATGATCTCTAATAAGAATTAAAGCGGTAGTAAAGCCGCTGGTGGTTTTTTTTTTCATACCTGTAAAGCAAAAGCCATAATGAGCTAGTATGCACCGCGGCCTGTCTTCCGGGTATCGCCGCTCCAGCGTTGTGATTGGCTGGAGCGGCGATGACGTCACTCCCATGCATGCGCGCGGGAGACTTCTGTCCGGCAAGGTCTGGCGGCTTCCGGGCCTTTAGCCGAGGATCCCCGCTGCGCATGCTCTGCTGCAGTTAGCAGCGCATTGCGAGGGGAATATCTCTATATATATATATATATATATATATATATATATATATATATATATATATATATATATATATATATATATATATATATATATATTTATTTATTAATAGGTATAGATATTCTAACCAAGTTATATGCTGTTTGTAATACCAATAAACAAGACATACTTTTGAAAATTCACTGCAGATTATATTTAAAGCAGGATTCGGGGCATAATTTTTTTTGCAAGCTAAAATGAATCACATTAAATAGTCCCTAAAACATATTGATAGCTCCCCAATCGTTCCAGAAATCATTGCAAACACTTGCCTTATATCCTCCAGCTCATGTTGTGGCCATATCCATCATATGTATGGGCATGTGAAGCCCAGTTCCCTTTTCTTCCTGGTTTTCAGGGAGAGGTGCATGATGGGCGATTTTTAGGCACTTCCCAGAAGTGTCATCATTTCCCAGGAGGCAATGGGGTCTTAGGACAGAAAGTTGAACCACCTAGGACCTAGGTTCCGTTGCTGTGATTTGTAGTGCCTGTTTACAGTTTTTTACATTACAGTTACGTTGGATTGGAGTGCGACTGTCCTGATCATCTTTTGTTTTTATTTGTCATGTGCATTGCTAGCACCCTCAGTTCCTGAGAAGAAGATTTGCACCCAACAAGACCTGCCAGGAGCGGCAATTTCTCTCTCTTTATAGGATCAGGAACTAGGCAGATTATGAAATCTGCCTGGTAACAGCCAGATAGAAGTGAGTAAAAATTTTTTTTTTATAAATGTTTTTTTTTTTTTACATTAACCTCTTGACCACCGCCCCATGTCAAAAAGACGTCCTCCTTTTTAAAGTTGAATATCTCGATAACGGCAGCAGCTGCTGCCACAACCGAGATATTCATCTTTGTAGGGGGCGGTGGTGTACACGATAACGGCGGTCTCCGCGGCGGATTCGCCGCGAGATCGCCGTTATCGGTGGCGGGAGAGGGGGCCCCCCCCCTCCCGCCGCTCTCCCGCGCTCTCCGCCGCTTACCGGAGCCGTCGGTAGCGGCGGAGGGGATCCGATGTGTCCGGCAGCTGAGCGGGGACGGGACTGAAGGAGAAATCTCCTTCACCCGTCCTCATAGCTCTGCTGGGCGGAAGTGACGTCAAAACGTCAGTCCCGCCCAGCCTCTTAAAGAAACATTTTTTTTTTTGTCATTTGAAAAAATGACATTTTTTTTTTTTTATTTTTTTTTTTGCATTTAAGTCTAATTATGAGATCTGAGGTCTTTTTGACCCCAGATCTCATATTTAAGAGGACCTGTCATGCTTTTTTCTATTACAAGGGATGTTTACATTCCTTGTAATAGGAATAAAAGTGATCAATTTTTTTTATTTTATTTTTTTCAGTGTAAAAAATTATAAAACTAAATAAAAATAAATAAGAAAACCAAAAAAAAATTTTTTAAAGCGCCCCGTCCCGACGAGCTCGCGCGCAGAAGTAAACGCATACGCGAGTAGCGCCCGCATATGAAAACGGTATTCAAACCACACAAGTGAGGTATCGCCGCGATCGTTAGAGCGAGAGCAATAATTCTAGCCCTAGACCTACTCTGCAACTCAAAAAATGCAACCTGTAGAATTTTTTAAACGTCGCCTATCGAGATTTTTAAGGGTAAAAGTTTGACGCCATGCCACGAGCGGGCGCAATTTTTAAGCGTGACATGTTGGGTATCATTTTACTTGGCGTAACATTATCTTTCACAATATATAAAAAAATTGGGCAAAATGTATTGTTGTCTTATTTTTTAATTCAAAAAAGTGATTTTTATCCAAAAAAAGTGCGCTTGTAAGACCGCTGCGCAAATACGGTGTGACAAAAAGTATTGCAATGACTGCCATTTTATTCCCTAGGATGTCTGCTAAAAAAAAATATATAATGTTTGGGGGTTCTGATAAATTTTCTAGCAAAAAAATTGTGATTTTCACATGAAGGAGAGAAGTGCCAGAATTTACCTGGTGGGCAAGTGGTTAAAGGCAAGCTGTTAATAGAAAGTTCATTTTTAGGGTGGAACTCTGCTTTAACTTCATTAGCTAGGGTTTGACTGCTGAGGTTGCAGTGTGTCCTTAAAAATACAATGGTTCTATGGACAGCCTTACCAAGAAGCTTCTGAAGTGTACTGTATATTGGTATGGCTAAGGTATAATTTGTTGTTGTTTTCTGCACCTTTCTGGGGAAAAGATATGCTTGCCAAAAGGAATAAAAAGAGCATTTTTCATTTATTGATAATTACCCGGTCATTAGCCGTTGCATATTGTTTTATCCAAAAAAGGATTTTAACAATTACATTTTCTAAAAGTGAATGATATTTAGTAACCCAATTCTGACAACAGTTTTTTCACTCCTGAAACAGACAGGGTGAAAAAGTAATATCTCCGGCTGTTTCCTATTTACATAAATGTAACCATTGTGCTTTCAGATACAAGGTGAACATCTTGTAAGCTTTTATCCCAGTATGTATGTGCACCCTGCCTTGTGATAATGCTTACAGACTATGCAAATTACAAATCCTTTTTAAAATCACTAAGATTGTTTGTAAGCCCCAGGTTGCTGTCATGTTAATAAGTGGTAATGAAGTATTCTCTGTATGATCTGAATCAGCTGTGATCTGGTTATGAGTCATTCACTTCACAGTTATCAGTCTCCTGTAGGGCTGCTGCTTTTTCTCTGTCACAGTCTTCTGGAAATTAATATTATACTGCCAGGAAGGCAACAATCCTGTTTCCATAATTTACAATATAACCTTTACCCATAGTAAATAAATGGAAAGAACAAACAGTTTCAATATTTATAAAGTTCCATCTTCATCTAACTCGTTGTTTGTCTGTTATATAGCTGCAGTTTAGTTCTGCTGAAAGATCTGCACTGGAGTGCTGTGTAAGCAATTATGAAATATACATTCTAATATAATAATTCCTTCTAGAAAATCTGACATCCTTCTAGACTCTGCTCTCATAATTGTGCATACAACCATCAATATGTTAGCATGAGGGTAGCTGCCATTTTAAAAATTCATCATTAACAAGGACATTTTGTCAAGAAGCATTTGCCACAGCTCTAAGGCCTCGTACACACGGACGGACTGTCCGATAAAAACAGTTCGCCGGACCGTTTTCATCGGACATGTCCGCTGCCAGATTTTGGTCTGATGGTTGTACACACCATCAAACCAAAATCCCCACGTACAGGATACGCGGCGACGTGCGCGACCCTGGAAGGTCAATGCTTCCACGCATGCGTCTAATCACTTTGACGCATGCAAGGGCTTTCGGCCGAGCGGACATGTCCGGTAAGTCGTACAGATGACCGAACATGTCCGACGGACAGGCTTCCAGCGGACATGTTTCTTAGCATGCTAAGAAACATTTGTCCGCTGGAAACCTGTCCGATCCGCCGGAAAATTGTCCGGTCCGATGTACAGACGACCGAACATGTCCGCTGAAACTGGTCTGCGGACCAGTTTCAGCAGACATGTTCGGTCGTGTGTATGAGGCCTGAGAGGGAGGCCTGGTTCAACGAGAAAACAAAATTGTACCAATATATCTGAATCTAGTCTTGACATTTAACGCTAAGGCCGTGTACACACGGGCAAACATGTACGATGAAACCGGTCCGCCGGACCGTTTTCACCGTACATGTCTGGCCGGGGATTTCTGTACGATGGCTGTACTAACCATCGTACAGAAATTCGCGCATAAACAATACGCGGGGCGTGTCCGTGGTGTCGCCGCGACAATGACACGGTGTCACGCGACAATGACGCGGCGACGTGGGCGGGCCTGCCAGGTAAATGCTTCCACGCATGCGTCTAAGTCATTTGACGCATGCGAGGGATGGCGGGCGCTCGGACATGTACGGTAGGTCTGTATAGACGACCGAACATGTCCGAGCGGGCAGGATTCCAGCGGACTGTTTTAAAACAAGTCCACGAATATTTGTCCGCTGGAAAAAGGCCCGGCGGGCAAATGTTTGCTGGAATCCTGCACGCTCGGGCCAACACACGACCGAACATGTCTGCTGAAGCTGGCCCGCAGACCAGTTTCAGCAGACATGTTTGGTCGTGTGTACGGGGCCTAAAAATAACCTTGAAGTGATTTCCTTTCACTTTCTGTCCAGAAGATGCAATTTGAAGTGAGGAAAAATGTCTCCAAAGTGATGGGAATTCCCCTCTTGGACAGTTGTCACAGCAACAGGTGTCATGACCTTTTCTGTGCTGTGGCGAAAAGTAGGATTTAGTGTACAATTTTGATCAGCTCAATTGTATTCAAAATATTGATTTCGCTGTAGCCAAAATGCCATATGGCACTGCAAGATGAAACTAGCTTTAAAAAAGTTATGCAGTACCAACAACAAAAATTTTTTATTTTTTTTGTATGTGAACACTGAAAAAGAGATTACATTAATTTGTTTTAAACAAAAAATTAGGTTCTCAAGGACCCAAGGGCCTGGTATGCTCCCTGGGGGGAACCCATGCCGTTTTTTTATTTAAAATTTGGCTTGGAGTTCCCCCTCATGATTCATACCAAACGCCGCAGCTAGAATTGGCGGGAATCCAAGTCGGCTCCCCGTCGCTTCTATGATGCTCTCGCTGGAATGTGCTTTTCCTATTCCAGCGAGTGAGAAATGTCGGCACCATGTCGCCGAGAATTAGCGCGATGCCGTCGTGCTGGAAACACATTCTCGGCGACAGGTACTGTAGTTAACAGAGAGAGAAGCTCATCTGACATCAACAGTAAATTTACCAAATCCATATGCAGTGCGAATAACAGAGGAAGAAATAAAGCAAGAAAGGCCAGGTAAAGAAGAAAGAAAGACATAAGGAAAGGGGAGGGGGGAAAGGAATAGGGCAAAAAGGAGGAATGGGGAGAAAAGGAAGAGGTCTTCCTCCCTGCCTAGGTATCAGATACCCCCGGTCTGGCATGTCAGTAAAAAGTGAAAGAGTGCGGAAAGTTGGAGGGAGGGTCAGGCAGGTATATAAGCACTATCAGTCGCATAAAGAGTATGTTATCATTGACCAGCTCATATGATTATTTGATTCAGCTCAATATACCCCTTCAAGGTAGAATTCAGGAAAGCTATATAATAATATTATTAATCATCATCATTATCTTCATATTTCTAGAATGATTTGCCCAAGGACTCAATTTTCTTGTCAAATCAGCTTTTATATTGATCCAGAGAGAGTGCTTCCCAGACAATGGATGGCCGAAAATTTAAAATTGTGGGTGTTGCAGGATGAAATGCACAAAATTCAAAGATATTAAGATGGCTTTGTGCACATGTAAATTTAAATTTTTCTGAGCAAAAGAAGGAGTGTGTGGGAGTATGGTTTACCAGGAATCCACAGCAAGGACACCCATGTTTAACCACTTAAGACCGGACCATTATGCAGGTTAAGGACCTTGTCCCTTTTTGCAATTCGGCACTGCGTCATTTTAACTGACGATTGCAGGGTCGTGTGACGTGGCTCCCAAACAAAATTTGGCGTCCTTTTTTTCCCACAAATAGAGCTTTCTTTTGGTGGTATTTGATCACCTCTGCGTTTTTTATTTTTTGCGCTATAAGCAAAAATAGAGCGACAATTTAAAAAAAATTCAATATTTTTAACTTTTAGCTATAATAAATAATATATCCCCAAAAAAGATATAATTTTTTTTCCTCAGTTTAGGCCGATACGTATTCTTCTACCTATTTTGGTAAAAAAATTCGCAATGAGCGTTTATTGATTGGTTTGCGCAAAATTTATAGTGTTTACAAAATAGGAGATAGTTTTTTGGCATTTTTATTAATAATTTTTTTGGTGGCGATCAGCAATTTTTTTTGTGACTGCGACATTATGGCAGACACATCGGACAATTTTGACACATTTTTGGGACCATTGTCATTTTCACAACGAAAAGTGCTATAAAAATGCACTGATTACTGTGAAAATGACAATTGTAGTTTAGGAGTTAACCACTAGGGGGCACTGAAGGGGTTAAGTGTGACCTCATATGTGTTTCTAACTGTAGGGGGGTGGGGCTGGACGTGTGCCATCAGTGATCGTCTTTCCCTATATCAGGGAACAGACGATCACTGACATTGCCACAATGAAGAACGGGAAGGTGTGTTTACACACACCTCTCCCCGTTCTTCAGCTCCGGTGACCGATCGCAGGACACCGGCAGCGATCGGGTCCGCAGGTCCCACGGGCGCAGTCACAGAGTTCCGGACCGGGTCACGATCGCGACCCCACGGCTGGGCCTTAAAGAGACACATACAGGTATGTGCTTGTGCCCAGCCGTGCCATTCTGCCGATGTATATCGGCGTGAAAGTGTCCTTAAGTGGTTAAAGCTCAACATTTTTAAATTTTTTCGACTTCACCTAAACATTTGGCTATTGTATCTTCAATGAAAAATGGTCACACATGCTTATAGTTTAAATATAAGAGATTTGGAAGCTTAGTGCCCAGTCAGGAATAGACAAAGAAAGATTTGGGGGGCACATCGTAAAAGATGCATTAAAGATGGTGCAGCCATAAGACCAAACAGAACAAAATATTACAATGCACACATGCAAAAATTACATTTAACTCCTGCAATTATATTTAAAACACTTGAACATTTAAAAAAAATACCACACCATATGGCTTAATCTTCCATTCTACCGTGTTTCCCGGAAAATAAGTCCTACCCCGAAAGTAAGACCTAGTTCTATTTTCCAGGAGGGCTGCAATATAAGCCCTACCCCAAAAATAAACCCTAGTTTGAGGTGCGTGTGTACTAATATAATCCACTCTGAAAAGGCGGTGTGCAGTGTGCTGTGGCTGTGTATGTGTCTCTTTGATCTACGGTAGCAGTGTCAGGTGCCTTTGTTACAGAGCGGCGCTCAGCTCATCTCCCTGCTGGTCGCTTCCTCCTTCTCCCAGCTGTAGGCGAGGGATCTCGGGGCCCCTCCTTCCTCTGCAGTCACGGAAGATACAGTCATCTCAGTGCAGAGGCTCAGCACTAAATCAACATGTCACACTGTGTGCATAACGATACTCCTGTCTCCACAAGGTACCGTATCTAACTCACATGATCCATACAGACTTAAGCACTAATATGCTACAGATCTTTCTTTTGTTACATGCCGGTGTGCTCTCTTCCCCGCTCAGAGAGCTGCGGGGGGGGGGGGGGGTGGTGGCTGGGAGAGGTGGAGAAGAGCAGAGCTGAGGCGTTTGGCACCATTGGATTGCAGGGGCACACACATTGTGTAATGTATTGTGTGCTACTGTAACAGGATTTGGGCATTTTACAAGTATTTTAACTTTGTTCAAACTGAGGCTTCCTGACAGGCAGGGGAGGGGGAGAAACAGCACACTATAAGACCTACTCCAAAAATAAGCCCTACTGGGTCTTTTGTTGCCAAAATTAATATAAGACCTGGGCTTATTTTCGGGGAAACACGTTATGGATAGCATAGGACCCACTGATAATGGGGTACTTTGATGCCGTAAGTGGGCTTAAGCACCATATGGTGTGACTAAATGCCCATATTGTTTTTAAATGTTCAGGTGTTTTAAATAGCCTTGCAAGAGATAAATGTAATTTTTGCATGTGTGTGCTGTAATATTTTGTTCAGTCAGTAATAGGACACAAGATGTGGTCATGCATTGCTACTATTGTAAGACCAATTATCTCTCTCAAAACTATATCTTCATTAATGGGATTTGTATGTAAATGTAACCATACATGCACAGGAACTAAGATATTAAACAGAAGTATTAGTTTGCTTTGCACCCTATTGTATCACATTTGATGCCACTGTAAGCAACACACCGTCAAGATTATAGTTGTCAGGTATCGTTAATAAAATTATTTGAATAGTGGATGTTGGTTGGAAAATGAGCCACTCTAAATGCTTTTTACACTGTATGTAGTAGCAAGGAACAACCTCAGTTTTATGACAGAGAAATTGCATTTCTTTCAGTGAAAAATAACACCCCAAATATCTGGCTCTAGAGTCACACACACGTGTGTCATCTTAAAAAGAACATGTCCTTTGTGCTACTCCTATACTTTAACCTGTCACAGCTGTCACTACTGTGAGTAGGCATTGCATACAATTTTCTCAGCTCCAGTGAGGCTTGCTAGAAAAAAAGAAAAAATCCCTTGGCCAAGATATTAACAAATATTGTATAGTTCTACCTACTGCCATTTGTTCTGAAACTCACGCAAGCATTTCTCTCAATTGTTATTTCTTGAAAGAATCTGAATTTAAGGGCTATCTTTCCATGGGTACAGATGTTGTGCTGACAAATGAGAAGAAGAGATTTCACCTTATTGTCTACCATGTCTTGTAGGTAGGCCCCATACACACGAGAGAATATATCCGCGGATACGGTCCAGCGGACCGTTTCCACGGATAAATCCTCTCAAAGATTTCCGCAGATTTCTATGCGATGGAGTGTACACACCATCGCATTGAAATCCGCGCGGAAATCCTCTGGCGATGACGTGTCGCGCCGTCGCCGCGATTATGACGCGGCGACGGGCGCGACGCTGTCATATAAGGAATTCCACGCATGCGTCAAATCATTACGACGCGTGCGGGGAATCCCTTTGGACAGATGGATCCGGTGAGTCTGTACAGACGAGCGGATCCATCTGTTGGGATGGATTCCAGCAGATGGATTTGTTGTGCATGTCAGCAAATATCCGATCTGCTGGAATCCATCCCAGAGGAGATTTCTCCGCGGAAACAGATCCGCTGGCGTGTACACACCATAGGATCTATCCGCAGAAACCCATTTGCTGGGATTTATCTGCGGATGGATTCTATCGTGTGTATGGGGCCTTAGGCAAGATTTAAAGGGAAACAACATCAGTGAAATCCTGGCACATATTTTTTTCTATAGGAAAAAAAACAAAAACAAAGTTTAAACTGGATTCTTGTCTTCATGTAAACTGTGTTACCAAAAGCAGTAAAGATATTGAGAATGACTACATCTTGTACAATATTTTTTTTTTTACAACAGTGATGTATGCCATTTGATAGCCCTTTGTAATATTGCCCCACAATAAATAGTGCCTTTAACGCAACAGTTTTTTTTTATACTATTCTAACATTCACTCTAAGAATGGCATCTAAAGAAAACCATGAACATTAAGGAACTTTAGATTGCTTTTTGTTATTAGTTTATTATACAGGATGTATATAGCCCTGACAGTTTGTGCAGCGCTTTACAACAGTAGGGCAGACAGTACAATTACAATAGAATTCAATACAGAAGGAATCAGAGGGCCCTGCTCATTAGAGCTTACAATCTAGGAGGTATGGTCAAGTGATACAAAGGGTAATAACTGTGGGGAATGAGCAGATGAAGAAAATAAAAGAACAGTTGTTAGGTTGAGGCAGAGTAGGCTTCTCCGAAGAGAAAAGTTTTCAGGGATCGCCTAAAAGTAGATCAATTTGGATTTGGATAGTCTGACAGATTGCAGTAGGTTATTCCAGAGGATGGAAGAGGTTCTGGAGAAGTCCTGGAGGTGAATATGGGAGGAAGTGATGAGGGAGCTAGAGAGTAGTAGGTCTTGGGAGGAATGAAGAGGTCAGTTAGGTTGGTATGTTGGGACTAGGCTAGTGATGCAGCTGGGGGCAGAGTTGTGGATGGTTTTGTAACTTATAGTTAGTATTTTGAATTGAATTTGTTGAGTGAGTGGCAGCCAATGAAGGGATTGGCAGAGAGGGGTAGTAGACGCTAAAGGTAAGCCAATGAGGAGGGAGTTGCAGTAGTCAATGCGAGAGATAAGCAGGGAGTGAATCGGGAGCTTTGTGGTTTCATTGGTTAGGAAGGGACGTAGTTTGGAGATGTTGGGAAGGTTGAGGCAGCAAGCTTTGGAAAGGGATTAGATGTGGGGCCGAAAGGAGAGTTCAGAGTCCAGGATAACACCCAGCACCCTGGCATGTGTGGATGGGTAGATGATTGTGCCATTGCTTTTGATAGAGAAGTCAGGGGAAGAGGCACATTGGGGAGGAAATATTATAATCTCCGTTTTGGATAAGTTGAGTTTGAGGAAGCTGTGTGCCATTCAGACATATATTTCTGTTAGTAAGTTAGTGATGTGTGAGGAGACTGATGGAGTAAGTTGAGGGGTGGAAAGATAGATTTAGGTGTTATCAGCATTTTGTTAACTCTTTCAGTGTGGGAAATTAGAACCATTGTGCAGACCTCAGTGTAACTGAATAAAATATATATAATATGGTTATTATATGCACATAGGTGATACTTTACTACATTCCTTAGCTTTTCTTACTACTAAATGCTCCAAACTGGAATAATGTTATGCTTCTAAAAATAACGCAGCAGTGTAATTATTGCCTGTCACCCTTAAAATATTCAGAATGCTTAATTTACAGCTCTGACCTAGACTTCACTGGTTTATAAAACAATAATTATTCAAATCTCAATGTTCATAAGGTCAAACAAATAAGCGGGAGTCTGAACAAAACTGCTACTCTAGTCAAGATATGCAAAGCGTGTCTCGTTGCAATTAAATAACAATATAATGTCTGAATTTTTTAGCTTAAGAACATTATTCTAATAAAATCTAAACATTAAAAAGTAAGTTAGTGTGCTCATTATGCTAGAATGGTAAGATAATGAGGTTTTCACTGCAGTAACTTTACTCTTTTTAACATGTACATACGCCAAAGTAAATGCAACATCAAGCAAACTTTAGTGCTTTCCAAACTAATAAAAAAATTCCCAATGTCATTCTCTGGATGACTGTAATTTTCTGGCAATTTCAAGCACTTCCAAACAGACTTCAATTGCAAACATTGAATAAACACCATACCACTGACAGTTCTGAAACTATGAAGCAATCAATACTGTTGGTGTTTGGTTGTCCTGATTTGTTGTTTTTATGATTGAAAGTTAGCTGAAATTTTACAACAACTGAGTGTATGGTCAGCATGAGGATTGCATTTTGTTGTGTTTCACAGGAGGGAATGACCAGAGAGGCTGTGGGAAGCTGATTACATTGTACATGATTGGGGCCCGCATGAGTTCCCCCATGGAAAGCGGCTCTCCATTGGGGCATTTAAGAAGAGGAGGATTTTTATCACAAAATAAAAAAACACGTGTGTAAATAAATAAATAATAATAAAGCCTGCTGGAACCTCAATATCTGAATACCAAATATTTTCAATTACTCCCCATTAGTGGGTGTGCTGTCTCATTTAACCACTTGCGGACACCTAACACACATGTACTGTGGCAGGTTGGTTCTATTGCGCAAAATCACATACCTGTATGTAATTTTGTGTAATAGCCACTAGGGGCATGCACGCACCACCGGATGATCACGCACTGATTGAACAGAGGGGGAGCCAATCAGCAAGTCCAGTGGACCCGATGTCCACTGGCCATCCGCGATGGTTAACGAAAGAGGCAGAACGGTGGTCTGCCTATGTAAACAAGGCAGACCGCCGTCCTCCAGTCAGAGCAACCCCCAAGATATTGACCCATGTAGCTGATCTACTAAAGCCGGAAAATGAAAAATGTGGTGCAGATGTGCATGGTAGCCAATCAACTTTAAACTTCAGCTTGTTCAATTAAGCATTGACAAAAATAATGGAAGCCAATTGGTTTCTATGCAGAGTGGCACCATATTTTGCACTCTCCTGCGCTAGTAAAGTTTTTTTTCACTTAAAACATCAACCCAAAGCTGAAGGTTACATGTGCTGATATGCAATTAGATTATATAGCAGCTTACGGCTGTCCTCTGTATGACATATGTTGCTTTATTGATTGCAATGTAATCATGAAGCCTCACCCTTGTCTACATTATAACTGTTTAAATGTATCTTTGCTAGCTACACAGCTACAAGAATGTGAGGTCCCTGAAAGACCACTGCCAATAGCTTTGTAAAAAACTTATATCAATAAGTGAAAATCATGTTTTCCTGTTTATACAGCCCTTTATAACGTAGTCCTCCAAAATCCATGTATATCTTTCATTCAAATACTATTTTGCCAACATTAAATAAAGTTCACTCATAGGACTATAATTTATGTGCCACGCCTTTCAAAATAATTTATGTAATTAATTATATTGGATATGCATACTTCCCAAATAAACATATGTACCTGGTAAGCTGTAAGGTGTCTGCCTCCTTAAATGTGAGATACATTCCTTTAAATTTCTTTATTTTTATTATAAATAGTGAGTAACTAGAAGGATGAAATTAAGTGCTATATTTTTTTGAAATGTTAGACTCAAACTATTTTATAATGAAGCTAAGAATAAAGATGTGCATTACACTAGAGCAACTGTGAGCGGATTAGCTTTCATTAGTCCTTCTACAGTGACCTGCTAAAAGCTAATATCATATAGGCCGATACGGGTTTTTGCATACTGCTGCTCTTTGCTCCCAGTTATAAGCTTAAGTGATGCATTCACTGCTCTATGTACCTATGTATCACTTAATGAGGCCAGGCACTGTTAAATTATATATACTCATGGTAAAAAAAATTACCTGAATCTTAGGCCATATCACATGAAATTGTGAAACATTTTAATGTTCATATGTTAAGCAGTTTAATACTTTACATAAATATCACTGATTAGCAACAAATGTCAAAGCATATAACCTAGTCCCATGAAAGATTTTATTGTTTCTACTCTTTACGGTGTTAATTTCAGATCAGTAATTTAAAAAATTCTCATTGTTTGACACACTCACGTTGTAATTTAAAATGTGAGAATAATCAAATCGTATTCATCAGTTTTTTTCCTTAACTCGAAATAACAATCTGACAAATCTAGGCACATGATCTGGTGTCCCCATTGCTGGAGGTCATAAATGTCTGTGTTCCCTGAAACACTGAAGCCATTCTAAGGCCCTGTACACACAAGGACACGTGTCCGATGAAAACGGTCCGTGGACCATTTTCATCGGACATGTCTCCTGGGAGCTTTTGGTCTGATGTGTGTACACACCATCAGACCAAAATCCCCACGGACAGAGAACGCGGTGACGTAGAAGACACAGACGTTCTCAAACACGGAAGTGCAATGCTTCCACGCATGCGTCGAATCAATTTGACGAATGCGCGAGATTTCGGTCCACTGGTTAGACGTACTGTCTGACGGACAGGTTTCCAGCGAACAAGTTTCTAAGCATGCTAAGAAACTTTTGTCCGCTGGAAACCTGTCCGCTAGGCCAGGAAACCTGTCCGATAGGCCGTACACACGACCGAACATGTCCGATGGACCAGTTTCATCGGACATGTTCGGTCGTGTGTACGGGGCCTCATACCACAAAACCCTCTGCCACACCAACTGTGTCATTAAATGTAATGAAATGTGATGAAATTGTAATTATGCCTCTTTAAATTTTCCATATTTTGTCATGTTACAGCCAAAAATGTAAGTGTATTTTAATGGAATTGTATGTGATAGACCAACACAAAGTGGCACATAATTGTTAAGTGAAAGAAAAATGATAAATAGTTTTCAAAATGTTCTACAAACAAATATGTGAAACGCGTGGCATTTGTATTCAGCCCCCCGAGTCAAAACTTTGTAGAACCCCTTTTGCTTCAATTACAGCTGCAAGTCTGTTTGGGTATGTTTCTACCAGCTTTGCACATCTAGAGAGTGACATTTTTGCCAATTCTTCTTTGCAAAATAGCTTAATCTCTGTCAGATTGGACACTAATTTTCAAGTCTTGCCACAGATTCTCAATTGGATTTGGGTCTGGACTTTGACTGGGCCATTCTAACACATGGATATGCTTTGATCTAAACCATTCCATTGTAGCTCTGGCTGTATATTTAGGGTTGTTGTCCTGTTGGAAAGTGAACCTCTGCCCCAGTCTCAAATTGTTTGCAGATTCGAACATGTTTTCTTCTAAGATTGGCCTGTATTTGTCTCCATCCATCTTCCCATCAACTCTGACCAGCTTCCATATCCCTTCTGAAGAAAAGCATCCACACAACATGATACTGCCACCACCTTGTTTCACATTGAGGATGGTGTGTTCGGGGTGATGTGCAGGTTTCCGCAACACATAGAATTTTGCTTTTAGGCCAAAAAGGTCAATTTTGGTCTCATCTGAGCAGAGCACCTTCTTCTACATGTTTGCTGTGTCCTCCACATGGCTTCTTGCAAACTGCAAACAGGACTTCTTATGGCTTTCTTTCAACAATGGCTTTCTTCTTGCCACTCTTCCATAAAGGCCCGATTTTTGGAGTGCATAACTAATAGTTGTCCTGTGGACAGATTCTCCCAGCTGAGCTGTGGATCTCTGCAGCTCGTCCAGAGTGACCATGGGCCTCTTGGCTGCTTCTCTGATTTAATGCTCTCCTTGCCCAACCTGCCAGTTTAGGTGGATGGCTATGGCTTGGTAGATTTGGAGTTGTGCCATACTCTTTCCATTTTCAGATGATGGATTGGACAGTGCTCGTGAGATGTTCAAAGCTTGGAATATTTTTTTTTACCCTAACCCTGCTTTAAACTTATCCACAACTTTATACCTGACCTGTCTGGTGTGTTCTTTGGCTTTCATGATTGTTCACCAAGGTTCTCTAACAAACCTCTGAGGGATTCACAGAACAGCTGTAATCATACTGAGATTAAATTACATACAGATGGACTCTATTTACTAATTCAGTGATTTATGACGGTACCGGTAATTTGTTCCGCTAGATTTTAGTTAGAGGTATCAGAGTAAGGCCTCTTTCACACTGGGCGGATCAGTAATGATCCGCCCCATGCACCTCAGCTTGCTCAGCGGGGATCTCTCCGTTGACCCCCGCTGAGCCGGCGGATGACAGGGCGGTCCCCGCACACTGTACAGGGACCACCCTGTCTTTTCTCCGCTCCCCCCTATGGGGTGATCGGATGAACACGGACCGTATGTCAGTGTTCACCAGATCCGATCAGCCAGACGGAAGGAAAAGTAGGTTTTTCCTCCATCACACTTTGGCGGATCGGAGCGGGTCGGATGTCAGCGGGCATGTTACCGCTGACATCCGCGGCTCCATAGAGGAGCACGGAGCGCTCGTACAGGTCTGCAAAAAAAACTGACAGACGGACCTGTACGGGCGCTCAGTGTGAAAGAGCCCTAAAGGGGGCTGAATACAAATGCACACCAGACTTTTCAGATATTTATTTGTAAAACTTTTAGAAACCATTTATTATTTCCCTTCCACTTCACAATTATGTGCCACTTTGTGTTAGTCTATCACATAAAATGCCAATAAAATACATTTACGTTTTTGGTTGTAACATAACAAAATGTGGAAAATGTCAAGGTGTATGAATACTTTTTCAAGGCACTGTATTATATGAAAACTAATTAAATAAAATAAATTAAATAAAGGGCTGAGGCCAATGCCAATAAATCTGTTCCCACATAAAATAGATGCCCAAAATAATAAATAATCAAATATATTGTGTAAATAGTATACACAAATCAACTTAAATACATGCCAATTGACAGTGATATTAAAATAAACCATCTCTAAATGTCTAAAATAAGTACTTGTTTTGTATCAGCAAAAGGTGATCCACGCAAATTATTAATGTGCCTCTTCACAATAATTTACTTTTGTCCATGCTCCAACTATAATGCACCAGTGCTTGTACCACCAGATAAATTGCTTGCTCGCCTTCAAAAATACAGAGCTACAGTATATGCATTTATTCCAATGCTTAAAATGCATCACCCACTGCTCGGAGGACATGTAACCAATTAGGATACAAAGGCTGTGGGCCCCTTTAAATTCCAGGGGTACCACCAGCAGCCTGGAAGAAAATCCCTATATAGTGCAATATGTTTATTCAAAATATCATTAAAAAAAATATATATTATATATATATATATATATATATATATATATATACATATATATATATATATATATATATATTTAAATGACATAAAAAAGATTCCAGCGATGTCATCCATTCTTGATCTCCAGCGATGTAATCCATTCTCGATCTCCAGCGATGATCTCCAGCGAGGATACGATGCACATGATCATGGCACCGGACGAATGATGCGCTGTCAGCCTGACAGCTCTTATATAGCTGAGGGCAGGGCCAGAGATGCAAGGGGAATCGGGTGACCCACCCCACCTCTGACGCAACGCAGGTTTTAAATTACTGTTTTTCCTTTAGAAATGTCATTTTGTGCAGAGACTGTTATAAACACAGGAAACATGTGCTACAGGTATACTATAGACACCCCCCCCCCCCCAGGTATGAAATGTAATGCAATATTTCACTTTTATTGTTTCACTTTAAGCATTATTAAAATCACTGCTCCTGAAAAAATGGCCGTTTTTAAAACCATTTTTTGCATAACTTGCATATTAACCTTTAAAATTAGCACTTTTGAATTTTCATGTTTGTGTCTCATAGACTTTATGGGTGTTTGAACAGATTTTTTGCCTGTTCGCATGTTCTGCTGCGAACCGACTAGAGGGGTGTTAGGCTCATCCCTACTTGCTGGTAACTTTGTAAGAAGAAGGATGTGACTTTTTTACATAATTGTGATGTTCGATTTTAACTGTTTCGCCTATTTAACTGTTTCGACAAGACAAACTGACAAGGTTAAAACTTAATTCAATTATAAAGCTCCTCTTTGAGTATTTAACCAATATAAAGCAATAGTATCATTTGTGAGAGTACCACAACATTCTACTTGAAACATATGATAAGTACAGTAATTTTGCAGTTTGATGAATCAGTCCCAGAAATCAAAAAGTTTACTAAAGAGCAGATTACTGTGTAAGCAAACTTTACACACTTAATTGTTTAAGCAAGATTTATAAGTACAGATGGTAGCGTTACAGAGCATTAGCAGTAAAATGTAAGAATTACTTATCTGGAAATAACATAGTAAATCAGTTAAAGGGGCTGTAAACCCTTGTTTTTTTTCTTTCTTAAATAACAAACATGTCATACTTACCTCCACTGTGCAGTTCATTTTGCACAGAGTGGCACCCAGGTCCTTTTCTTCTGAGCTCCCTCAGCGGCACTGGTGGCTCCTGTCCACATTAAGTGTCCATGTGTGAGAAGGCTCTCGTAGCGTGGACATTCATGTGGCATGCTCCCGAGTACTGAATCTGTGTCCATTCACACAGAATGCAGGACTCGGCCCTGCCCCCCTGCACCGTGTCACTGGATTTGATTGACAGCAGTGGGAGCCAATGGCTGCGCTGCTATGAATTTTTCCAATCAGGACACAAGACACCAGCTAGACCTGGTGTGCTCATTCCTGGCCAGAGGATGACAGCGTTCAGGTAAGTAAAACGGAGGGGCTGGGGGCTGCAGCACTACAGGAGGTTTTTCACCTTAAGGGTTTACAACCCCTTTAAGTAGCATGCATTCACATATACAGGTCATTCTCAAAAAATTAGCATATTGTGATGAAGTTCATTATTTTCTGTAATGTACTGATAAACATTAGACTTTCATATATTTTAGATTCATTACACACAACTGAAGTAGTTCAAGCCTTTTATTGTTTTAATATTGATGATTTTGGCATACAGCTCATGAAAACCCCAAATTCCTATCTCAAAAAATTAGCATATCATGAAAAGGTTCTCTAAACAAGCTCGTAACCTAATCATCTGAATCAACGAATTAACTCTAAACACCTGCAAAAGATTCCTGAGGCTTTTAAAAACTCCCAGCCTGGTTCATTACTCCAAACCGCAATCATGGGTAAGACTGCCGACCTGACTATTGTCCAGAAGGCCATCATTGACACCCTCAAGCAAGAGGGTAAGACACAGAAAGAAATTTCGGAATAAATAGGCTGTTCCCAGAGAGCTGTATCAAGGCACCTCAGTGGGAAGTCTGTGGGAAGGAAAAAGTGTGGCAGAAAACGCTGCACAACGAGAAGAGGTGACCGGACCCTGAGGAAGATTGTGGAGAAGGACCGATTCCAGACCTTGGGGGACCTGCGGAAGCAGTGGACTGAGTCTGGAGTAGAAACATCCAGAGCCACCGTGTACAGGTGTGTGCAGGAAATTGGCTACAGGTGCCGCATTCCCCAGGTCAAGCCACTTTTGAACCAGAAACAGCGGCAGAAGCGCCTGACCTGGGCTACAGAGAAGCAACACTGGACTGTTGCTCAGTGGTCCAAAGTACTTTTTTTGGATGAAAGCAAATTTTGCATGTCATTCGGTAATCAAGGTGCCAGAGTCTGGAGGAAGACTGGGGAGAGGGAAATGCCAAAATGCCTGAAGTCCAGTGTCAAGTACCCACAGTCAGTGATGGTCTGGGGTGCCATGCCAGCTGCTGGTGTTGGTCCACTGTGTTTTATCAAGGGCAGGGTGAATGCAGCTAGCTATCAGGAGATTTTGGAGCACTTCATGCTTCCATCTGCTGAAAAGCTTTATGGAGATAAGGATTTCATTTTTCAGCACAACCTGGCACCTGCTCACAGTGCCAAAACCACTGGTAAATGGTTTACTGACCATGGTATTACTGTGCTCAATTGGCCTGCCAACTCTCCTGACCTGAACCCCATAGAGAATCTGTGGGATATTGGGAAGAGAAAGTTGAGAGACGCAAGACCCAACACTCTGGATGAGCTTAAGGCCGCTACCGAAGCATCCTGGGCCTCCATAACAAACCAGCAGTGCCACAGGCTGATTGCCTCCATGCCATGCCGCATTGAAGCAGTCATTTCTGCAAAAGGATTCCAGACCAAGTATTGAGTGCATAACTGAACATAATTTTTTGAAGGTTGACTTTTTTTTTTATTAAAAACACTTTTCTTTTATTGGTCGGATGAAATATGCTAATTTTTTGAGATAGGAATTTGGGGTTTTCATGAGCTGTATGCCAAAATCATCAATATTAAAACAATAAAAAGGCTTGAACTACTTCAGTTGTGTGTAATGAATCTAAAATATATGAAAGTCTAATGTTTATCAGTACATTACAGAAAATAATGAACTTTATCACAATATGCTAATTTTTTGAGAATGACCTGTATAAAACAGCTGAAATAAAAATATAACACTGAAAGAAAGCAATGATATAATGGACCAGTACATTTTAGATGTGTTATAATATAAAACTGCACTAAGCATTATTCTGATATTTTTTACAGGTAGTGTAACACATCTGGAAAAAATAGCTATGTTTGCTAAACAGCCTGCACAACACAAAAAAGATGCTTTGCCATATTTGAAAATATTTCAACATTACAACCACCGGAGCTTTTTTTTCCACAGCATACACCCATAAACAGTAGGCAAATGTGTATGCATTAATATTCTCCTAACTCAATTTACTTTATGTTTTATTTTTTTACCCATAATGAATTCATTATAGTCGCGACTCCACAGCATACACCCATAAACAGTAGTCAAATGTGTATGCATTCATATTCTCCTAACTCAATTTACTTTATTTTATTTTTTTACTCATAATGAATTCATTTTAGTCACGACTCTTAAAGACTGCTCTGCAATTATAGTTAAAATAGTAAATGGGCTATTCAAGTTCTTTCAAAAAGCGGACCAACCCTGATTGAGGTTCAGTAGCTACCCATCATTAGATATTGAGCCTAATTTACTAAACTGAGATGTGAGATAAAATGCAGTGACGTAAAGTGAACTCAAATATCCAATTATTTGTGTTGGAATACATTTGTGTTTACCTATGGGTTGTTTGAAGTGAACATGGCCTATTTTCAGCACTTCACTTTTGTGAAGCAGGACCACTAACACCCTAAAAGTGGTATTAAACTCCAAAACAAGAATGTAACAAATTACATCTTACCAACCCCTAGATGTGGTGTTTGCATTTATTTTATTTTTTTTGCCTTTTTTCCTTTATTTCACCTGGCGATTTAGAAAGTAACACATTTCCTGTCTTAAGGTGTCTGCTTTACTACTTCATCCAGATTGCAGACACCTTTGGACAGCAGTATTGGCAGTCTGGAGAGAGGGTAGTGTTAGAATATCAGAATAAGATGGACTTGATTAACAAATTAAAGCTGAATTCCAGCTTACAGCAAACAGGTTTTTTATTTATTTTTGGGATAAAAAAATGTCATAGATGAATACAATCTGATCATTTTAAGCACCCCTGTCAGTGGTAAATTGTTTGTCTCAACCCTCTAACTGCTACATTGTCTAGACAATTTGATCTGGTAAAGGAAATTAAAAAAATAACATTTGGGTTTAAAGGATAGGTACATGTTTTGAGACATGTTGCATGTTCCAACTGGTTTTAGGTTGTAACATGTAACATGTTCCCACAACTGGCAGATCAGAACCCTTCTTGTGACAGTGGGACAGGAATCTTCTACTAGCACCCGCATGGCCATTTCATTACTTCACAAAGATCTGTGAATTAATGAACTGCAAGTACTAGCAGCCTTTGTGGTGGATGGCTTGTAGTTCTCAATGAACTACCAGGTAGATAGTGTGCACTGTAGGTAGTTCATTGAGTCTTCCTGTCATTATGTAACTGCCTGCCCACATGAGGTACAAGCTGTGAGATGCACATGATCTGCTGATCCTGGGTGCAATACTTTACAGGCTCCTAAAAAAATAATAATAAATGCAAAAAAAAATGTATCTGCAAAAAAAATGTGCATTTATTCTTTTTTTTTTAGAAAGGTGGATTTATCCTTTAACCAATTAAGGACCGCCTCCTGCACATATATGTCGGCAGAATGGCACGGCTGGGCACAGGCACGTCCCCTTTAAGTGCCCAGCCGTTTGTCGCGCCCACGACCTGGTCCGAAGCTCCGTGACCCATGGACCCGATCGCCGCCGGTGTCCTGCGATCGGTCACAGGATCAGAAGAACGGGGGGAGGTGTGTGTAAACACACCTTCCCCATTCTTCACAGTGGCAGTGTCACTGATCGTCTGTTCCCTGATATAGGGAAAGACAATCAATGATGTCACAAGTCCAGCCCCGCACCCATACATTTAGAAACACATGTGATGTCACACATAACCCATACAGCGCCCCCTAGTGGTTAACTCCTAAACGGCAATTGCCATTTTCACAGTAAACAATGCATTTTTATAGCACTTTTTGCTGTGAAAATTACAATGGTCCCAAAAATGTGTCAAAATTGACCGATGTGTCCGCCATAATGTCGCAGTAACAAAAAAAAACGCTGATCGCCACCATTACTAGTAAAAAAAAAATTATTAATAAAAATGCCATAAAACTATGCCCTATTTCGTAAACGCTATAAATTTTGCCCAGACCAATCGTTAAACGCTTATTGCAATTTTTTTTTACCAAAAACAGGTAGAATATGTCTCGGCCTAAACTGATGAAAAAAAACGTTTTTTTTATATATTTCTGGGGGATATTTATTATAGCAAAAAGTAAAAAATATTGATTTTTTTTTCAAAATTGTCGCTCTATTTTTGTTTATAGCGCAAAAAATAAAAACCGCAGAGGTGATCAAATACCACCAAAAGAAATCTCTATTTGTGGGAAAAAAAGGACGCCAATTTTGTTTGGGAGCCACATCGCACGACCACGCAATCGTCAGTTAAAGCGACACAGTGCCGAATCGCAAAAAGGGGAAAGGTCCTTTAACTGCATATAGGTCTGGGTCTTAAGTGGTTAATACCACTTTAAGCTCAACCTCAGCCTAAATGTTATATTACATTTTGATTAGAAAGGGGTTAGACCCTCTGTTAAGATTTTATTGATGTTTTCACTGGTGGGAAGTAATAGGACATCTCTTCAATGAGCATACCGTGAAAAAAAAATACACATTTAGAAAGTATGCAGAAGAGTTAGAAACCCTGACTATGTATTTATCTATAGAAAAGGATTGGAGAGAGCACCACTCCCTCATACGATGATGGGATTTTAGCGGATATGTTTTTTCTGTCACTGAGGTAAGCACAACCACAAAAATGTTCATAAAATGCTCTCTCCAATCCTTTTCTATACATTTACCAGGGATGTGGATTTGTTAATCTGTCCCTAGAAACTGTCCAACTATATACATATTCTGGGCCAGATTCACAGAAGAAGTACGCCGGAGTATCTACTGATACTCCGGCGTACTTTCAAATTTGCCGTGTCGTATCTTTAGTTTGAATCCTCAAACCAAGATACGACGGCTTTTGGCTTCGATCCGACAGGCGTGCGGCTTCATACGCCTTTGGATCGTAGGTGTAATACTTTGGCGCCCGCTGGGTGGAGTTTGCGTCGTTTTCTGCGTCGGGTATGCTAATTCGATTTTTCCGGTGATTCACGAAGGTACGCGCGGCCGTCGCATTCTCTTACGTTATCGCTAGTCGGCTTTTCCCGTTGTATAGTTAAAGCTGCCATTTCTTGGCCTATATTTAGACTTGCCATGTTAAAGTATGGCCGTCGTTCCAGCGTCGAATTTTACATTTTATTTTTTTTGCGCAAGTCGTCCATGAATAGGAAAGGATGTAACTCACGTCGAAGTTCAAAAAATCACGTCGGTGCGACGTAATTTCACGCAAAGCACGGCGGGAAATTTCAAAACGGAGCATGCGCAGTACGTTCGGCATGGGAACGTGCCTAATTTAAATGATCCACGCCCCATTTGAATTAGGCGGGCTTGCGCCGGAGGGATTTACGCTACGCCGCCGCAACTTTACAGGCAAGTACTTTGTGAATCAAGCACTTGCCCGTAAAACTTGCGGCGTGTAACGTAAATGCGATACGTTACGCTGCCGCAGATGTCTCTGAATCTGGCCCTCTATGTTTTATCTGTCTGTAACCTTTTGTTTCACTGAAAATCACATTTCCCATTTCTTACATGGGTATGACAAGTGCAGAAAATAATGGAAAAGCTCCCAAATGGGGGTCACAGACTGAAATAAAATTCTGGCAGAAATTTTAACTTTTGACCACTCTAAAGCACAAGAATACAAATTTGGTTGGATAGGTTTTTCTTCTAAAATAGAAAGAGAACAATTTCTTCTAAAATGTCAAAAGAACAGCAAAACAGAAAATTTCATGTTGCTAAATTTGAATGTGCTAATGTTTTAGTGCGGTGGTAGGCAATAATGTAACAAACCTCCCTGCTTTTGTTGCAAATCTAAAATGTTAAGATTGATAGGAAGGCTTTTTTGGCTATTCGCCTACAGTGTAATTTTGGAACCAAGGTAACTGATTACACTAGTATTTTAGGCAAACCAGACTAAGTGAAAGTGAACATCTAAATAAAACAATATTTTTATTATATACAGTAAAGTACTAATTTTCAGGAATATCTCTATATCTGATATCTTAACTGTCCTTTGAATTTCCTCAGTGAAAACCGTATTGATATTTCAATGTATGCAATGGGATTCATATTTCTGGCAAAGTCAAAAGCAAATATACAGCTGCATTTGATAATGTGCTGACCCAAGAGAGCATTGGCAGATCATTAATTAATTATTCTTGGTTAGATATTTGCTTTGAGAATATTCTGTATCTATATCAGGGCCATGACATTTTTTAACAGGAAGGGTTCAGTAACATAAAAATAAGTTAAGAGATTTTTTTGGGCCAAATTCATTTTTTAGTAATTTCATAAATAAGTAAGCATAATCATAAGCATTCATGAGAGTGTTTTCCAGAGTATTTTGTGACGGAGATTAGCACTGCTACCAACATTTGGGTTCTCTCTCAGGCATCCTCTTTAAGAAGTCTACATTATAAAAATAAAACACCGTGCACCACATATTTGATAAAATGTCTTCAATGTGCAGATAAATCAAATGCAAGTTGTATGCTCACACGATTGGACATTTTCAGTTACTTTTGGAATCATCATTTAACCTTTCAAGGACTTGTGTGGCTTTATATTGATATTTAATTTAAGTGTTAAAATGCATTTCAGCAATGCATCTGGCAAGAAATGTCCTTCAAGCTGCTCATGTCAAAACCATGAACTACTCAACCAGTTGGCTGTCACTTTACTTTTATTTCAGTCTGGAGAAAAGCCCATATTTGACACTTATCTATGCAGTAAATTCTTTCCTACCAAAATTCAAAACCATGTGTGCATATGAAACAAAGTAAAACATATATATATATATATTTTTTTTTCTCCCCCTTTTTGTAAATGTATTATTGATGCTGAGTAGAGAAAATGTCTTTCACAAACAAAAGACATGTATAACATTGTTAAATCAGAACAATTCTACCATACCCATGCATTTAGGAATATATACATATATATAGATTCAGATGCATGCATGAATATACAGTTTTGAAAGATTCCTTAAGGAAAATAAAAAGAACTGTCCAAGCAAAAGACAATACATTTTTACGAAAAAATGTCACATATAGGAATATACTCACAACAAAAAAAAAATCCCCTTATAGTTTGCAATGTTAAAATAAATTGATTTTAAGGGCAATTTATCTAACATCAAGTCAGATTTTTTGCCCTCACAAACATTTTTTATGCCTTTGGAATTGCGACAATAGCCAGGGCAAAGCAACATTACTTATCATTATCAGACATAATACTTCTCCACAAACGTATGTTTTTAATGTGATGTAAAATATGTAAAGGGTAGTGTAGAAGAGCATGTCAAAGTGCATCAAGAATTAAGCCTAACGAATCATGCTTGATGCTGTCACCTTCATGGCTCATCTGAAGAATTATCAAAATGTTATTCATTTTGGAATGTAATCACCAATAGTATATAGTAGCTTTTTATAATATCAGTGCCCTCTTGTGGATAAAAAAAAAAAACTTAAAATTGTTTATGAATGAGTATATACTTTGTAAGACTAGGTGAAAGGATCAAGTATGGAGCATTAGCATGACTGCTGTTGGGGATGCCTTCCAGTGAATATTTGATAATGGTTTGGATGTAGAATGGTTTACACTCCTCAGTGCGTGTGCCATCCTTCAACACCAGCTCTTTCTGCTGCCCATGATCTGTGACTTGAAGCCAAAAAGTGGCCAGCGGCATCACAATCAATCCATAATAAGGTCTGGATTGTGTTGTTCAAGCAATGAAAATGAATCCTCTCTAAATAAACCTTGGTGACTCCCTGTGTGTACTTGCCTGGAACTGCTTGTGTTATCATTTGAGCATTGCAGCATACCTGTACCTGTGACTTCCTCATGGACCCTTGCCAGCACCCAGTCTTTCTACACCTCCATGATTCCTTTTGTAGTCCAGTCAGCTATCTGCATCCCAGCACTTGTATGATTTCTTCGGAGTTCCAGCCAACAACTTATTACCAGCTATTGTGCAAGTCTGCAGTCTGCTTCAGTGTTTCCTTGTGCACTCTAAGCCAGCTTCCTGCTCTGTGTCTCTGTACAATCCACCCTTCTTCCAGTGACCCCATTTGACCAATATCAACAAGCTTCCAGTCTTTTTATGATCCAAACACACTTTCCAACTTAGACTGTACGCTCTACTGATCTGTGATCCCAGAACCTCTGAACTACGACAGACTTTTCCAGCATACCTAATCCTTTGACTCACCTGAGCAGGCAAATATCTAGCAGAGAGCTGCAACCTGAAAGCTGTCAGCAGTGAAACTCATCACCCCTTGCAGGGTGCTCTGGAAAAAACTGAGCAGCTTCTTACACTCTACACCTTGGCCATTTTGACTCCTGCTAAATGTGTCAACACCCTGAGTTCTGTCTGTGACAGGATATATGTTTTTTTTAATAGGGTACAGTGTTTTTGCTGAACATAGCACAAGTTTTTTTTTCCTGATGCACAATACAGTTTTGTTGATGTTTTTGTCAGATGTAAAAGAACAATTTGTGTGGATACAGGAGGAGTTGCAGGATACAGTTAAATTATAAGCAGAAAAACATGTCATATATCATGAACTTTTATTGGTTAAAAGATGAGGTTTTGTCTGACATATAATAAGGTCTTGCATGATGAGGCTTTATAAAATAATTTATTAGGTTTTGTCTGACCCACAAAGATGTTGCACATAAGATGAAATTTAGCTAACAATAAATAAGACTTTTTAGAATGAAGGGTGAGGTTTTACCAGGTTGAATGATTAGAGTGTTTTTGGGTGTAGCATGGATAATATTCTGAATAGATGCTATATCTTACAAGATATATTTGTCAGGAAGAGCATGCCAGTAGACAAGATGGCTCCTCTGTGTGAACTTTTGTGCATCTTCACAGGCTAATCTATGCTCATTCTCATGGACGTAGGAATTGGGAAGATGCCAAAGCACATGCGTGCGCACAATGGCGCTTGTATCTGTGCACACAACGCGAACCAGGGTGCACACACATACTCGTGACAGATTTTGGTGCCAAAATGACTTTTTAAACGTTGCCAGTGCTCAGGATCAGTGGTGCTTCTTCAGCAGCCTCCTGTGTATCCTAAGACCCTGTGTTCCATTTGCTTCTGTCCCGCTGATCAGCTCCTGACCTGCCTTGTACCTTGACCACGCTCTTGCCTGTGGCTTTGCCTGACTCTGCTATTCTTCCTGTGTCCACCTTTACCTGCCTGGCACCCTGCTGTGCCTGCTGATCTACAGTCTGCTACCAGTATATGCCTTGCCTGCCCACTGTTGCTAGTACCAGCCTGCTTCAGTCTCCTGCCTACCAACTGTCTACCAGCCCGCCTGCTTCACTGATGACAGGCAAGGACACCTGCTCTGCTTCTAGCAAGAATTACAGGCACTCCTGCCACTCTGCATTCTGTGCTTTCTGTTCACACTACCAGGGTCCCCGAGTCAGAGGTGTAAAAAAGAGAGACCTTCCTCATCATTTCAGGATCTTCTACCATACGTGTTAGTATTGCTATTGTTGTATGGGTAGTTTTTCTACTCCGTTTTTGTGATTAGTTATAAAGTCATCCTATTATAACCTTGCATTAATCTTTACCTACACTTGGCCTGTAAGCTATGAGTAAACACTGAAGTTAGTGTGAAACGCGTCAGTTGTCCTAGGTTCCGTTGCTGTGACTTGTAGTGCCTGTTTCCAGTTTTTTACATTAAAATTACGTTGGATTGGAGAGCGGCTGTCCTGATCATCCTTTGTTCTTACACTTGGCCTGTAGCAGACTTCATCATTTCAACTCTTCCTTGATCAAATGCCTTGAGATATTGTTCATTGTCACTGATTATGACCCTTAGTACTTTGGACTCCTGCTTCATTATATGTTGGACATATGCCAATTTGCTGTAGTTCTACCTACTGCTACTTGTGGCAAATTGCTTTCACAGTTTGTTTCACATTACCTGTCAATAATTACAATATTAGCTACAAAACCTGTTGATTGATATAAGATTGATGTAAGACAACTGAAGACGTAACCTTATTTCCACTATATTCATTACTCTATACATGGAATCTGAGTTGCCCATCTATTAATACATTATAATTTTCCAGACCGAGAGATCTGTAACCAGTAGATTGGCAGGTTAAACTGGTACTACAACGTTTTATGTAAAAAAATAAAAAAAAAATATTTAATCCAGTTAGCCATAAATAAATAACAAAACTGTGCCTGATGCATGGTTTTCACAAATCTACATATTAAAAATACCTCAATAGCTCAGTGCTCCAAACATGTAATGATCTCTTACCCAGAAATACATGCTTAGGTCTAAATTATTTGTCAAGATATTACAAAGAATATCCCCAAAACATATATACAGAGTATGTAGTATGTGTGTGTGTGTATATATATATATATATATATATATATATATATATATATATATATATATATATATATATATATATATATATATATATATATACACACACACACATACAGTATCTCACAAAAGCGAGTACATCCCTCACATTTTTGTAAATATTTTATTATATCTTTTCATATGACAACACTGAAGAAATTATTCTTTGCTACACTGTAAAGTAGTGAGCGTACAGCTTGTATAACAGTGTAAATTTGCTCTCCCCTCAAATGAACCGCTGGCAACAAAAGTGAATACACTGTTAAAATCGTGCCCAAAGTGTCAATATTTTGTGGCCACCATTATTTCCCAGCACTACACTCTTGGGCATGGGGTTCACTAGAGCTGCAGTAAACTTCCACTCCTCCATGGTGACATCACAGAGCTGGTGGGTGCTAGAGACCTTGTGCTCCTCCATCTTCCATTTGAGCCTGCCCCACAGATGATCAATAGGGTTTAGGTCTGGAGTCATGCATAGACAGTCCATCACCTTGACCCTCAGCTTCTTTAACAAGGCAGTTGTTGTCTTGGAGGTGTGTTTGAGGTCGTTATGTTGAAATACTGCCCTTCAGCCCAGTTTCCAAAGGGAGGGGACCATGCTCTGCTTCAAGTATGTCACAGTACATGTTGTAATTCATGGTTCCCTCAATGAACTGTAGCTCCCTAATGCCAGCAGCACTCATTCAGCCCCAGACCATGACACTCCCTCCACCATACTTGACTGGAGGCAAGACACAATTGTCTTTGTTCTCCTCACCTGGTTGCCGCCACACACACTTGGCACTATCTGATAAGTTTATCTTGGTCTCATCAGACCACAGGACATGGTTCCAGTAATCCATGTCCTTAGTTTGCTTGTCTTCAGAAAACTGTTTGCAGGATTTCTTGTGCATCATCTTTAGAAGAGGCTTCCTTCTGGGAGGACAGCCATGCAGACCATTTGATGCAGTGTGCGGCATATGATCTAATCAACTGACAGGCTGACCCCCCCACCCTTTCAACCTCTGCAGCAATGCTGGCAGCACTCATATGCCTATTTCCCAAAGAAAGCCTGTTGGATTGGATGCTGAGCATGGGCACCCAACTTCTTTGGTCAACCATGGCGAGACCTGTTCTGAGTGGAACCTGTCCTGTTAAACCGCTGTATGGTCTTGGCCATTGTGCTGCAGCTCAGTTTTAGGCTGTTGGCAATCGTCTTATAGCAAAGAGTGAGAGCAATAACACCAACTTTAACACACCTGCTCCCAATTCACACATGAGACCTTGTAACACTAACAAGTCACATGACACCAGGGAGAGAACATTTTCACTTAGGGGTGTACTCACTTTTGTTGCCAGTGGTTTAGACATTAATGGCGGTGTGTTGAGTTATTTTGAGGGGACAGCAAATTTGCACAAGTTATACAAACTGTAAACTCACTAATTTACATTGTAGAAAAATTTTATTTCTTCAGTGTTGTCACATGAAAAGATATGATAAAATATTTACAAAAATGTGAGGGGTGTACTCACATTTGTTAGATTCTGTATATACATTCAATCTGACATGTAATTAGTCAGGTGACCATCTGCAAAAAATCTGTTTGTGAGTTTAACATGGTACTTTTCTATAAAGATCCAAGAGGTATATAGCACATGTTGCTTAGAATCAGTTTAAATAAGTTTTCTGCATTTACAAGCTAAATCTGATGCTCGGGGAATTTTAAATTTGTTCTGTACATGAAAAATGTACACATGCATATGTGTTAAAAAGGGGATATATACACAACTAGCCACTATAATGAATTACCAACAAATGTTCCTTTTGAAGTATTTGCAGACGGGCAGCCTTAATAATGTCTATGTCAATATGAATTTGCATTGTATCAAATCCAAGCCTAATAATGTTTAAAGTCAGTGTTGCAGTGGGTGCAAAAATGGTTATCTGAAGGAAAATGACATGATGATTAAACTACTGTTTCTCTCCTCAATGACCCACATTTAATTATGGCTCATCTGGATTACAGCAGCTCTGCCAGAATGAAGGGCATGTTCAGCAAGCTGTTTCTAGGCAATGCTCATATGGGGTAGATTAGGGAACTTCATCAGTTTGATCTGATGATGTATTGCCTATATTCCTGATACCACCTGGGCTAGCTTTCACTTTGCTCATTAGCACATTTCTGTCCTGTTCTGCTTATTGGTGCCAAGTATTTTTAACATCAATATTCACATTATAATGTACTGTTTTGTATATGAATGCCTAAATTACAGTCTTGCTCCCACAATGTCTGGCAGAAAAAGTTGAGCATGTTATATATAAAAAACAGCAGAGTTGTTGTTTTTTTGTGAAAGACAAAACTCAACATATTATGTTACACTTTTGTCATTTAATTAACAGGAGCACAGATAAAAAAAAAATCTATGTAAAAAGTCACAGTAAGGGTTGATTTAAATATTAATGTATACTTTTAGCCCAGTGGATTCCTGCCCCAGGTTGCTTCCTCATTACCCAAGATGTACAGTTTTTACAGAAACCTAACTTCTTTCATATACATGCTACAGTTGCTCACCTGTTTTTTAATAAATACTGTATATATTTTCTGTCTGTCCAGTATGTTGATAAGCATACAATTATTGTAGCTCAAAGGGCCAGGCCAACTGAAACTATATTTTTGGATGCTGAAAAGTTGTTAACCTGACAATAGGAATGGGCTTAAGACCCCCCTGTTCATTTCGCAGCAGAACTCCCGAACAGGGGAAATGTTCTAACCCGAACAGCGAACCCCATTGAAGTCTATAGGAGCCGAACAAGAAACATTTTAAGAGCCCATTTTGAAGGCATCTGGATGTTCCCTAGAACGAAATGCGTCGGGGAGGACTACTGATGCCACCGTTTGTGATTTCATGAGCGCTCTTTACACCACTGCAAATGTGAGTGTATTTCTTTCCTTTAATAAATAATATTGAATAATTTGCAGAATTATGCTATGTGCGCCCCTTTTTCTTCTTTTTCCTCCTACCTTCAATATGTACTGAATGGATACTTTGACATGATACTTTAAATTTGGAGCCTCTTCATTGCACATCCTGCATCCGTTGAGTTTTATGCTAGGCTCCAGGACCCATGATACATCAAGATATCCAAGATATTTCTATTGTGGCTGCGTGACCTCTAACAAGCTAGATTGACCTAGTGGGTATATGCTCATCTGGGTTCAATCTCTCCGGTAAGCCTTCATACATTTGGTGGTGGATTCTCTATCAATTTCTTCAGTCACCAAATTTATTAGACTTTCATATGTGATTGGCACTTAAGTTTGTTCAGTCATTTTTTTCTAGTACGGTGGTCACATATGGTGTTAACCTCCCTGGCGGTATGATTCTGTCAGAAAAAACATGCTAAAAGCGGTACCATTATTTGCAAGGAAATTTGGCGTTTTATATTGTAGGTCTGTAATTTTTAGAAATAACTCACTTAAATCTGACCAAACAAGCTTCTAATAGGCATCCCGGGTATGACATTTTTTTAAAAACAAAATTATAAATTATAATATAATAAATAATTATAAATAATTATAACAAATAATAATATAATTATAATAAAAATTATTCAATAATGTAATCAAATCAAAATCACTGAAATTTGCTCAGTTGCAGAATTGTTGCTGTCATTATTTTTTTTTTTTATGACGAATTTCCCCACAAATCGCTATCGCACAATTCTGCAAGTGATTATAATTTATTATCGCTGTTTTTTAGCTGATCTAAAACTATTTTTGACATAAAGGGACACTTTTGGTTGCTATGGACAATCTACAGTTTGCAGGGAGAAAGAAACGTTTTTATTATATAAAATGACATGCATGACACAGGACAGACCACTAGGGACAGGGGGGGTGTGTTTTTTTTACATACAGTACTGTAATCTATAAGATTACAGTATACTGTATGTAAGGTGTTTGTTTACTTTTTTGAATTTGGCGCCGTTCTCCGTCCCCGTGCGTCGTAACGTCGCAGGGAACGGAGATCGGCGTCACACGGAGGCACTGTGTGAATCGAGCGAGGTCCCGCTCGCTCACACAGCGCGGTGGCATCGCTGGATCCAGGGACAAGGTAAGTAACTTGTGCCTGTGGATCTAGCGAGGCAAGCCCGTGGCTGACACGGGGTTACCGCTCGCAGCAGGAAAATCTAACCCCGTGTCAGACACGGGAAGACCGCCAGGCAGGTTAATCACTAATTTTGTAATACTAATTACGATATCCATTTAGGATATCCTTCTCATATTTATTTAGCGCTACACTTTTCTTTGTACACTAATGCTGGTATAACCTGTCCTATTGAAACTTTCCAAGCAGTAAATCATAGTGCAGTTTTATTTGGTCTCTAATCACTTGAGTCTATTTAAGCACATTTAGAATTCCTAATGTCGCGTACATACGATCAGGCTTTTGTCTGACAGAATTTCATCAGAGTAAAATAGAACATGTTCTATATTTAAAATCCGATGGAATTCATCGGAATTCCGATGGAATTTCTCCGATGGGGCATACACGCGGTCGGAATTTCCTATGGGAAAAGTCAATCAGACTTTTTGCATCTGATGAAGGGGGGAAGGTGTTTGGCTACCAAAACACATTGGCTCTATTCTGCTATGGATCAATTTTATCATTAAATTACCTTGGACTCTTGGGCATTTGTTTGGAGCTATGGCTTCTAAAACATGGTGATGAACGGAAAGTCTCACTTTGGTTCGGCTTATTTTTTCCTTAAGTGCCTGCTATAAAGCCGTAACACAATTTTGCTTAAAATGACTCTTTTCAAGGTTGAGTTATCCTTGCTTTTGGAATCAAAAGGATGCTGACATTTTTTAAAACCAATAATGTATCCTTTGTAAGAGGATCCCAAGAAGACAAGTGGGGTTCTGTCTTATGATGTGCAATAATTATATACTATGCTTTTCAAATTAAGGGGCATCTCTATGTTATAGGATATATTCATTGCATATACCCTGTTTAGGACAGCAGACAGAATACTATGAAAAGTAACTTATAAACTGCATAGACTGATAAACACCCATGATCCTCTACTCTGGATTGATCACCCAAGGACTTCCCTCTCTCCACATATGAAAACGGTGTTCAAATCACACATGTGAGGTATCACTGCAAACGTTAGAGCGAGAGCAATAATTTTGGCCCAAGACCTCTTCTCCAACTAAAAAGATGTAACCAGTAAAAATATTTAAAGCGTCACCTATAGGGATTTTTAAGTAGCAAAGTTTGGCGCCATTCCACAAGCGTGTGCAATTTGAAGGGTGACATGTTGGGTATTAATTTACTCAGCGTAACTTCATCTTTCATATTTTGCAAAAACATTGGGCTAACTTTAATGTTTTTTTTTTTAAAAAGCACAAAACTGTTTTATTTCCAAAAAAAACACGCTTGAAAAATTGCTGTGCAAATACCATGCAACGACCACCATTGTATTCTCTAGGGTCTTTGCTAAAAAAGCATATATAATGTTTTGGGGTTCTATGTAATTTTCTAGCAAATAAATGATTATTTTTACATGTAGGAGAGAAATGTGAGAATTGGTCTGGGTGTTCCAGAATGCCTGATGGTGCTCCCTGCATGTTGGGCCTCTGTATGTGGCCACGCTGTGTAAAAGTCTCACACATGTGGTATCGCCATACTCGGGAGGAATAGAAGAATGTGTTTTGGGGTGTAATTTGTGGTATGCATATGCTGTGTGTGAGAAATAACCTGCTAATATGAACATTTTGTAAAAAAAAAAATCTTGATTTTGCAAAGAATTGTGGAAAAAAATGACAACTTTAAAAAACTCACAATGCCTCTTTCTAAATACCTTGGAATGTCTTCTTTCCAAAAAGGGGTCATTTGGGGGGTATTTGTACTTTTCTGGCATGTTAGGGTCTCAAGAACTGAGATAGGCCGTCAGTACTTCAGGTGTGATAAATTTTCAGATATTGGCACCATAGCTTGTGGACCCTATAACTTTTACCCAGACTAAATAATATCCAAAATTATTATTTTTTTCCCAAAGACAAAAATTACTTTTTTGCAAAATTTAGAAAAAAATAGAAATGAAAAAAAAAATTGTTTTTACAAAATTTTTGTTCTTTTTTCATTTATAGCGAAAAAAATAAAAACCACAGAGGTGATCAAATACCACCAAAAGAAAGCTCTATTTGTGGGGAAAAAAGGACACAAATTTCATTTGGTTACAGTGTTGTATGACTGAGTTATTGCCATTCAAAATGTGAGAGCACCGAAAGCTGAAAATTGGTCTGGTTATTAAGTGGGTTTAAGTGCCCAGTGGTCAAGTGGTTAAAGTCTGCAATTTCCAGTGTAAAACTCCATGGCTGCATTGAGACTTATACCATTTGATCTCTTAACTGTGTATGATTCACAGATTTCCTAAGTGTAACACCATGTGTTATAATTTAAAATTCTAATATATGTGAAATGCACGGCAACATTTTAAAACATTCATAATGTAGTATACTTTCACATGCATACAGCATGGTGAAATACTCAGACATTTATTTTTAAAGAGAATTTCCCATATTTCCAATTTCCCTTTAAATTTGCATTTTTTCCAGTCTTTTATCTAGAGTGGCCTTCCAAGTGCAGTCACCAAGCGTTCATTACATGTTATATGGTCACATGGTTTGTGACAGTTCAGCACACACCTCAATATAAAACCAGCTTATATTCATCACTTACAGATAATTATATAAACAATGATCCTTTATCACCACATTTGTTCAGTGGTTACATATAGTTGGTATTGTTATGAATAATATAATTCAAAGACACCAAAACAGTTAACTGTATTTGCATTTCCTAACAGTAAATGTCCAAATAAGTCAGTGAATCTTCAAATCTTTCCTGAAAACAGGTGTCTGCAATATTGTAGACGTATGATCACTTATTCAAAAATGATTCATTCATTAAAAGCTTGAAGCTTTTTCTACACTGTACTTTTCTGCGTTTAAAAATACAGCAAAACAACAATGCTCTGGGCAAGCAGTTTGACATTGCTCAGGCTCCATTTTATAGCTTTTTGAGGCAACTAGTGTGCTAGATTACTGTATATGAATGACACGGTTCTGTGCTGAAGAAAACGTCCCATGTTTGCGATTACTGATCACTGCATTTGCATGCCATTATGATTTCTCTCATGCTGAATGTGAGGCTACGGCAATATGCTGAGCCTGCATGGGATAGAGCAGAGGGAGAAGTGGGCTGCCGCGCTCTGGGGTAGTAACAGCCTCTGATTGGTTAGCTGCGGCAGCCCCCTTCTCTGATAGGTCCGTTCGCGTGAGGTAAAGCCCGCGCTGGACGAGCCTATATAAGGGAGAGGCTGAGGCGATTTGCTCAGTCACGTCTCCTGACGAGCAGCATCGCCCGCCTCTCCCTCTCTCTCTCTCAGGATGAAGCGCGCTGTGCCGGACAGCCGTGAGGAGCTCTTATGCAGACTCCTAGAGAAGGCGGAGAGCAGGGGAGGTGAGGAGTGGCTGAAGCGTTGCCTGTCAGAGGAGAGTGGCTCTGTCTCATCCGTCAGCCCAGCTGCAGTACCAGAGACGAGCGTGGGCGCCCCCAGGAAGCAGCCTGGGAGAAAGAAAAAATGTAAGACTAATAATTTAGCTCCTCAAGCTGAGGGAGCTGCAACAAGAGGTGCTTCTTGCCAGCAAGGGAGCAGCGCTGCCTCTTCCCCCCCTCCTGGGGACTTGGGTGAGCATGTTTTACCTGAAGTTGTTTTCAGAAATGTTAACCAGTTATCTGCATTTTCTAGTCTGATTGAATCTTTATCTGTCATTGTGCAGCAGTTCAAAGGTATACATGGTCATGGTGCGGATTTTGCCTCACATAATGTAAATATGTATGTGCAACCAGGTGAGAGTCTGAGTACTCAGACATGCACAGTAAGTCAGAGTGCACAGGAGGCTGGTGCTGGTAATAGCGATAATGCTATTGATATGGAGGAGATTGGTGTGGTGTGGCATGAGGCTGGTCATCCCTCTCTGCTAGATAAAGATGTTACTGTCAAATCGAATGTGAGGTGTCCTTCTGTTCATAATACTTTACCCCTCAGATCCTCTGCTGCTATGGTCAGCGAGTCTTCCTTTAAGGAACCCCTCCCTTGCAGTTTATCCCCGCTGGGTTTTCATCTGTCTAAATCAGTCAAAGAAAAAATTTGGAGGGGTGAATATCTTGATATATTATCACTTTTGCCATCTTCTAAGGAGTTTTTGGCTAAGTCTGACAGACAGTCCAGCGAAAGAACAGAGGAGGATAGGAGGAGAGCGGTTCCTAAGACATGTCAAAACTGGCTGCAAGCATTCTGTATCTATGCAGCAGTTATGGGAGAACGCTTCCCTGGGAAATGCTCAGGTTTATTCCAACACCTGGATATTATTGCGGAGGCCTTTCGCCACTTTGGCGGCTCCGCATGGTTCTCATATGACGAGAATTTCCGTCAAAAACTAGCTGTGCACCCATCACTGCATTGGGGGGCTAAGGACGTGGGTTTATGGTTAAACCTTATGCTGCCACCAAGGCCCCAGTTTACCCCTCGTCCCTCTTCCAATGGTCAGAGTCCAGTCAGGAAGGGTGTATGCTTTGCATTTAATGAGGGTCAATGTAAATTCTTATTAAATTGTAAATACAAACATGAGTGTTCTTATTGTGGTGGTACTCACGCGGCGAGCAGATGTTTTCGTAAAGCTGCCGCAAGTTCCTCTCATTCAGGACCCAAGGACACACATGGGAAAGGCCCCGACTCCGGTGAGCCTGGCAAGAATGCGCCCATGGCTCGAGCGCTATCCAGACCACAGGATGGCGGCTCTGCTAACTGAAGGTTTTGCTAATGGTTTCTTAGTGCCATCCTTTACTGGTTCAGGGTGTGCACCAGTTAAAAATTTACTATCTGTGTCCATGCACTCTAACTTAGTTCTTGAAAAAATTTACAAAGAATTGTCTGAGGGTAGGGTTGCTGGTCCCTTTAATGACCCGCCATTCTCTAATTTCCGGTTGTCCCCATTGGGCATCGTACCCAAAAAAGAGCAGGGTGCGTTCAGATTGATCCACCACCTATCTTACCCCCCGCATTCGTCACTCAATGACGAAGTTGCATCTGTGGAGGCTCCAGTCTGCTACGCCTCATTTGATGAGGCTTTGTGTCTTTTGAGGCAAGCAGGGCAAGGGGCTGTGCTAGCAAAGGCTGATATTAAGTCGGCTTTCCGCCTTCTTCCCGTGCATCCACAAGGCTTCAATTCATTGGGGTTTCAATTTTTGAATCAATATTATTTCGATAAATGCATGCCAATGGGGTTTTCACTGTCATGCTTTTATTTCGAGGCCTTTTCCTCCTTCTTACATTGGGTCGTGTCAGTCATTATCCCTCAAGGCCTTATCCTACATTATCTAGATGACTTCTTGTTTTTAGGTCCCCGGGGGTCATCAGTGTGTATGGAATCTTTACAGGTTTTCTTTGACGTTTGTCATGACTTTGGCGTGCCTCTGGCCCAGGAGAAGACAGTTTTTCCCACTACAGTTATGGAATTTTTGGGGATCACGGTGGACTCTGAACGAATGGAGTTCAGATTGCCACAGCAGAAGATACATAAAATGAAGTCTATGATTGCAACCTTTCTTGTAAGTAAGAAGGTGTGCTTAAAGGAGGCACAGTCTTTGCTGGGTCTTTTTGCTTTTGCGGCCAGAGTCATCCCTATGACGAGGGTCTTTTCGCGCAGGTTCTCGTTAGCCATAAAAGGTATGGTGAACCCTTACGCTCATTTCCGAATTTCAAAAAGCATCAAGGATGATCTAAGAATTTGGGATGCTTTTTTAAATGAGTTTAATGGTTCCTCGGCCTGGCAAATGGACTTTATTAATAGTTCTCAGTTGGAGTTCTTCACTGATGCAGCTGGCTCTGCTGGGTTCGGGGCTTTCTTGGATGGGCGCTGGTGCGCCCAGTCCTGGCACCCTGATTGGCTCCAGAAGGAGATTCTGCAAAATCTAGTTCTGTTAGAGCTCTTTCCAGTGATAGTGTCGGTGGTTGTCTGGGAAGACATCTTTAGGAATCGTAGAATTTTAGTTCATACAGATAATAAAGGTGTCTTTTTCGCCATCAATACTCTGTCTTCTAAGTCGGAGCCCGTTTTAAGGTTATTACGTTTCCTGGTACTACATTGTATGAACTGTAATATATGGTTGAGAGCTGAGCATATTGCAGGTAAAGAAAATAACATAGCAGATTCTTTATCTCGTTCACAGTTCAAGAGATTCCGAGAGTTGGCGCCATCAGCGGATCAACGTGGCACCCCTTGCCCAGACTTCCTCTGGGGCTTAATTTGGGAATAATATTCCGGAATCTCAAGGCTTCAGTAGCGGAAAACACCTGGAGGGATTATAGGCTTTCATGGCACAAATGGTGCTCTTTCTGTCAACCATTGGGTTTGGATCCACTAGCTGTATCTTCTTACGTGGCTTTGTCTTTTTTGTCTTTTCTCATTCAATCTAATCTGTCCCCGGCTTCCATAGGTAAAATATTGGCTGGAGTTTCTTTTTTCCTTAAGTTTGCAGGCCTTCCTGCTCTTACTTCTTTCTTTCAGGTCACTCAAGTTTTGAAGGGCCTCAAGAAGTCTAGGCCCTCTTCAGATAATAGGCGTCCCATATCTATCCCTATTTTGATCGATCTTCTACGGATCCTTCAAGATGTCTGCTCATCCAGTTTCGAGTCTTTTCTTTTCAAGGCTGCTTTTTCTATCGCATTCTTTGGAGCCCTACGGTTGGGTGAGTTTACAGCAGCAAACAGAAACTCCTTTTCATTTCTTCGTTTTTCTCATGTTCAGTTTGACGTCGGTTCTATTCGACTGTTTTTGTCCAGATCCAAGTCCTCTCAGGTTGGCCAGTGGTTTTCTTTATCCAGTTCTCCTAATGAGGCTATCTGTCCTGTGTTTCATGTTCGTAATTATCTTTTGGTCAGACCATTGAGTAACGATTCCTTTTTTTATTCATGAAGACTTGTCCTCATTGACAAGGTACCAGTTCTCAGCTGTTCTGGCCTCCTGTTTTAAGCGCTTGAATTTATCTGGGTACCATTTTTCTTCCCATTCTTTCCGAATTGGCGCGGCCACCACAGCTGATTCCATAGGTTTTTCGGAGAGTAAGGTTAAAAAAGTGGGTAGGTGGGGCAGCAATAGATATAAGTTATATGTTCGTCCCAGTCTTCTAACTTTATGATTTTCTTTCAGATTTATCCAGGAAGATCGCTTGGGTCGTAGGTCACTCCTACGTGTTCTGGGCTTACAAGCACTCCGGATCCAGATCATACTCTGCTAACCTGGGGCTTGATCCTGATTTATTTTTAATTTTATGGTCAGGTGTTAGAGGTATGCGGTGGCGCAATATAAAAGACCACCTAGTTTATTTGTCTTCTGTCTGGCCCCAACCCCAAGTGATAGTTATCCACGCGGGGGCTAATGACTTGGGTAAATTCAACACATGGGACTTGTTATGTGAGATGAAAAGGGATCTCTATTCCATAACTCAAATGTTCCCGGGTTCAGTGTTAGTATATTCTGAGATGGTTCCCAGACTGTTATGGTCGCCGCATGGCACCCTTTTCTACGTGGATAGGATCCGCAGACGTCTAAATAGGACAATCCATAGTTTTATGCCTTCAATTGGTGGCTCTTCCTTTCGTCATTCCGAGTTAGAGGGTTTTGTGCCTGGGTTGTTTCGGGATGACCAAATTCATCTGTCAGGCATTGGCCTGGACATTTTTAATATGGGTATCCAGTCCATGATCGAATCAGCCACGGTGGTGGGGGGGCCTCGGCCAACAGCTTCGCGGTTGGCCCCGGCCGGTGGGGAGTAGTCGTCCAGCTTTTGCTGGATGGACAGCAATTAATTTGATTTTAAAGTTTTAAGTTTAGCCAATTTGGCCTTTTGTAATTTAATTTATTTATTGAGAAATTTTTGTAACCCCGCCCCCACATTTTATGGATGACACCGTGGCCAATTTTACCAAAGATAAATAAAAATGTTGCATCAAATTGTTGTTTGGTCTCCTTATTCAATACCTCTGTACTAGCCCATGTGAGGCTACGGCAATATGCTGAGCCTGCATGGGATAGAGCAGAGGGAGAAGTGGGCTGCCGCGCTCTGGGGTAGTAACAGCCTCTGATTGGTTAGCTGCGGCAGCCCCCTTCTCTGATAGGTCCGTTCGCGTGAGGTAAAGCCCGCGCTGGACGAGCCTATATAAGGGAGAGGCTGAGGCGATTTGCTCAGTCACGTCTCCTGACGAGCAGCATCGCCCGCCCGCCCACCCTTCCCTGTCAGTTTGTCATAATAAGTCATGTGGTCGTCCGTATGGGGGGAGTAGTCGTCCAGCTTTTGCTGGATGGACAGCAATTAATTTGATTTTAAAGTTTTAAGTTTAGCCAATTTGGCCTTTTGTAATTTAATTTATTTATTGAGAAATTTTTGTAACCCCGCCCCCACATTTTATGGATGACACCGTGGCCAATTTTACCAAAGATAAATAAAAATGTTGTATCAAATTGTTGTTTGGTCTCCTTATTCAATACCTCTGTACTAGCCCATGATTTACCAAAGAATGTTCAAGGTGCTTTTGGGCTGCATACTTAATTCTGAGCATGCACATTTTTTTTCTCCTCGGAAAAGCATACACGACTGTTTTTCACGACGAGAAAAAGACTGACGGGAAACACGACCAAAAAAAAGAGAGCTGGTTTAAATTTTTTGGCGGGCATTTTTTAGTCGAGAAAACTGCTAGGGAGCATACACACAAATGGTTTTCTCGACGAATATAAAAAATGGCAGTTTTCTCGTCGTGAAAAACGGTCATGTGTACATGGCATATGTGCCGCATTCCCACCATCAATCAATGCTGGTGTTATGTGTGGTGCGGAGCAATGCAGAAAAATGCAGCATGTCTGCTTTTTACCCCACTGCACTGGATGCCACCGCATTTCACCATACAGCAGTGTAACATGTTACTATGTAACACTTCACATAAATGTAAAGTGTTACTAAACCCACAATAATAGAATCAGTGGGCCAGATTCACAAAGAGTTATGCCGACGTATCAGTAGATACACCAACGTAACTCGCAATCTAAGCCCGTCGCATGTTTAAGTGTATGCTCAAACTGAGATACACTTAAACCTACCTAAGATACGACGGCCTGCGCCGTCGTATCTTAGGGTGCAATATTTCCGCTGGCCGCTAGGTGGCGCTTCCATCGAGTTTGGCGCAGAATATGCAAATTAGTAGATACACAGATTCACGAACGTACGCTTGCCCGTTGCAGTAAAGATACGCCATTCCATAAGAGGTATGCCAGCGTAAAGAGGTGGCGTATCCTTTGTTAAGTATGGCCGTCGTTTCCGCGTCGAAATTTTGAAATTTTACATCGTTTGCGTAACTCGTCCGTGAATGGGTCTGGACGTCAATTTCGTTCACGTTGAAACCAATGACGTCCTTGCGACGTCATTTGGAGCAATGCACACTGGGATATTTTACGGACGGCGCATGCACAGTTCCTTCGACGCGGGGACGCGCATCATTTAAATGATACACGCCCCCTACCCGCCGAATTTGAATTCCGCCGGGTGATTTACGCTACACTGAATAAAGCACTTGCCTGAAAAACTTGCGGCGGCGTAACGTAAATGTGATACGTTACGCCAGCAGAAAGATCCGCTGATCTTTTTTAATCTGGCCCAATGTGTATAGGAAGTAAAGCATGCTTGTTATACTCACTGTGGAACCTAAGGGGTTAATCATCTGCATTGTGTATAAAGACTGTGAGATCCTGCCTCTGATCCTCCTCTTTTTTAAGACCCCTTTCACATTGGGGCGGTTTGAAGGCGTTATTGCGCTAAAAATAGCACCTGCAAACCGACCTGAAACAGTGGCTGCTGTTTCCCCAGTGTGAAAGCCATGAGGGCTTTCACACTGGAGCGGTGCGCTAGCAGGACCACTCCAAAAGGCCTGATAGCCGCATCTTTGGAGCGGTGTGTTTACCGCTCCTCCACCTCTCCTTCCCATTGAAAGCAATGGGAAATTATGGCTATACCGCGCCGCTATCAGCCGAATACCGCTGCAATTCCGACGGTAAAGTGCCGCTAAAAATAAGTTATGAACTACGCATTCTAACTTGACGCGTTTCATCACTACATGACGTCTTCAGAAGTCGGAAGTCGTGGTGCATGCCCCAAGCCTTTAGACAATCCCCAATCACTAAAACAACACCCATTTCCCTTTACATGAATGGTTTTATGCCCATCACGTGGCAAACCTTGAGTCCTTCTGCTCATCCCCTAAATAGGATGTTGTGTTTGTGGTTCCTCAAATATAATGGAAATTGACTTTATGATATGTATATCCTAGGTTTCCTTGTGTATCTATTGCAGTGTGTGGTGGCCATCTAGTGGCTTAAAAGTAAATTACATGCAAAATGGTTAGCACTGGACATTATTATCAACCAAATTCATAATTATGCAGTTAGGTGTGAGTTTTAGGCGGAATACCTGAACGCTTATGCTGATGACATTGGCATAAAAAATGCAGTTAATGGTCCTTTCTGCGCAGCATCAACAGGAAAGATATTGAAAGACGTGGTCCTCTTGGAGGGCCTTTTTTCCTTCTAGGGAAGATTTTTAAAAAGGGTAACGCTGGCTGTATCAATGAATGAGGATGTATTTGGAAGTACAGTATTTATTTATTTATTTTTTGTATTTTGATTTTTTGGGTAATTTTCCTTTTTTTTTTTCTTGTTGTTTTTTCTTTTTTTTTTCTTGTTGTTTTTTCCTTATTATTAGGAGGGTATGGTATGTATATATATATATATATATATATATATATATATATATATATATATATATATATATATATATATATATATATATATATATATATATATATATATATATATATATATATATATATATATATATATATTTAGTTCCTCTTATGGTTAGTAGGAAATGTATAGCTGTATATAAGTCTGTTCGTTTTTTTTTTGTATTGTATTGTTTTGTTATAAAATAAAATATTAATTGGAAAAAAAATGCCGTTAAACAGCTTGCAATAAAGACAAATTGTGTATTAATTAGAAATAGAATAAATAAATGAAAAAGCCTCCCACCCCAAAGCACCCTCCATATTGAGTGCTTCTGGCCTGGTATGGTTCTTGAGGGGGGCTAACTCATCCCCTCCTTTCCTGGCCTGTCAGGCTGCATGCTCAGATAAGAGTCTGGTATGGATTTTGGGGAGACCAATGCCATTTTTTTTATTTTGGCTTGGGGTTCCCCTTAAAATCTATACCAGACCCGAACGGCTAGTATGGATTTTTTTTCCCGATTTTTGCATTGCCAGAAATGACTTGCAGCTGGGAAAATAAATGTAAATGTCATTTTTTTCTTTAAATGTACCAATTTAGAACTAAGGTTCTATACATGGTACAGATGCACCACTTTACAGCCAGACTAAGGTGGCCTCCAGACAAAAAAGTGTCAAAAGTGTCCGATGTGTCTGCTGCAATTTGGCAGTCCTGATAAATGTTGCAGATTGCTGCCATTACTAGTAAAAAAATAATAATAATAAAAATGCCATAAATCTATCCCCCATTTTGTAGCCACTATAACTTTTGTGAAAACCAATAAATATATGCTTATTGTGATTTTTTTTTAACAAACATATGTAGAAGAATACATATCGGCCTAAACAGAGGAAAAAAAATTGCTTTTTTTTTTTCTTTTTTTTTTAAATAGGGTATTTATTATAGCAAAAGGTACAAAATATTGTGTTTTTTCAAAATTGTCGCTCTTTTTTTGTTTATAGCGCAAAAAAATAAAAACCTCAGGATTGATCAAATACCACCAAAAGAAATCTCTATTTGTGGGAAAAAGCACGTAAATTTTGTTTGGGTACAGCGTCACACAACTGCACAATTGTCAGTTAAAGCGACGCAGTGCCATATATGCCAAATGGACTGGTCATTGAGTAGCAAAATATTCCGGGACTGAAGTGGTTAATTTTTGAACCATGTCTCTGTAATTGTAATAAGGTCCAAGTTGTCCCTAGACATAAGAGCTGTCAGCTCACAAAGCTTGTTGCCCAAACCACTAACATTGGTGCACATAACATGGTAAACACTGCTATCTGCTGTTTTATTTTTACCACCAGAAACTTTAACCGACCATCCCATCAGCCCAGTCCTTAGCAACACAAACCCTCACATTTGTTTCAACCTGCTGGAGACAGAAATGCTTCTCATCAATTACATCTCTACCCCCATTTCTTAGGCCTCGTACACACGAACGAGTTTCTCTGTAAAAACCAGCAAGAAACTTGCTGGGAGATATTTGTTTGCCGAGGAAACTGTCGAGAAACTTGACGAGCCAAAAAGAGAGCAAGTTCTCTATTTCCTCAACAGGAATGGAGAAACTTGCCTTGTCAAGTTCCTCGACAGCCTAACAAGGAACTCGACGAGGAAAACGATGTGTTTTGCCCGTCGAGTTCCTCGGTCGTGTGTACAAGGCTTCAGTTTAAATGCATGTTCAACTCCTAAATTCTATACCAAGTTCTGTGTCCTTGTGTGAGGGATGCAGACCATTTTCTTTGTACAGCTCAATGTCAGACCAGCTGATAGCATCATGCCTAACAAAACCAAAACCTTCAGCTTTGTAAAGCAGAGTTTAATGTTTGGTTAAAGGATTGGTACAAAGTACTTTCGCTTGTTACCCATTATGTACAAGTAAGACCTCTGAAAATGTAACAGTACACCCTAATGCCGCGTACACACGATCATTTTTCGGCATGAAAAAAAATTTTGTTTTTAAAAAATGTCATTTAAAATTATCGTGTGTGGGCTTCACATCATTTTTCGGGGTCTGAAAAATTAACATGCTGCATTTTTTGACAATGTTTTTAAACAATATCGTTTTTCGGGATGTAAAAAATGATCGTGTGTGGGCTAAAATGACGTTAAAAACCCGCGCATGCTCAGAAGCAAGTTATGAGACGGGAGCGCTCGTTCTGGTAAAACTACCATTCGTAATGGAGTAAGCACATTCATCGCACTGTAACAGACAGTAAAGCGCGAATCGTCTTTTACTAACACGGAATCAGCTAAAGCAGCCCCAAGGGTGGCATCATCCGCATGGAACTTCCCCTTTATAGTGCCGTCGTACGTGTTGTACGTCACCGCGCTTTGCTAGAGCATTTTTTAAAAACAATGGTGTGTGGGCAACGTTGTTTTAATGATGAAGTTGGAAAAACGTTGTTTTTTTTCATGCCGAAAAATGATTGTGTGTACGCGGCATAACTGTTAAAGATCCTGGCCCAAATTCTGAAAATCCTTCTGTACGGAATGCTTTTTTGAAAATGCTCCTTTTATCTCTCATAACAGTAGCACCAGGCAAACCCCTAACTTCCTTTGAAACTTCCAGATGATTTCCTAAAGAAACACCTCTTACAATTGAATCACCAACAAAAAGATGACTTCTCCTTTTAGGAGCTTAATACTGTATACAAAACTTGCCTGATTTGCAACCTCAGATAAAACAGTTACTAATCCGCTTCTAGCACAGAAAGAACACTATAGGGGTTATGCAGTGTCACACCAAAAGCTACAGTGTTTATGGTCCACAGGCCTCACCCTTCCCAAGTTGTCCCACACTGCCCTTTTCCTGCACAGTCTTTTAGGAAGAGGTTGCTTCTCGCAGGGCAGCTCAATAGATTACATTGGCTTGGAAGGCCTCCTGATCCTAGACTGCAGGACACAAACCCAGAAATTTAAAAAAATATTTACTTAAATTCAAATGCAGGTACTAAACAAAGATAGTTGGTTGTATTTAACCACTTAAGACCCAAACCATTATGCAGGTAAAGGACCTGGACCCTTTTTGCGATTCGGCACTGCGTTGCTTTAACTGACAATTGCAGGGTCGTGCGACGTGGTTCCCAAACAAAATTGGCGTGCTTTTTTTCCCACAAATAGAGCTTTCTTTTGGTGGTATTTGATCACCTCTGAGGTTTTTATTATTTGCGCTATAAACAAAAATAGAGTGACAATTTTGAAAAAAAATCTATTTTTTTCCTTTTTTTTCCCCCCAAAAAATATATAAAAAAAAAGTTTTTTTATTCTTCAGTTTAGGCCGATACGTATTCTTCTACATATTTTTGGTAAAAAGTCGCAATAAGTGTTTATTGATTGGTTTGCGCAAAAGTTATAGCAGTTTACAAAACAGAGGATATTTTTTATGAAATTTTTATAAAAAATGTTTTTTTTTACTAATAATGGCGGCGATCAGTGATTTTTTCATGACTGTGACATTATGGCAGACACATCGGACACTTTTGACACATTTTTGGGATCATTGTCATTTTCACAGCGAAAAGTGCTATAAAAATGCACTAGTTACTGTGAAAATGACACTGGCAGTGAAGGGGTTAACCAGGAGGGGGCGCTGTATGGGTTAAGTGTGCCCTAAGGGAGTGTTCTTACTGTCTGGGGGCGTGGCTGTGCTTGTGACGTCACTGATCGTCGTTCCCTAACACATAGAACAGATGATCACTGACAGCCACACTAGGAAGAACGGGGAAGGTTTGTTTACACTCACCTCTCCCCATTCTTCAGCTCTGTGACCTAATCGCGGGACACAGGTGGCGATCGGGACTGTAGGTCCTGCAGGCGCAGTCATGAAGAACAGGACCAGGCTGGGCTCTTAAAGGGGACATACAGGTACGTGCCTGTGCCCAGCCGTATATCGACGTGAAGGGGTTCTTAAGTGGGTAAATTCCTGTTGTTTTCAAACTACTAGTTTACCATTGGGACCATTCTCCTTGTGATTACCAGCAGGCAGTCTGCAAATCCATAGTCAATAAACAGCCTGCTATTGGCTACAGAATCCACTCACTACCTGATGTCAATCACAAGGAGAAATCGGACCTGATGAGAACCTAGGGCCAGATTCACCTATCTCCTGATACACCGTCGTATCTCCTGTCGTATCTGTGTGGCTGATTCATAGAATCAGTTCCGCATAGATAGCCCTAAGATCCGACAGGTGTAATTGACTTACACCGTCGGATCTTAGGATGCAATACTTCGGCCGCCGCTGGGGGGAGTTTGCGTCGTATTCCAGCGTCGGGTATGCAAATTAGCAGTTACGGCGATCCACAAAGGTTTTTCCCGTCGTTACGTCGGCGCAAGTCTTTTTTCCTGTCGCAAAGTTAGGTGTGCTTTAACATGGTGTAAAATTACTCCACCATGTTAAAGTATGCCCGTCGTTCCCGCGTCGCTTCTGAATTTTTTTTCCCGGCGTAAGTACGTTACGCACGTCGCGATTCACAAACACGTCGGGGCACCATAAGTTCGCGCAAAGCACGTTGGGAAAATTACGAACGGAGCATGCGCAAAACGTCCGGCGCGGGAGCGCGCCTAATTTAAATGGTACCTGCCCCATTTGAATTGGGCAGGCTTGCGCCGGACGACTTTACGTTACACCGTGCAAGTTTCCAGGTAAGTGCTTTGAGGATCAGGCACTTACACTGAAAACTTGCGGCGGTGTAAACGGGTTACGTTACACGGCCGCAAATTTTTCGTGAATCTGGCCCCTAGTGTTTTAACTTCCCCATTGGGTTCTTCTCACTGTCAGTATTTGTGAACCCCCATCAGGCTCCATCCACATAAATGGAATGGATACTTCAGCCTCTGCGCATGGTGCATGTCACAGATTTGTATACCCATTAACAATAGGTACACAAATCTGCCATCTGCACCAACATTTGTTGTATGGAGGCACATCTGTATTCTGAAGAGTGTCTAAATCAGTTTGAGACAATGCAGAAATCACTTTTACTTTTTAGACTCTGCCATTATTGCCAAGTAATCACACTTTGAAATATAGCAGTTGTGTGCCATTTAACCCACCATCACTTCTACAGAAAGCTACACAGATGTTGCTTGAAGCTGAAGCTCTCTATACTGCCCTGCACTGAAAACAGAATATAACTATACAACATAGTTAAGCCCAAAGCACATTTTGTATCACATTACATCTGGACACTGACAGTCAAGGGGGAAAGATGCTGCTATAATTAATGAATTACTACATGCCTAAGCATATTTTGTCTTGGTAGCAGATTACCTTTAAGGCAAATAATAGATGGAAACAAAAAATATATAATTAAAAAACAGGTTGCATGTATTTTCACTATAAAACCAAATGAGCCCACAGAAATAAAAAAAAAAGTCTCTTAATTCAACAAATGTGAAAATGTGAAAATGACAGCTACTCAAATGAATTTATAACTAGCAGGCAAAAGGTAAAACTAAGAAAAAAAAATTCCCAACGCTTTATTTTGCAAGCTAGAACAGAGATTTTAACTAAAACAGTTTCCAACATTTCCAAGTCTTTGTTGTATACATTTGAAAATATATGTTAAGTTATACTGCCATTGCAACACACCCATGCCAAGTGTGATCCCAAATTCTAAACTTTATTTATGTACTAAAATATTAAGGCGTGTGTATATAGCCAAAACTATTTAAGTTTTTATTAGGGTAAGGAAAGATTAGAACCCCCTTTAAAGTGGAACTAAACCCACCCATTTAACTGTTTCCCAAAAGGCATGAAATGAATGACAACTGTCACAGCTGATTGTGCTCCCAACAGAACTGTCAAGCCACCCAATGGCTTGTGTCAAAACACTGATGCCCCGTACACACGATCACTTTTTGTCATGAAAAGTTTTTCCAACTTCATCATAAAAAACGATGTTGCCCACACACCATCGTTTTTGAAAAATGGTGAACAAAGCGTGGTGACGTACAACACGTACGACGGCACTCTAAATGGGAAGTTCTATTCGCCTTTGGGCTGCTTTTAGCTGGTTACTTGTTATTAAAAGACGATTTGCGCTTTTTTGTCTGTTACAGCGTGATGAATGTGCTTACTCCATTATGAATGGTAGTTTTACCTGAACGAGCGCTCCCATCTCATAACTTGGTTCTGGGCATGCGCAAGTTTAAAACGTCATTTTAGCCCACACACGATCATTTTTTACAACACAAAAAACGACATTTTCAAAAATGACATAAAAAATTGAAGCATGTTTGAATTTTTTTTTTGTCGTTTTTCAGAAGACGGAAAACGATGTGAAGCCCACACATGATCATTTTAAATGACGTTTTTAAAAACGTAATTTTATTTCATGCCAAAAAACGACCGTGTGTACACGGCATAAGGCAACTGCAATTCAAGCAGAGGCTAAGATGGCAGCTTCCATGGCGGTAAAGGAGAGAATGGTTTAGTTCAACTTTAACAATTTCAATACAGGGCACTTTCACCCCCTTCTTGCCCAGGCCAATTTTCAGCTTTCAGCACTGTCCCACTTTGGATGACGTTATATTTTGCAAATAAATAATCTTTCTTCATAAATTCAGGTCAAACTGTAGACATTTCATTGGTGAAAATAACCCAAATCAGTGTTTACTGTATTATTTAGTCAGTAGGAAAGTTATACAGTCCACAAACTATGGTATATATTGTATAGTATATCTAAAAATTCATTAACCCTGATGTACTGACTCTCATTTCTTGAGGCCGAAAAACACCATGACAGTAAAACTATCCCCCAAATTACCCCTTTTTGTGGAAGTCATCGGACCAAGGTATTTAGTAAGAGGCATGGCAATTTTTTTGAAGTTGTCACAATTTTTTGGAAACGGAAGAAATGTAAAAATAATGTTTTTTCCAATTATTTTTAGTGTGGCAGTGATCAGGGACCCTAAATCAGTGGTCATCAACCCTGTCCTCAGTGCCCACTAACAGGCCAGGTTTGCAAGATAACTGAAATACATCACAGGTGATATAATTTACTGCTCAGTGATTGCAGTATTCTAGTCTGGATCTCCCCAAGGTCATGCATAAAACCTGGCCTGTTAGTGGGCCCTGAGGACAGGGTTGATGACCACTGCCCTAAATGGTCACAGTATGCAATATATACATATAAATATATAAATATTTTTCCTTTGCACTTGATCAGTGGTTCTCAACTCATTTACTTTATTTCAGTTATCTTGCAAACCTGGCATGTTGCTGGGTCCCGAGCACAGGAATTGAGAACCACTGCACTAGATGGTCCTATGTACTATAGTAAAGTTCTTATGATACATCTGGTGACAAAAAACAGTATTTTCTATTCTAAAGCAATGAAAAACATTCAACTGGCACAGAGAATAAGCATATTATCATTAATTTCTGTGCATCACTCGCATTGAACAAACGTACATGCACTTTCACTGGGCAAATCGTTATAAAAATGTTTTTAATACACAACTTAGGCCTCGTACACACGACCGAGTTTCTCGGCAAAAAACAGCAAGAAACTTGCTGGGAGATATTTTTTTGCCGAGGAAACCGGTCGTGTGTACATTTTCGTCGAGGAAACTGTCGAGAAACTCGACGAGCCAAGAAGAGAGCAAGTTCTCCATTTCCTTGACGGGAATGGAGAAAATTGGCTTGTCGAGTTCCTCGACAGCCTAACAAGGAACTCGACGAGGAAAACGATGTGTTTCGCCCGTCGAGTTCCTCGGTCGTGTGTATGAGGCTTCAGTGTTTAGGCCCACAATTCTCAGATTTGTTTTGTGTTACCGTGTGGTTTTACAAATATTTTTAAACATATCAGCCTCTTGCAATCCAATATACAGCAAAGCTCAGGCTTTGAGACAAAGAAGCAGCACAAGAAGCCATATACTAACAAAGAGCATGCAGATATAAGGAGAGAGCAGTGTGACAGAGAGATGAATGCCTCCGTATGATTTTCTTTCCTTTCACTGACAATTCACATGCTGTACGAGGGACAAGATCTGTAAGCGTTACCCAACTGCATCAGTACAAAAATATGGTCTCCTCCCCTGCCAAAGGCTGCTGTGTGACAGAGCTCTGTAAATCACAGGACTAGAGAAACAGAAAAACAAAGCATTTGGCAGCTAAACAGATATCATGTATGTATGTCCTCTGTGTACTTAGTTGCCTGGAGTTCAATTAAAATGTTGTAAAATGTAATACTTGACGTGATTGTAGCCATATTAGTGCAATTGTGACAGAGAAAATTTAGTACTGGCTGTGACTCTTTTTTCCTTAAAATTTATATGTAAGTGCAAATAAAAAAAAGTATCACAGACCGTGCTCAATTTTCTCTGTAAAAAGTAATGAAAGACATTAACCTTCATTAGTTATAACAAAAAAAATAAATAAAAATATGCTTGACTCAAAAGATGTTATACACATAAACACATAAAAGAAATGCACATAAGCAAGAAGGTAAAACACTATCATGCTAAATTGATTTCTTTTTTTTTTGCACCAGGGGGGTTAAAATAAGTTAATCATCATTTGATCAACTTTACATAGATCAACTTGACATTACATTATAATCCGATCTAGTTACAGTTCAGACTTTACGTGCACAAATCAGCAGTACAACACAGTTGATGTAATATTTCATATTGATTCATCAATTTGCAGGTCTGGTAAAGCTCAGGGTTTTATAATAGAGTCATTTTTCACCAAAATCAAAGCTAGCTGATTAGGACACTCTTTGCGCATTGCTGAAACAGGTCACTTTTTGATCACAAATTAGAAGGAATGTTTTTACTGCTCAAAGAAATTAAACTGATTAACATACTGAATATATTTCTATAACTACATAGCTAATGACATTATTGTAAGCATAAAAAGCCAATCAGTCTTCCTTGACTCAGCCTAGTGTCTCTTAGGGGATGTGTTGATTGTGTAAAGTCTTATTACCATTTTTCTCACTAAATTATAGTTGTTTAAATTCATTTTTTTTCTCCTTTTTTAGACTTTTGCAGAAAAGGTTCACAAAATTAGGCATGATAAAATCATCTACTATAATTTGAGGGGGAAAAAAATGACAGTTCTTTTGCAACTCTGTATTGCCGATTTATATGCATACCTTACTAATGACACCAAAATGAAACATTTTGTAGTTTCTAAATGAGAATAAAATATCATCAAATGTAATCAACAGTTTCTCTACCTAATCCATTTTGGGACAGCTACCTTGTTCAGAATACCTACTGATACATATCATTATCCAACAATTTTCTTCATGTTGGTTTTATCAATAGTAAGAATTCTTAAAATCATTATTGTAGAGTCATACCTGCTTTTACACAGATGTATGCGTTCAGGTTACTTTTTGAGTATTTAGTGAAGCCTATACTGCAAACATAGGCCCCCATGTTCTGTGTAAAAAAACTGTTGGTAAAAGGGGTGAATTAACCCAAGTGAGCAGAAAATAACTTCTCTACCTTTCTGAAAATGTTATTGATTACCATTGAAAGGGTAGCTCCACTTTGGCTGGAAAAAAGTAGCAGATAAAAAAATAATAATATAGAGTATACCATTGCGACACAAGTCATATTGTTCATATTCAATGTTAATGAAAATTACCTTTCCTTTTCAATCTACAGCTCTGGAATTTTCTGTAAAATACAATACAATATGGCTACCTGGGGATGTTCTCTACACAGATGGTGTGCAGAATGCCCCCCAGAAATGTAATTTCTTGCTTGAGTGATTGACTGACTGATTTTCTAAGAACAAGAACTGATTTCCTCAGACGCAAGTCATATTCTGAACATTATTTGCAACAAAAATGTACTCCCAAAAGGAAATCATGTCTAAAGAGATGCAGACCATGCCTCTTTCCTCAAAGCCCTGCAGGTGCAGCAGCTGATTGATACAACCACTCCCATACAGATTCACTTTGTACATGAACACAAACAAACAAGCAGCTATTTCTTCACAATAACAAAAGGTAGGAATCTGCAAGAAAGTTTGTTAAAATCCTTGCTATTTATATCGATCACCCAAAGGGGAAAGTTTATGCTTTAAATCTTAGGACAATGGTCAGCATATGTACCACAACATGCCATTCAGCTCCAAATCTTTTACACCCCCTACCCTTAAATTTTTTAGTGGCAAATCATTTTAAAAGAATTAGTGTTTGACACACTTTTTTACTATCACAGATAGAAAAAAATGTATGAGGATGAGGACCCATTTTTTTAAGGAAATTATGTTTTGGTAAAAGTATATGTGATTCAGGTAAATGTGATTTTCCTAAAAAAAAAAAAATAGATTGATGCATCATTCAAAATGTCTTCATTATAGCTTATAGAGCAATGCAATGCAAGTTGTTAAAATTGTGCATTATGTACATTTTTTTGCACAATAAGTAGCTTTATCACAACTTAAAAAAAAATCATTCATAGCTTTAGCTATACCACCTACCAGCACTGTAGTTTGAAAGAGCTTAAAGAGTGACTTTTACAGCAACTGCTGGCAACAGAGGACTTCAGATTGAATTTTTTATGACTGACATCTATCCTATATCAAGATCAATCTTTATAGAGGCAGATTGCTCTATTGATTCCATAACTTCATTTCTGATAATTTAAACTGCTGCTGAGTACAGAGGAGTGAATTGATTCAAAGTTTACTGCAAATCCGGTGAATCAAATGTTCACCAGGCTACTCTCAATTTACCAATTCTCTTTATTATTTATACCTGATTAGTCTAGTCTATGGTTCATACATTGTGTACCATGTCTAATATTGGTGGATTCTGTGAACATTCAATTCAAATTCATCCGGAAAGTGAAGCATCTCGACAAATTGCTTTAAGCTGCTCAGTTCATTGCAAATCACAACATATTTACTCATCTATGTTTTTTGTGTGATGTACTGCATCACAGCATGCTGCACTAAATAAAAGTGGTACAGGTCCTACTTTTTTTAGCTCATACTACTGCAGTATGTTGATTAACTCATAGTGCTCAAATTGCCTTCTGTATGTGTTGTGACCACCTGAAGTGGTGGTGCAGTAAAAAATGTCAGAGGGTAAGAGGTCATCATGGCAGTGTCTAGAAGTCAGTAGGGCAGTGTACAGGGGGTTAGCAGTGCAGATGAAAGATAAGCAGTTTATAGGGCAGTGTACAGAGGAAATTATTTTGTAGGGGAATGTTCAGTGGGTTATCAGGACAGTGTACAGGGGTTAGCATGGCAGAAGATTTTTGGTCATCAGGGCAGAGGACAGGGGTCAAAAAAGCAGACGATAGGGGTCAACAGGGTGGAGAACAAAAGTTATTAGGGCAGATGACAGAGGATCAGCAGGGCAGTGTACACGGGTCAGCAGAGTGGAGGACAGGGGTCGCAGAGGACAGTTAACCTTATTCCAGGGTCCTTTAATTTAGGTCCCTTTAGGTCCCTTCCTCACAATTTTCTATTTTGCTTAAATTCAGCAAATATAAAACCTTCAAGCCTCTCAACCCAAGCACAAATGATAGCTAGCGCCCCATTATGTTCCTAGTACAATTCCCTCTAAGTCCCCCCCAAAACTTACAGGCAGAAAATCCCTTGAGAGCACGGAAGAGGTGTGGGCTGTGCTATGCTCTCCCCCATCTGTGATAACATTGCTCCTCCATACAGCTGATGACACAGGATAGCTACATTGGACTGTGGATCGTTTGATTACCCACCCCCATCTCCTCCAAGGACTACTTGTGTCCTGGCAGCAGGCAGCATAGTATGGGGAGGGTTATCAAACCATGCATAGTCTAATCTAGCGATCCTGTGTCATCTGCTGTACGGAGGAGTGATATTATCACAGGTTAGGGAGAGCACAGCACAGCCTGCACCTTCTACCAGCTTTCTCCTCTCTGCCACTGTAATTTCTGTTGGTCCTAAACTGTTCACTTTAGGAATTCACTGCACCAGGCCTTGAGTGCGGAGATGAGAAAAGCGCGCCAGGCACAAAGTCCATGGGGAAGGGCTTCGAGGCACAACTGAAGTCTGCATACATCAGCACCCCCCTAGATCCTGCCATAGTTGTGACTGATCTGGGAAAGGCTGCCTGGTGCGGAACCATATATATGAAACTACATAAAATAGCACCTTAAAGCAGAATTTCATTCAAGGGGAAGTTCCACTTTTCTTCCACTTTCCCCCTCCTCTGCCATATCTGGAACATATTAATTTTTTTGGGGGAGTGGGTACCTAGTTTTGAAAGATATTCACCCTTTCCACTTTGACTGCCTGTGCGATCAAAGTGGAGTTTCCCTTTCTCCCGCAATTTCGGGACAAGTTCTAGGTTCCAGAAGGCTGCAGGTCCATTTGCATGCACAGTGGGGAGCTGGCTGTGAAGCTGCAAGAAGTCACAGATGGCTTCAAACTGTTAACATGTTGGTAACAGGAACTCAAAGACTGGTAAACAATTGGCTCAGGTGAGGACAATGCTGGATTCCTGCACAGATGAGTACTGTATCTGGTTATTATAGGCCACTTTGTTCCTGAATTAAATTTCCTCTGTGTACCAATATAGCATTAAGGTACTTTTTTGAAGAAATAAAAAAGCTTTCTATTTATCCTACAGCTTGTTGTATAAAAAACATCTCCATTACTTTCTGGAGGGCCCTTAGGGTGTTAAAATAATTAAGACACAGGAAGTAGTTCACCAGCTGACCTCATAACACGCACCCTGTATCCTCTTTCCTCCTACTCCAGATCACTACCACCCACTTCTACAAGTGCACATTTTTTAAATGCAATCAGTTATCACAATTATCACTAAATACACAGGCATCAATTTTTTCCTTCCTTACTTGCCTCTTGCAGAGATTGTTCATTTGTCAGAGTATGCAGGAGCTGAGCAATCATATAGCAGCCTATGTGACTTGAGCTGTAGTATTGAAAACAGGATAAGTATGCCCTGGGTTCTGTAAAGCTCACCATATATTCAATCTGATTGTACAATGTCCTTTAGATCTACCGTCAACTATGTAGTGCAAAGGCCTGTCTGATTGGATACCGAGTGATTGAATATATCCTTGTCAGGGCACTGGCCTTTCACGGTCACATTCCCCAGTTGGCTGTGGGTGGAATCGAACCTAGGACCTCTCCATTACAGGTCCAGCTCTTTGCCTCTGAGCCACTGCTCAGTGTTATTCTGCTTGCTGTCCGTTGAAGCCTGGTTCTGAATCTGTACTACTGTGGACCAATCAGTGGCCTGAGCGGCCTATTTAAGCCAGCCCCTTCCTCCTTGCTAATTGCTGGTTTGTTGTCAGCTTTACCCTGTTGAAAGAACCTTGAAACCTGAATACCTTGACCTGTTTGACCCGGATTGGACTTTGACTATTCTCTGCCTTCTCCTGCACTTGACCCCTGGCCTGCTTATCGGATCTGCTTACGTCTCCACTCCTTGACCACCGGCTCTGTTTCATTGGACTCTCTACCTTCCGGAATCCCTGATCACCTGGCTTGTCTTCTGATTCTGCTTTTGTTCCGCCCTGAGCGGGCTCTCAGCCCCGTGGACTCTATTTGTTCCTGCATCGCTGCTTCTACCTGCTTCAGCCTCACCGGAGTTTCCAGATCGCATCTTCCGTGACTTACCTTCAAGTGACCTCCCGCTGCAGGCAGCCGGTGCCTCTTTGTGCCCCTCCTCGCTGTCTCCACCTCCAGGGGGTGAGGTGCACAGAGTCGCAAAGGTAGCCGCCCTCGGCATCTTGGCCTCGGTGAGTACTTACCTTAACGGTTCTGACAGTCCTCCTATTATATAGTTTTGGTAAATATAAAGGATATCATACAATCATATATTATACATTGTACAATAAGATTGCATAGTGTATTGTCACCTTTATACACCTACAATCCACTAGTTGCACTTTCAGTGCTATTAATTGTAGACGGCACATCAAATGCATAAGCAAACATACATTTTGCCACATGTGCGAAAACGCACATTATTAAACGTGCAACCCGCAACATGCCAAATTGTTCCATGAGCTATTTTGCCACGTGTAACACGGTCCATTGAAATCAATGGGCAGATCTATGCGTTTCATGAGATAAATTAGCCAAAAAACTTGCACTCGCACTACACTAAGTGTGAATGGGGCCTGAAAATGAAAAAGGTTTGGAGCTGGGTGGCACTGATACCACGGGTGTGCAGGATCACGGCTGTACAGTGAGGCATTTAAGGCATTTTTACTATTTGTTGCTTGTGACTGCAATTCTTCTAATACATGCTTTTATTCAAGTTTACTACACTATAAGAGGTTACTCTGTGTTTATTTAAGTATATTGGCAGTGAAGAAGACAGGAGCACACACCAGGTTATTCTTTAACCGCTTCAATACAGGGCATTTTCATCCCCTTCCTGCCCAGACCAATTTTTCGTTTTCAGCGCTGTTGCACTTTGAATGACAATTGAGCGGTCATGCAACACTGTACCCAAATAAAATCTTTATGTTTTTTTCCCCACAAATAGAGCTTTCGTTGGTGGTATTTGACCACCTCTGTGTTTTTTATTTTTTGCGCTATAAACAAAAGAAGAGCAGAGAAAACACAATATTTTTTACTTTTTGATTTAATAAATATCACAATTTAAAAAAAAAAGTCTCAGTTTAGGTTGATACGTATTCTGCTACATATTTTTGGTTAAAAAAAATCCGCAATAATTATATATTGATTGGTTTGCACAAAAGTTATAGCATCTACAAAATAGGGGATAGATTTAATGCATTTTTATTTATTTTTTTACTAGTAATGGTGGCGATCTGAGATTTTCTTTGTGACCGTGACATTGCGATGGACATATCAGACACTTTTGACACGTTTTTGGGACCATCCACATTTATACAGCGATTAGTGCTATAAAACTGCACTGATTACTGTGTAAATGTGACTGGCGGTGAAGGGGTTAACACTAGGGGGCGATCAGGGGGTTAAATATGTTCCCTGGGAGTAATTCTAACTGTAGGGGGATGGGACTCATAAGGGGAGGAGACCAATGTATGTTTCTCTGTACTGGGAACACACTTCGGTCTCCTCTCCTCTGACAGGACCGTGGATCTGTGCGTTTACACACACAGATCCACGGTCCTGCTGTGATCGTGGCTGCCGGGCATGCGCACCTGAGCGATGCGGCGGGCGTGTGCCCCCTAGCCGCCCGGGAAGCCCAGGACGTCATATGACGTCCACCCGGAGGGAGGGTTCCTGCCAACGTCATTTTACAATGACTCAGTAAGGAAGAGATTAAAGAGAAAAGGTCAAACTGAGAGGAGTATCAGGAATAAGGTTGGTGCCATACTTACCAGCATCCCCCTTTGGAGGGAAAATTATTATTTAGACCTAATAACATATTTTTTAGGCCCAATTTCTGAGGTGAGTGCATAGTAGGAAAGGTGGAGGGAACCACTTGCATGTTGGTGTGAATTTGTAATACAACCAAGCACGGTGTTAAGGAAAATACATTTTTTTTGATATACAGACATTTGTAGGAACACAACTTAGGGGACTTTAGTCATCTGAAATATTTAAGACATTGGATATAACATGTATACAGTATAAGGATTGGCATGTCACATTTATATTACCGTTTTTATAAATTGTTACTTGAATTATGTGCACATTTATTTGACACATGGTATACTTACATATATCCTGATAGGGGAGCATCACATGGAACTCCTCTATTAGATTTGTGTCTGTCTGGATGTGATGTGGTGAGTGTTTGCCCTCCCAGAAGGGTACCAGTGCACCAGTGTAAAATAACAGCCTTCTTAGACCATCCATTTCTCTGCCCTGTGCACTCTCTCAATTCTAATCACTTCCCCATCCACACTTTTAGGTCACCTCCCCATCGCCAAAGTATAATGTACCCTGCCCTGTGCACTTTCCCTCTCCCATTTACTTCCCCTTTCCCACTTGCAGCCTGGAGTTACAGCCGCACTTCTCTTTGTCAAAAAGCAATATTTTTGTTTGTTTATGAAAATTGGGTTTATTTATAAAGACATTATATATCAGCTAAATCTTTGTCTGTAGTGCATGTTTAAATCTTAATACCATAAATAATAACATTATTCGATTTTTTACTCCAGGAGTATATAATGAGTTTGGAAATTCTAGAGAAATGTTTTAAATAATGCATTACAATTTAACTAAAATGTACTGGAGATTGGAATTGATTTTCGTCATAGTTTTTCGTCAATTGACTTACTGTACTTCGAATTTTATTTTGCTTTTGTCACTGAAAACATACAGCTGACCAAAACTATGACTAAAATTCTTTTGTTGACAACCTTAACACTGGCTTACACAAGAAAAATGAGGCTCCATTCACATCTGTGCATTTCCGAATGCAATGCAAACTGCACAGAAAATGCATGCCTTGCTGTGCCTTTCAAAAACTTGTTGCAAACACTCCAAAAGGCACAGTAATAGACGCCTCACAATCCACTCTAAAAAAAAGTTCTGGAGCTTCTTTGGGGTGATTATTGGGTGTAGAGCAGTCCATTCAAGTAAATAGGCTGCCCTATGCATGGCAACCGAAAATGCACCAAAATGCCCAAAAAAATTGCATGTGGCATGTGGCAGATGACCCAGGGTGTGTGTTACTGAGGTCAGCTGGTAAACTACTTCCTGTGTCTTAACAGTTTTCATGTCTTCATGCCACGTACACACGGTCATTTTTTGTCTTGTAAAAAAACGTTGTTTTTTCTCATGAGTTTTTCAAACTTCATTTTAAAAAACGACGTTGCCTACACACCATCGTTTTTTCAAAATGCTCTAGCAAAGCGCGGTTACATTCAGCATGTACAGTGGCACTCTGTTCGATTCAAGCTTGCGTCATAACTTGCTTCTGAGAATGCGTGGGCTTAAAAACTTTTTTTTTTGTCGTTTTTCAGAAGTCATAAAATGACGTTTTCCCCACACACGGTCATTTTAAATTACGTTTTTTAAAAATGTTGTTTTTTTTCATCACAAAAAACGACCGTGTGTACGTGGCATAAGGGCCATCCGGGAAGTAATGGAGAAGTTGTTTGTATACAACAAGCTAAATACTGAGGTAACAGTAGATTCTGCAAAGGTACATTAATGCTATATTGGTACATAGGGGAAATTGAATTAAACAAAATGGAATTTAAAAGTCAACAGCTACAGTTTTTGGAGCTGCTGACTTTTCATTTTTGGAACCCTGACTGAAGCTCCTCTTTAATGTTAAAATACAATATTTTTAGCATACATAGCCAAGATGTAAGAATTACTTATAATACATTTTTGATTGGGGGGTAACTTTGAAACTGTCACCACACAGAGGAATTACCTTCATTCAACAAACTGCCATTTATACATCTCAAAAGTCTAAAGTTGGTCTATTATCCAGTCCCAAGTAAAGCTATGTTGAAGGGGTTGTGTCCACTATGTTAATTATATTGTTTCCCATATGATTCAAGTAAAGGTTGAACAAATTGCTTTCCCTTTTAGTAAAATTGTCCTTTAAAGATTCCCCTCCCCTCTTCTTGTAATACACATAAAAATGAACTCGAATTTTGAAAATGTTATGTCGTTTGCGTAAGTCGTTCGCGAATAGGGCTGGGCGTCATTTCCGTTCACGTCGAAAGCATTGGCTTCTTACGGGTTAATTTGGAGCATGCGCACTGGGATACTTTCACGGATGGCACATGCGCCGTTCGTAAAAAGTGTCATTTACGTGGGGTCACATAAAATTTACATAACACACGCCCACATCTACCACATTTGAATTAGGCGGGCTTACGCCGGCCTATTTACGCTATGCCGCCGCAACTTTCGTTTGAGAATACGGCACTTGCCTGTAAAAGTTGCGGAGGCATAAAGTAAATAGGATACGTTACGCCCGCACAAAGATACACCATTCTACGTGAATCTGGGCCACTATATGTAAATTTGGAAGTAAAAGCAATTATTATTAGTAATTTATTATTATTATCACTATTGATATTACTATTTGTTATTATTACTTATTTTATCATGTCAAAACAAATCATACTCTTACACTGTAGATTAAACACTGGATATTTTGTCATTGCCTCTCTTGAATCCAAACACTTCTATATACTCTAGTCTCAATACCTTTATTATATCTGAACAAATATTTGTTTATATAAATATCATTTGATTTTCATTCGTGTAAGGCCCCTTTCAGACGGACGGCTGTTTTACCGCAGTTAAAAGCACTACAAATGTTTTGTGAAATTCAAGGCTCCAGGCACTGCGATTAGCTGCATTTGCACATTGCGATTACATGCGTTTACGTGCGTTTAACTGCGGCTGCGTTTAGCTGCGGTATTAATTTCCATAGCAACCATTTTTATTTTTTTTGTTTTTGTTTGGGTCCCTTGAATTCTAAAACGCTGCTATCCGCAGTTGACAAAAAAGACTGCGATTACCTGCGGTTATGTGCATATAGCTGCGCTACATCGCACCTGGACGCATTCAATTCTATTTTTTCTATTCGCACCAAACCGCATGTAACGTAATCGTGCGTAAACGCTGTGTGTGAATGGGGCCATAGGAAAACATTGTGTGCTTTTGGCTGCGGTAGAAAAATAGAAAATCCGCAGCTAAAAGCACCATTCTATCCGTCCGTCTGAAAGGGGCCTAAGACTGTCTTCATGTTTACTGATGTAATTATTGGACAAAATAAGTAATTAGATTGGGATTAACATATTTTCATAATGTCTATATCATTAATAAACAGCCTTACACATTTTGGTTGGGCTTGTACAACTTGCTTCAGTAAATAATCCTAGAACGATGCCATGTCTTGTTAGAATCATACTATTTAACAATACAGCAGCACATTTACTTTGAAACTTTCAATCTAGACCCTAAAGCATATTAGTAAAGAACAGTCAAGATGACTTAATATCAGACACCTAAGCATGTTAAAAAAAGACCTATGTACACACAGTATATACATGCATTCAGACAAACATATAGACGGAATTAAAAAGACATCTACTGTAAAACCAAGAACAAATATTTAGAATATTTCAGTTTCTATTTTCTGTGATGTAGTGGCTACATTATTTTTTCCTTTTTGGAAGGCTAGGTAAATTCCAAGTACAGAACAATATTGCAATAATAGAAATTTAACTGTTCATGTTGTCAGAAATTGTGTGTGTTAGTGGTAGGATCACCAGGTGAAAATAAAGGAAAAAAAACCCTATCATATGTTTGGTTTTTATCCTAAACTCTCTATGAAGAACTAAACTTAAAAAATGCTGGAGTTTTGTGGCTTGTTGAAAGTAGTGATGGACGAACATCTGACGGGACGGTTCGCAAACGCTAACCACGAACTTTCGCAAATGTCCGCGAACCGCAAGTTCGCGGCGGGCCCCATTGCCTTTAATGGCAGGCGAATATTAAAAACCTGCAGGTCATATTTGCAGCCACAAAATACTTACTAGCTGTGCACAAATAGTCCCACAACATGGACACTGACCTACCAGTAGTATTAAGTGAAAACCGGATACATAAGTAAGTGCCGGCCATTACAAGCCCCAAAAATTAGCCGACAGGTGTTCTTCACCTGACAGCAAACAACTTTGTATTCTGTGGCTGGAGGTACATTAAGCTATTCACCTGGATACAGAAGTAAGTGTGGACTTTTACAGGCCCCAAAAATTAGCCCACAGGCATTCACCTGACAGCAAACAACCTTGTATTCTGTGGCTAGTGGTACATTAGGCATTCACCGGATACAGAAGTAAGTGTCGGCCATTACAGGCCCCAAAAATTAGCCCACGGCCACAGGCGTTCACCTGACAGCAAACAACCTTGTATTCTCTGGCTGGTGGTACATTAGGCATTGTAACAGCACTGGTGAACGGAGTAAACCACAACTGCGGTTATCAAGGAATTCAATGCGATTCTCTATGCGACTCAGTATTAGGCCCCAGGCGTTACTCCTCGCAACAGGAGTTTGGGGATCTATACATCATCTATGCGTCACATAAAGAAAGGCGTTGAGCTACCAAGCATGGACGCATTACAACATGCGACCAAGGCTTAGCGTTTAAAATTAGTTCAAGGTCAATATCCCAATACACCACTACATGCAGGTGATTATCAGTAAGGGACCCCAGGCGTCACTCCTAGCAACAGGAGTTTGGGGGTTCTCTACATCATATTAACCTTAGCATGTAGAGATGTATTTAGGCCACTAGGGGAGATGCTATGAAATAGCATCAACCCCTAGCATAGAAAAGTTAGAGCAAACATGTTCAACAATTAGGACACGGCCTATAAGTATTTTATAGTTCTGTCAAGCACGTAGTAAATTGTATTTGTAGTACAAGTATTAATTGCATACGAGAGATAGTGTAGCTCAGGTACTTTGAGGATACACGTATAATACACAAGTTGTACTGGCAACTAATAGAAAGGTATGAGAGGCAATATAGCTCAGGTACTTTGAGAGTACATATAGTATTAGTAGTAACAAGTATTAATTGCATATGAGAGGCCATATAGCTCAGGTACTTTGAGAGTACATAGAGCCGGTGTCATCGTTTTTTTTTACGATCAAACATTTGGGCCACGGAAGCCTGCCTTTTTGCAGAAAAACATGAGGAAGGCATGATGGAAGGTGGAGTGGAGGACAATTGTGAGCATAGAGGGGAAGGAGAAGGAGAAGAGGCTGGACAGTGAGAGCCTGGAGTGTGGCTTTGTGGGTTCTGATAGTGATTTTCCCACTGGGCTCGGTGATGGGAGGCCAGGTGCCTTCTTAAGGCAGTCGTCTCTAGGTGAATGTTGGGCTTACCGCGACTTATGCCTTGACTGAAAAGGTTGCAGATGGCAACACTATTGTCTGCAGCGGACACGTTAAAAAAAGCCCACACTGCAGAGCCATGGGCCGGCATCTTAGGAGTGCCAGAAGTGACCGTACATGGTTAATGGCTCACTCCTGATACATTAGGAGTCTGGTTTGTCCCTCCTGTGCAATGTAAGTTTGGCCTGCTTCTCCTCCCTATCTGCTGGTCCATCTCTCCCTCTGAACTCCCCTCCTCTTCCTCTCTTGTGGGCACCCATGTGATGTTTGTAGACACGTCATCATCAACGTCATCTTCCCCATCACTAACAATAGAGCTGTCAGGGTAGGCAGCAACAGCGGGCACCAACCTCCTTGGGCTGATCTGAGTACTGTCGTCAGACTGCTGAGTGCCGGCTGTTGCTACCTCCTCTTCCTGATCCAATGCCAAGAATGGCTGTGCATCCGAAATGTCTTCTGATGGATTGGAAAATAATTTCTGTGACTCAAGCGGAGGGTATATGGTGGTGGTGGTGGTGTTGGTGGCGAGCCACTCAACCAAGTCTGGTGAGTCCTTTGACGTAATCGAATGAACATTGTGCCACTTCCCACTTTGGCTCTGGCCTGGTGCTCCTGCCCTACTCCTACCACCCCTGCGAAAGAGTCTGCCTCTTCCTCTGCCTGTCATTTTTTAAATGACCCTGCGACAACAAAAGTCTCTAGAGAAGCGCAGTATATGTGGAAGAAGGTATATAACAAAACCTGTCGTTTTGGGGGGCCACTGGTTTATCGCACCAGATTTTTTTTAATGTATGTAGCAGAGGTAACGCAGCGAAAGAGGCAAAAATTCAGCAGTAACCAAATACACCACCAGTCACAATGCTGCACAATACAAATCCACTATTATATGCTTTCTATATTCAAAAGTGTATTATAAGTGTATGTTACACCTATATACTGCAGAGCAAGTAGTACACCTATACCAGTGCTTAAAAGGACTTTTGTGGACCTGTTAGGTAGCAATTTGTGTCGCTAAAGTCTGTCCCTCCTGGAAACGCCAACCTCTCCCTACACTGACAAAGCGTATATGAATGTATTACACACCTATGTACTGCAGAGCAAGTAGCACACCTATACCAGTGCTTGAAAGGACTTTTGTGGACCTGTTAGGTAGCAATTTGTGTCGCTAAAGTCTGTCCCTCCTGGAAACGCCAACCTCTCCTTACACTGACAAAGCGTATATGAATGTATTACACACCTATGTACTGCAGAGCAAGTATCACACCTATACCAGTGCTTGAAAGGACTTTTGTGGACCTGTTAGGTAGAGATTTGTGTCACTAAAGTCTGTCTCTGCTGGAAACGCCAACCTCTCCCTACACTGAAAAAAAAAGTATATGAATGAATGTATTACACACCTATGTACTGCAGAGCAAGTAGCACACCTATACCAGTGCTTGAAAAGACTTTTGTGGACTGGTTAGGTAGCGATTTGTGTCGCTAAAGTCTGTCCCTGCTGGAAACGCCAACCTCTGCCTACACTGACAAAAAGTATATGAATGAATGTATTACACACCTATGTACTGCACAGCAATTAGCACACCTATACCAGTGCTTGAAAGGACTTTTGTGGACCTGTTAGGTAGCAATTTGTGTCGCTAAAGTCTGTCCCTGCTGAAAACGCCAACCTTTCCCTACACTGACAAAAAGTATATGAATGTATTACACACCTATGTACTGCAGAGCAAATAGCACACCTATACCAGTGCTTGAAAGAAATTTTGTGGACCTGTTCGGTAGCGATTTGTGTCACTAAAGTCTGTCCCTGCTGGAAACGCCAACCTCTCCCTACACTGACAAAAAGTATATTAATGAATGTATTACACACCTATGTACTGCACAGCAAGTAGCACACCTACACCAGTGCTTGAAAGGACTTGTGTGGACCTGTTAGGTAGCGATTTGTGTCGCTAAAGTCTGTACCTGCTGGAAACACCAACCTCTCCCTACACTGACAAAAAGTATATGAATGTATATTAGACACCTATATACTGCACAGCAAGTAGCACACCTATACCAGTCCTTAAAAGGACTTTTGTGGAACTTTTAGATAGCTATTTGATTGAATACAGCCTGTCCCTGCTCCAAACAGCACCCTCTCCCTACACTGCCAAAAAGCAGAATGTAAGATGGCTGCCAGATCAGGTATATTTATAAGGTAGGGGGTATGTCCATGTGCTGAAATGTCTCAATTGGCTGTCCTGCACCACCTGATAGAAGTGTCATAGGTCAAAGTTCTTACCCATGTAACATTGCGGACCGCCGAGAACATCGTCAAATGTCCGCCGGTTTGGCGGACTGCGAACGAGCAAAGTTCGCCGCAAAACGACTGCCGGGTGAATCGGCAGGCCATCTCTAGTTGGAAGCTTTAGTGAAATCCAGGTTAACATGTGATATAAATCAAGTCAAGTGTGGCCAAACTGTTGGCAACTTAGTTCAACAATTGAAATGATGGGGAGTTTAGCTATTAAAAGGTAAATAATATCAGTCAACATTACTAATAATAACTCTAATATTATTATTAAGTTGTTGCCTGATTTCTGCCATCTTAATTTTCAACATACATAACTCAAGTCCGTATAGTAACAGTTCTATTTTCTGGATGACATTGTCGTCCTTGTGAGTGTCTCTATTAAACTGTGGCATTTTGATTTTGTTTTCTTCTTTATGGCTAGGTTTTGTGCAGTGAAACAAAGACACCAGACCTAGTAGAGAAATGGATGTTAACAATTTATCAAGTCTATATTTTGAAGTAAAGCTATAATAAACCTTGCAGTATAAATCTAAAAATCTTGCCTTTTGGCAAGTTACTGTCTTCCAATGTTCTTTGACTGTGACAAATTCATCAAAGCAGAATTCAGCTTCAGGGATCCTTAATAATAACAACATAGCACAATGTTATATGCCTGGCAAGATAGAAGGTTTATGACCAGTTTTGTCTAAATTAATTAAATGAGGATGCACAGTATATAGAAAAAAGCATGTAGGGGGCGTGGCTTGGCACGCAACGGACATGGACGCTTGGTGAGGAAGCTCCGTTACACACACAGCCTGCACTCGCCTAACCACCCGATCCGCAGCTCCCAGATGCCGGGCAAGAAGCTCTACGGCACCCCGCACTCCCGCTCGAGAAAAGGAGCCTCTGCCTCCGCATCCCGGGACATTTCTGACCTCTTTAAAGCCACGGCGGGGACCCGCAGCAGCGTGGGGAAGGCCAAGATGGCGCTGGAGCGTCATGAGGACGACTTCAGCGAGGACTCTCAGTCGGCGCCTGAGGATTCAGGTAGGGGGTTAACCCGCTCAGATCAGCCCCTCACATTCGCAGCTATGTCTGTGATAGCCGCGGACATAAAGTCCACGTTCTCGGCTGCCATCACAGATTTAAAATCCAACCTGGTGGCTCTGAATGACAAAATGGCTGCGACGGAGGCTGCAGGCAAGCACAGGGACAGGGCCATACGCAGGCTTGAGAAAGTTTCTTCCTCTCACAACCATCGTTTTATTGAAATGAATAGGCACCTGGAGGACTTGGACAATAGAAGCAGGAGGTGCAATATTCGTGTGAGGGGCATCCCTGAATCTGTGGAACCTGCTCAGATTGTGCCGGCCCTTCAAAGAGTGTTCAACAGCCTGCTTGACAGACAGGAAGACATGATGATTGATTTTGTCAGGGCTCACAGGGCTCTTAGGCCAAAGGGCCCGGACACTGCTCCTCCACGGGACATTATTTGTTGCTTACAGAGCTTCACTCTTAAGGAAGAGATTATGCGTAATGCCAGAAGGAATGACCAAGTGGTTTTTAATGGAGCAAATATTATGCTGTTCCAAGATTTATCTCAGATTACACTAAAAAATAGAAGGGCTCTGCGCCCCCTACTGGAAGCTTTGAGAGAGAAAGAACTGAGATATACATGGAGGTTTCCTTTTGCGCTGACTGTGACTCTCAATGGCCACCAACATGTTTTGCGTGACCCTGATGGCTTGCCGGAGTTCTGTTCTGCCATGGGACTCGACCGGATCTTTCTGCCAGACTGGTACGCTGAATTCCAGGATCCTCACCGGGAAAGGTCGCCATCGAGGTCTCCGCTGTCTACACCTGAGAAGAGGTCGGCAAAAAAGCAGAAGCCTAACCGACCAGGAAACTCCAAAGCTGGAACTCCGAGGCCCTCCAGAGATGACCGCAGAGACCGGGAAGAGGAATAGCCTGGATCTATTGGGCTCCTGATTGATGTCCCTGACCTACTTGGTTACTTCTTTGTTTTTTTTTTTTGTTTTTTTTGTTTTGCTAATCTTTATTTGCTGCCTTCCCTTTTTCTCCCCCATCTCAGCTGCTCATACCAGCCATACAGGCTATTTTGGTAAATCAACCATCTGACTTCGTGGCACTTCCATTTGGTGACCCCACTTCTTGCGATAATTTGGGGAGGGGGCACTAACTGATTGTATAATGAACATTTACCATCCATGTATCTGTGCACACAGCGGCCGCTGTGGTAGCTAGGCCTCAGACAGTCTCTGAATTCCTCTCGGACTATTACCTTTACTAGTTTATTGCCTTTTTGTTTGCAGACTGTTCAGTATGGGTTGGCCATTAGAGGGATGAGGATGGTAAGGGCTAATATGATTCTTACTCCCATAGGTGTCATGGAGGGGATTGTGTAGCAGATGGGGGTCAGCGGCTTAATCCTAGAATTTTTAATCACTCACTTTGGGATCGGGTGGATTTTGTTCTGCACTTTGTCCTAATAATGGACAAACCAGTTCTAAGCTTTTTTCTTTATAAGCAGGTTGTGTGTGTTACATTGTTCTTTAGTAATTTGTTGGTGATAACTTTTCTCTTTTGGTGTTATTACCTACCCTTAGGCTCTTAAGGGCCAAAATTGTCCATTTTCTGTTGGCGGTCGCCTCCCTCTACCCCCAACAAGTGTGTCCGTTCCCACGTTGAAGGGACGGGACGCACCATATAGTCCCTTTCTCAGGTGGGCCGGTCCCACCTGTTAAGGTATATTCTCAGCATACTCCATTCTTCTCTATTTCACTCCTTTTGTTTTCTCTCACTCTCTCCCTTTTTTTTTTTCTTTTCTTTTCTTAGCACCTTTTACTTGTTGGCTATTGGCTTTGATTGGATATACTGCATCACTGGGTATATTGTCGAATTTAATTTTCTCTTTTGTCCCCTCGACAGCTGTGTGCCCCGGGCACACTCCGGCTCATCTCGCTCTGAACTCCCGCCATGGCCTACTCTGACCTCGGCCGAGGTCCAACCGTGATTTCGCATAATGTCAAAGGTATGAACATTCCTGAGAGGCGCTCCACATTATTACGTGAACTCAAAAAAGGTAGGCCGCATTTCGTGTTTCTTCAGGAAACCCACTTCAAAACACATCATGTGCCCAGACTGACAGACGCTTTCTTCACAGAGGCGTATCATGCTACAAATGATGAATCCAGGGCTAGGGGGGTTTCGACATTGATAAGCAGGGATGCTCCCTTTATCCTACAGGAAAAATTGTTAGACCCCCATGGGCAGATACGTATTTTTGAAGGGCCTGTACAATAATGCCCCAATGACATTGGCTAATGTCTACTTCCCTAATAGGTCTCACATATCCTTTTGCCATCACATAGTACAGGAACTCTTGGGATTTGCCTCAGGCTGTCTAATACTTGGCGGGGATTTCAACGTGCCTCTCAACCCCCTAACCGACACCTCAAACGGGAAGACGTGCATAGCTTACAAAATTCTTAAACGACTTAAAGCATTACTTCGAACTTTACATTTGATCGACACGTGGCGGTTTGACCATCCTGATGGTCGTGACTACACTTTTTTCTCACCCCCTCACAACAGACATTCACGTATTGATTATCTTTTTATCTCACAACAAGACCTGGGTCGGATGACAGGGTCACATATAGGCATAAAGTCTTTCTCGGACCACGCCCCGATATCTCTAACCCTAAAAGCCGGTGCTCCTGTGCAACGCCCCCAAACATGGAGGCTGAACGCCTCTCTCCTGACGGACCCCGATCTGCTACCTACGCTGACTTCCTCGTTAACGGACTTTTTTGTGCGAAACTCTACCCCAGACATGGATCCACTCACGGTGTGGGAGGCACACAAATGCACAATCAGAGGAGATCTCATTAAAATGGGGTCGATGCGTAAACGGGAAAGGGAGAGGCACATTGCTGCCCTTGTGGACAAGATAAAACGCTTAGAAAACCTCCACAAGCAATCCCTTAGTGTAAGCTCGGCCTCTGAACTTCTGGCCCATAGGAAAGCCCTCCAGCAGATGTTCAATGACAAATCGAAGCGGCTCTTGTTTTTCCAGCAGCGCCTTTACTATGAGTCGGGGAACAAGACAGGCAAGTTATTGGCTAGAGCCCTAAAGGAACACACTGCTAAAAATGTAATCCATGGGATTAGGAGAGGGGACGGCCAATTAGATGTAACCACTGAAGCTATTGCAAGACATTTTCAGGACTTTTATACGAATCTCTATAATCTTCCCCCTCAACATAAAGTAAATGGATGGGTTGGGGATAGACCACAAATTATTAAGGACTACCTGGACAGGAGTGGCATGCCCGCTCTTCCTGATGCGGATGTCTCATTGCTGGAGGGACCAATTACAACGGCAGAGGTAGAACTTGCTATTAAACTCCTTAAATCAGGCAAAAGCCCGGGTCCTGATGGATTCACATCCATCTACTACAAGACTTTTGGTAACATTCTAGTAGACCCACTTAGGAAGGCCTTGGACTCTATGTCCGAAGCTAGGACAGTCACCCCTGACTTTCTCACTGCCCACATCACCGTTCTACCCAAGGCAGGGAAAGACCCTGCTGAGTGCGCCAGCTACCGCCCTATCTCTTTACTTAACTTGGACACTAAGATTTACGCGAAGATCCTTGCCTCCAGACTGAGCCCTATGTTGTCCAAACTGGTTGGCCCTGACCAGGTGGGCTTTATGCCTGGCCGTGAGGCCAAAGATAATGTTATAAAGGCCATGCTTCTGACGCATGCGGCTCGTGCGGGTCATGTCGAGGGCCTTCTCCTGTCTACAGACGCGGAGAAGGCCTTTGACCGTGTTGCATGGGACTTTATGCTGGCTACCTGCACAAAGGTTGGCCTGGGGCCTCGTATGATGGCTAGGATCTCTGCACTATATCAGTCCCCCTCTGCACGACTAAAAGTGAACGGTGCGCTATCAGACACAGTCCTGATCAATAATGGCACTAGACAGGGGTGTCCTCTTTCACCCCTGCTATTCATCTTGTCCCTCGAGCCTTTTATCAGAATGATTAGAGCTAATGCAGACATTCAGGGCTTCACGGTGGCGAATAGGGAGTACAAGGTAGCCGCCTATGCGGATGACTTGCTTTTCTTCCTATCCAGCCCATTGTCTTCCCTATCTCATCTATTGAAGGAGTTTGAGTCGTACGGCTACGTTTCCAATCTCAAAATAAACTATTCCAAGTCAGAAGCCCTGAATGTGTCCATGTCAGATGAGGTGTTTGGTCAGGTGAAAGAATCCTCTTCTTTTAGGTGGGTCCCTTTGGCCTTAAAATACCTTGGAATTTGGCTCACACCCAACATTGGGGACGTGTATGGTCATAACTTCCCGGTTTTCCTAAAATGTGTCAGGGAAGATCTCCTTAGGTGGCAATCGGGTCATTTTTCTTGGTTCGGTCGTGCGGCCATTATCAAGATGACTACCCTCCCCCGTTTGTTATATCTGTTACATGCACTTCCGGTAAGGGTCCCCGCGTCCTTTTTTTTAGCCCTCAAGTCCATAGTTTTGAGATTTCTGTGGAATTCACAGAAGCCCAGAATTCGCTTCTCCCGGTTGATGAAACCAAAGGAACTGGGTGGCATGGGCATTCCAAACTTTAGAGCATACTATCAGGCCACTCACCTGACCAGAATCGTCGACTGGCACTGTCATAGGTCAGCAAAAGACTGGGTCTCTCTGGAGGATGCTCTATGCCCAATTCCTTTGAAATTCTCCCCTTGGGTCCCCTGGGACAGTTGCCCGTTGGGTTTGAGGCGTCATCCTCTCACTGGCACCACACTAGATATTTTCCACAACCTGACTAAAACCTTCGACTTTGCTTCACAACCTGGTCACCTAACCCCACTTAGGGACAACCCCGCGTTTGCACCTGGTGTGGGCAACCTAAACTTCCAATCGCCAAATAAACTTGACCCCCTGTTAGTGGGTAATTGTTTCAACAAGGGCCTGGTGAAAGACTGGACAACTCTTAAGACTGAAGCTGACATCCCCCATATGCCCATGTGGGCGTACTTTCAACTTCGTAGTTACCTGGGGAGCCGGGCAGTTAGAGCTAAATTACACAGAACCCCTTCGACATTGGAGTCAATCTGTCAGTCTGGTGCACCTTGTGTTAGGGCCACGTCCATGACATACTCTTGGCTTCAGGAACTGCATTTTAAGGAGGTGGACGAACTCAGAGCGAGATGGGCGGAGGAGCTTCGGATGGAGATCTCGGCCAAACAATGGAGACATGCCTGCATACTAACTCACAAATGTTCAATAAGCACGAAAATGCAGGAAACTGCTTATAAATTGCTAACACATTGGTACAACACCCCAGCTAAAATGCACAAATGGAATCCGCAGGTCCCAGAATCCTGCTGGAGGTGTCACGAGGGAATAGGCACTTTACTCCACATTTGGTGGCAATGCCCGCTCATAGCACGGTTCTGGGACAGAGTGATAGCACTAACAAAACAAATCACAGACACTGAAATTACCATGGACGCGGCGGCCTGTTTGCTCCAGGTCACGGATGTCTCCTTGAGGAGGTTTAAAAACTCCTTGTCGAGACACTTGCTGAACGCCGCGAGATCCTTGATACCTCTTTATTGGAGGTCTCAGAGGATCCCCTCTGTTGCGGAATGGCTGAAAAAGATCTCGGACGTTCATGCGATGGAGGAGACTCTGACTCAGGCAACTCAAGGTGTGGACAAATTCTTTAACCTGTGGCAGCCATGGGTAGTTTTCCGGTACTCGTCCGAATACACAGACATTATGTCCCGATCGCTGCCCCTGATGGCATAATTGAGTTCTGAGCGGATACCTAATTCTGTGACTGTCTATGTACATCTACGACTAACTGTTCAATGCCAAATAGTTCTTTCTTTTTATTTTATTTTATTTTTATTTATTTTTATTTATTTTTATTTATCTATTCTTTTCTGGCTCCTTACCTTGGGCCTTGACTCTTCATACCTTTGCGCTTACTCTGTGCTTTTCTTACTAAACCTCAGAAATCAGCCACGTTTGTAACTGATCGCTATGTGTAAAGCTTGTTTATCACACTTCAACTTCATCCCCGTTGGCTCCGCTAGATATAGGTGGTTGGGACCACCTAGAGTTAACATAAGCTCCAAGGGGAACTATATATGCATAATAATACATAATACGTTATGTAAGCTTCAGATAATTAGCCTTCTACTCTGAATTGCTTTTGGATATGTACCTTGTGTTCCTATGTTGTGATTCACATTGTTTGCCTTTACGTAAAAGTTATGAGCAGTTGCATCTGCACAAACTGTATTTCTTGTATACCTCAAGTTTGACTTTAATAAACTTAACCTTGGAATGTAAAAGAAAAAAGCATGTAAAGTATTACACAGTGCTGTACATGGTATTTTTGTCCAGGTAAAGTTATCAAATGTAAAGGCATCTTATGTGTTTATTTTTTTTATATATTTTGATAGTATTGTCAACCTTGTTTTGGTTTAATGAAAGAAGTACATTCATTGTTTAATACTGTATACTTAGGAGCCTATTCATAGCGGAGAGCAGATACCACTATCTACACTCCACTGGACAAGTAATTTATAGGATGCAAGTTTTTTTGTGCAGCCTGTAGTGTCTTATGCAATAGTCCATAATGCTGTAGATAGTATAAGAACACGCTGTGACTAGTGAACAGAGTAATCACATGGTTTAGGTCATGTGCTGAGGCTCTCCTCTTCATCCCATTTTTCCCCATCAATTGACGTTCAAAAGCAAAGTGTAACCCCATTTGAAACACACATTGCTGTGCTTTATAAATGTGCATTGTTTAAATCAGTGCTTTATAACTAGGCCCCTTATAAAAACTAACACCATCAAACATTGCAAATACAGTAGATTGAAGTGTCCTAAGATCAATGGTATTTAGCTTCTTCTTCCATGGCTGCCACTGCAAAATAGCCAGTGTTTCCCATTATAGAGTAGCATGTGCTGTCTGTATGTTATGCAGAGAGCAGGCCCAAAGGCCAAACGCTAGGGCTGAGAATCTTCACAAGACAGAAAAGGTGTTGTTTCAACTCTCTCTTAAGCTCTCACACCAGTTGACACCAAGTATTTGTGGTGAGAGACACAAAAGCAGGAGTGATTGGATAGCTCTGTAAGTGGTTGGGGCGGGGGAGGGGTGGGGTAGGCCTTAGACATTGTCTCTGTTGCCTGAATGGACAAGGTGATGTGTTCTATTCATAGTAAATACAAGTAAAAGGGACAATGTGGTAAAAGAAAACCCATGGAAGCTGTATTGTTAATATTAAAGTAAACCCAAAGCAAAATAAATAATGCTTTCCTGATCATTAAACAAAGCACAAAAAACTATTTCTGTCCCTCATTTCTCAAATTACAATTTAAAGCATTTTTTTGTCTGTAAGATAATCGATTATGGTGTGCCCTTTCCTGGGATAGTGGGAGAACATTTGGGGTTTACAGCTTCTTTAAGCGATTAGTACCAGCCGTTTTAATAAATAATATAGAAAACTCTATAAATCTGAAAACTGAAAAGGTTTTAGCAATTTCACATGTTTTTTTTTTTTTCCATACCCTCATACTATTTTAGACAAGTTGGTCTTGCAATAAATTCCACAACTTTCAGACACTTTGAAAGAGTGAGATGTATGATAAAGGTACACATTTTTTGCCAATATGACAGTGTAGTAAAATATTTATATTTCAGTTCTTGCATGTAAGATCTCACAGATGTTATCACACTTCATTAAGAGAACACCAATGAGAGATCTCACATGCAATATTATCACCCTAAAAATAGAGTAAATTTGGCAAATCAGACTGTTCTTGTTTATTCTGAAAGGCAATCAATTTTGTGTCTATGATACTTCTAATTTGATTAACTAATCTACTCTATTTTTACTTAACCTTCTGATTCTATTTCTACCATCAAATCAACAAAGAACACTGACAAATTGGCTACATTGATAATCGCACAGAGCGCCTGGACACTGAATCACTGAAAGTGACCCTATTAATAATTCAATGAATTACACTATTTCCCTGTACTATTTGACTTCTTAAAATATTTAATGGGGGTTCTATTGTTAATTTTATGGTTTCCCGAAAGTAAGTTAAGATGAGTTCAACAATAAAAAGGAGAGCTAAGGTTAAGCAGTGTGATACCAGCAAGGTCTTTCTGTACTACTGAAGTAATACAGGTCAATGTATTTTTTATTGGTGCAGTGGGTATTAAGATGCTATTGCGCACAGAGAATGATCGCAAAATATATGTGTTTTTCACTTAAATATGGCAATAGGCTTATCACAATGCAGAGAACCATTTTACTGTGAACCTCTGGAAGCTGATTTCACATGTGCTATGGTTTTCAAACGTATTGCTGTATATCACCTATTTATTTTGCTCAGCATGGAGCTGGAACTGTTTGAAGCCTGAGTTTTAGTGTCATTTCCTCAAAGACACTGGGGATATTCATTACTCTTAGATATCATTTTATTATTCTAAAAGCATCCTAATATTTGAGGACATATCTTGTTTTTCAGTGCGTTGGGCTTACTTAAGTTATGTAACTCAAATTCCTGCTGCTTGCTCATTTTCAGCACAAAACGATATAATTCCAGTTGATTTACACCAGTGACAAAAACAATAAAACAACAGATGATAAGTATGTATTCCTTCTCTAGTCTGTTATTACCATTACAGCATTCTAAAAGAGACACAGCAATAGGTACAAAATTCTACGCAATTATGCTGACACAAAGAGCAATACAGTGGAGAAAATAAAGCATAAATCAAACTATATTCTACATGTGCTGCAGGGTTCTCTGGAATAAACTATATTAAATGTAGCACCATGTTCATTTTTATGATTAAATAGAGAAATCAACACACATTAATAGTCTCAACTGTGTGACATTTATCTAAATTTCAGATAACTTTAGAATTACTAATAACAGTCATGAAAAATTGTAAGCTTTAAGACACATACAGTAAACACCCCTAACTTACAACTTTTTTTTACCATGGAGGGACCCTTGTAAAAATGCTTATGTTTCAGGGAATCTGTGCTAAAAAAAAGTTATTATATCCACAGCTCACAGTACATGGACATGATTAGTAAGTTGTATATATAACATAAATTTAAAAAAATTATGCTGCATACCTATTTTTTTACTCCCAGAGTGGATTATTTTTTTTACATCTATTGCAGTATAGTAAATTGTCAGTGGTATTCAGTGGTATTCATGAAATGGATACTATTAATGGTTAGAAAAAGAAGTTCACAAAGAGAAAATTGCCATAGCTGTTGGTAATCAGTGGAAAAAAGCCCTAGCATAATAGGGAAGTGTCTCCTTGCATTTGTGGTTGATGGAGAAGTACCACTTCACATTTGGGGTTACTGGAGAAGTACCCCCTTACATTTTTGGTTATTGGAGAAGTGTACTGATCCTCAATGGAACAGGTGGCTATGTACTGATTGAGAACCAATGGGAAATATGTTCCCATTATGTTGGGAAGCATTGGGAAAATGCCTAGTTTTAAGACGGCTAAAATGGATCATTATTACCAGTGGATACTTAACTGAAATACAAGAGGAGTGGCTTCATTGGCCCTATGCTACTAGTTTTGCAGCTTTCACCATTTTTCATCCTTTGTTGCATTTCAGCACTGCTGATCACCTGCATGTGCTCAGCAATTGTAACATATCATTTCTCAAGGCAGGGTACCCAATAGCGATAAATGTGGAACATGCTGTGCATATACCTCCCAACTATCCCAGATTATGTGGGACAGTCCCAGACTATCAAATAAATCCTGCGGTCCCACAGATCTAAGCTGAAGTCCTCAAGCCCACTGCCAGAACAAGTTCCAGCATTGTTTACAAGGTATCTCTTCAAGGTAACTGATTTATCAAGGAAATTAAAGAAACATTAAACTCCAGAAACAGTGCCCAAAAAGGCATGAAGGTAGCCACATTGGGAGAGGAGCAGGGTTTTGCCTTCTCATTTCAAAGTTACATTCCTGATGCCTGATAACTAATGAGGGAATATTTAATCAACAAGAGAGGAAGAGAATCAACAAAATATATTACAGTATTTGCCGGGGTATAGGACGACCCCCTAATTTTCTAGCTAAAAGGTTGGTTTTAGGATATACACTCGCCGTATAAGACGACCCCCCTTCCGACCCACCTCACTGTGCCCACTGCATACCTCACTTTGCCCATTGCCTACCTCACTGTGCCGATCTCCATACCTTATCCCTGTATGCAGAGTCAGAGTCAGACTTCGGGGCATCCATTGTTCAAAAGCCACGGCTTCTCCTCGTCCTGTTCCGTGATAGGCGGAACACTCAGTTTCCCAGCAGAGCCTGTGTTCAGTGTTCCGCCTATCACGGAGGTCCTCTCATCTGACTCTGCATACAGGTACCGGCATATAACACGACTCTTGGGGGATATTTTTAAGTACAAAAGGTCGTGTTATACGCCGGAAAATAAGGCAAGCAGAAACAGGAAGATCCTTGCACAGTAGATCTCAACAGTTTTCTCTCCAGCTAAAACCATGAGCAGCAAAATAGTGACACCACTAAATGTCATTCCAAATCTCATTCATCATGTACAATATGGTGCTCAGTTGGTCTCCTTGAATAAAATAGTAGTTGCATTTTTTTTATGTTGCACTATGTTTGGGCAACTGTTTATTAAATCTTAATTTTCAGAAAAAAATACATTCAGAATAGTGTATTGTGCACACAAGACCAATAAAATCTCTGCATCTTCTGTCAAATATATAAAAGATGTGACCGAACTGAGTAAACAGGCAGAAAATATATCAAGACTTAAAATTGCATATGTCGGTAAAAATATGATACCTCAAATTTTCCATATGACCACTAAAACCCTTTATAGCTTATCTATTTAGCGTTAACCCTAATGGTCCAAAAATATTATTCTCTCATACAGCATGACAATACCTAATAAGTGTTGTGCAATTGGTGTTTATGTACTCATGTATTCTGTATGCATGTGCTTATGTTCATGTGTGCATGCATGTAGGGGCTTTACAATTTAGTTGGCTCATTTTCATATACTTCTATTTATATTTAACCACTTCAGCCCTGGACCATTTGGGTGGTCAAAGACCAGGCCACTTTTTGCGATTCGGCACTGCGTTGGTTTAACTGACAATTGCGCGGTCATGCGACGTGGCTCCCAAACAAAAGTGACGTCCTTTTTTTCCAAAAATAGAGCTTTCTTTTGGTGGTATTTGATCACCTCTGTGGTTTTTATTTTTTGCGCTATGAACAAAAATAGAGCGACAATTTTGAAATAAAAACATCATTTTTTACTTTTTGCTATAATAAATATCCCCCAAAAATATATGAAAAAAAAACGTTTTTTTTCCTCAGCTTAGGCCGATACGTATTCTTCTACATATTTTTGGTAAACAAAATCGCAAAATAGGGGATAGTTTTATGGCATTTTTATAAAAAAAATGTTTACTAGTAATGGCAGCGATCAGTGATTTTTTGCAACATTATGACACACATCGGACACTTGACACATTTTTGGGACCATTGTAATTTTCACACGATCAGTGCTATAAAAATGCACTGGTTACTGTGAAAATGAAACTGGCAGTGAAGGGGTTAACCACTAGGTGGCGCTGTAGGGGTTAAGTGTTCCCTGCATTGTGTTTCTAACTTTAGGTGGGATGGGCTCTGTGTCACATGACACTGATCTCCACTCCGAGTACACGGAGCCGAGATCAGTGTCATTCTCACTAGGCAGAGCAAGGAGATGCTTGTTTACACAAGCATCTCCCCTCTCTATACCTCCGTGAGATGATCGCAGGGACCCCCACTGCTATCGAGCCCGCGGGACCTGCCGCCGGCGCGCTCGCGACCACACGGCAGGCATTTAAAGGGCCACGTACAGGTACGTGATAATGCCTGTCCGTGCCATTCTGCCAACGTATATATGGCGTAGGAGGTCCTTAAGCAGTTAAACACTTTTCTGTTTTTCTACTTAACTTTATTGCCGTCATATTGAAAGGCTTTCTATGTGATAACATATACGAAGTAACATATTTTTTTTATAGAGATTTTAGATTGCTTATGCCTCCTCTGCACTTCCACTAGCTAGATCAAGCACAAACTGTACTTGGTCAGTGCTCTTCCCAACCTCATTGGCTGGCGTCTAGCTGCTCTAAACCTGGAAGAGCTAATCACTTTCAGTTTCATTAGTTGTAGGGGAGAAGGGGGAAGAATGCTTCTCGTCTTCCCCCGCATTCTCCATTCTGACAGCCTAGATGGCTGTCTCAGCTCCTACAGTGAAATGTATGTTGGGAGGGGGAAGGTGCCAGTATTTGCAGCTGCCCAAATCACTTTTATATAACAGTATGAAGCTGGCTGAACAAAACAAACACAAATTAAAAATTTCTACTGCAATTATGAATGTGTTTACATTACTGTACTGCTGGGCATATATATATATATATATATATATATATATATATATATATATATATATATATATATATATATATATATATATATATATATATATAATATGACAGTACAAATGTTACAAGGACTCTGAGTGAATCCGTGAGGCTGTCATTGCTGAATTCCCATCTTGAGAATTTCTCTGGCTGCCATTTTAATTATTTGGCTTCAATGCTGTCTTAATGGATGACTTGGAACAATTATGCAGATAAGGAATTCTAACACTTTTCTGACACTCATTTATGCCACGTTCACATGAGTGCATTTTCTGATGCAGTTGCTGTCACACAGAACTGCGTGACAAAGGAAATTAAGTTTCTATGGTACCCCTTTACAACAATGCAATGCAGCTGCAGCACATTTTTTTAAAAAGTTCAGGTGCCACTTTGGCCCCTTAGACTTCAATAAATATGCATGTGCTCGTAAAATGCACGAAAATTCATGCACAAATGCAGGTTTTTGATGCAATTTTGTCAGAGTTTTTGTATTTTTGTAAAAGTAGACTGTCTGCCAGTCAGCTCAGTCCCAAATGCATAACCTATAGAAGTTAGCCATGAAATGATTGCATTGCATTGAAATCAGAAAAATGAACAGGACCTCAAAACAGGACCTCAAATTGTGGAGCAGGTTGCCTACTGACATTCAGTGTTGGGTCAGGAACTTCAGATGATGATCCAGCTGGTGGAGATGGAGTGGCACACCATGGTAGAGGATCTATATGGTCCTGTCAAGTCCAGAGGCACCCTGCCAGTGCAGAGAATAAAGCCATTGACAAACCCGGGAACCAGCACTTAGGAGAGTAAAGGAGCAAGCACTCCAGTGTCCCAAAGTTCTGCTCCAGCATGAAGGAATGGGAACATGTTGTGCTGGCTGTGTCACTCCCAGGGTCGTATCAAGTCTCACTGCCCCTTGCAGGAGAAACCTATGGAGTGTGGAGCCACACCTATCTACACCCAGAGGGTCTGGACTCCGCACCTGAATCTGACATCTGAATCTGAGGAGTGGTTCAAATGTGACATCTGGGTAAACCAAGTTCATGCTTGAGTGTTACTAGACTATGATAGTATAGCGAATCTAGTCCATAATGTGGTGGATGAGAGAGAGGGCCTTGTACCAAAAACCCTGAGGGTGGTGTGTATGAATGGGGGCATCAGAGTACCTGCTGCTGCTAATGACAATCACTACTGCTAGTGGCATGGTTACCCAGGAGGTCTGGGTGGTACCCAACTTTATTCTCAACATTATAGTGGGACTATGTAAGCAGGGGACTGTGTGAGCAACCCATACATTTCCATTTCTTTTTGTGACTGAGACATGGATGAGCTGTGTCCATTTCTTTTGGCCTACTGATGCAGGCAGGGACCTAAACCCTGGTAAGGGACATGTAATAGCTTTGGCTCACCACCAGTGAAGCATGTTCCAGAGTGTATGGACTGGGTTTGTTTTGTCTAAAGCAAAAAAAAAAAAAAATGTTGTTTGCTCTGTTTTTGCCAGCCATTAGCTGTTATACTTTTAGACCTGTGTGATGATATTTTAATATTGCACAAAAACCTACCTATCTGCATTGTTGAAGCAGACCTAAAGTCAAATATCAGATGTCCCTGCGTGTTGCTCCTATATAAAGCAAAAAAACAAACCAAAAAAAAGGATCCCTGAAGTTTTTACTTGCTAATATGTCCCTGATACTTTCATTGCCACAGCTGAGATCAGGTTCTGTGTGAGATGAAGACATCAACTAGTAATCAACCAATGCCTTGAACAGAACTAAGCCACCTTCAACCACAACACAAGTAGTGTCAAAGAAGCAGCTGTCATGGACAGACAACAACAAAATATTTCAAGGCTGCAACTGTGTTTTTTTTCTTTTGCTTTCTTTTAACAAGGGTACAGTAAGAGACCAAAAAGCCTAACGTTGATGTTTGACTGCCGGTCTCCTTTAAAAGATAAGCTATGTTTGCAATTATCTTTTTTTTTTTAAATCCACAATTGGTTATGAAGGTCTTTTATCCCTTGCTTTACTGTGAATTCATATTACTAGTGTGTTTGATTCAATCCAAACCAATTCATTAAATTCACTAATTTGTAATTACATAATTGTTGCTGACTGAATTGTATAACTATCACTATACCCATAGGAGTCTCTGAATATGATTGCTGTAAAATCAATACACAATTAAACTGAGCTACTGTACAAGTTATTTTTCCAAGTGTACTGTTGGCTCATAGGTTGCTGATCTCTGGCAAATTATAACTACATTATCTCTTATGACTATTATGGGAAATTCTAAACATAGCTTTAGTCAGGTTACAGGTCTGGTGGTTATGGCCTTGTTTCCCTCAGGTCCTCTAAACTTGTAGAGAGTATGTGGAAAAGGTAAAAGCTTATTATGGCCAAGCAATGAGACTATCTTGTAGAAATGTAGAGCTTTTGTGTTAAAGAGGGTTACATAAATAGGTGTGTCTAGTGTTAATGGGGGGCATGCCAGAAGTTAGTCAAATTCTTTGCATACATTATAAAAATGGCATAAATATATCCTAAAATGTAAACAGTGTAGCATTTTTCTTTTTGCTGATAAAACGTCATGTATAACATTTTAATAACGTTGGAATAACATTTCACTGCACAAGACAGTGGTCTGGACAATGCCTATATTAATTAGATAATTCCTATTTGTGTCCCTCTATGATTTAGTTTCACATAATTATTGGGGCTGACTCCTTCCGATTAGGATAGACCAATTGCCATTCCCTTGTTTATTGACTCTGCTGCTAGACAGTAGAATGCTTGTTGACAGATTATTTATCAAGTCAGGGAAACTTAGGTGAAACTAAAGCAAAAACTTATTTTAGTTGTCTAATTTAGGTAATATCACACATCTTGTAGTATCTGCCGTTTGGCAAGCCTAAATAAACATATACAGTATAATATAAATAGATAAAGCATAGTAATTATGTATAGTATTAATGCATAAAGGAACTTGAAGCACAATGTTTTGTTATCTTTAAGCTTTAGGGCATTACTGAGGGACCTGTTATGACTAGGTTTGCCAACCAAATTTTTCTTTTTGTTTACAGACAGAGGGCAAACAAATAAATGATGGACATACAACTTTTTCACAGATACTGTACTTCAAATTGATTATCTCTCCACCTATATCATATATATTATAAACGTGCCCCCCTTCTGTGTCTCTCTCTTATAATGCAATAGACCTCAAACTCTTCCACCATCTGTACCTTCCCTTATACACAACTAAATTGCAAGTGATTTCATCTTCTATATCTCTCCTACATACATTAATAGATTGTATGCTCATCCACCTGCTGCATTCTCTTTTATACACTGAAAGGCTAGAATATATTCCATATTTGATTTCCCTTCAGTTCACCTTTTTAGAGTGTAGGCTCTTCCATTTTTCTATAATCTCCCTTAAACTCATGTAGATTGTAAGATACTTTGTATGCTGAATCCTGCCTTTATACTGTAACACAGTGTAAACTCTTTAACTTCTGTATATATCCCTTATACCCTATTAGATTGCACTTCTATCTTCTGAAATGCTACTTTTATTTCTACCAAATACTTTCATAGAATAAAAGCTCTTTGACCCTCGGTATCCTCCTTATGCCCTGGTAGATTCTAAGCTCTTCTCTCCTTTAGGGACGGGAAGTTTAAATGCTTACAATCTAGAAGGATATAAGGGAGCCTTTAAATCTACTTTACTTACAGGCTTCTCTTTCCTAACAAACTCTCTGGACTAAATGTGTGATGTGGCAATAATTCTACTCATAGGATGTGTTACAGTTAACAGTAGTGATATCAGCTATATTCTCTTCATGGGATAGCATTCTGTATTATTCACCACAAGTAAACTGCAAATACAACCATTACATGTTACCCAAAAGAAAAAAAAAACACAAAACAAAAGTTGGTAGCAAATGTTTACCTGTCCCAAGGTGTGTGAGAAATTTAAAGGAGCAGAGCACCATTAATCATTTTATTAAAGTAAGTGGCAAATATTGCAGCATCCAAAAGTGAAGTCAGAGGCAAACCTAATGTCCCAAAATAAATTGCCCACTTTTTACATAGTATTGTACTATATACCCCAAGAAAACTCAATACAACCATTACACATTACAAAAAGAAAGACACAAAACAGCATGTTGGCATAAATTGGCATAAATTGGCCAATAACATCAGGATATAACATTTCAAACAATGCTTAGCCATAAAGACTCAAGCAAATTCATAACTTAATATGATAAAGTCATTCCTTGTAATAGGAATAAAAGTGACCCATTTTTTTTTAAAGGACAAAAAAAAAAAGAAAAAGTTAAATAATTAAGAAAAAAAATAAAACTTAAAGCACCGCCTCGCAGAAGTGAACTTATACATAAGTCGCGCCTGCATATAAAAATGGTGTTCAAACCACATATGTGAGGTATCGCAGCAATCTTTAGCATGAGAGAAATAATTCTAGCATTAGACTTCCTCTGCAACTCAAAACTGGTAAGCTGTAGACATTTTTAAACGTTGCCTATGGAGATTTTTAAGGGTAAAAAATTTGTCGCCATTCCACGAGCAGGCGCAATTTTGAAGCATGACATGTTAGGTATCAATTTACTCGGCGTCACAATGTATTTCTCAATATAACAAAAAAATTGGGCTAACTTTACTGTTGTCTTATATTTTATTCCACAATTGCGCTTGTAAGACCTCTGCGCAAATACGATGTGACATAAAGTATTGCAATGACCGCCATTTTATTCTCTAGGGTGTCTGAAAACACACACACACACACACACACACACACACACACACATACATACATACATACATACATATATATATATATATATATATATATATATATATATATAAATATAAATATATAAAATGTTTGGGGGTTCTTTACAAGTAAATTTTTTTTGCTAGAAGTCTAAAAAATAGGCCCGGTCCTTAAGTGGTTAATCATATCCATTAAATCTAATGTCCGCACCTTGCCCACATCATTTCCCCCAGATCTACCATTAACACAGAAGAAGGACACTCTAAAAATAAATGAGGAAGATAACAAAAATTAGGCAACTGGAGGCCAATAACACCTTTCCAAAATACAGGGAAATGTTCTGGATCAATATTCACATTCTCCGAGAAGTAACGGAAGGACACCCTTTTATGTGCACAAAAAATAAACAAATGACCGATGATCCAGAAATGTCATTTGAACCTAAAGAATTAAACAGAAAGGTTAAATTCCAAAATGTTTAGGCTCCCTCCTACCTAACTTACTAATTAATGCTTTGTCCAGACCCAACCTAGCCGCCTCAGTAGCCACTTCTATATAAAAATCAAACCTGACCCACCCCTTCTCATTACTCAAACAATTTTGAATATGGGCAGGGTTTCAAAAAGGCAATAATAAAAACAGCATGAAACAGAAGAGTTTCATATGAAACTGTTTAATAAGGACATCAATCGTTATAGGCCTCAGATCATCCAGTATAAATCGAGAACACTTGTAGCCTTTAACAGCTTGTTTATAAAGAAAAAAAACTACAAGCTGGAAAGCTCATAATAATAAAGAAACAAGAGACACTTGCTCTAGCCAGGGGACTATGGGGAACAGGAAAGCCTAGACCAAACATTCTGAGGGTGAGTTGAAAGGAAAATCTATACTATTGTTAAAAGATACCCATTTATCTCATGCAACTGAATAGTCAACCCATTTTTTGGGAGCAACATACTTCTCGACTACTATGGCAACGTCACTCAAATTAAATCCCATAAGTGATCCAGGCAGGGGAATCTAACCAAATCTGCGCCTGGGAGAAGACTGCAGAAATTATCTGCAAGCGAGATAAAGCATCCACTACATCACTATCAGTCCCAGGCATTAAGTAAGCCTTCAACAAAACATTACATTTTAAACAAAAAAAAACTAAATGGTCTAATAGCTTAATGACTGCGGGGTATTTAGAAGAAAGCCAGTTAACTAAAAAAAAAAATACCCATTTGTTGTCAGTGTGAATAATAATTTGTTCACAAAGCATGCCTCCCAAATTTCAAATGTCACTACAACAGGAAAAAGTTCTAAAACAAAAATATTTGTGAAGCTTTATGAAAACCACAAAAGTGCCAAATGGCTGAAAAACCCAGAGAACCAGCAGCATCTGTAAACAAGATGAAATCAGTCGCAAAAACAAAATCATTCTGAAAGAAAGACCGACCCTTATAAAAGTCTAAAAACCTGGCACAAGCTAACAAATCCTCCTTCAAGTCACTGAACAATCTAATGTGGGAAAAGGGGGATTTAAGGCACGCTGTGGCCAATTACAATCTTCTGGAAAAAATCATGCTGGCTGGCATTATCCTGCAGGCAAATGCCAAAATACCCAAAAGGGAATTTTTTGTTTCTTAACAAGAACATAAATCAAAGATTTGGCCCTAGCAATCTTGTTCAGTGGAAGGCTAAATTCCATTAGATTCATATCTATAAGGATTCCAAGGAATCCCACTGAAGATGAGAGAAAAATCATTTTACATCATCTAGGGGGACCCCAAAGTGTTCCATAGGGGGAAGAACCACCTTAAAGAATAAAAAAACAAACCATGGAATCCACAGGGCCAACAAACAAAAAAATCCCCAAATAATGAATAATGTTATCAAAACCCGATTCAAAAATAAGGGACCAATGTAAAAAAAAAAAAAGAAAACTTCTTAAAAAATAACAGGTTAATGCGCAGCTCAAGGGTAAACACATGTCATAAAAAACTGACCATCAAAGAAAAAGCTCAAGGAATTATATGCTACCGGGGAAACGGGTAACAATCGAAATGCCGATTTTATGTCAGCCTTTGCCATTAGTGCACCCTGGCCAAAAGCCCCGATTTTCAAAATAGCTTCTTCAAAATATGAGTAGGAAACCGATGACAAAGACTCATCAAAGTCGATTTCCTTAGCCACTTTATCCTGCACAATCTCAGGGAATTCAGAAACTGATTTCCAGTTGTCCACAATACTACAACCATCAGTTATACATTGTGTTATCTCCTGGATTGGATACCATGTCAGCCATGGCTGCAAAATAAAGTACAAAACTTAATGTAAAAGAAAAGTAATGGCTGTCACAGTAAAAGCAGAGCTTGGTGAGCTTGTTGACTCTTCTCATTCCTCCCTAGTGATTTACTTACTGTCTCTTTACTGCCACTGCCTTACATTCTTCCAACTCATGTCCTGCTCCACTGGCCTGTCTCCAATCCAACCTCTCTGATGTGGTCCTCCATGGCTGTCTCTTCAGCTCTTTGAGCTTTTTCTCTGTCCCTCCTACTGAGAAACATCACCACAGCACTGCACACGGTGACCCAAGGAAAGTGTGCAGTGCATATTTCAGAGAAAGAGATAATTTATTACGAAAACTTAACTCCCAGTAATAAACATTACAGATGAGAAGCAACTTTTACAACAGACAGCCTATAAAAAGAATGAGATTTGCCAACAGTGGGCATGGCACTATATATTCATCATGATCTTTAAGCAGCACTAGGTTTCCAAGGTAAATTTTTGTGGGGGATTTAGGCATGAGTTTTGGAATTGGGACTGCTAGTTAACCAAAACATTTTCTCTACAAATAGGCAATGTCCTTGAAAAATCAAACATACTGTAAACAGAGACTGTTAAAGTGCAGTTCTAAGCTTTAAAGATATTTGTAAACCTTATAATTACTTATGCATCACTCAATAGCTGAGCTGATTATCAGCTATTTCTATTTAAACAACCACTGAGCTGAATAATTATCAGATTGATTACAGTCACCTAACAAAATTGATCACATTATAGCACTATACATCATGAAAAACTTGCAAAGTTAATTTTTCTTCTAGAAAACTGCTGCTTTTGCAATTTCCAAATAAGATGTATAAAGTATAATTTGTGTATTGAAAATATAATGCTTTATATATTCTCTTTTAATTTAAAAAAAGAAGAAAAACTATTCCAAGTATATAACAGGCATCACATGCTGATAAGATGGGTTCTCCCCATGTAAGATCTGCTTCAACGTGTTAATTTTGTCTATTAAGCTAAAACTGGGCTTTAACAGGCAAACTATTGTATTGCTGCTCAGGTACTCTTTTAACATGTGAATATCATACTGAAAAATATACAAAACAATCTGAATAAGTAATGCACACGTATGTGTAAGGTAGGTTCCCAGTGATGTCATCAGGGTCGGATGCTTTTGAACTATGGAAGTGCCCGTGTTGTGGTTGAGTGCGAGTCTGTAGAGCTCCGTGGGATTTATGACATTTCTTACACTATTTGTGAGTATAACCTTTTATTTTTTTAATAAAACATTTTTTTAAGCAGTGCTTTAATATTGTTAGCCTCTTGTTCATTGCATATGGGATTTCCATCTTGATGAATCTGTTTGTGATTCAGATTCATATATAAGGGTGGCAGTCTAGAGGGGATTATAAAAAAGTTTTCAGACCTTCCAATAATCTTGGAGGTTGATTTCACAATGGTGGCAAGAAGATTTTCATTTGCATTATGGGTGTTTAATGATGTACTTACATACATTTTATGGACCACACTTTACTTTTTTATGATAGATTTTTTGTATATTTCATGGTATGATATTCACATATTTATATTTGCACACGTTTGAGTAGGGGTTCCTTTGCTATTGATTTGACGTTGCATGTATAATATTTGAGGTAGCTGCCGATTTATCTTTTATTATTAGTTTTTCAATTTTCAATTTGTCAATTTTCACAATTAATGTTTATTAAGTTGCTCTTAATATACAAACATTTTTTTTCCCACTGTGTTTTAGCGTTGGTGCTAAAACAGCTTCACTCTTTGCTAGGTCAAAGCATAATCACCAGAGAGGTGTGATGATGCTGATTCATAGTTCAATAAGGAGGCTGAGATGGAGAAATGACCTAGAGGAATTATTTTCTGAACTGGGATGACGGATTGCTAAATAAGGGACTACTGTGATCTGTCTGATTATGCTATGTGGACAATGTGCGTAAATCACAGGACTAGTTGTAGAAAATTACAAGTTTGTTAGCAGGTAAAACTACAAGCATATATGTATTTCAGCTTTGTTTTTTTGTGCTTGTCTGGAGTTTCAATGTATTCGGTTGATTTACTAAATGCAAATGGGCGGTTCACTTTGCAAGGGAAGATTTTCCCTGGAGCTTAGTGAATGTGGTATAATTTCACTTTGCAAAAAATCATGTGCAAGGAAAATAACAGTATTTTTGCTTGAATATAATTGGATAATGGAAATCAGCATAGCTTCATCAAATTCACTAAGCTCTGGTGAAAATACTCTTGCAACTGCCCTTGCAAAGTGCACAGTTAGTAAATCAACCCCTAAATCTGCCCTTCTGCCTCAAGGCATATCTACAGCTTTAAAAATATCCATTCTAATGGGCATCCCCCAAAGAGTGCGAAGTCCCTGGATTCTCCAAATCTTCCAAGACTGAGAAGCTCCCCAGCTGAGTTTCCAAATTGTGTGAAAAACTTGTAAAATTATCACAGAGATGCAATGTAATTTGTAACAATTTTGTTTGTAGTATTACATATAAAAAAATATAGTTAAAACATCCTTTTATTTGGTAATTACTCTTAGAGCCGGTTCACACAGGGGCGACCTGGGATCCGACTTGAAGTTGCCCCAAGTTGTCCCAAGTCCTGTGGTTGAGAAAATCAATGGAAGTGAATGGAGCCGTCTTAATACATACTACTGAAGTCGCTCCGACTTCAGAAAAGGTTCCTGTACTACTTCAATCTGACTTCTAGGCAACTTGTACCCATTGATTTCAATGGAAGTTGCCTCAGAAGTCTGATCACTGTCTTAACTGAAGCAACAATACAGGAAGATAACATACATTTCTCAGGCAAACCCCTCCTTCCCCCTCCCTCCCACAGAGCTGATTGTTGTTTGATTGGCCACTGGAAAGCCTCCTGTCCTGGAGGCGACTTGAAGTTGCCTTGTACTGTGCTGGAGGCAACTTGAAGTGTCTTGTAAGTTGCCTGATGATTCATACTCAAGTTGTGTCCGAGTTGCCCCCCAAAGTTGTGCTGGAAGTCGTGTTGCCCCTGTGTGAACCGGCTCTAACCCTATTCTGTACAAAAGACATAATAGTGTCTTCATAATAAACAAAACACATATTTTATAATATGTCCTATTTTATCTTCCAAAACACTGATTATACTGGAAAAAAGCTTTCTACTTGTTTTTCTCTTGACATTTTATAGAAAGATAAACAATGTTTAGAAGAAAATATAACATAAGGAAACTCTTGAGTTCCCTCCATCCTCTAAAACGCAAATCCCTTTGTTTTCACTGGCACCAAAAAAATTGCCATTATATCAATAAGCCCATAGATGAAATTTAAAATATGTTTTCATCCATAAGAAGTAAACAGGTGTGAAAGATGTAGTCATTTCATAACAGAAAAAAGCTAGAGCCATGTTACACTTGCAACTTTAGAAAAAAGGAAAAAAAAAAACATTAGAATTGTTGGCTCGCTGTAATATCAGCATGGTGGCCTCCTCAGGGGTGTATGGAGGCTGCTATGAAGAATGTGATTATTATCTTGTGTTTAATGATTAGTGACCATATCTGTTATGTTATTGTTTATATATGATTGTTATGAAAACCTGGATTTTCCCTTGGCGGTAGAAATAAAGTATTTGAAAAAAAAAAGAATTGTTGGCAATTACAACCAATCATTTTTGTTCTATTTAACCATAAAAGGGGAAGACTAACTCAAACTGTGTGCTTGTTTTAGTTTCTTGAATAATCATCAATTATTTGTATCAACAAGAAATGTTTCCTATTACTTCCTGTGTTGATTTGTAGCTAACTGCTGATTTAGCTGACTTTATTACTTGGTACATATATGCACAAAGATTGCTGGTGTGCCATTATTATAATCAGCTGAATCAGAAAATATACACAGCTACAGAAGCCTATCTATTCTGTATAAATGCTAAAGTGTTGCAAAAAGCAAAAATAAATAAATAAATTAGCCACACAGTGACTGAACTAAAAATTATTCAAATTGCAAAACAACTTTATTTTTGCTGTAATTCCTATTTTCCTAGCAACACAAATGAAGGCAGTTTTGAAGCATCTAATGCATTAAAATACTCTCTACTGGTGTACACATTTGTAAATGAGAACTTGTACATTTGCTCATCTTAACAGTCAATTCCTACTAAATGTTCAAAGTTGTCCACGTAAAATACATGAATGTCATTAGTAACTCTGAAGCTCAGCCTAGTGCATATGGAAGAGATTGCCATTAGTGATGCCACGCTTCTGAAATCACAGTAGCAGTTATAGGTGCTCCTGTTAAGTAAGTGTCCAATACAGTAATCCAAATTCAGAAAATATTGAAGTAAGAAAAAAATGTAAAGTTGTCTGTGAATGCACCTATTTTGTGAGATCCAGAGGGAGTTTAGAGAGCATAAATATCCCCCAGAGCACTCACAATAGGAAAAAAGGTTTCTAGTGAGAGAATGAAAATCGAGATTGGGCTTAGGTAAGTATTAGGGGAGCTGAGGTGGGAGCTGAACTCTGAAGGTTTTTTAACTTCATGCATAGAATGCATGAAGGTAAAAAATCTTTATGCTGCGTACACACGATCGGTCTATCCGATGAAAATGGTCTGATGGACCGTTTTCATCAGTTAACCGATGAAGCTGACTGATGGTCAGTCGTGCCTACACACCATTGGTTAAAAAAAACGATCGTATCAGAACGCGGTGACGTAAAACACAATGACGTGCTGAAAAAAACATTCAATGCTTCCAAGCATGCGTCGACTTGATTCTGAGCATGCGTGGATTTTTAACCATATCCAATGGTTAAATTTAAAACAAGATTGCTTTTTTTTAACCTATGGATAAATAACCGATGGGGCCCACACACGATCGGTTTGGTCCGATGAAAACGGTCCATCAGACCATTCTCATCGGTTTGACCGATCGTGTGTACGCAGCACTTTAAAGTGTTGAAGTAAGAAGGCCATCAGAACATTTCAGCATGTATTATTTTTATTCATGGTCAGCAATACCTGCCTTGTTTTTCTTGTGGCAGGAGCACTTTTACAGAATTTGATTTCTTTTGTCATCATGTTGAGAAAGTTGTCATGGCTAACAATGGCCAGATCTTAAACTTTTGTAAGCTTGGTAGCTAGTTTTGACAGAGCTCATGGACTGAGCAACAAGGTAATTTCATGCAAGGTGATGGCCTAATAGACTGCAGTTTTGCCAGAATAAAATAAAGAAACCATAGCTTTGTAAATTGTATTTTGTGTATGCATTAAAAAACGTAATTTTCAATTTTGATCACAATGTACTGTACCTTCAAAACAATCCATCTCCTACTTGCTCTGAATATCATGTGCACCTGTTTTCTGCATGACAAGGGAAATATTAAAGAGCAGAGTTGGCTTTCATCCATATTAAGAAATGAGCCATTATATTGTAGAGGCCTACAGGAGTGAAGTTCAGTTTGCACAGATCTATGCAATGTTGGTAATTTTTCATTGTAAAGAAGTGTGTAGAGGAAATTTGGTCAGGAGGACATAATAAGAGGAAATGTCCCAAATGCGGTTTGTGAAAACCTCCAGGTGGGGCAACACATCTGTATTAGAAGTCTAGGAAGTACATTTGTCAGCAAATACCTTCACTATGAAATATTTAGGACTTAAAAGTAAGCTATACAAGTAGGCATGTCCTTTTATAAGAAGAGGTAAGCTTCTTTAAAAAAGAATGGTTCCGATCTTACAGTGCAAAAACAGTTCACAGGAGATGCATACAGGAGACTTTGCAGAGGGATAGTATATCCATGTTATATAAATCCTTTGTTTCCCCCCTAATCCAAACTTTCTTATCAAATGGCTTGGAAGAAGGATCTGGGCATTGCCCTGGAGGTGGAGGACTGGCGATTCTGGACTGCACACATCCATAAGGGTATAATGAAAGTTGCTCTTATTAAAGTAGGATATAAGGTGATTGCGCAATGGTACCTTGTACCAGAAAAACTCTCCAACATGTATCTGGATTTGTTCCCCTCCTGCTTTCGGGGCTGTGGTCAGGTTGGCTATGCCCTTCACATATGATGGACTTGTCCTAAAGTCTGTCATTTCTTGAGACAGGTTCATTCCAAATTCACTCAGTCACTATGGTTAACATTACTAAAGACCCTCGCACAGCAAACTCCAATTTATTATATGTTTTTGGCTGCCAAAATATCTATCGCTACTGCTTGGAAAAGTCCAGTGATCGGCTTAGCTTTAATGAAGCGAAAACTAACCTGGATCATGCTCCATGAAAAACTGGTCAGTGTCCTAAGGGACAAACAACCTCTGTTTGAAAAAGTGTGCACACCTTGGTTTTCTTATCTGCAGGTGCAATGGATTGATGCCGGGTTGGACTCCTGGACGGGTCTCAGGTAAGGAGGTATAGCAACCCTCCTACCATATGCAGAATTTTTTTTGCATATGGTTGCTACACCTTAATACCTGTTTATTCAATATTAGATCACATATCTATATTGTAGGTACTTATGCACTCTACATGACATTGTTCTACATGTTTTTTTCACTTTTTCACTTTCACTTTTTAGTGCGTTTTATCCTTTCACATTGTTTTACCTTTAATAGTGCAGCACCACATATTGTTATCTTGTTTTCCATTGGCAACAAATGTATCTTATCAGTGTGTGTAGAGTAGGAGGGCAGATAATGCAGGGTGTGTGCTAATGAGATCAGCAGGTAAACTCCTTCCTGTATAATGTCCTAAGGTTCGTCCAGGAAATAATTATGTTTTTTTATAGAGCCAGCAGGACATGGAACAATCTTTTATTTCTGAAAAATAAGTATAAAATGGTATATTGGTACATAGGGGAGCTGGAATTTAAAAAAAATAAACATATTGTTTAAATGAGTGGTGAAGGTGTGAAAGAAACCCTAGTACTGCATTTGCTACTGAAGAGGAGGAAAGTTAAAGTGTTTGTTACCCCGACACTTCATATTCCTGATATGTGCCTGAGAAATTATCCTGTTCCCTTTGAATTGCTTTCTTTATGTGTTTCTGATAGTCCCCCTGCTTTCCTAATTTGCTAGCTATGCTAGAAACTCAGTGTACTCTCCTCCAATGATGAGACTTGTTCTGGCACCCCACCCACTGCACAGGGAATGTGATAATTTATGAACAGGGAAAAATGTATGTATAATGTATTTTTTATATCTATATGTCCATTTTATCCTGAATGAGTTGTTTTACAAGGTAATCATTTAAAATTACTTTAAGTGAGCCTGTTGTTTTGTCCCCCCATGGGCAAAGCAGGGTTTACTTTAGACAATGTTTAAACCCTAATATATTAAACATTCAAAAGTGAAATGTTTACATGGGAAAAAAATCAATGCACCTGTCTTTATATGTTTTCTTTAGTCATAGCTATTTGATTTTTCAAACCATTTATTTTTGTTATTTTTGTTTTTGTGATTTATTATCACAGTGGAAACCCATTATATCATGGATTACAAGAGTAGTTGTTAGATAAAACTAACACAATTATGAAACAGAAAGGATTATACACTGTCACACAGCTCTTTTATGCTATATCCAGCACTAGTACAACAATTATTTACAGTAGATAAAATTGGTGACCCTACAACAAAGCCTAAGTTCAGGCGTAAGCTACGTTAAAAAAAAGTTATTGCTCTTGAAAACAAGTGACATCAATCTTGTCACTTATCTCATCTGCTTAAAATGTTCAATGGCAGACAGTTATCAGTTTTAGACTAGCTACAAGGATTTTCCTCAGCCTCTTCACAGTGTGTAAAGATTTCTGTGGGGCAATTATGTAGGCGCAACGAGTGACAGTGATGAAATATGCCAATTAAAGCATTTGTCTTCTATCTAAATGTCTAGCATCTGGATGAAAAAAAAGTGCCAGTTGGCTGTACAGATCAAGCACAAACCATCTTAACTCGGGGCTCCAAAGACAAATAAATTGGAATTAGCTTGGTGAAAGGATTCATAAATCAAAATTTAAAAGCTGCAGGGTAAGCCACTGAGATTTGTTTTGTAGTGAACACAGGTCTAGGTAGCACAGAAACCCCCCCAAAAAAAGCAGTTTAGCACAATTAATCAGTTTCAGGTTGTCTCCATGTTTGAGGATAACAGCACAAACAAAGTTTAAATATTGCCAGCTTGCACCATGAAGGGATAAATCCAACAGGAAATAATTCGATTGAATGAACTGGAAATAAACCGCTGCTCACAACCTTCATTTACTATATATTATTGGACTGTTTCTCAAGGGGATTGTCTGAATATACTGCCATGAAGCAGGAACGATGACCTTTCTGATATTGAACCTTAAGACAAACCACCTTTGGATGTCCATTTCCTGAAACGCAATCACGCTTGCTATAATGTTGTTTTCTACAGTCTCTCCTACATGACATTGACAAGAACAAATGAACAAAGAAACTGGAAATTATGTTGGAACTATTATGTCTGTAATGATAGATTATACCATATTAAACTACAATAGGAATGCTGATAATGTTACTACACATTATTTGAAATAGAATGGCATTAGGGAAGCATTTTCATACACTCAACACTAAACAAAATATAAAAAAACACATGTTAAGAGGGGATGTTGTTTAATTACTTTGATAATAGACACTTTTACTAAAAGTTCAGCCAAAATAAATGTGCTCTGCAAACCCAAATAGATCAAAGACAAAGAAAAAGAGATGACGTCAAATGAATACCCTTTCTTTACAAGTAGTATTTTATACTGCTATCTGTAGAAAAACAAAAATAATTAAAAGCACATTGAAGCTACTTGCATTGGTATAGTCTCATGTCGAACCAACAAATCTGCAGAGAATGAGTCAGTGGCAGAATTATCAGGGTCGCAACAGTCACCCCCCGACTGGGCCCTGTAGTTCCACCACTGTGGGGGGGGGGCCCAGGACAGCCAAATAGTGCTTGGGCTTGGATAGACTCAGGGGGCAGGAGGGCGCACACCAATCCTGCAGAACGTCTGCAGAGTCGCACTCTGGCTGGCCTGGCCTGGACAGGACACCTCCCCCTCAGCTGTCCATCAGCTGAAGGCCACCCCCCTGCCAAGCAAATGTCTCCATTGCCAGCACCATTTTGTTAAAGTTTCCCCATATACACAGAGTGGAGTTGGCCTTCAACAAAATGGTGCCCAAAACCCACAGCTATGGGACAAATCTTATTTGTGAATGAGATAATTTACACTGAACGGGCGGGTGATATGAAGAGGGGGAGGGGGAGATCTGGGAGGAGAAGAGGATCAAAGATCAAAGCCAAGGTCTGCCTGAGCCTGTCCTGCACCCGAGCAATGGAATAGCCAAGGTCAGTTTGACAGCTCCAGCCAGGCCACACAGAGTCTATGGGGGGGTCACTGTGGTCACCAGAGTCCCCCTTCATACCCTTTACATCAAAGTCTGAAGGATTACCCCCAGTGCAATGGAGAACTCTGCAGACCCTGATGTAAAGGGGAATTCTGCGGACTATGATGTAAATGGGAACTCTGTTGACTCTGATGTAACGGGAGGGGCCACCTTACATCAGAGTTTACTTTACACTTGAGTTTGCAGCATTCCCCTTTGCATCAGAGTTCCCCTTTACATCAGGGCCTGCAGAGTTCTACCTTACACTGTAAGGGGGAACCCTGCAGACTCTGGTGTAAAGGGGAACTCTCATGTAAAGGGGAATGCTGCGGACCATGATGTAAGGGGGACCATGGTCACCAGAGCCCCGCTTACATCAGAGTCTACAGCGATCCCCTTTACATCATGGTCCGCAGCATCCACCTTTTCATCAGAGTTCCCCTTTACATCAGGATCCATAGATCTCTCCTCTTCATCAGGGTACACTGTAAGGCCCCGTACACACGACCGAGTTTCTCGGCAGAATTCAGCCAGAAACTCGGTTCAGAGCTGAATTCTGCCGAGAAACCCGGCCGTGTGTACACTTTCGGCCGAGGAAGCCGACGAGGACCTCGGCGAGGAAATAGAGAACATGTTCTCTATTTCCTCGTTGTTCTATGGGAGAACTCGGCCCGCCGAGCTCCTCGGCGGCTCCAGGACTGAACACGCCGAGGAACTTGATGTGTTTGACACGTCGAGTTCCTCGGCCGTGTGTACGGGGCCTTAGGAGGAACCCTGCAGACTATGATGGAAAGGAGAACTTTGTGGACTGTGATGTAAAGGGGAATTATGGAATCTGATGTAAAGGGGAACTCTGACGTTAAGGGAAATACTACAGAAAAACAGAAATGGAAGGCGCGCACACCTAGTGCATTACCAGAGAAAATTTAAGAATATATTTTTTTGTATAAAAGTGGGTACTCGCAAAATGCAACTGACGGCCATAAACACAGTGCATGGACATGCACAGAACATGGGTACCACTAACGCGTTTCGTGGGTGCACCCCGCTCCTCAGAGCTAGGCTAATGCTACAGACCCTGATGTAAGGGAGAGTTCTGATGTAAAGCAGAACGCTGCAGACTGTGATATAAAGGGGAACGCTACGGACTGTGATGTAAGGGTTGGGGTGTCGGGGGGGCCCTTTATGGTTTCTTGCACCGGGGCCCTGAAGGTTCTAGTTACGCCTCTGGAATGAGTCAATGGTTGCATTTTACTTAACTACTTACCTCTGCGCCATAGCCGAATGACGGCTACAGCACGGCTCGATAACTATGGGAGGACGTACATTGACGTCCTCCCAGAACCACACTCCTGCAACCCCCTGGGGCACGCACACAGAAGTATCCGTGACCGTCGGGTCCAGAGGACCTGGCGCATCATGGATCAAGGTAAATGGCTGCTGACAGCAGCTGTTTACCAAGTGATTGCTCCATCAAATGATGGAGCGCTCACTTGTAAACAAACCAGCGTCATGTCTGGTTCCTCTCTCCCCTCTCTGTACCGATCGGTATAGTGTGAGTAGAGAAGGGAGAGATCGGTTGCAGCAGTGCTGTGGGCTGGATGTGTAGTGCCCACAGCGCTGCTCTGTGACAATTGCAGCCACAGCCATCCCACCATACTCTGCCATCCCTCAATGCTCAGCCATCCCTCCCATCCACCCCCAGCCATACCCAGTGATAACTAGCCATACTCAGCCGTACTCAGCCATTCCCAGCCTCTGTATGTGGCCAGGCTGTGGAAGTCTCTGTATGTGGTAACATCATACTCAGGAGTAGGAGAATCAATTTTGGGGTGTCATTTTTGGTATGTCCATTCATAGAAATAGTGTATGAATGGACAACTTTGTGTAAAAAAAAAAAAAAAAATGTGTTTTAATTTTCTGTCCACATTTTCCAAAAACGTTTAGATTTTTTTTTCAAAAGACTCATTGGCCTGGATTCACAAAGCACTTACGCTGACGTATCTCGATATACGCCACGTAAGTGTAACTATGCGCCGTCGTATCTGTGCGCTGTGCCCACAGAACTAGATACACCTGAAAATAGGCTTCATCCGACCGACGTAACTTTGCTACGCCGGCGTATCGTGGGCGCATATTTACGCTGGCCACCTCATTGCAAATATGCAAATGAGGGAGATACGTCGATTCACGAACGTAATTGCGCCCGGCGCATAATATACGCGGTTTGCGTAAGGCTTACGTCCGGCGTATAGTTGTTCCTCATCTATGAGGCGCAACTCATGCAACGGTATGGACCAGGGAACAGCAGTCGTATTTTACGTTGTTTACGTAGTAGTACGTGAATAGGGCTGGACGTAGGTTACGTTCGGTGATTCAACGTATCTTAGGCGTTCGTTCCGACGTGATTCTGAGCATACGCACTGGGAAGCGTCTACGGGACGGCGCATGCACCGTTCGTTCGGCCCATCATTTGCATGGGGTCACGGTTCATTTAAATGCATCACGCCCACTTGCACCTACTTTGAATTAGGCCGGCTTACGCCGAGGAATTTACGTTACGCCGTTGCAACGTTGGGAGCAAGTGCTTTGTGAATACCATGCTTGCCTCTCTGTGTTACGCCGGCCTAGCGCATATGAGATGCGCTACGCCGGCATAAAGATGCGCTCAGGTATGTGAATCCGGCCCATTATGCCTCATAGATTATATGTTGGGGGGTTTTATTTAAAAAATTGGGTTATTTTTTGGGCGTTTTCATTGTCCTGGTGGTCCAAGTGCAAGAGGTAGTCAGGAAATTAGATGTATAATTTATGCTCCTAGAATGCCTGAAGGTGCTCCCTGCATGTTGGGCCTCTGTATATGACCACACTGTGTAAAAGTCTTACACATGTGGCATCGCCATGCTCTGGAGTAATAGCAGAATGTGTTTTGGGGTGTAATTTGTGGTATGCATATAAAGGAAAGAGGGGGGGTTTTCCTCGCGCTAGGAGAATGAATATAAATGAATTTCAAATGGATAAGTGAATAAATAAATAGTGAGTAATTCCAGCAGCAACGCTAAACATGTGATATACACGCAAAAAGTAAAAAGAAAAAAGATGAGTTGCGCTAGGAGTCGCAACTTAATGCGAAAATAATATAAATAAATAAATGCATAAATGAATAAATGAATAAAGTGCTAGTGCAAAAAATAGCAAAAAAAAAAAAAAAAAAAAAAAAAAAAAGAGGGATGATGCCCAAACAGTCATGGGAAAAACCTTTCGGGGTAATTACAACAATCTGCTATTTGGGACCAAACGCTTAAAAAACTTTGTTAGTCCATTAGAATTGCATACTAATCAATTGTTAGGCAGTCCAAAATGAGAGGGGAAATCAACAGCAGAACCCCAAAACATATGAATGTCCAAATAGATGGGCAAAAAACAGTTGCAGAGTAATAAAATGATCCAAATATTGAACAGCCTCTGGTCTCTGGTCAGAAGAAACATATATTCCCACCGAGAGGTAAGTAAGGGTGTGCTCTTACCAGATCCACGATCATAAAAAGCGTGTCGATCCACTCAGGTCATGGAGAAAACTCGGTCACAGCTGACAGGCAGAATATCCTCTCCAATGTGTTTAACGGCTCCACGTCCATCCGGCGAACCAGGGGAAGAAATAGGCTCAGAATGTGAAGTACCGTCAAATATTTATTAAAAATTGTGCAACATATACACAGCGGTACATATAATTTAAAATTGCCGGCTAAAACAAGCAAACAGATACAAATAAAAAACGTGCGCCCGTGCATCCGGGGTCACGTAAAACGCAATGACGTTCAGTGCGTGGCTCCGCCCTGATCGATTTCACCACAGATGGCGTTGTCAAAGGGCACGGGCGACGCACTGAACGTCAGCCTTATATGCCTACAGAGCAGGCAACCAAGCCTCTCTCTCAGCTAGCAGCCTCCAATCAGGAACGGCCGCAGGATCAATGAACCCGGAAGGGGAGGATCTGAATGACCCGGAACTTCCTACCAGTAAGACCGCCCTTGACATAGATAGGACTATCCTATGTCAGCAGGGTAAGGTCCTACCTCATGAGGATATTCTCAATGGTCAGCAGACATCCCACCATTCATTTCATATAAATGTTTTAGTTAAAGAGTCACTGTCTGTCACATCGTATGTTCTTACTATACATAAACAGATAACGCCATATTAACCTAAAAACGGGTAAATTCATGTCACCACTTTATAGCATCTATTAAAAACGCCAGAAAGATAGCAGCATGAACATTATACCCAAATTAATATCATATCAGCCAAAACAGGGATTTTAATATCTGAAAGAGAAATCGCAGTTGGCTGACATCTGTATTCTCCCTATACATTAAAATCATAAAGGTCAAAACATAAAAAATCTAAAAATTAATAAATCTAATATATCACATTGAGAGCCCTCTAGTGGTTGATAAAAAAATTACATTGCCATTTAACCAGCATCTGTGAGTATTACAGGTAGGTAAATCCCTATTGGAGACAAGAACAATCCCCAGAAGGGTAACCTACCTCCCCAAGGGGTCCCACACGGATCTTAAAGGCAAAAAATTAAACCGATAATCGTATACTATCCTCATCTTTAGTATCAAATTTCAATAGTATACAATCCTCAGATGGACCCAGAAAATTGGAGTGGCAAGAAAGGGGGGAAGAAAATGAATAGTTCAGCAAGAGATCACTAAGAATTGTCTAAAAAGGCATTGACCTCTATGTCCACATTCAAACCCTGCGGTTTAAGACATTTCATGCGATATATCCAACTCATCTCGAGTTTTGATATCGCTATCCTTTTCGATCCACCTCTCCAGTGGGGTTTGAGGATGTCAATGGCAATAAAGGAAGTGCCACTAGGATCCCTGGCATGCACCTCCCTATAATGCCGAGAAACAGAATGTTCTCTAAATCCTCTCCTTATGTTCCCAATGTGTTCATTGACCCTTACCTGGAACTTTCTTACAGTACGTCCAATGTACTGTAACCCACATGGGCAGATAAGTAAATAAACTACATGGGTCATAGAGCATGTAATAAAAGATTTGATGTTAAACACTTGTGAGGTGCTATTTGAAATGAAATTCAAGGTCTTGCGTTCTTTAATGGCATTGATTTTACATACCGCACATTTTTGGCATTTATGGTAGCCAATTATATTTTGAAAGAACATGGGTTTATTCAATGGTGGATCCACGACTCCTGGAGCCAGAGAATCCCTTAATGAGGGGACCCCTCTAAAGACTACCCGAGGTTGTTCTGGTAACGCAGGGCCAAGGATAGCATCCTCTTTGATGAGATGCCAATGTTTCTTAACCAGTTTTTTAATTAGATAGTGCTGATTTGAATAACTAGTGATGAAAGGAGATATGTATTGATTATTTTCCTCACTAGAAACGCATTTATCCTGCAACAACACATTTCTATCGATAATTTTAGCTTCTCGCGTTTGTTTAAAGAGGTCTGTTTCCTGATACCCTTTATTTAAAAATCTTGCAGTTAACATTTTGGCTTGTTCATCGAAGTCTTCCATCTTGCTGCAATTGCGTCTAAGCCTCAAGTATTGGCTCTTAGGAACCGAATCCAGCCAAGCCTTATGGTGACAGCTGTCACGGGGAATAAAGGAGTTGCGATCTGTTGATTTAAAGTATGTGGACGTCACAAATTGACCGTCCTCCACCCTTATTTCCAGATCTAAAAAATTGATCTTCTCCTGATCTGCCTCATACTTAAATTCAATCCCCCTATTGTTGGTATTGAGACAATCCATAAAGTCAACCAGAGACTCCCTGGATCCTCTCCATAGGAGGAGGACGTCGTCTATGTATCTAGCCCACAAGACCAATTCTGGTCTGCGGTCAGCATAGACGACATCCTCCTCCCATTTCCCCATAAAGAGGTTGGCCAGGCTAGGGGCAAATTTAGCCCCCATAGCGACCCCCCTCTTTTGTAGGAAGTATTTGCCACCGAACCAAAAAAAATTGTGAGTGGTTGCAAACTGTAAAAGATCCATAATGAATCTTTGCTGGATCTCCAGCAGAGCAGAATCCCTTTCCAAAAAATATTTCACAGATGAAATTCCCCAATCGTGGGGTATGATGGTGTACAGAGACGTGACGTCTGCTGTAACCAACCATAAACCTTCCTCATGTGGGATGTTGTTCATTATATTAATCACATGTTTACTGTCGCGGATAAAGGCCGGTAAGGCCCTAACCAACGGCTGAAGGAACCCATCGATATACTTACCTGCCCTAGAAGAGATGGAATCTATTCCACTAATTATCGGCCTCCCGGGAGGGTGGACCGGATCTTTATGGATCTTGGGCAGGTAGTATATCACTGGGATCCTTGAAGAAGCTGGAACCAAAAAAGCTTTTTCTTTTTTATTGAGAACTCCAGAAGTATAACCTTTCTTTACTATTCCAGTCAAGACTTTCCTATACGATGGTCTGGGGTCCTTGGGGAGTGGTAAATAGGTATCCCTATCTCCAACTATATTACCAAGTACCTCGAGGTAATCAGACTTATTAAGTATCACAATTCCGCCCCCTTTATCAGCGGGGCGGATCACAATACTTTTTTCTTCGCAAAGTTGGTCAAAACCAGCCTGCAGGGGTTTATTGAGTTTGGTTTTCCTAACATCAATTTTTTCGAGATCCCTCAAAAGTACATCCCTAAAAACCTTGATGTTAGGTGCCATACCTCCAGGGGGGTTGAACAAGGAGGCATTCGAAAGATTGGAATGTTGAATTTCCACATCTGTATTGATGTTAGTGGACGCTATGGCAGGTTTAGAAAGAAAAAACCTTTTCATACTTAATTTCCTAGAAAATTTATGTACGTCCATATGCGTCTCAAATTTATTTAGTGTTTTAGGTGGGGCAAACTTCAATCCTTTATCGAGGAGAGTAACCTCCTCTGAGGTCAGCGTGACAGTGCTGAGATTGAAGATCCCCTGACCTATTGTGTTCTCTTTCTTTTTATTCTTTGCTTTTTTCCCCCCTCTACTTCCTCTTTTCTGTCTACCCTTCTTAGTTGGTCTTGATTGGACCTGGGAAAATCCTGATATTGATTCGGTTCTCGATCTCTCCATTGGTCTTGTTGGTAATAAGGGTCATATTGGTTAACAGGTCTAGAGGGGTAGAAGGAGGTAGGAGGCATTGAAGGATAGTAATAAGAAGATGACCTATCATCTCTATTCCATCCACCGGAGGCACCCAACTGTTGATAGGGTCCCCCGAAGGATCGAAATTCCTGTAAAGGTTGGAAACGGTTACTCACTGGAATAGGATAATCATATCTGGCTCCTTCCTGGGGTCTCCAAGAAGGTCTCCCAAAATCTCTTACTTCCCGACGAGGGGTTTCTGGTTTCCGTACTTTAATTTTATTTCTCCAACCTGGAGATTTAGCAAAAGGACCTTTATTCTGTACATCCCTGGGTTTTGGAGGTTGAGATAACTGAGACGATCTCTCCCTCCCCGGTGATTTATAGGAGACCCTTCTTGGGCGAAGGATAGGTCTATTAGGTGTATGAGGAGTTGAGCCGGAAGCAGCTACAGCACCCATATTTTGATTGGGTGGAGGAGCTGTATCCATGTCCAGTGAATTACTCTCGTTTTCTTGGATTTTGCTCTGCCAGTCAAAAACCAAACCTGATTTATAATCTGCTATATCTCTGTTAAACTTTTTTCTTTTCTTATTCTTTTGTTCAGTTTCCTCTTTTTCCAACAGTTTTTTAAGAACTAAGGATCGCTCCTTATACTCCACACTATCAGTCAGGGGCCCAAGTTTAACCTTAATGAGTTTAATTTCATCATCCAAGCGTGTTAATTTGCACTTCTTGCGCTGAGCCAAAAACTGCAAAAATTTTACGCCCGCCTCATTAAAATATTGGAACCATTCAGCCAATTCCAATTCACCTTTTTGGGGGCTGACCTCCCATCTTAAGCTCCTTGGAACCATGGAGTCAGCTACATATTGGTCTAACATAGCAATATCCCACTGAGTATGCAATTCAGCAACCATAAGATTCTTTAATCTCATGAATAGGCCACCAAGATCATTATCTGGTTCTTTGTTGATCTCAAACACGCCATCTTTGACAATGGTGCGTGAGGACCGATATTCGAACACATCCATGTTTGCACACAGTGAACAAAAAAACCAAGCAGCAAGGAAAAAATATATCAAAAAGACAAGTAAAGGAAAGAGGGGGGGTTTTCCTCGCGCTAGGAGAATGAATATAAATGAATTTCAAATGGATAAGTGAATAAATAAATAGTGAGTAATTCCAGCAGCAACGCTAAACATGTGATATACACGCAAAAAGTAAAAAGAAAAAAGATGAGTTGCGCTAGGAGTCGCAACTTAATGCGAAAATAATATAAATAAATAAATGCATAAATGAATAAATGAATAAAGTGCTAGTGCAAAAAATAGCAAAAAAAAAAAAAAAAAAGGGATGATGCCCAAACAGTCATGGGAAAAACCTTTCGGGGTAATTACAACAATCTGCTATTTGGGACCAAACGCTTAAAAAACTTTGTTAGTCCATTAGAATTGCATACTAATCAATTGTTAGGCAGTCCAAAATGAGAGGGGAAATCAACAGCAGAACCCCAAAACATATGAATGTCCAAATAGATGGGCAAAAAACAGTTGCAGAGTAATAAAATGATCCAAATATTGAACAGCCTCTGGTCTCTGGTCAGAAGAAACATATATTCCCACCGAGAGGTAAGTAAGGGTGTGCTCTTACCAGATCCACGATCATAAAAAGCGTGTCGATCCACTCAGGTCATGGAGAAAACTCGGTCACAGCTGACAGGCAGAATATCCTCTCCAATGTGTTTAACGGCTCCACGTCCATCCGGCGAACCAGGGGAAGAAATAGGCTCAGAATGTGAAGTACCGTCAAATATTTATTAAAAATTGTGCAACATATACACAGCGGTACATATAATTTAAAATTGCCGGCTAAAACAAGCAAACAGATACAAATAAAAAACGTGCGCCCGTGCATCCGGGGTCACGTAAAACGTGACTCTTTAACTAAAACATTTATATGAAATGAATGGTGGGATGTCTGCTGACCATTGAGAATATCCTCATGAGGTAGGACCTTACCCTGCTGACATAGGATAGTCCTATCTATGTCAAGGGCGGTCTTACTGGTAGGAAGTTCCGGGTCATTCAGATCCTCCCCTTCCGGGTTCATTGATCCTGCGGCCGTTCCTGATTGGAGGCTGCTAGCTGAGAGAGAGGCTTGGTTGCCTGCTCTGTAGGCATATAAGGCTGACGTTCAGTGCGTCGCCCGTGCCCTTTGACAACGCCATCTGTGGTGAAATCGATCAGGGCGGAGCCACGCACTGAACGTCATTGCGTTTTACGTGACCCCGGATGCACGGGCGCACGTTTTTTATTTGTATCTGTTTGCTTGTTTTAGCCGGCAATTTTAAATTATATGTACCGCTGTGTATATGTTGCACAATTTTTAATAAATATTTGACGGTACTTCACATTCTGAGCCTATTTCTTCCCCTGGTTCGCCGGATGGACGTGGAGCCGTTAAACACATTGGAGAGGATATTCTGCCTGTCAGCTGTGACCGAGTTTTCTCCATGACCTGAGTGGATCGACACGCTTTTTATGATCGTGGATCTGGTAAGAACACACCCTTACTTACCTCTCGGTGGGAATATATGTTTCTTCTGACCAGAGACCAGAGGCTGTTCAATATTTGGATCATTTTATTACTCTGCAACTGTTTTTTGCCCATCTATTTGGACATTCATATGTTTTGGGGTTCTGCTGTTGATTTCCCCTCTCATTTTGGACTGCCTAACAATTGATTAGTATGCAATTCTAATGGACTAACAAAGTTTTTTAAGCGTTTGGTCCCAAATAGCAGATTGTTGTAATTACCCCGAAAGGTTTTTCCCATGACTGTTTGGGCATCATCCCTTTTTTTTTTTTTTTTTTTTTTTTTTTTTTTTGCTATTTTTTGCACTAGCACTTTATTCATTTATTCATTTATGCATTTATTTATTTATATTATTTTCGCATTAAGTTGCGACTCCTAGCGCAACTCATCTTTTTTCTTTTCTTTTTTCTCTGTGGTATGCATATGCTGTGTGTGAGAAATAACCTGCTAATATGACAATTTTGTGAAAAGAAAGAAAAAAAGAATTGTGGGAAAAGATTACAACTTCAAAAAACTCACCATGCCCCTTAGGCTCCATGCACACTGAAGCTGATAAACTGTAGTTTATTGGCGTTTTGGCTTTTTTTTTTTAAAGCCCATAAACTGAACTCTATGGCCCAGATTCTCCAAGATCCCGCGTTGACGTAGTGTAAGCCATTTACACTACGCCACCGCAACTTACTGGAGCAAGTGCCGTTCTCTCCAAGCACTTGCTCCGTAATTTGCGGCGGCGTAGTGTAAATGGCCCAGCGTATGGCCGCGTAATCTAAAGGGGCAGCTTGTATTCAAATTAAGCGCGCCCCCGCACCGATCAAACTGCGCATGCGCTGGGCGTTAAAATAGCCCAGTGCGCATGCTCCAGCTCACGACGGAAAACGTCAATGATGCCGACGTGAGCGTCATTGACGTAAAGTCGTATTCAAGAACGACTTAGTAAAACGACGTAACCGACGGAAAAAGACGACGCGGACCCGACGCCATACTTAACATGGCATACGGCGGACTGGCGTAAGGTTACCCCTCATATAGCAGGGGTAACCTTACGCTTACGGAAACGACGTAAACGACGACGATGCGGCGCAAATTCATTCGGGAATCGGCGTATCAGGCTCATTTGCATAGTCAAATGAGACCTGAATGTAAACGCCACCTAGCGGTCATCGTTGTATTGCATTTAGGATCCGACGGTGTAAGTGACTTACACCAGTCGGATCCTAGCCTAATTCCGGTGTATCTGGTTTTGCGAATACAAAACAATCATACGCCGGCGGGAATTTCGAATTACGCCGGTGTATCTGTAGATACACCGGAGTAACTCTTTTGAGAATCTGGCCTGTAGTTAGCCTATGTGCACACATGGGTGTTTTATAGTGTTAATGAGCCTTGGAGTTTTTTTTCCTTTTTTCTGAACGCCCAATATTTGAGCTCAAAGTGCTGTTTTTCGGTGGAAAAAAACACAAAAAAAATGCAAAACGCCAAAAAATGCTCAAAAAATCCGGCGCCAGCATTTTTTAATCCATTGACAAAAAATCTACACTGAAAAACGCTGATTAAAGCCATTACAAAAACGCTAAAAAACTTTGAAAGTCTCCCTGCAAAGCTACTGGCGTTTTTTTATAGCTTTTTTTTTAGCTTCAGTGTGCATGGAGCCTTACTAAATACCTTGGAATGCCTACTTTCCAAAAAGGGGTCATTTGGAGGGTATTTGTACTTTTCTGGCATTTTAGGGTCTCAAGAAGTAAATCAGTACTTTAGGTGGGATACATTTTCAGAAATTGGCACCATAGCTTCTGGACTCTATGGGGTAATCCGGATTTAAGTTACACCGCCGCAAAATTTCCCCGTTAGGTGCCGATCCACAAAGCACTTACCTGGAAATTTGCAGCGCTGTAACTTAAATCTGGCCGGCGCAAGGAGTTCCTATTCAAATGGGACTCGCCCCATTTAAATTAGGCGCGCTCCCGCGCCGGACGTACTGCGCATGCTCCGTCAGGTAACTTACCCGACGTGCATTGCGCTAACTGACGTCGCTTCGACGTCATTTGCTTAGACGTTAAACGTAAATGGCATCCAGCGCCATTCACGGACGTCTTACGCAAACGACGTAGAATTTTAAATTAGATGCGGGAACGACGGCCATACTTAACATGGCTTAAGACAACTAGGGCTCAGCCCTAGTTTTACGCGGCGGAACTCGACGTAAACGACGTAGATTTAGAGCGACGGGCCCGTCGGAGCGTTCGTGGATTGCCGTAACTGGTCATTTGCATATTCTAGGCCGGCCGCAATGGCCTCGCCACCTAGCGGCCAGCCTAGAATTGCATCCTTAAGATCCGACAGTGTAATTCAATTACACATGTCGGATCTTCGTCCTAACTATGGGAAACTGATTCTGTGGATCAGTTCCATAGTTAAGACCAGGGATACGACGGAGTAACAGCAGTTACTCCGTCGTATCTCTTTTGAGGATTTGGCCCTATAACCTTTACAAAGACCAAATAATATACACCAATTTGTACTTATTTGTACCAAAGATATATAGCAGTATAAATTTTGGCCAAAATTTATGAAGAAAAGTTACTAATTTGCAAAATGTTATAACGGAAACGAAGAAATATGATTTTTTTTTTTACAGAATTTTCAGTCTATGTTCTTTTATAGAATAAAAAATAAACCCAGTAGTGATTAAAAACCACCAAAAGAAAGCTCTATTTGTGGGGAAAAAAAGGCCAAAAATGTCATATGGGTACAATATTGCATTACTCAGTAATTATCATTCAAATTGTGAGAGCACCGAAAGCTGAAAATTGGTCTGGTTAGGAAGGGGGTTTAAGTGCCCAGTGGTCAAGTGGTTAATCTGCAGCGAGTATTTCTAAACCTCTAAGGCCCCGTACACACGGTCAGACAAAACTGATGAGAATGGTCCGACGGACCGTTTTCATTGGTTCATCGCTGAAGTGGCCTGATGGTCTGATGTATGTACACACCATCAGTTCAAAATCCGATCGGGTCAGAACGCGGTGACGTAAAACACACGACGTTCTGAAAAAAACGAAGTTCAATGCTTCCAAGCATGCGTCAACTTGATTCTGAGCATGCGCGGGTTTTGAACCTATGCTTTTTTGTACTAACCATCGGTTTGGTCTGATGGGGCAGCGGTCCATCGATTCGGTTTTGAAGCATGTTTTAAAATTTTGGACCGAAGGAAAACAGACCGATGTCTATACACACGGTCGATTTGGTCCGATGAAAATGAACTGCGGGTCATTCTCATCGGACCAAACCGACCGTGTGTACGGGGCCTAAGTAGCCCTCTTTTACCTCAAGCCTACTCTTATAGCCCGTACACACGATCGGTTTTCCTGTTGGAAAAAGTCCAATGAGAGCTTTGGGTCGGTAATCCCCACCGTGTGTATGCTCCATCAGACTTTTTCCAAAGGAAAAACTGATGGAAAAAGATAGAGAGCAGGTTCTCTATGTTCCCGTCAGGAAAAAATCCGATCGGAATTTCCTATCGTGTGTACAAATTCCGACGTGCAAAATTTAGACCCATGCTCATAAACAAAATTGACGCATGCTCAGCAGCATAGAACTTCATTTTCTTGGCTCGTCATAGTCTTTTACATCACCACGTTCTTGCCAGCCAAAATCTGACCAAACTTTTGTGTGACCGTGTGTATGCAAGGCAGGCTTGAGCGGAATTCAAAAACCATCCAACTTTTTTCCGGCGGGAAAAACCCATCGTGTGTACGGGTGTCACAAACTACGGTGAAAGATTTCAATGCACCTCTCTATGTTATGTGAGATTTCAGTATTGGACCCCAGGCGTCACTCCAATCAGAGAAAAGGAGTTTGGGGGTTCACTACATCATCTCTCTCACATATAGGAATGCGTTGAGCTAGTAGGGGTGGTGGTATTACAACATGCCTCCAACCCGTAGCGTAGAAAGATTACGGTAAATGTGAATGAGCACAACTGCATTAAAGCTTCCGATGCACTTCACTATGCAAGTGATTATTAGTACCGGACCCTGCGCGTCACTCCAATCAGAGAACAGGAGTTTGGGGGTTCTCTACATCATATCACTTTACATAAAGGAAATGCATTGAGCTATTAAGGGAGGAGGTATTACAACATGCCTCCTAAACTTAGCCAAATAAAGGTATAACGAACATGTTCAGAATTTTATGGCGGAAGCGCGTATACAAGTAACAACAAATGTCAAGCACGTAGCATATGAAATTACTGTATGCAATTAGCAATTTACTGGAGAGAGGCAATTTTAGCGTAATTGAATTGAGAACGTATGTCACTTTAAGATTTTCCACAGCGGTCAGCTGAAGACACACTAAATAATCCCACGGAGCAGCATAGCATTAAATAAGCCCATTTTAAACACAGCACTTGTAAAGGCTATATGTGAAGCAAGTAATTCTAGAGCAGTAAATGTAACGTAGTGTAGCACTACCCCCGAAGGAGCTGCTGGATTTTTGGGCGACATATTACCTCATGGCTCCTCCGAAATTCCTAGGGGTGAATGTTGCATATTGCATATAGTAGAAGTAAAGGAATGTCCACGACAGGTGCTCTTTGCAGTGCTCTTTATTACCCAGACGGGTAAAAACAGTAAACTTATGGTGAGGAAAGTAAAGTTGAAGAAGAATGGAGAATAGCAGATTCAGGCGTGATAATAGGAAACAGTTCTGCTCCCAAACGTAACTCTTCTATGCGCCACTCCCGCTAGGGTGGGCTTAGCGTACCCGGACAGGCCTCTCTCACTGACCTGGCAACTGGAGTATCACTCGGACAATTGTAGGATAAAGTCTCTGCCACAGACCCTCCTTAGTGAACTTGAACTTGAGAAAGAGCCTCTGCCACAGACTCCCCTCGTGGCCCTCAGAAAGATACCTCTGCCACAGGTCCTCTCTGGATTGAATTATTGGAGATATCCCTCTTTAGATGAGTTACGCCTGGATCTCCTTCAACTTGTCGCCCAGGTACCGACTGACAGGTGATTAATCCCTCTGTGTCCAGCTACCTCGATCCCCATGGTTTGTCCAGGCCCTTTTGGACCATCAGCCTCTTAATGGCGCTCCTCAGACTGACTCCCCACCGAACAGCAGTACAGCTTGGGATCCTCAAAAGGTGGGAACCCAGTCACTCACTGGGTCCCCGTCGCTGTTCAGATGCTCCGGGCCAGCATTGTCCCGGAACCAGGAACACCATGTGGCACGCATGCCCCGGCCAGGTAGGCCATAGCGCCGGGGTGCCGTGGTGTGGTCACCCTAAAAGGTGGGTGCCACACTGGACAAAGAAGACCCAGACTAATTGGTACTCCCTTATAAATACCCCCCCCCCCAAGCATGCACAGCAAGGACAAACCCTCCTGATTGGCTGCTGGGAAAGAGCACACAAACCTTGACTCCACTGCTGCCACCTGCAGCACAGGGGCTGGAAGAACACCCCAGTACAACAGAATAGGCCCACAGCACAGCCAAGCTGAGACAGAGACCCTGTTTTGCATTTAACAATCTGGATCAGAGTTTAACTACACTCTGATCTACCCTTAAATTTAACTAGCACCCGTACTATAAAGTACATAGGTGCTACCGTAGTAATGGTACTTATCCGCTTGCAAAGAATGAGTGCTCTCCAGTAAACAGAGTATTGCAGCAGCAATGGGATTCTTTTGTACAGGGTCTCCTGGTGGTGGATATCTTGGGGTGTCCCAGCAATGGCAATCTGTAAGGCAGCTAAGGCATTAGCTTGTCTGTGGTAGGGATCCAGTATGGCCTGGTTTGTAGTTTAGAGAGTGAAGGTAGCTGTAGTTTAATTGTAGCCAAGCCGGCTACGGCCGACAATAATAGAACAGTGTGTATACTGTCTATATTGTCTTCCCTGATGTTGTAAAGCGCTGCACAAACTGTTGGCGCTATATAAATCCTGTATAATAATAATAATATACTACACGCTGTTCTGTTTATAGTAGAGAGGCATGTGTGCCGAATAGAGCGTTGATTACGCTCGGCACTTCCGCATTCCAGGCTGGAATGCACGCAGCGCCGGGCGATGACGTCATTGCGCGGTTGCTGTATGCGCTCCAGCGTAGAACGCAATACGGCGACAGAGGCACCGTTTACAACGGGGCATTCGATTTACAGTATCTGTAAGATTTCACAAGTGTCCAGAAAAAAGTGCAAACAATTTAAACTATAACTATAGAATTCGATTAAGATACCTGCACAATACAAGATGTAAAGTATATCCAAGGCATTGTTTTTATACAACCTCTGCCAAATGTCTTTGCTGTCTGTTTACCAAAAATATGTAGAAGAAGAATGCATACCGACCTAAACTGAGAAAGATTTTTTTTATATATATTTATTTTGGGGACCACAGCTCTAAAACAGAAAAACTAATTAATGAATGTACTTTAGTATATAATAAAACTCTCCATTTGCAAGTATGTCCACACAGGGAACACATGCCCTCAGATTAAGTGTAGGCCTAAGCTAAGCATAATCAGCCCATGTGGGAGGAGCAGACAGCCCCATGGCTGGGTGATATCACTAGCAAGTGGTACCATAGACTCTGTCATAGAATAGTACAAGTATACAGTATGTGTAGGTGATCTTGATGCAATTGCTTCTCTTAGCATCTACACTGTATCGTCATTAAGTCCAAATAAGCTTGGGTGAACTTATTTTTTATTTTTTTTATTCTTTCAATAGTTTTTTTTATTGAAAAGAATGGTAACAGAATAAGGGATACAATGCATTGTCATAAGGCATTAATATGCATATTCGCGGGCGCAGCCGCTGCATAAAGATTATAGTAAAGGGGTGTCATCATGTGTGTTTGTGTAGTAAGTTGGAACCTGATAGAGAAGGGGGCATTGAAGAGTAGTCCAGGAGGGGTGGAAATAGTAGACAGGTGTGGGAATTGTTCGGTTTCCCACCACAGCTCTCGGAAATCGATCACAAAGTAGAAGCCTTATATTTATCTGTCGTGGTAAAATTTAGCCAGCAAGCCCACGATTCAGTGTATTTAGATGGTGTGTCATGTGCCTGATGTATCAGTTCCTCCATGTTCGCCGTTTTATGTATATGTTTGAACCAATCAGATAAAGATGGTGGCTCTGGTGATCTCCATTTTGCAGGGATACAGAGCTTTGCTGCGTTGACCAGATGCATGGCCAGGGACCGTATGTAGGTCTTTGGTGGTATGTTGGAGTGGTGGAGCAGAAACTGCGCTGGCGAGAATTCAAGGTTGTAGGTGGTTATATGGTTAGTGAGTCGATGGACCTCCTTCCAGAAAGGATGCAGTTTAGAACATGTCCACCAGATGTGTAGGAGAGAACCAATTTCAGTCCCACATCTCCAACATTGTGGGGAAACAGAGGGGTAGATGTTATGTAGCCTAAGGGGGGTCCTGTGCCATCTTGAAAATATTTAAAAAGTTTTCTTGTGCATGAACATTCACCGTCCCCTTATGTATGCAGGAGTATACGGCTTCCCAGTCCTGGTCCGTTAGGTCGATGGAAAGTTTCCCATTTATGGCTAGCCCAGTTGGGTTTTGGACGTTGGTCTAGGAATAGCAGTGCTTATATAGACAAGATCAAGCGAGTTAGAGGTTCAGCACTCAGGCAGAGTGCCTCGAAGGGGGTGTGTCGTCGGAACCAGTCAGGTTTTGGACTGGGTCTGTCAAAAAAATGTCTAAGGTGACAGGCTTGTTGATATTTGCGGAGGTCTGGGAGGCCTATGCCCCTCTTGAGTTTAGGGATGGTAAGCCTGGTGTAACTTAGTCTAGGTCGGAGCCCGCCCCAGATGAAGTCAGTACATGCCACTGGTACGTCCAAAAGAAAGCTGGTGGGAGCTTGATCGGGACCGTTTGTAACAGGTAAAGGAGTCGGGGTAGGACATTCTGGGTGAACTGATTTTAACATGAATGAACATTTTTACCAATGAAACAGATTGCAACAGAAATGTGTCACATATATCGGTCTAGATAATCTTACATTTAAAAGTACCTTTCTATAGGGAAATGTATTTTCTTGCCTGAATTGTAAGCATCCATGTCTTTTCATTGTCATTTTGAGGCAATTTTTTTTTAAATACTTATTTTAATTGATTTTATATTTAGAACCTAGGGTTAAAAGGTGCTCTCATATTAATTCTCAAACCTATAAAACTGTTAAAATGTATAAAGTGTACATCTATCCAGTTATGATATATAATGTGTACAGTATATTATACAATTGCTTTGTGGGAGAAAAAGGAGAAAATGTCCTGAAGTACCGAATTGTTTTTAAAGATTCAAGGGAATGGATGGAAGGTACCTTGCAACAGAAGTACTGTGTTTTTAATGGGCAAAATACAGGTTTGCTTCAGAACAAATTATCCTTGCATAATAATAATAATTTAAAAAAAGTGTATATTGCAAGTGTAACTGCATCTCTTCTGAAGCTTCAGACCAGGGCTTTTATGTAATCATACACACAATCTCCATCACATTTTTCTGCACACCTCATTTTATTTTTAATTGCATTTTAATTTAGACTTAATAGTGCTAAGTACATAATAGGGTTGCGCTACTATAAATGGAGAATGCTAAATGTGGCGCAGCAATGCATAGAAACCGATTAGCCTCCAAGTTATAAGCTGATTGGCTACCATGCACAGCTGCACCAGATTTTACACTCATTTTTGTAAATCAACCCCATTGACAGCTTATAGCTGCCATGTTGTCCTTTTTTTTTTTTTTTTTTTTTTTTACAAAAAAATGAAAAAGAATTTGGTACATTGCCTACAATATCGTACTATCATCTAGGGTTATAAGAATAAAATGAAAACAACTTTGTTTTGCTTATTTTGTCCCAGGTAATTGAATTGGGAGACATTAACTGTAAAGCAGAGATATATATATATCGTTGGATGGAGTCATCATACCGTATTAGATGTTTAAAAACTGGAGAACCAATATACCTCCAATAAGTTTAGGGATTAATATTTAGACTGAACTGTTGCACACTATTTATCAGAGAGCAGCAATTATGTTCGGCAAACTCCATACAGTCTGTCCAAGAAATATGAAATCTCCTTTTACCAGGGGGCTATCATCATAGCTGACACTACCTACACTTGTTAAAGAAATCTCATAGTGACACGAACAACATGTGTATCTATCGTCATGCAGTGAGTACATCCATTATTTATTACAACAAATCCCAATTAGTTTATACCTTGTGTCATATTTAATTTTTTTTCTGCTTCAAGCTATAGCTGAAAAACAACGTGTTTGATTTAGTGCAATCTACAAGTACCAGGGGTTAGCTGTACTTTGCAATAAGAAAATCTACTGTAATATTTGTGTTGTTTCCCTTGAGGATTAGCTCATGAACTTTCAATACTCGCAGTGTGAGTTTTCAGCCCTGCTGATTCCGAGCTAATTGCTCTTTAACTGAACTCCATCACAACAGCACAGGACTACTAGCAGTTGGCTTTAAAACAAAGCAATGGCAGAGCATAGAGAGTGAAAGAATAATAAACTAAAACAGCCCTGGGCTGCTCAATAGTGTTCATGAAATAAATGCTTAGTGTTCTAAATCAGAGAGAAGGAAGTCCTTCAATTTCTGAAAAATATGTCCTTCACAATCTCTCTAATATTGTGAAATATCTCTAAGTCACTTGACATTTATGTGCTACTGTTCTGTCTGTTGCTTTCATAATGTTGTAAAAAAATTACGTAAAATGAACAAAGTAGAGTGTCTCCTTAATTCTCAAATTTTCCTCAAAATAAGTCTTTAACCACTTAAAGGAGAAGTCCAGCCTGAGCTTTTTAGGCTGGGCTTCTCCTCTAGGTCACAGGGGTGCAGTTCATTTTTCACTCCTGTGACCCGGTTTCAGCGGAGAGCGGTCTGAAGTTCGCGCTTTGTTGACGACACTGCCATCAGTTGGGGCAGCGCTTTCACACGACTTCCAAGTCAGGATCGGCCAGCTGCCTTGATTGATGGCAGTCTCAGCATCTCAGCAAACCACTGAGATGGCCCGCTCCCCGCTCCACCATGGCTCAGCACTCCAATGAGCACAGAGAAGTAGAGCAGAAGCGATGCTGACTTAGGCCTCGTAAACACGATAGGATAGCCAGAGGACAGTGGTCTGAAGGATCGTCGTCTTAGGTTAACCTATGAAGCTGACTGATGGTCCGTTGTGCGTACACACCATCAGTTAAAAAAACGATCGTGTCAGAACGCGGTGACGTAAAACACAACGATGTGCTGAAAAAATGAAGTTCAATGCTTCCAAGCATGCACAGGTTTTTAACCAATGCTTTTGCATACTAACGATCGGTTTTGACCTATCGGTTACCAGTCCATACAGTAGGTGTTTGTGATATTGTGTTTTTTGCACGACAGCATCGGGCTGATTCTCTGCGACATGGTGCCGAGATCTCGCACTCACTGGAATAGTGACAGCACATCCCAGCAAGCGCGTCATAGAAGCGACGGGAGATCCGACTTGGATTCCTGCCAATTCTACACGTGTGCGGCGTTTGTTATGAATCCTGAAGGGGAAGTCCCCGCCGGATTTTAAATAAAAATCCGGCATGGGTTCCCCCCTCAGGAGCATACCGGGCCCTTAGGTCTGTTATGGGTTGTAAGGAGAGCCCCCCTACGCCGAAAAAAACGGCGTAGGAGGTCCCCCCTACAATCCATACCAGACCCGTATCCAAAGCACGCTATCCGGCCGGCCAGGAAGGGAGTGGGGACGAGCGAGCGCCCCCCCCCTCCTGAGCCGTACCAGGCTGCATGCCCTCAACATGGGGGGGTTGGGTGCTCTGGGGCAGGGGGGCGCACTGCGGCCCCCCCACCTCAGAGCACCCTGTCCCCATGTTGATGAGGACAGGGCCCCTTCCCGACAACCCTGGCCGTTGGTTGTCGGGGTATGCGGGCGGGAGGCTTATCGGAATCTGGGAGCCCCCTTTAATAAGGGGGCCCCCAGATACCGGCCCCCCACCCTAAGTGAATGGATATGGGGTACATCGTACCCCTAACCATTCACCTGTAGGAAAAATGTCAAAGTTAATAAACACACCACACAAGGGTTTTTAAAATAATTTATTTTTCTGCTCCGGAGGCTCCCCCTGTCTTCTTTATTAGCTCTTTTACCAGGGGGAGCTTCTTCTTTGACGTCTTCGGGTGGGTGGGGGCCGCCGTCTGGTTCTCTTCCACCGCCGGGGGGGTCGCTTTTAAAAAAGCCCCCACCCCCCCGGCGGGTTTCCTCCAGCGTCTTCGGCGGGGGGGCTTCTTCTTCCGCTATCCCGACGGGTCTTCTCCGCTATCCGGGGGGTCTTCTCAACTCTCCGGGGGTCTCCTATGTTCGCCGCTCTCCGCTGTTGACTCGGCGCACCCCGGTTCTTCCTCTCGCTGTCCGGTGCCTTCTTCCGTGCTGTACGTCTTCTTCTCCTTCCGTGCTGTGAGTTCTTCTTCCGTGCTGTGACGTCATGTTCTTCACTTCTCTTCTTCTCCCGATGTTGACACGTCGCCTTTCCTCGCTGCAATGACGTGTGCGCGGCTTGCATCGGACCTATATAGGCCTCACAGTCCCATCATGCTCTGTACCTACCCATGTTATACCTACCCACGTAGGTATCACATGGGTAGGTACAGAGCATGATGGGACTGTGAGGCCTATATAGGTCCGATGCAAGCCGCGCACACGTCATTGCAGCGAGGAAAGGCGACGTGTCAACATCGGGAGAAGAAGAGAAGTGAAGAACATGACGTCACAGCACGGAAGAAGAACTCACAGCACGGAAGGAGAAGAAGACGTACAGCACGGAAGAAGGCACCGGACAGCGAGAGGAAGAACCGGGGTGCGCCGAGTCAACAGCGGAGAGCGGCGAACATAGAAGGAGACCCCCGGAGAGTTGAGAAGACCCCCCGGATAGCGGAGAAGACCCGTCGGGATAGCAGAAGAAGAAGCCCCCCGCCGAAGACGCCGGAGGAAACCCGCCGGGGGGTGGGGGCTTTTTTAAAAGCGACCCCCCCCGGCGGTGGAAGAGAACCAGACGGCGGCCCCCACCCACCCGAAGACGTCAAAGAAGAAGCTCCCCCTGGTAAAAGAGCTAATAAAGAAGACAGGGGGAGCCTCCGGAGCAGAAAAAAAAAATATTTTAAAAACCCTTGTGTGGTGTGTTTATTAACTTTGACATTTTTCCTACAGGTGAATGGTTAGGGGTACGATGTACCCCATATCCATTCACTTAGGGTGGGGGGCCGGTATCTGGGGGCCCCCTTATTAAAGGGGGCTCCCAGATTCCGATAAGCCTCCCGCCCGCATACCCCGACAACCAACGGCCAGGGTTGTCGGGAAGGGGCCCTGTCCTCATCAACATGGGGACAGGGTGCTCTGAGGTGGGGGGGGCCGCAGTGCGCCCCCCTGCCCCAGAGCACCCAACCCCCCCATGTTGAGGGCATGCAGCCTGGTACGGCTCAGGAGGGGGGGGGGGCGCTCGCTCGTCCCCACTCCCTTCCTGGCCGGCCGGATAGCGTGCTTTGAATACGGGTCTGGTATGGATTGTAGGGGGGACCTCCTACGCCTTTTTTTTCGGCGTAGGGGGGCTCTCCTTACAACCCATAACAGACCTAAGGGCCCGGTATGCTCCTGAGGGGGGAACCCATGCCGGATTTTTATTTAAAATCCGGCGGGGACTTCCCCCTCAGGATTCATAACAAACGCCGCACACGTGTAGAATTGGCGGGAATCCAAGTCAGATCTCCCGACGCTTCTATGGCGGCTCTGTCTCCATCGCGGCAAGCCAGCTCAGCGCTGGCTCCCGCGATGGGGCTCGTAGGTGGTCAATCTCGCCGAGAAAGGGAGCGAGATTGACACAATATCGCATGCACCTACTGTAGGTTAAATTTTAAAGCAAGTTCTCATTTTTTCAACCTAAGATTAAAGCGGAGTTCAGGCCACAATTTCACTTTTTAAATATAAATACCCCTGTAATACACAAGCTTAATGTATTCTAGTAAAGTTGGCCTGTAAACTAACGTCCGTTTTGTTAGGTTGTTACAGCATTTAGACACTTTATAAAATAGAAATTGACTGGGGCCATCTTAAGTGTGGGCATCATGAAGCCAGACTGTATGACTTCCTGGATTTCAGCCTTGCACATGCTCAGTGCTGCACAAGCAGTGTCAGATCAAGTTTCAGCACCTGTGCTGTCCAAGTCACATGATTCTTTGAGACTGGGGAGTGCACAGACTCCTGGAAAGTTACACCCACTACATTCCCAGGAGTCTGTGCGGTGTAGGTTAGGAAGCATTAAGCACCTAGGTGCAGGAAGTGGGAAGATTAACTATTCTGCCTAGCAACAACACTTTGAAGGCATCTAAAAAAAAAAAAAAATTTTCGTAAAGGACTAATGACATTTTTTTAAAACTACTGATGTAATGTTATATTTATGGGTGGAACTCCACTTTAAATAACCTATGGGGCCTACACACGATCGGTTTGGACTGATGAAAACAGTCCTTCAGACCGTTGTCCTCTGGCTATCCTATCGTGTGTACGAGGCCTAATAGTCAGCATTGTTCTGCTTGGGGAGAAGTGAGAACCGAGCCATTGACAGTGTTTGGTGGCTGAGTTCTCAGTACAGAAATGCCAGGAGACAGATGCAGCATCAGTCTAATGCTGCATCCACTGAGGTAAGTATTACAAAAAAAAAAAAAAAAACATACTTCTCTTTTAAGAACCGAGCCTCTTTCTGATATTTGGTGTTTACAAGTTCATTTTTATTTTTTGCTAGAAAATTACTTAGCACCTCCAAAATGTTTTCCCAACACCCTAGAGAATAAAATGGCGGTCGTTGCAATACTTTTTCTCTCACCATATTTGCGCAGAGGTTTTTTCAAGTTCACTTTTTTGATAAAAATTTACTTTTTTTTAATAAAAAAAATAAGACAGTAAAGTTAAGCCATTTTTTTTATATTGTGTAAGCTAATGTTACGCCAAGTAAATTGATAGCCAAACGTGTCATGCTTCAAGGTTGCGCCCCCTCGTGGAATGGCGACAAACTTGTACCCTTAAAAATCATGTTTGGAGTTACAGAGGAGGTCTAGGGCTAGAATTATTGCTCCCGCTCCAACGATTGCGGCGATACCTCACATATGCAGGTGCT